>NC_088412.1:28836098-30036098 GCF_034236695.1 Oncorhynchus nerka
TTAATAAACACTGTATTGATTGGTGATTTTATTAGTGCCACTGGGAGTTTTTTAGGACATTAAACAAGCAACAAAATCATATTTAAAGTCTGATCGAGCTAAAGATAAAGCCCATTGTGGTAAATAATGCAAAGGAGTAACCCCATTTTATGGTTGGCTATATAAAAAGGTACTTGCCCAGACTGAAGATTAAACATTAAATCACCCACAACTGAAATTCTGAATGCATAATTCACTTTCCTGTGATCTTGGCCAGGCCAGTAATTTTCTCATTTGGGCCAGTAGTTTTCACTTGGTACTAACCCAGTGTGTCACTGGCAAATTTACGTGAATTTAAAACCCCGGACTGGTACCCAAGCTAACTGCCTACCATAGAGTGGCGACTTGAGTATCTGGTCAATATAATGGATCATCTGTGGGCACACAAAATAATTTAAATGCATATAAACAGTGTATGAACTGAGCAGCATAATACATCTGGTAGCAAGCAACAGTTGTGATGTGTGTGTAGCATGAATGTATATATGTGTGTATGTCTGTGCCGGTGTGTCTGTGTGCATGTGTGCAGAGAATCAGAGCAGGTGGTCAGTCCAGTTCAAATGTTCAGCAGTCTGATGGCTTGTAGATAGAAACTCTCTCACATGCGATATCTCAATTGGCTGGGGGGGGGGGGCAAGCTGCATCATTCCGGGGGGACAATATGTTTACTGGTACCTTGTTGGACGTTTAAGATGAAAAGCATTATTTTAAAGAAATTATAAAATAGTTTGACAACACTGTTTGTATCAATCCCAATTGTTAACTTATATTTTCCAGTGATTAAGACAATGTATGTCTTATAATATGGTAGGTCAACTTTGAGCACCTTTATCCCTAGAGTGTTTTGGCATTCAGGTCCCAATAAGTCACTTTCTGAGCACTTCTACAATAGGCAAATATGTATGGGAGTTTTTGTTCAAATCAAAAGGGGTGCTTTCAAAAAGTGATTGAATTCAAATGGAGTTACCCATCATAATTCACAAGGTAGGATGTTAAAGTGACATACTGTACAATGATTGATCCTGTGAAAGTTGATGCACCAGTTGACCCCTGCACGGGAGGGGTTGAACCTGTCACCATGCATGCTGGGAGAGGACATTGGGGAGTTGTTGGGCATCAGGTTGTGAATCTCCTTCTGTGCAATGACACAAATTAAAAATAATAATTGATGAATCATGACAGGTAAATGGAGAACCAGTGCCCTTTCAAACAAATCTTTTCTACTTTTGGTATGGTCATTACCTAAAAGTTAGCAGAGATGCACCTTCCTTATCATAACATCTCAGAAAGTTTCCCTATCATGGATAAACGGAAATCGAACGTCATTTCTGACATAAAATGTAGCTATATCCTCAACAAAATGAAGAGGCGTCTGCATACAGTGCAGTCAGAAATGGACATATCACGTGTCTGTATCAAGAGAATGCATGCAGTATTTCAAAGGCAGAATCAAATAGGTGATTAAATATAAAGTGGGAATTCAAATATTTAACTGCTATCTATATATATATATATATACTAATTTCAGCCACCACCAAGCTCCCTCACGACTACTCACCTGCAGATCCTGTCGGGAGAGGGTTGTGATGAAGTTCCAGCCTCAAGACTGGCTCGACACATTCCACCAACTCTGTGACAAACTCAGACCAGAAGTAAAAGACCCTACCTGGATAAACGTGTGGCAATAGTTATGGTTTGCCACCAACTTAGACTCTCTATCAGCGAACTACTTGGCACGAACAGCCCCACATTAATCACATTTATACGATATATACAATATCGTTGTGACAGTACTGAAGCCACTCATTCATCAGCCAAGTGAACAGGAGCTGGAGGAAATTGCTGCCATTTTCAACACAGTGGGGTTTCCCTTATTGTGCGGATGTCATTAATTCCCTTCACATTTCTGTGAAATATCAACGCCAAACAGCAAAGGAAAGCCCTAAGGAAAGCCCTCCACGTTGATGCAGTGCATTATGAATGGACATGGTCGTGTAGGCTTTAAGGCAGCACTGGTGATGCAACCATGCTGCAGGGCTCCAAACTATGAATGTTGGTAAGAAGGGTAGTTGTCACCACGGACACCTCACAAACTCATGGGACAACCTCTCGGCTATGCGCTGTTGGGTGATGCAACCTTCCTTTTACGGAGCTGGCTGCTCAAACGTTATCAAGAGTCACTTCAACGAACATTCGATGTTCATCTGAGCACAAACACCTATTGAGGCTACCTTTTCGTGCCTGAAAGCCTGCTGGTAGTGCTTGAAGCGCAACAACTGCCAAGATCCCTGTGCTGGCCCAGGCATGCCGTTGTCATCCTACGCAATATTTGTGAGATGAATAGTGATCCCTGTATGGAGAAGTGGCTCAAAGAGACGAGGCAAGGCCTTTCTCAGCCTTGCAATGTAGCTGCTGCATGTCTGGATGACTCAAAAATGTGACTACCTCCATCAGCTACTGTACCAGAATCGAAGAAACAGGGCAGTGCTCATACACCAGACCTGGCAGACGCTTGCCGTGCTGAAGCAGTAAACGTATATACTACACTAAACTGACAATGTTGATCTGTTACGTCTGTAATCATACTGTAATGAAACAGGCAGGGAGCAGGTCTCGAGCCCGAGGTCCGGCGCGCTATCGACTGTGCCGCAAAATAATGTTCGTGCGGTTCGAGTCGATTTCTGCGCTTATAAACCCAGAGTCGTTACAATACTTTTAAAATACATTGATGTGAGATTATATATGATGCATACTATGGACAGTATGTGCATGTCTGCAAAGAAGCATCCATATCTTTATTTATTTATAAAATATGGTTACATGTGGTTATTTCCTAACGGACTCAAAACCCAGATGTGAAATCACAGTACTTTTTAATGAAACTGACCCCTGAAGTATGACAGCACTGATGAGCAAATAGAGTAAGGAAAACATTTAGATTATAATGAGTAAAAATATGTATAAAAAAAAGCAGTTGTTTAGGATGTAAACGTAGAGGAGAGGTTGTAGGGTCAGTTACTCTGGGTGGCTTGCTGCAAGATCACAGAACACAGACTCAGCATCTGCAGGTACTCATCTGCACCATCCACTAGACACTTATCAACCACCTGGAAGTAGAAGACAAATCAATGAGTCACTACTACTGTAGGCATCGTAATCACAACATTATTGAAAGAATAATATTACCACAATGCAAGTTATGCCCTTTTGAAACACCTACTGCCATCTTCTCCGTGATGGCAGACTTCTGCTTGTCGTTCAGCTCTTCCTCTATGACGGCTTCGTGTAGCTGGTTGATGATCTGTGTGGCGGCATAGCCTTCATCTACCATGTTCTGTAAGAGGCAGAATGGCCCTGGTGAATAGTCTGGTAGAGAGCAGTGTACAAAACATTAAGAACACCTTCCTAATATTGTGTTGCACCACCCCCTTTTGCCCTCAGAACAGCTTCAATTTGTCAGGGCATGGACCCTACAAGGTGTTGAAAGCATTCTACAGTGATGCTGTCCCATGTTGTCTCCAATGCTTCCCAGAGTTGTGTCAAGTTAGCTGGATGTCCTTTGGTTGGTGGAACATTCTTGATTACACGCGGGAAACTGTTTAGCGTGAAAACCCCAGCAGCTTTGCAGTTCTTTACACAAACCTGTGCACCTGGCACCTACTACCATACCCTGTTCAAAGGCACTTAAATATTAGTCTTTCCCATTCACACATACACAATGCATGTCTCAATTGTCTCAAGGCTTAAAAATCATTCTTTAACCTGTCCTCCTCACCTTCATCTACACTGATTGAAGTGGATTTAACAAGTGACATCAATAAGGGATCATAGCTTTCACCCTGGTCAGTCTGTCATGGAAAGTTCTTCATGTTCTTCCATATGTATTGAAGGAGCAATAGAAAGCCAATGTACATACCCGAACAGCAATCTCTAGTTTTTCAAATGTGCCCTTGTAACAGATTTGAAGCAAATTGTCGATCATCTCGGGGGGAACAACCTTAAAAAGATGAATGTGTGCATGGTCAGCAAACGTTTGATACCTCTCCATTGACAGGATTGCACACAGCGCATAAAACCGCTAACTATTACTGATGTCGAGTGTAATACAGTTGAAGCACTCACCCCTGCTATCTCTATGACCGCGCTCTCCGTGATCTCATTATCTGTGTTCAGCCGTGCAGCACTTTGAAGAAAGGTTATGGCTTTTCTCAGGTCCCCCTCTGAAACCTTCACCAACGCTGCAATTCCCTGCAGGAAAACAGAATTTGAAGGATAATGGAAGATGATTCATTTAAGTAAAAAGGTGTGTACAGAGCATTTCTTTGTAAAAAAAATATGATTTCAAAGACAGTTGCCAGTTTGCAATCCTCACCTCCTTCGAGTACTTGAGATTCTCCTTGTAACAGATTTCTAGCAGGCGCTCTTCTTGGACCCGATTGGCCAGAGGTTTGAAGCGGAATTTTGAGCATCTGGATGTCAAGGGCTCAATAATCCTGAAAATCAAATCACATTCAAGTTGAGTTAGCAACAGATTTAACATGTATTACAGCACGTTGTAAAGTGTCTTAAAGAGTTTGTGTTGTTATGTATTGGACTCCTAAACCAACCCCCAATATTAATGTAATATTCTAGATTGCCTCTTGGAGTCTGAAACTCAATTGACCTGCTGACATAGTTGCAGATGAGACAGAAGCGGGTGGTCCGGGACTCCTTCTCCATGGTGCGTCTGAGAGCAGCCTGAGCAGCGTTGGTCATTGAGTCAGCCTCATCCAGGATGATGATCTTAAAGGGTGGGCATGGTTTCCCACTGTCAGAGGTAAGGAAGGGAATGAAACTTTAATATCATCATTTAACATGAACAAGATGCTGACAGTTATATGGGGTAAGGAAAGGGCATGCGTTATAGGATCTGATCTGTTGTGTAGATTTTACACTTGTGGAAATTGTCTCTTTCTTCTTACAGAAGAAATATATGCTTTATAAATGGTAGCAATTATAAGGGTTTAGAGATTATGGCAAAATTATTAAACCAAAGGTGAGGACAACAATTCACCTGACAAGACTGAATCCAAACATTACACTGTTGATTTCATGCTTTTTACATGTATTTTTAAGTTGATAATGAATTCCCAAAATTCTTCAGGTGAATTTTATTTTGCCCCCCAATTTGAGCAAAATAAATATTTACTTTTTTATTTGTTGAAAATAAAACTTTAAAAAGACCAGCAAATCAGCTCCAAGTGATTTTTATTTAAAAAAAATTGTTCCAAAATATTACCAAGCATAATATAAAGATATACTGTATGTAAATGTATACAGATGTATGCAAGGTTTGAAGTGATTATGTTTTAGTCATCTGTTTCGGCTTCTTGCTGTCAATTTGCAGTCTATAAACGATTTGTAATTATGTTCCAGCCCCCTGACAATCCCTCAAAAAAACTAAAAACATTACATTTTGTTTTTAAATTGGCCTGCAGCTTAATCTAATTAATGATCCCTGAGCTAAGTTCTAAACACAATATTACAGTATTAGGCGTTCACAACACAATTCACGATAACAGCATACATTTTGGAGCGCATATGAAGGAGTCATGAGTGCATTCCGGTGCGGATTTTCTTCACAATAGAGAAACAGACTCATTCTGTTCAGAACAACCCAGAGTATGACGACATGTCATCTTGTAACTGTACATCAAACATAGTGATCATAAAAGTTGACACTGTATATGACATGAGTTTTATGATTTGGGTCTTTCAGACATTTTTTGACACTTTTGTGTCAAGTGCACATTTGGTATTTCATTTGCTTGTTTGACATCAAATATATATTTATTATAATCCTCAACGTCTCATCTTTCAAAATACATAGTCATCTTAAATTTACAGCATTTCCCACACTCAAACAAAACATTTTTTCGTAAAAGTTGGCAAATTAACAGGAGGGATGTGGGCAAATTCTTGTCGTGCGAGGTGCTCAAATTCAGAACGGCTGTCCGTCAAAACCCATACAGAGCTGTGAAGCGCAGAGCCAGCGCTCTGACGTCATGTATAGCATGTTACTGTTGATGGATTCTATCAAAATGTAACATGTTTTATGTTAAACTACAGTTTGTTTGCTTCCTGTTTAGAGAATGATTACTTTGAGTATTAATGGAGTTCAGGCCATGAAACTGTGTGTACGCCAATTTAGAAATGTTGACCTAATCAGATAAGAGGCAATTGCCCAGGATCAGAGAGCAGGGTCAGGCCCAGAACAGAAGACGGATGGGGATTCTGACATCTGGCTAAACAAAGAGCGGACCATGGACATTCCACAGGAGCCTGATGAGTGGGAAGGTGAACGGAAAGGCTGGAGCAACGAACCGCCCTTGCTGTCTCTGCCTGGCCGGTTCCCCTCTTTCCACTGGGATTCTCTGCCTCTAACCCTATTACAGGGGCTGAGTCACTGGCTTACTGGGGCTCTCTCATGCCATCCCTGGAAGGGGTGCGTCACCTGAGTGGGTTGATTCACTGATGTGGTCATCCTGTCTGGGTTGGCACCCCCCCTTGGGTTGTGCCATGGCGGAGATCTTTGTGGGCTATACTCAGCCTTGTCTCAGGATGGTAAGTTGGTGGTTGAAGATATCCCTCTAGTGGTGTGGGGGCTGTGCTTTGGCAAAGTGGGTGGGGTTATATCCTTCCTGTTTGGCTCTGTCCGGGGGTGTCCTCGGATGGGCCACAGTGTCTCCTGACCCCTCCTGTCTCAGCCTCCAGTATTTATGCTGCAGTAGTTTATGTGTCGGGGGGCTAGGGTCAGTTTGTTATATCTGGAGTACTTCTCCTGTCCTATTCGGTGTCCTGTGTGAATCTAAGTGTGCGTTCTCTAATTCTCTCCTTCTTTCTTTCTTTCTCTCTCTCGGAGGACCTGAGCCCTAGGACCATGCCCCAGGACTACCTGACATGACGACTCCTTGCTGTCCCCAGTCCATCTGACCGTGCTGCTGCTCCAGTTTCAACTGTTCTGCCTTATTATTATACGACCATGCTGGTCATTTATGAACATTTGAACATCTTGGCCATGTTCTGTTATAATCTCCACCCGGCACAGCCAGAAGAGGACTGGCCACCCCACATAGCCTGGTTCCTCTCTAGGTTTCTTCCTAGGTTTTGGCCTTTCTAGGGAGTTTTTCCTAGCCACCGTGCTTCTACACCTGCATTGCTTGCTGTTTGGGGTTTTAGGCTGGGTTTCTGTACAGCACTTTGAGATATCAGCTGATGTACGAAGGGCTATATAAATACATTTTATTTGATTTGAGCCAGAGGGAAACTCATTTGGGTCATAAAATGTATAGTTGGGGAGGTGACACCTAAAAGAGGGGTGTGACCGAAAGGAGGGAAGAGTATAAAATGTGTTGTGAACTTTCTAAATGCATGCACTCAGCTGACTGTATCCTTGGTATTAAAACACTTGAAACTTCAAGCTTTTAGTCTCAATTCCTTATTGCAAAGAGGTTGCAATAGTATTTTTCTTTTCAAACACGGTACACCGACTGCGTTTCAATTTAGGCTGTTTATCAGTGCCCAAATATGCCATTTTTAACCCGTATACAGGTATGAGAGTGTAAAGGGTTAAGGAAACTGGTACTTGCTCAGTGCGGTGTCCTGCTACAGTCAGCTGGGCAAATCTCTTGACTTTCTCTCTGACCACCTGAATCCCTCTCTCATCAGAGGCGTTCAGTTCCAGGACTCTCTGTCGGTACAGCTCTGGCCTGTGGAGAGGAACAGACAGGGAAAACTGACTGTGGTGTATACAAGCACTGTACAGCTGAAACCCACAAAACGCAGTGTCTGCATAAACTGAGAGTTGGCATGCAGTAATCTGGAAAGCTGGTGAGTCACTCTCACCCATAAAGTTCCCTGGCTGCAGCCAGGATGGTGGACGTCTTTCCTGTTCCAGGTGGTCCATAGAACAGCAGATTGGGGAGCTGCAATGGAGATTATATAAGGTGTCCAATCAAAAATGTATCTTTTGATCAATGGGTAAAATAATGTTAATTGTGTAGATAATCCTTTAAGAAAACCAATGATCCAAACCTCATGTTTCTATCATAATCCATTCCATTTTGGGGAGAGTTCTTACTCTCTGATGAGAGAGGGATTCAGGTCAAAATTAGTACGACTAAATCAATGGAGGCCAGATAAATGTTTGTCATAAAAACAGGAATATAGCATTGTGTCAGCTAAGGTGTGGTGAGAATTAAGGCTACCTGACAGGCTTAGCATTGAACTCATCTTTTCAAATCCAGAAAAACATGAAACAATAGGAGGTAAGATAGTAAAGTGGTAACAGTTCAAACCCACGGTTCGGTACATATTGCGGTTTTGGGGTCGTGGTTCGGTTTAGCAGGAAAATGAAATGCCAACAGTTACTGTAGTTCATTTTTGTTTTGGCAAAAGATGTAAAACTAACCCAGGAATACATCATGAGCCATAATGTAGGGCCTTATTAAATTATTATATAAATATATATATTTTTGCCTAATTCCATTTGGTTTTTCCAGGTTTCAGATTTTTCCCTGTTTGTCAGGGTTTCACACTCAGAAATGACACAAAATGTCATGTTCTATGTTCACAACGCTTAAACCACATCAGGAGACCATTTGAGGACTGGGAAAAATATAAGAAATGTACATCTTTGGGTGTAGATACACCATTTAATTTAGGTGAACACCAGCAAGAGCCTTGCTTGGTTAGCAGTGTTTCTGTAGCCCACGTGATCGCATATCACCACTGGAGTGAGGGAGGCAAATAATCATGATATCATTCTGTCATGTAAGCATAGGCTACTTTGTAGTTAACTTTTAATTGAGGTTTTTGGGAAAGCCTTTCCATCTACCAGAAGACTGTTGTTATTAACATCATCGCTAAGGGCTACACCGTGGCAGACAAACGCACACACAGACAGGGGCATTCCCACACCGTTGCTTCTTCAAAAAGGTGAAGGAAAATAAGAATTACTTATCCATTTTGTTCATGTGTTATCACCATCAAATTAATTAATGTTCTAATAAATTCAATACATTTAGTTGCTTTCCTACTAAGTTAAATACATTTTTGTTTCTACTGGGAAGCCGAAATGGTCCTAAAGTGGAGATTTAAATGATGAGGATCCTCCAATTCTTGTTTATCGACCCCAATACTCACAATCGTAGAGAACTAGTTTCTGGCTGAGCCTCCCAAAAGGAAAGTATGAAATTAAGCAATTGAGATTATAATTACAACGTGCACATAGGCTATTCCGTTAAAACATCTGGAGCCTACAATGTTTTTTAAGCTCAGCTTTACAGTACTAAAAAAGAGGCATACACTGCAGTTCGGATGTTTTATCTATTTATACATCCATTCGGGTTCACAGTGCGGACCGAACAGAGGTCCACCAATAGAATGGTTCGTTACTAATGTGTACCGTTACACTCCATTAAGATAGATATTGATTTGGGACATGATATGTAGTATTTTCATATTTTAGTATTACGCAGTTCATATTAATACCAAGTTCCTGTTCTTTCTCAAAGACTACTCACAAAAAACATCTGTGAAATGTCAGAGCACTGAGTGTACCCCAAGCGTTTAATTTTAAAAGCCTTTTACATTTAATTCAGCTCATGTCATGCTAATTTTGCCATTTGTGAAACAACTTGAAGATGACGACCACAAAATGTAAAATCATCAAAAGTTTTGGTGATGAAGCTGAAATGCTCCGTCAACAAAAGCTCAACACTTATTATCAGATGTGCAGTTGAAGTCGGGGCGGCAGGTAGCCTAGTGGTTAGAGCATTGGACTAGTAACCGGAAGGTTGCAAGATCAAATCCCCGAGCTGACAAGGTAAAAGTCTGTCGTTCTGCCCCTGAACAAGGCAGTTAACCCACTGTTCCTAGGCAGTCATTGAAAATAAGAATTGGTTCTTAACTGACTTGTCAAGTTAAATAAAAGGTTAAAAAAAATAATTATATATATAAGCTTACGTACACTTAGGTTGGAGTCATTAAAACTTGTTTTTCAACCACTCCACAAATTCATTGTTAAACTATAGTTTTGTCAAGTCGGTTAGGACATCATCTCCAGCATGACACAAGTAATTTTTTCAACAATTGTTTACAGACAGATTATTTAAATTATAATTCACTGTATCACAATTCCAGTGGGTCAGAAGTTTACATACACTAAGTTGACTGTGCCTTCAAACAGCTTGGAAAATTCCAGAAAATCATGTCATGGCGTTAGAAGCTTCTGATAGGCTAATTGACATCATTTGAGTCAATTGGAGGTGTACCTGTGGATGTATTTCAAGGCCTACCTTCAAACTCAGTGCCTCCTTACTTGACATCATGGGAAAATGTAAAGAAATCAGCCAAGACCTCAGAAAAAAAATATTGTAGACCTCCACAAGTCTGAAGGTACCACGTTCATCTGTACAAACAATAGTACGCAAGCATAAACACCATGGGACCACGCAGCGGTCATACCACTCAGGCAGGAGATGCGTTCTTTCTCCTAGAGATGAACGTACTTTGGTGCGAAAAGTGCAAATCAATCCCAGAACAACAGCAAAGGACCTTGTGAATATGCTGGAGGAAACAGGTACAAAGGTATCTATATTCACAGTAAAAACGAGTCCTATATTGACATAACCTGAAAGGCCGCTCAGTAAGGAAAGAGCCAAGGCCCCAAAACCGCCATAAAAAAGCCAGACAGTTTGCAACTGCACATGGGGACAATGATCGTACTTTTTGGAGAAATGTCCTCTGGTCTGATGAAACAAAAACAGAACTGTTTGGCCATAATGACCATTGTTATGTTTGGAGGAAAAAAGGGGAGGTTTGCAAGCCGAAGAACACCATCCCAACCATGAACCCCAGAGGTGGCAGCATCATGTTGTGGGGGTGCTTTTGCACTTCACAAAATAGATGGCATCATGAGGATGGAAAATGATGTGGACATATTGAAGCAACATCTCAAGACATCAGTCAGGAAGTTAACGCTTAGTCGCAAATGGGTCTTGCAAATGGACAATGACCCCAAGCATACTTCCAAAGTTGTGGCAAAGTGGCTTAAGGACAACAAAGTCTTGACCCAAGTTAAACAATTTAAAGGCAATGCTACCAAATACTAATTATGTGTATGTAAACTTCTGAACTACTGGGAATGTGATGAAAGAAATAAATGTCAGATTAAATGTCAGGAATTGTGAAAAACTGAGTTTAAATGCATTTGGCTAAGGTGTATGTCAACTTCCGACTTCAACTGTATAAGGTCACAAAATCCAACTTTTTGGATATAATGGTAATGATGTGTAAGAGAAAGACCCCACTGAACAATTCAGAACATGAATAATCATATTTGTCTTGGTAAAATGTATTTTACCAGTTAAATGTAATCATAGTGAAATGTCATCACCAAAGTGCGTTTTCATCCACTCTGGGCATATGTAAAATTCAAACAGAACCCCCAGCAGACAGTATTTACCCTAGACATATGAGTCGTCACTCTCATGGATCTGAAGAGGGTACTTACATCGGCGCCCTCTATAGTCTTCTTCAGCACAGCAACCACCTCCTCTTGAAATGCCACCTCTTCCATACATTTTGGTCTACTGTAAACAGCCAAACAATGGATTTCAGTGTGCAGTTGATCATATTAACGCAGGGTTTTCTTTCTGACTAAACATAGCAAGCTACATATCACAAAGTTATTTGCCTGCCGCTGCATTAATTATTATGATTTGTTCACCTTTATTTAACCAGGTAATGTTAGGCCAGTTGAGAACAAGTTCTCATTTACAACTGCGACCTGGCAGTTTAAGGGAAGAATAGCAACTGTTCATTGTGTGTCTGGATTTTAATTTTATGAAGGAAGATTCACAAGGGCTTACATTACAGCCGCGGAGAAATTGAACTTACTATTTCTCAACCCAGGGGACAGACTTCTGCTTCTTCTCTCCACTGGTCCCGGCACCTTTCTCTTTCAGAGGTCTGGTGCCTTGAGTAGATGTTCCTTTCAAAAACGCCTGCATGGCTCTCTAAATAGGAGTTAGAAAACAGACCACTGCCCATTAGTCACTGAGCGATACTTGCGTGTCAAAGAGGGCGACGTTCTCTTTCTGTGACAAGCTAGCTGGCTAAACAATAACAACCACCACTTAGCGAGATCCCTACTGTAACGAGATCGCAGAACAGTTTGCAAGTAAGTTAGCTACAGATTATCAGTTGCTTTCAAGCTTTGGTTACCTGTAGCTATATAAAATGCGTTAACATTCGAACTGTGTTAGTTGTTGACATGTGTGGTAGATTTCCCGCCCTGATGAAAATGCGACGCCCTTTTCCGTCTACGACGTCAATCTTTTCCCTCCAATCAGAGTTCTTCTTCTTCTCTGGTATAATTATAATGGCGTTCGCTACCTACTGTGCGGGTAGATAATAAACAGCCGCAACAAGTAAATAACGCGTGGTAAAAAATATTAATATCAGAAATAATGCTAAACTAATTACCTTGTTTTTCTGTTAAAATTACAAATCAGGTCCTTACACAGACTCAGATGGATCCTGTGAGGGCGGGACATTTTCTGATGACAGTAGTCCGTGCAGTGCTTCTGCCATGAAGTCTTGGAGCCCCAAAAACGTTTTGTCTACAATTTTGTCCAGCTTCTTGGACTCTTGTGCAGTACAATTAATAACTGTGGCTATATGCTACAAAATCCACCTTCTTCACAATGAGTGTATCCAGATCACTTCTTCAGTATGTGGCCTCTTGCCCCTTCACCTCCTCCATATATGAGATCTGCTGTACAGCCCTGATCCTTGACACCCCAAACTATTGCACACAAATGGGGGACTCAAGGAAGTCCGGAGTATGATCTGCTCCACAGTTGCAACATTTTCCATTCACAGATTCTTTAATAACATATTTCTCCCATCTGCAAACATTTGACAAGTGGCCATATCTTTTACAATCCCCACAGCAAATGCTCTCAATGCACACCTCTAGGAGGCATTTTGCCTTCTCCCTATAGTTCTCAGCCATTAGCTTCCCCCATGATTGCCTAATGTGAAGTAGGGTACAATCCCAACTAGAGGTCAACCGATTAATCAGAATAGCCGATTAATTAGGGCCGATTTCAAGTTTTCATAGCAATCGGAAATCGGTATTTTTTTACACCTTTATTTATCCTTTATTTAACTAGGCAAGTCAGTTAAGAACACATTCTGATTTTCAATGACGGCGTAGGAACGGTGGGTTAACTGCCTTGTTCAGGGGCAGAATTACAGATTTTTACCTTGTCAGCTCAGGGATTCAATCTTGCAACCTTACAGTTAACTAGTCCAACGCGCTAACCACCTGATTACATTGCACTCCAAGAGGAGCCCGCCTGTTGCGCAAATGCAGTAAGAAGCCAAGGTAAGTTGCTAGCTAGCATTAAACTTATCTTATAAAAAAACAATCAATCAATCAAAATCACTAGTTAACTACACATGGTTGATGATATTACTAGTTTATCTAGCGTGTCCTGCGTTGCATATTGTAGCGAACGGCACAGACAGCTGTGTGTTATGTGTTAGGCTAGTAGGTGGTTGTGTTGTACTTATCAGTACCCAGTGTTCGCGGGGTCCGACATGCCAATCAACCTGCTATCTGCCAATCACGGGAATGCCTGGAACGTTCTGATGCCGGGCATCCTGGCGGTTGGCGGAGTGGGGTTGGGCAGAGGGGTGGAGCATTGGAAGTTAAGACCAGGTTTAGCCTTTGTTCTCTCTCTTATGTCTGGGCTTCACAAGAGAAGGTCACGATTGGCTTGTGGGTTATCTTTCATTTATTTGGTGTGGGCTACGACTTAAGTTGGTTTAATAAACCGTCAATTCGTAAACTCAATTGTTCCTTTATGATCTAGTCAGGTCATTACATTGGTGTCAGAAGTAAAAACGTTGATAAAAAGTTAGCCAGCTAGCTAGCTGACTTATGTGGCTAGCTACTGTAGGTGAGAACCGGGGTTGAAAATGCTTAGAGGGAATCCGAAAGTGAAGGTGGAGGTACGGGACGATTATGGCCAAGGAGGTGGGTGTGCATGGACGTCGGAGGATTTGGCTGAGGAGATCGCCAGGGCGTCGGAGCCCAGAAGCCGCTTTAGGGAGGACGTTAGAGTGATGGCGGCATGAGTCCTTCGTCGACTGTGTTTCGCGCGGATTCTGGTGGGCGGACCGAAAGGGTGACGTCGACGTGGCGGGAGGAGGAATCTGGGGCTCAGGATGTTAACAAACAAGGCGGCGCCCAGTTCCCGGCTGCGTCCGTATCTCTTAAGACCCCGAAGTATTCCGGTAAGGCGGATTGGGAAGCTTTTCATGCTCAGTTTGAACTGTTAGCTCATTTTAGAGGGTGGTCGGATGAAGAAAGGGCACTGCAGTTGGCTTTATGCCTCACGGATGATGCTCTGGCCTGTTTGATATTGATTAGCCCCAAGGACAGACATGATTATGGTGCTTTAGTGGGAGCACTGAGGAGGCGCTATGGACAGTGTGTACAGCCAGGGCTACTGCGCTCCGAACTGAGTAATAGATGCAGGCAGCCTGGAGAGCCTCTACGGGTGCTAGCTAATGACACTGAGAGCCTCTCTCAGCGGGCATATGCTCACATGCTCCCCTCCGTGCAGAGCGAGCTGCACGGGACCAGTTCATACAGGCGCTCTCTCCTACGGAGCTGCGCATTCAGACCCAGCTGGCTCATCCTGAGTCATTGCAGATAGCCTTGGAGATGGCTTTGGAGAGGGAGCTGGTCTGGGCTGGGGCTTTGGTGGGGGTGCAGGGAGACAGACCTTCTGTGCGAGCTGGGGGGCAGAGCAGCCCAGAGACAGAAAAGCTTGCATGGGTGGCTGAAATGATAGAACTCATGCGTGCTGTGTCACTACAGGCAGCATAAAACACACGCCCTGGTCCCAGGGTCTGCTGGGGTTGTGGCCAGCCAGGCCATCTGCGCCGGGTTTGCCCCATGTCCCCCAGAGCTCAGGGAAACGGCTCGGGGTCCGCATAGACCGGGTAGTGCGGACCCCTTGCTTTCTATCTCAACCACCATCTTCTCCAGGAGGAGCCCACCGGCACAGACGGGGAAGCAAGGCTCCACTTCCCCCAGAAGCAGACGAGGGCAAGCGGCTGGAGCCTGTTGTTGTGGTGGGCCGGACCTGTGTTGGACTTTTGTCATGTCACTGTGGAGGGGGTGCCCTGCTCTGCCTTGGTGGACACTGGGTCCACAGTAACCTTGGTGAGGCCAGATATTGTGCCAGGTTGGACTCAGTGTGAGCCCACAACTGTGCAGCTCCGCACAGTCACAGGTGAGCTGGCACCCATGAAAGGGGATAATGACGCTGACAGTAGGGGGCAGGTCTGTGCGTCATCCTGTGTGGGTGGCGGCTGTGCAGGACCCTTGTATCCTGGGGTTGGACTTTCTTAGGAGCACAGGCTGCCAGTTAGACCTAAATGGGGGCACACTGAGCTTCCAGGGAGGGCCGGCAGTCACCATGCCCCCCCCTTAATGTCACATTCACTCAACACAACAAACCCTTTACTCCAACAGACTCATGGCTGCCCCCCCCCCACATCTGTGTGTGACTTTTCCCCAGCCCCCTGTCACCTACGGCTGTGTGTTACATTCCCCCAACTACCTCCCTCCATGACACAGCCCTCTGTGAGCCCCCCCCCGCCCAGCTAAACCCAGATGGGAGAGGAGAGGACACTGTGCAGTGAGGGAGATATGGGGGAGGAACTGTGTTGGTCTTGACCCCGAGTAGCAGGAATGGTTGTGGCAGTTGCTGTTTGAATTCAGAGACAGCTTTGCACTGAGTGAGGAAGAGGTGGGTCAGACTCATCTGGTGCAGCATGAGATCGACACAGGTGATGCTGGACCCATCAAGACGCGTCCCCGCCGTATCCCGCTGGCACGCCAGGAGGCGGCAGACAAGGCTGTGTGGGAGATGCAGCGGGCAGACTTCATCGAGCCCTCAGACAGCCCCTGGGCGGCGCCAGTCGTCATGGTTCCTAAGAAGGGGGGCAAGCTGAGGTTCTGTGCGGACTACAGGCGGCTGAATGAGGTAACCAGGAAGGTCTCATACCCCATACCACGTATCGATGAGTCGCTGGAACTGGTTACGGGGTCCTCCTGGTTTTCCTCACTAGACCTCTGCAGTGGCTACTGGCAGGTGCCCCCCTCCCCAGAGGCCAGAGCCAAAACTGCATTCTCCACTAACAGAGGACACTGGCAGTTCAAGGTCCTGTGCTTCGGCCTGTGCAACGCTCCAGCTACTTTTGAGCGTTTGATGGACAGCGTGCTGGATGGCATCCCCCGACAGCAGTGTGGTATACCTCGACGACATCCTGGCCCATGGCAGCTCCTTCCAGTCAGCCCTGGGGGCACTACGGCGTGTGCTGGAGAGGGTGGCTGCCGCAGGTCTGAAGCTCCACCCTGAGAAGTGCCACTTCATGAGGAGAGAGGTGTCCTTCTTGGGCCACCAAGTGGGGAAGGAGGGGATCAGCATCATGGAGGTCAAGGTGGGGGCTGTCAGAGACTGGCCCAACCCCACCGACCAGCGTCAGCTGAAGAGCTTCCTGGGCCTGGCCTCGTACTACAGGAGGTTTGTAGTGCTCCCCTGAACCGCCTACTGCCGAAGGACAAGGCTTTCACATGGACAGTGGAGTGTGAGGAGGCGTTCAACACCCTCAAACGTGCACTGATCGAGGCCCCCGTGCTCGCCCCCCCTGACCTCACCTTGCCCTTTATCCTGGACACAGACGCGAGCAATGTGGGCATGGGTGGGGTGCTGGCACAGGTGGGGCCAGTGGGGGAGAGAGTGGTGGCATACTTCAGCAAAACATTTGACAAACATGAGCGCCGCTACTGTGTCACCCGGCGGGAGCTCTTGGCTGTTGTGGCTTCAGTCAAACACTTCAAGTACTACCTGGGTGGCCTGCCCTTTACTGTAAGGACTGACCTCTCTGCTCTCCAGTGGCTCATGTCGTTCAGAGAGCAAGAAGGGCAGGTGGCTCGCTGGTTGGAGGAGCTTCAGCCGTATGACTTCGCAGTGGTGCACAGGGCAGGGGCACGCCACTCCAACGCCGACGCCATGTCCCGTCGGCCCTGTACTGCAGACGGCTGCCGCCACTGTGAGTGGAGAGAGGGACGGGAGAGAGAGCTGTGTGCAGAGGGGGTCTGTGACACAGTGTGTCGGACGAGCGGGCCTGTCTGCTGTGAGCTGCAGACTGTCGACGTGGCTGAATGGGGGCAGCAGCAGGGACGGGACACAGACCTACAGTCAGTGCTACAGTGGGTAGAGGTGACAGCGCTCTCACTCGCGACCAAAGGGTTGTGGTTAAAGTTTGAGAGACTGCGGCTGGCTGATGGTGTGCTACAGCGGGCATGGAAGGAGTCAGCTACGGGAGAGGAGAGGTGGCGGTCCCAAAAGCATTGCAGGAGGCTGTGCTCCAAAGTACTCATGGGGGGGTGGGGACTGGACACTTTGGGGTCACAAAAACACTCTGCCGCCTCCGTCAGGGCCTTTACTGGGGGCAGCACAAGAGGGATGTGGAGGACTTTTGTCGCCGCTGTGACAACTGCACAGCGAGAAAGGGCCCCCCAGGCCGCTCTCATGCTCAGCTCCAACAGTTCCCAGTGGGGGCTCCCATGGAGAGGGTGGGAGTGGGTGTAGTTGGGCCGTTCCCCACCACAGACAGTGAAAACCGCTGGGTACCCACGGCCTAGGCTCTGCCTGACCAGGAGGCAGAGACCATCGTCAACGCCCTGACAGCGGGGTAGTTCAGCAGGTTTGGAGCTGCAGAGTCCATCCACAGCGACCAAGGCAGAAACGTTGAGTCCCGTGTGTTCGCCACCATGTGTGAGATGCTGGGTATGCACAAGACCCGCACTACTCCTCTCCATCCTCAAAGTGATGGCCTTGTGGAGCGCTTCAACAAAACGCTTGGACAGCAGCTGGCCATCGTCTCTTCCAAACACCAGCGTGACTGGGACAAGCACCTGCCTATGGTCCTCATGGCATGCCGCTCCACTGTCCAAGACTCCACCTCCTGCACGCCTGCCCTCCTCATGCTGGGGAGAGAGACCCGCACCCCTGCGGAGATGGCGTTTGGTCGGCCCCTGGATAGCGCTCACGTTCCCCCGGGGCCGGAGTATGCCCGGAGACTCCAGGACCGCCGGGAGACAGCCCACACCTTCGCCAGAGAGCATCTGGTGAATGCAGGTTTGAGGCAGAAGAGGAACTATGACGTGCACACCCGGGGAAGGCACTTTGTGGCTGGGGAGCTGGTCTGGGTCTACAGCCCCCTAAGGAAAAAAGGCAGATGCCCCAAGTTGGACAGTCACTGGGTGGGACCCTGCAGTGTCCTGGAGAGGGTAGGGGAGGTTGCTTACCGGGTGCAGCTTCCTCCCAGGGGGAGAAAGGTGACACTACACCGGGACAGGTTAGTCCCATACAGAGGGGCCTCTTCTCCCCACTCCCCCTGTCTCCCCCCCCCCTGTGTCACCGCGTAGTTCCCCAGAGTCACGGACTGTATTACCCATTCCCGCTTCCTTGTCCCCCATATCCCTGGAACCACCAGCTTTCATATGTTCTCATGTTCTGAGCAAGGAACTTAAACTTTTGCTTTTTTACATGGCACATATTGGACTTTTACTTTCTTCTCCAACACTTTGTTTTTGCATTATTTAAACCAAATTGAACGTTTTATTTTATTGATGTATTATATTAAGTTAAAATAAGTGTTAATTCAGTATTGTTGTAATTGTCATTATTACAAATACATCTTCTTTTTAAATCGGCCGATTAATCGGTATCAGCTTTATTTGGCCCACCATTAATCGGTATCGGCGTTGACAAATCATAATCTGTCGATCTCTAATCCCAACAGGGTTTTAACATTTAGAAATGTCAATAATCATCACTCGTGATACGGCTTTTGAAACATACGACTCTTAACTTTCATCAACGACAAATCCTTAGGATAAAGTAATCCTTCTCACCCCCCCCCCTTCAAAGATTTAGATGCACTATTGTAAAGTGGCTGCTCCACTGGATGTCATAAGGTGAATGCACCAATTTGTAAGTCGCTCTGGATAAGAGCATCTGCTAAATGACTTAAATGTAATGTAATCCTTCAAATAAAAAAGATACACTTACTCTAGCAGTTTTGCAGAGGCTGCAGAGCCATACAGCTGTAGATGCCTCCGTCTCGGAGCATACCTAATAGCTAATACGCACAGGTGGTTGCCTCTTGTATTTTCTGTAAACAAGCACTGTAACCCTAACACGGTGTGCATCCATTTAGTCTTTCATTTTTGGAAAATGACTTCTCGCTGAAATGAAAGATAAAGTCCTTATGCTCCCAATACCAAGTGACGCGTGTTAACGTTCAGGTTGAGCATCAGGGATTTTAACAAAACTCAACGCTACAGAAGACGCCTTCATCCAATGACTCTTATGTGTAATGTAATGGAACTAAGGGTGTTTTCACATAGTCCTCTTTAAAAGAACCGATCTCAGTCCTCTTAAAAAGTGAACTCTGGGGTAGAAAAAAGCTAAATAGCTCAATTATCTTTGTATTCACACGGGCCTTGCATTTGAATGAGGATTCAACTCTTTTGCCAGTTCACTTCACCTATTTTGTGGTACGAGTCCTCTTTGCATTCACATTGCTATGTTTAGAAAGGAATCAAATAACTTTTTCCAACATTCACTCAATAGACTCTGGGTTTTTATAAATTGCAGGACAAGCCATTCCATCATAACGTGTTAACGGACAGCTAGATATACCTACTTACATTTTGGAAGATAGTAGATTGCATTTAATTAAAAGATTAGACATAATAATTGTAATAATAATACATTATTAACATGTAAATATGATTGATAACAGAATAAATAGCAGTAGAATAACTGCAGGTTAAGTAATGCTGTAATTCAAAATTATACACCCAATGTAGGCTACTGCCACTTTAAGTGGCTAGTATTGATTTTGTATTGATTCTCACCAAATATGTTGTCTTCTCACACTATTCAAACCCCACAATCGAATAAAGAACTGACGAATCTCTCTTAGCCTACAGATCACATTATTGCAAACAAATAATCTGCACTCAAAACTCCACACATAATATCCAAAAACAACGTTTTTTCCCCCAAACCTGCACATCATATTCTCTCTTCTGTGGCACCAAAGTAAGTGGGTGTTTATGGCAGAGGAAACGGTGTTGCAGTAGTCAAGTGCGTGGCGCAGGAGTAATGACAAGCGAACTTGGGGAGCTTTGCGTTCACATTGCGCTGAAAAAGGGAACGGACCGAAGAATTCAAGTGAACTTCACTCAGACCACCTCTCCAGATGGTCTCAGTTCGCTTCGCTTCGGGGCTTTTTGTGAGGGGTCTGAGTTCCTTTGGAGTTTTCACACTGCACAAAAAAAGGAACCAAGTGTGAAAAGACTCGGAGTCATGATCAAGGGCTAATGCCACGTTCATAATGTAATGACCTGACTAGATCATAAAGGAACAATTGTCCAGACAGAGGGTTGAGTTTACGAATTGACGGTTTATTAAACCAACTTTACACAGGCTACTGTTTGGCCGTAGCCCACGCCAAATAAATGAAAGATAACCCACAAGCCAATCGTGACCTTCCCTTGTGAAGCCCAGACGTAAGAGAGAGAACAAAGGCTAAACCTGGTCTTAACTTCCAATGCTCCACCCCTCTGCCCAACCCCACGCCACTCCGCCAACCGCCAGGATGCCCGGCATCAGAACATTCCAGGCATTCCCGTGATTGGCAGATAGCAGGTTGATTGGCATGTCGGACCCCGCGAACACTGGGTACTGATAAGTACAACACAACCATCTACTAGCCTAACACATAACACACAGCTGTCTGTGCGGGTCGCTACAATAATAACTGGGAACTCAGCAAAAACGATGGTCAACTGGGAAAAATCGTTTAAAGGTCATCCGACAAGGAATTCAAAATCAGGAACTCTGGCATCTTTTGTCGAGTTCAAAGCAACTGGGAACTCGGATATCTCAGACTTCAGAGTATTCAAAACAACTGGGAATTTATGGAAAAAAACTAGCTGTGACTGAGAAAAATCTATTTCAACGGTCATCGGGAACTCAGGGCCTCTTTCTAGAGACATTTAACATTTACATTTAAGTCATTTAGCAGACGCTCTTATCCAGAGCGACTTACAAATTGGTGCTTTCACCTTATGACATCCAGTGGAACAGCCACTTTACAATAGTGCATCTAGGTCTTTTAAGGGGGGGGGGGGGGGGGGTGAGAAGGATTACTTTATCCTAGGATTATTCCTTAAAGAGGTGGGGTTTCAGGTGTCTCCGGAGAGCTCTGACTTTCCGACCTGAAGATCACTGTCATGATTTGACCTCATATTTTTCCAGTTGTTTAGAAAGCGACATTTCTAGAGCTCTGACTTTCCGACCTGAAGATCACTGTCATGATTTGACATTGCTTTTTGGGGGCGTTCTCATGTCACGCTCACATGCTAGTCGGAACTAGGACATTTCCGAATTGCTGATTCGTTGAACACTGCACTGTTTGTAACTACAACCTATTACCAAGTCGGACATTTGAGTTTCCTAAAAAAAATCATTTTGAATGGTTATCCAACTCTGAAGTCAGAAACTCGCCCATCGTTCTATAGCTCTGACATTGCGACTTAAAGATCACTGATTTTTAAAATAATTCTGAGTTCCCAGTTGTTTTGAAAGCACCATGGCTCGTTTACCAGGCACCCTGCTCAGAAGACCAACTCAGGTCACTTTTGCCAGATCCAGTGCGCTATTCTTCTTCTTCGATGAGGTTTAACAGCGGTTGGCATCCAATAAATGTTGCATTACCGCAACCTACAAGACTGGAGTATCAATCCCTTATACTTTGATTGAATTTTTAAAAATAAATAAACAAATACCCTACCACCTAATACTCACAAAAAAAATGTAATTAATAAATAAAACACCACTGTACTCTGTGACTTATGTTCCATCCCTGCAGTACAGTTGATAACCATTGCTATAAATGCTAAAAATCCAATCTCACTGAATCATATATAACTTGTTGGTTTATCCCTCTGTACTGGTACAGATCTAATACTCACACCACCCCTCTCAGGACCCCTCCCTCTGTACTCCTACAGATCTAATACTCACACCACCCCTCTCAGGATCCCTCCCTCTGTACTCCTACAGATCTAATACTCACACCACCCCTCTCAGGATCCCTCCCTCTGTACTCCTACAGATCTAATACTCACACCACCCCTCTCAGGATCCCTCCCTCTGTACTGGTACAGATCTAATACTCACACCACTCCTCTCAGGATCCCTCCCTCTGTACTGGTACAGATCTAATACTCACACCACTCCTCTCAGGATCCCTCCCTCTGTACTGGTACAGATCTAATACTCACACCACCCCTCTCAGGATCCCTCCCTCTGTACTCCTACAGATCTAATACTCACACCACCCCTCTCAGATCTCACACCACCCCTCTCAGGATCCCTCCCTCTGTACTGGTACAGATCTAATACTCACACCACTCCTCTCAGGATCCCTCCCTCTGTACTGGTACAGATCTAATACGCACACCACTCCTCTCAGGATCCCTCCCTCTGTACTGGTACAGATCTAATACTCACACCACCCCTCTCAGGATCCCTCCCTCTGTACTGGTACAGATCTAATACGCACACCACTCCTCTCAGGATCCCTCCCTCTGTACTGGTACAGATCTACTACTCACACCACTCCTCTCAGGATCCCTCCCTCTGTACTGGTACAGATCTAATACTCACACCACCCCTCTCAGGATCCCTCCCTCTGTACTGGTACAGATCTACTACTCACACCACTCCTCTCAGGATCCCTCCCTCTGTACTGGTACAGATCTAATACTCACACCACCCCTCTCAGGACCCCTCCCTCTGTACTGGTACAGATCTAATACTCACACCACTCCTCTCAGGATCCCTCCCTCTGTACTGGTACAGATCTAATACTCACACCACTCCTCTCAGGATCCCTCCCTCTGTACTGGTACAGATCTAATACTCACACCACCCCTCTCAGGATCCCTCCCTCTGTACTGGTACAGATCTAATACTCACACCACTCCTCTCAGGATCCCTCCCTCTGTACTGGTACAGATCTAATACTCACACCACCCCTCTCAGGACCCCTCCCTCTGTACTGGTACAGATCTAATACTCACACCACCCCTCTCAGGACCCCTCCCTCTGTACTGGTACAGATCTAATACTCACACCACCCCTCTCAGGACCCCTCCCTCTGTACTGGTACAGATCTAATACTCACACCACCCCTCTCAGGACCCCTCCCTCTGTACTGGTCCAGATCTAATACTCACACCACCCCTCTCAGGACCCCTCCCTCTGTACTGGTACAGATCTAATACTCACACCACTCCTCTCAGGATCCCTCATCCTTGACCCGTCTTCCTCTACTTTCTTCACTGCCTCGGCATATGACAACTTCTGCACTACTCTAAACCTAGAAACCTGCCTCTGGCACTGGACATTTCTGAGCCCCAGCCCCATGGGCACCCCTACAATCAACAGATACCACTACTTTACCCAATGCTACACAGTCCTTTGTCTCATGTCCTTCTGCACACTTCTCACACCTAGGAACCTCCCTCCTACACACTGCTGCCACATGTCCTTCTGCACACTTCTCACACCTAGGAACCTCCCTCCTACACACTGCTGCCACATGCTCATAAGCTTGACATGTGTAACAATGTAATGTATTCAGCATAAAAGCTCATATAGGATAACTTATATATCCTTACATCACTTTGTTGGGCAAAGACTCAACATCAAAACTCAAAAGAACAAACAACAACTCTTCTGTTTCACCACTCACTCCACCCTGTCTGCGTCGCACCAAACGACGAGCATCACAAACACCGGGAATCTTCTCCTTCAGTTGGTCAACTTTCACATTTACCGCTACAAGAGCAATCACTCCTTTCAATGGCACCCTTTTCTTGAGAGCTAAACAATTCACATCTCTTGCCTCCATTCTGTTAATGTGGAGCACCTGCTCCCTCTAACCAGCAGAAACACAAACAATTATCACAAGACCACTCCTGTTTACCCTCACCGATTCCACAGCACCCAACTCTTTTTTTCACCCACCCCGAAACCACAAATGGATCAGCCAAAAGGCAAAGGTCCACTTTTTCCAAAAACTTCACTCCGACTGTCAGACTCATCTTTATCCTGACCCTCAGTGCACGCCTCGGGCTCCGAGAACTTCACCACACCTACCACCACCGATACTTTTCTCTCATTCACTTCCATTTCTCCTCCTGTCTTCTGCTCACTCTGCTTGCACGTTCTACCATTCTTCTTTAACAAACCATCTCCTTTTTTTTACGCCATTTATAACCCGACTCAAGCTCACCCTCTTCCTCCCTTTCTCTCTTAGACCTCTTCTGCCTCTCATATTCCCTCCATTCCTCCCACATATTCTAAGTATACGTCTCCTTTTGATAATACTGCACTTCTGTTGACATACATCTTGTTCTTGGCTTCTGAAGGGACACCATTTAACCAGCTGCCTCAAACTCTGTACAATCAGCACGAACCCCTCGGGATGTAAAGCTCAATAGTGCATCCCGCTTGTAAAGAAGCTGCTACCGTAACGCTTTTCCATTTCAAACAAGCGCGCTGTTCCAACCACCATCGACCGTGTCGCCATGACAGCATCGCACTATTCTTCTGTTCTTCATTTACACAATTAACCAAAACAAGGCTGCTTCTAGTCACCTTGACTGAATCGACAATCGGAGAGGTGAGCGACAGTAGCATTTCAAAAGTCAGAAGCGGCTTCCTCTCCTCCATCTTTTCTTCATCGACCCTAGAGAGGGTCGTTGCTGTTGAACTAGGAATGATGTATGAAAAATAAGTTAAAATAATATGTAGGCCTATAGCCTACACATTTTCATTCTGATGTTATTGTATGCCTCTCATCACCAGTCACTACCAGCTGTGCGTCACATGATTGTCTCCAGTGGTGATGGAGTGGGAGCGCAGATGTCTGCTGAGCGGTTTCTCAATGTTCATCTCCTAGGCAATCGCCACGTTCCCAAGAGCACTGGCATGTGGTAAGACGATAATGCTCTTGGCTTGCATTTCATCTCTTGGCTGGATTTCATCAAAATGTGGGACAGAATAGTAAAGGGGTGGGCTGCCGTTATTGGACGAGGTTTCAAAACCAAAAAGAAGGGTAAACAGCCTATTGATGATGCTTTCTTTCATGACATTCCAATAGTAATGCTAAATGTATTAATAGTCATATCTACATATTTCGTTTTTGTATGCTTAGTAGCCAATTTCAGCCTACATATTCCCATTATTAAAATGGATGACTTGAAAATTCAAATCCTTCATTTACAATATTATATTTTAAATTGATATAATATTATTGAATATCATTATTGGATTTCTGTTATATTGTCTGCCATTTAGACAATAATAATTTTCATAATTATTAATAATAATAAGAATGGATTAAATCATTTTCTTGAAACAAAGTTTTCGTCATGGCCCATGAGGTACTTTAGCTCCGTTCCAGTGGCTCTATATCTCCAGGTTTTGTGTTAGTGAATTCATTAGCCCCCCATCTCCCCAAGGCAGGTAGCAGCTCTCTGATTTGCTTCCTGGTGTCTGACTCAGCCTTTATTACAGCAAGCCGAGCATCTGCCTGAAAGCACCATGAAATCCTCCTGATTGGCTCACCCAGTGAGTGTGTGTGTGTGTGTGTGTGTGAGTATCCATTATTAATGACACACACATACTATGCTACATTGTATTGTCATTTTTGACGTGAAGAGGTATTTTCAGTGGAGTTAGAGGTATCCTCAGACCCTCAAGTTGCTTCCCTTCTTTCACATCATCCCTCGATAGAGGTGCTTGCGGACTGGGAAGCATTGTGTGAGGAGGGTGCTTCATGCTCCGGTGAGGGAGCGGATTGACGAAGGAGAGTGGACCGAAGAGAAGAGGAGGGGAGAGAGGAGAGCAGATGCTGCCCACACCCTGAGATGCTCTGCTGTCTGATAGAAGATGAGATGTCTCTGCAGGAGTTCCAGCAACGTGTGGGCTGTGTCATCACACATGTCGGTGAGTGTCCTGTCTTTATCCCTCCATGAGCCATCAGCCAAGGGGATACCCAGCAGCTGCTCCCTGCATGGTCTCCCTATTCCAGACAGCATCTTTAGAGATGCCGAGATATGAAATGCGTGACTATAGAGATACATGTGTGAATATTTGGTCTAAACGGATAGAAATGTCAGGTTTGGGCTGATCATAATTGTTGCAATTTATACACAATTTACATTTGAAACAGTTCAAGGTCAGAGTCAGCCTTACACAAATATGTAGCATGTTGTTATTGACTACTCATTTACATTTTTTACATTTGACATTTGAGTCATTTTGCAGATGCTCTTATCCAGAGCAACTTACAGTAGGAATTATGGTTAAGTGCCTTGCTCAAGGGCACATTAACCGGTTTTTCACCAGGCTGCTCTGGGATTCGAACCAGCAACCTTTTGGTTACTGGCCCAATGCTCTTAACCGCTAGGCTACCTGCCACCCAAAATTGGGATCTGGTTTGTGGATTTATATTTTATTCTTGAGTAGATTTATAATGGACGCATCATGTTCCACTCCAGTCAGACTTGTCATTCCATGCTGGTTGGTGTGATATGTAATAACTAGTTGTCACAGCACATCACAGTGAGTGGGTGTCATCAGGAAGTGTGATTGTCATATATTGAAAATGACTTTTCTATTCTCTGATAATCCCATCCTATACTTATTATGAGTTTAATTGTAAATCACTGTAACCACATTTTAGAGACAATATGTGTATCATCATGCAGATAGATATACAGTATTTATCGGTGTCTATGGGTTTCATTACATATTTTATGATACTCAATTGTTATTAGCCACAGAAGACAGCACAACCTAGTATACATCTCTTTAGATTCCTATCTCCCCCTCTCAAAATTCCTCTTGTTCTCCTTCATTCCATATTCTACATCCGGGTCTTCCGGGCTGGGCAGAGGAAGTAGGTCATTGTGCCACGCTGGAGATTGTTACGGAGTGTATTCTATCACTGCTCTCGTGAGGCAGTCAGGCAGCAGCCATCTATTGAGGAGGGGACCATACAGCCAGTTACCATAGAAACTGAGATAGCCCAGGCTTGTGTGCATTGGCCCTATTGATTTATGGAAACGGCCTCTCCTGTGTTGCTGTTTGCATCTCTCACGCCCCCAACTTATCACAGACCCCCAATTATTTTCACTATCACACCCATTACTCATTAACCATAATTGAATCATTGTCAGTGTCGTGTTATATGGTGAGCGTTATAGATTGCTGTCATCATAACACTTTATTATACCGACCGGACCTAACGGTCCCAACAGTGTCCTTTAATGCAAGGTTCATAATGAGCTTCCCTTTACTGAAGATGATTGCCTTGCTACACAAGAGACGGACAATAGTAATGTTATTCTGCTAGTGGCATTTATCCTCTATTGATTTATTTAAAAATCAAAGACACACCCCTCTGTTCATCTGTAAGGGATGTAGAGCTGTGCAGATTCAATCACATATTTGACATTAAAAGCCGTGTGTGGGAAATGGTGAGCTTGGCAGCTGATGTCAGCAGCACTACATCAGAGATATTATTGCAGTTACACCTTGTAACAGGCTCCATGACTCAGAGAGAAAGAAAGCGAAAGAGGCAAGCCTTATCTGAGCTCTCATTGGTGGCAAGTGACAACATAGTTGCCGGAGTGTGAAGGCTGTGTAACCTAGGGTAACGGCGTATGGATTTTATGAATAATTCATGATAGAAATGATGTAGAATTCAAGCGGCTTCCTCTATTAAACAGAGTTATTAGAATGATCATACTGCAGACCATCGTCCTCTCACAGCTCTTCCAAACAAATGATATTTACAGGAAAATACACAACCGACTTGAAATGGTCCTTCAAATAGTTTTCAGGAAAAAAAAAGATGTTATGTTTTGTTGCCTCTAGCAACCGAGCAATTAGAGTAGTGCAATGCCTCTTGTGTACAGGGCAATCCTCCACTACACATCCCAAGGATATCTCATTCAATCTCCAAATCATATAGGGAAATATAAACTCAGTATTACATGAGTTCAATTCTTAACCTCATAGTGTGCAAAGATTTTGGCCCTGTGTAGCAGTAACCCTCATTTTCAGGATGCCTTCTGTACTATTTAGTAGAGTAGAACAATGGAAATGTGTGGCATCGGTCATCCGTTGCTAATTGAACTAACGGGATTAGCATGGTCTGGCTACTCAAGGCTGGCCCCAGACACATACTATGTGGTTAACACAGGGAAATGAAACGGTCTATAGGCCTATATAAACAGAAAATACAACCACATCAAAACATGAGCCCAGACTAAAGACGCAGCTGACAGGGAATCGTAAAGGCACCAAGGCTGGAAAATGCATTAAAATGTCAGTGTAATCACTTTGTGGTTTTCAGAGGCATTTAGTTTAAAACATACTTTCCACAGATGAGTAACCATTCTTGGCAGATTCTCACCAAGTGATCAGTGACAATGTACATGTTCCACTGGCTCTACAGCACAGACCTCGATCCTAGACGTTATGTATTTTGTGTGAGCACGTTTATGGTTTCTCTCAGGATGAATGTTGGCTTACTTGTCTGTCGTTCATTTTGTTGTAACTCTGGCACTGTAGTAGTTATATCCTCTTACAGTAAGCAATGCATCTATTGAGAGACTCTATGTACATCATAAAGAGTTAAATGGATAAATAGAAGCAGCATTGTTTTGTCCCTCCCTTTATCTATGTCCCCACCCCTCATCCTCTTAGCAGCCAAAGGGCCATTGCTATCTTCCAAAATCAATACCAGATGCCACCATGAGCATGTGTGCCATGTCATTCTGTAATACTGATAGTCCATTCATAAACCTTCCTTGGCACAGAAGGAGATATATAAAAAGTCCAGATTCTATCCCATATGCAGAGAGGTGAACAATGGAAAGGTCAGGAGGTCATCCTCTCTCCTGTTGGAACAGCAGCCCTGGTGTTCATCATCTCAAACGTCCTGATCAGATGCCTTCCTTCCTCACCTCTGACTTCTGAAATCATATCCCCTCACAACAATGCCATCAACTTTATCTCCGTTTTTGGATTTTAGATGATGTGGAATCCATAAAGGATTGATTGCAGGGATTCGATGTTCATTCATTGAGTGCATTTCATCTGTCGACATATCATCGACTGTTGGATTTGGTTTCATTCAGAGGTTGTCAACATATGTTAAGGTAGGTGTTCCAGCCATAGATCTTCCTGGTATCATAACAGCTCTGGTCTTGTTGTTATGACGTAGGCTGTATTCACACTGCTTCCCATTTGTCCCTCGTTTACATGAAAGGGGCTCTTTGGAAAACGTTTGTCTTATTTCACACACAGCCCCCTTTGGGCATTGGCCAGTATTTGATTGGTGCTCACAGTAACACAATGGAACAATAGCCCATTGAGTCATAAATCTATTTTAAGAGTCTGGCCTAATTTCGAACTCTAATATGGACTTACTGCTCCAGTTTTCAAGGGCTCAGGGTGGCCCTCAGATCAGCAGGGTCAAGCTTCACAGCAGGCTTGGAAAAACAGAGGGCATGTAGGTAGAAGACAGAAGTCAGGTCAGGTAAGGCTAGGACAGACAGAGGGAGTACTGGGGATTACTACTCCCCATTCTCCTTCTGTGACCTTGACCTCTGTAACCCTTTCCTCTCTGAAGGTGGTTGGGAAGGTTTGCTCACTCCCGATAGGGCATTGTTTGTGAGAAGAATTACCTCTCAAGGCTACGGTGTAAATTCATGATCCATAGAACTGCAGATTATTATTATTATTATTTTTACCAGATCCTTAATCTATCTCGCAAGGGGTTGCAGTATATTGTGTGCAGTCACAGCATACCTGTCACGGCAGATTTCCTCCGAAGAGGTGAAACAAGGATCAGACCAATACGCAGCGTGGTAGGTGTCCATGTTTTAATAGGGAAAACTGACCATGAACACAAATACAAAATAGCAACGTGAACTGGCAACAAACCAGTCCCGTGTAGCACAGGAAACAATCACCCACAAAATACCCAAAGAACATGGCTGCCTTAATATGGTTCCCAATCAGAGACAACGATAAGCACCTGCCTCTATTTGAGAACCAATCTAGGCAACCATAGACTTACATAAACACCTAGAAAGGAAACAGCCCCATAAACGTACAAAACCCCTAGACAAGTCGAAACACATACATCACCCATGTCACACCCTGACCTAACCAAAATAACAAGGAAAACAAAGAACACTAAGGTCAGGGTGTGACAATACCTGTTCTTTGAGTCGATTTCCTATCCTCAGTGCTTCTCACGGTTGAGAGCTTTGATGCATGCTCTGCTCCTGCACTGATAACTGGGGCTCACTGCCACAATGTAATAGTGCAAATGTTCACAACAACTCTGAACGAGGGACGACATACTACTCATTTATATATATACAAATGTATAATTGAAATGGCACTGAAACAAGCTTTTTCCACATATTTTTTATGGTTAGGGTAGGGTTGTTCATCAACATGTTTATGTCAAATAAAATGTGAAATAAATGCTGTATATGCTATTTGGATTTGGTTGGTTATGTCCTTGCAATAACGAGAGAATAAAACATTAATTGTGAGGATTAGCAGATGCATTCCAAAATGTATCTTTCAAAAATAGGGTGACCTTGTGTTGACATGCAGATATATATGTGTGAGCCCCATTACAATAGCAGGAAGCAATAAAAGACACTGTGTGGGTATCTGACTCAGTGTGTGTGATCCTGGACCCCATTACTACCAGCACGGTGCTGTTCAGAGCTCACATATACAATACTATTCATCACCCTCCCTATGTGTGTGCAGTGTGTGTGTGTTTTCTAGAGGGAGGAGTGACTGACAGACGCCAGTGACACTAGGAGAACCTGGCCTTACTGCACTGGTCCTATGCAGTGTGGGCTCGAAGTATGTGGCTGCTCTGTCATTCGTTGATGACAGAGCAGGGTGGGGGTAAGGGCTGGGTAGGCTTCAGAACTGAAGAAGTCGACGGTCCAGGGAGCATTTGAGAGGACGGATAGAGCGGGCAGGGCGACAGGAAGAGTGATCTCCGGATCCAAGCATGAGGAGTACGTTTTTTACATGGGGGTGTCTTGTTCCTGTTTTTATGTTTTTAGAGCACATGTCCCAATGGCAAAAGGCCAGCTTTCTGCTGACAGAGCCACATGGTGATGTCATATGATGGAATTTACTCCCTGCCTCTGACCTTAAGTAGAAAAACAAACCGTACAAATACTCCGATATTCTCCTTGTACAGCAGGTGATGCTGCTTTTCTAGTCTTTAAGTTGTTTCATTAGCATAGTGGTTTAGAATAGATAATGCCAGTACTGTGATTCAAGATCATATTGTTGAACTAAACATATACAGTGCTTTGCAAAAGTATTCACCCCCCTTGGCGTTTTTCCTATTTTGTTGCATTACAACCTGTAATTTAAATGGATTTTTATTTGGATTTCATGTAATGGACATACACAAAATAGTCAAAATTGGTGAAGTGAAATGAAAAAAATTACTTAAAAAAAAATTCTAAAAAATAAAAAACGGGAAAGTTGTGTGTGCATATGTATTCACGCCCTTTGCTATAAAGCCCCTAAATAAGATCTGGTGCAACCAATTACCTTCAGAAGTCACATAATTAGTTAAATAAAGTCCACCTGTATGCAATTAAGTGTTCTGATCATGATCTGTCACATGATATCAGTATATATACACCTATTCTGAAAGGCCCCAGAATCTGCAACACCACTAAGCAAGGGGCACCACCAAGCAAGCAGCGCCATGAAGACCAAGGAGCTGTCCAAACAAGTCAGGGACAAAGTTGTGGAGAAGTACAGATCAGGGTTGGTTTATAAAAAAATATCCCAAACTTTGAACATCCCACGGAGCACCATTAAATCATTATTAAAAAATGGAAAGAATATGGCACCACAACAAACCTGCCAAGAGAGGGCCGCCCATCAAAACTCGCAGACCAGGCAAGGAGGGCATTAATCAGAGAGGCAACAAAGAGACCAAAGATAACCCTGAAGGAGCTGCAAAGCTCCACCGCGGAGATTGGAGTATCTGTCCATAGGACCACTTTAAATTGTATACTCCACAGAGCTGGGCTTTACGGAAGAGTGGTCAGAAAAAAGCTGTTGCTTAAAGAAAGAAATAAGCAAACACGTTTGGTGTTCGCCAAAAGGCATGTGGGAGACTCCCCAAACATATGGAAGAAGGTACCCTGGTCAGATGAGACTAAAATTGAGCTTTTTGACCATCAAGGAAAACGTTATGTCTGGCGCAAACCCAACACCTCTCATCAACCTGAGAACACCATCCCCACAGTGAAGCATAGTGGTGGCAGCATCATGCTGTGGGGATGTTTTTCATCAGCAGGGACTGGGAAACTGGTCAGAATTGAAGGAATGATGGATGACTTTCCAGCAGGACAGTGACCCTAAGCATACTGCTAAAGCAACACTCAAGTGGTTTAAGGGGAAACATCTAAAAGTCTTGGAATGGCCTAGTCAAAGCACAGACCTCCATCCAATTGAGAATCTGTGGTATGACTTAAAGATTGCTGGACACCAGCGGCACCCATCCAACTTGAAGGAGCTGGAGCAGTTTTGCCTTGAAGAATGGGCATAAATCCCAGTGGCTAGTTGTGCCAAGCTTATAGAGACATACCCCAGAGACTTGCAGCTGTAATTGCTGCAAAAGGTGGCTCTATAAAGTATTGACTTGGGGGGATGAATAATTACGCACGCTCAAGACTTCTTGTTTGTTTCACAATAAAAAGTATAAAAAATTGCATCTTCAAAGTGGTAGACATGTTGTGTAAATAAAATGATACAAAACCCCCCCAAATCCTTTTTCATTCCAGGTTGTAAGGCAACAAAATAGGAAAAATGCCAAGGGGGTGAACACTTTCGCAAAAGCCACTAGTTCTTCTCACATGACATAATCACTGTGAGTAAAACATCTGAACTGGTGACCTCCTGCACATCAACACCACTTAGGAACAGGAGTCTGTCTGTGGACACCCATTCTCTCTGCCTGGGAGACCAACTATCTGAGCATAGTCTGTGGAGACGTATCTCAACGTCATCCATAAAGAAAGTAGGTACATTGCATCTTTAATTTTTTACATATACATTTTATTACATTATATGGCAAATGTGGCAATATCAGATTATGTGCACTGTATGTTTGAGATCTTTTTGGACTGAGCTGTTTATTGTAGTAGATGTGTATGGGAGGTGCGTGCAGAGGTAAACACTAAAGCCAAATATAGGCCTATCACTGTCATTAAAGTCGTCTCTGAATAGACCCGTGTCCTAAGATTAGCTAGCGAGAGTGATCTATGTTTATCACCCAGTGGAAAGGTAAGCTTAAGATACAGACCTGTGTATTATGCATTTTTAAAAGCAGGAAGGCCACTGGCTCCTATTCCATGTGACAAACATCAAGACTATAGTATCACACATATTGGTCATCACTTTGACACTAAATGGACACATTATAACGTAATGGTTAAGTTCTTACAGCACACGGTGTGGTGAAGCCTGAAGACGCAGATTTGTGAATGAGTGTTAAAAGAATGTCAGACAGTAGGCTACAATAGCAGTTCTACAAACTTACACCCAAGTGCCATGCCCATGGGTGTAACTTAGTATGATTGAGTATGACTGATAATGTTCTTGTGTGTTATTATTCTCATGAAGTACGTGCCCTTCGCCAATGAGAGTGTCTTGGGAGGGAGGGGTGAGAAAGGGCTTCTGAGACAAGGACAGTAAATGAGCTACAGCCAGGAGGAAAAGCAGTGCCTCTTGTGCTGTGTTCCTGACGCACATTGTCCACACAGTACTCCACAGCACAGAGGCTGAATGTTGGGCTGGGTGGGGGAGGAAAGGGAAGCCCCAGTGCCTCAGGGTATAGTTGAGGATATTGGTGTAAACCATGCCAGTCTCCTGTGCTCCACTGGTCACAAGACTTGAAGTCAGACCTCTGGCGAGAGCCCTGACAGAACACACACACATGCACCCACACACTCACAGACACACACATTGTAAGGAATCTGCTCCGTGGTGCTCTGCGCGGTTTTTCATAACCACAGCTGGAGCCCCCAGGGCAGGACTGTAGTGTTCAGCGGTCTGGTTGAGTCCAGACAGGAAGACCTCGCCATGGGCTCAGTTATGTGTAAGTGACTGGATTACCTACTTTAAAACCTTCATTTACATGTTCTTTCACACTCATACAGGTCTGGTTTCCATGGCTCTTTTGCCTCCGAGTGGTGTGAAACAGATGTGATGTAAGCTAGTTGTGCTACTGGAGAAGCCTGCTCAGTAGAGCGCAGTGGGTAGGGGCTGGTGGTTGAGTGGAGTTGTGCTTCCTTGTGACGTCTTGAGTAAGGAGCTCTGCGTGCTTACAGGCTTAAGACGTTCTGCAATGTGACCTAACAGAGAGGCCGGTGATTACCCTGTGAACACCTTGTGGGAACCTGGTCACAAATAGAGCTGGGGAATTCAACATGCATGATCAATTCACAATGGAATGTATTATACAGTGTAGTTACCCGTTGCTTCTGTGCATACAGGTTGTGCTTCACAGAGAAATACATGGTGCATTTCACTGTTAGATTCTCCCCTGAGTGTGAAGTCACCTAAGCTTATATAGAGGTTACATAAGAAGGGTTTTTGATTATCCTCTGTTGCATGTGCCCGGCATAGAGAGGGAAGAGACGTAGGCAGAGGTCAGAGGCAACAGCTCACTGGCTCCCGGGACTGAAGATAAATAATTGCAGTGGTAGAGGCTGGCAGGGGACTGGGTGTGTGCGTACTGTGTAGAGTATGTGTGTGTGTGTGAGATGTGCTGCGCTGAGAGACAGACTATCAGATGGAAGGCACTGTAAGAGAGGAGCGTCCAGGGGACTTGAAAAGCAGACCAGGGGTGATTCAGGAAGACTGAGCCTGGGAGGAGAGTGAAGCTCTGGTAGCCGCTCCGAGCTCTTTCTGTCCCTTTCTCCCTGGGGTGGGAGTCTGGACTGACCTTGACTACACTAGGCACTGCGTAGGAAGGAACTACACAGGCTGGTGTGCAGGAAAGCAATCTCTTGAACACAAACGCACACACTCTCAGAGATGAGTAGTGCAGATATTTTGGCACTCTGCTGTGGTGGGATGATGGACGGCTCCCCGCGGTACCAGACCATCCCCTCGCGGTGTTCGGTATGTGGGAGGCACACGCGTGGCGCTTCCTCCATGGTGCGTATCTCTGCCGGGGAGATGGAGTCCTACCACCGCTTTCTGGGGGTGTGTCAGAAGACTGAGTCAGCCACAGGGAGAAGTATGTCCTCCCTCTCTTCCCTCTCAACCTCCTTCTCAGCACCTCTCCTTCACTCCATCCCCTTGTCAGTTTTGTTTTTAAACTTGGCAAGTCAGTTAAGAACAAATTCTTATTTACAATGACTGCCTTGTTCAGGGGCAGAACAACAAATGTTTACCTTGTCAGCTCGGGGATTCGATTCAGCAACCTTTTGGTTACTGGTCCAACGCTCAAACCATTATGCTGCGCTTGTTGATTGATGTGATGTTGCTAAGGCCCTGCTTTATGTACATGCTTTAGTGAGATTTCATTAGTCTGCCGCTGCTGCTATCTGAGGTATGCCATTCCTTCTAATATTAGACTGATGCCTTTATGAATAGGCATGGCAGTTCTCAACCTTCTCTGACATGTTTATCATATGCCAGGTTGCTTTCCTATCTGCATGTCAAATGGCTTGCATTGTCCTGGATAGAAAGCTCCACATCACAACAACCTTTTAAAGAACACTTGATTAGAACCCAGGCTTGCACAATTATTCATGTTTCTCTCTGTGGAGAAGTGGCAATGACAGCAGAAAAAAATGGCTCCATGTTTAAAAAGAATGACAATCTGAATCATGGTGTCTGTGGTTGGATAAAGATGTCCTGTCTGACTGTTTTAAATATGTGGGAAAAGACTAGCTGGCAAAGTTGAATGATGTCACAAAATAACCTACCCAGAAGCAGTTGATGGTCCCATAAACCCTCAATGCCTAGACATGCACCGTCTCTTATGTGTGATTATCCCTTGCAACTGAAGCAAATAGTCACCTATTGTGTCCAGTTAGCTGCCAAGCCTACGTCCTTCAGGGCATTTGTTTCAAAATCTGTGCTCGTCCTACTTCCAAAGACAGTTTTTGCTTAGCTGACATTTGATATCCATCACTAGGGGAGGTTTGTTATTGCGAGATAAATGGACCTGTCTGACACATCCTTTTATTGTTTTCTTGCGCGGCCGCCCTTTTCCTGAGTGTCAATGGGAAACGTGCTCTTTTGGACGCATCTGGATTTACGAACAAATATCTACTATATTCAAACTTCCTCTCCAACAATATTGAAGGAGATCAGCATGGAGTGTTGGTCACATATTCTCATGTCTCTTTAGTTAAAGAAAAATTCCACCCCAAAAACTATCTTTTGGTATTTGTTTCATTAGTCCATTGTTGACATAGTCCCTAAGTGTCTTGCTTGTCAGCACTTGATTTTTCAAGATATGTAACTTTTAAAATACAGAAGTCATGTGACGCAAAACGCAGCATCATGTGACGCAAAAGGCATCGTACAAGGAATGATTTCTGTATTTTGAAAGTTACATCTCGTGAAAATGTGAGTGTTGTCAAGCAAAACATTTTGGGACTATGTCAACAATGGACAAAATACCAAAAGATCTGATTTGGGTGGAGGTTTCCTTTAAGACAGAAGCTTTTGTTCAGGAGAGGCTGTATCAACCACTATTAAATGACAAAGATGGACTACTTTCATACAATACTTTATGCATCTCATTTGATTGTGCTTCTGTGTTAAATGTCCATTTAGTTAAATGTGTTACTCCATACACACCTGCATGTATGTGTTGGCGCGCACCTGTGTGTATCTGTGTGGGTGGGTGTCGTGTAGCAGGGATCAGACTGGAGGAGGAACGTCGTGGGCTGGTTGGCTGAGTGTCTTTACAGTCACATGTTGAGTGGGAGGGGAGCTCGAAAAACAGTGCTGTGGTCCGCTGGTCCCTGATGCTGAGGGGATGATTTGTGTTAGATAGTCCACTGTTTTAAGATGCTCATTAGGGAGGCTAATCCAGCCTTATCAATTGTCCTCTCCTGGAGGACAGATTTTGTTATGAATTTCTCACCCTCGGGGCTGAATTTGTCAACTAAGGGGTTCATATCCTATGAGGATAGTGTGGAGAGAAAGTGTGTGTGGTGTTTATGCTATATGTGGTGGATATCGTAGGATATTGTTTTACATACAGAAAAACTTGAGTGTATTTGTGACGTGTGTCTTCTGTTTGGAAAGAGAGCAATGCAAAATGTATCAACACATTGATTTGCACTCCTTCTGAACAATTGGCTGTCTTCTTATTTTGTCTTCAATAATGGCCTCTTGTTATGTAACCCTGTAACAGTAGGCTTATTGTCTGTGTGTGAAATCCATGGTGGCTCAGGCAGGCAGGTCGACAGGGCAGACATAGCAGAGAGGGAGTCTAGCTAACTTCCCGTCTGCCCGTTCAGACACAGCTGATCTCCCTGCTGTAGACTGCTGCTGACCCGCCAAGTGATTAAACACAGAGCTAATTATCCCATAATACCAGATCTACTGGTAAGAGTTTGTTTTGTTTTGTTTACAAAAATAAAGGGTAGAGTTTTAAGTCTAAACCCCGACATAGATTCAAAGTACCACATGGAGTGAGATTATTTTAAATGACGTGTTTATGAAATTGTATAATACATTCAGGTCCATTCAAACATTTAATCCGGTTTACAACAGAATGGTTTTCATGTTGTCCTTCGTGCGAATATTGTAACACATTTCATGTGGCAAACTGGACAGCACATTTCAGTGAATCTCACTATTTTGGAATACAGTGTGTACAATAGGAAGGAAAGCTGCTTATTTAACACACAATGCCTCAGTAGCTGCCACTGGTGTTTTGGGACATACTTCCTCTAGGACCATAAACACCCTTGTCTTCCCATGCAGCTGCTCTTAGAGAAGAGGGATGGATGGATGGGGGGGAGAAGAGAGGAGATACAGGAAAGGACAGAGACAGAGTCAGATCAGAAAGGGGTGCACAGTCAGCACGTGACATTAATGAGAGGGATGCTGCTGAAGGGAGGAGAACACCAGAGCACAACACGGAACGCTCTGATTTTATCCTCTCTTTTTCTTTTTTTCTTTTTTTCTTTCTCAGAAGTATAGTTAACATTTGGGGCTGCCCCCCACTTAAAGAGGCAGTAAGCAGTGTTTTCCTCCTCCCTGAGTCCTGATAGGTTGCTTGTGTAGCTGCTGTGCGCTGAGAGTCTTGTGAGAGAATAGAGTGGAGCTGTGAGACACAGCTGGGGCTGGAAAAAATGGCCAAAGGAACAGATGCACTCCTTCCTTAGAAAAAAACTTTGCGAGCTGGGTATGTGTGTGTTCCGGTGTGTGTAAGTGGGGAATGTGTGTGTGTGTGTCTTGGGTTACTTATTAAGGAAGTCCGAAGAGGAGAAAGGGGATGAAAATGGTTGAAAAAATTGTTTTGCCAAACTACCGCTGCTGGCTGTGTGATTTACCCCCGTCGCCTGGATTAGTGTGACTTTTCTCTCTCCTCACACCCAACTATAGTGGCACTACGATGAAGAGAACCAGACCTGTCATAGGTAAGGTATTTTCACTCCCCTTGCTCGCTGGCTGGCTCTCTGTCGGGAGTTATAGGGTGTTTACATGCCAAACAGAGACACACGTTTGTTGTCACTCATGTTGCTAGCCTTGGTCCTAGACTTGATTTCCATTTCAACAGTATACCAAGAGGCTGTGACATTCTTCAGCATTTCCTCTGAGGAGCTCAAGGGACTCTTGCCTGTCTGTCCGTAGTTAATGCTGAGGGACAAAATGCCTCAGTTGTTTTGCAGTTTTCTGTGGGGGAGATGCCAGTGTGCTTCAGGCTTTTTTTCTGGTAGGGGCCAACTGTGTGAAAATGAGATTGTTGCGTGATAAAAGTTATGTAGGCTACAAATATATAACATCTGTTGTAATTGCTTTGTGTCATTTATCCAGTCCTCTACTCATTATTTCACAAGAGCTGCAATGTTGTTAATTAGTAGGCTACGCAATGATGCTTTCTTGGAGCTTTACTGAGCCTTTGTTAAAATATACTTAGAGGGAAGGTAGGGTAAAGTAAGGGAGGCTACTTGATTTAAGGAATTCTAGGACTTTGTACATGATCATATAACTCACCATAGCTAATGATTAAAAGGAAACCTGCTTGCCCTCCATATAGTTTGAGGTAACTAACGTTAAACATTTATTCAATAAATGATGTACTTTCCAGGCAGAGAAAATGCATACAGTACAACTCTCAAATGGGAATCATACAAGTTTGAGGTTGTTATATTGTTGTCCGTCAAGTTCATATCTGACAATATTGCATTGCACTTTGACCCTTATGCGAGCAACAATCTTGACTATCTCATTAATGGCATGTCACAATAATAAATTCATTCAGTTTACCACACAGCTTGGATTAGGGGAAAATACAGCATGTACTGTAAGTCCTCATATCCAGTAGATGTGTTCCTGTAGCTGAGAGTGAATGTGTGTGTTTCTGCTGATTGGAGCAAATGGAGAAGGCTTTAGGCTCCCTTGCAAAAGGTGAGGTGAACACTGGGATGAGGTGGGTGGAGCGCAGAGGCTGGCGCCCTTCTGTGTTGCCATTGCATTATTTCATGGTGTCTCCACATGTTGCTGGCACAACCTGCCACAGAATCAACTCCGTGTGGACAACACACCCACCAGACTAACAATACAGCAGATATGACTGACTAGGGCCTGGAGTTTATCCTGACCATGTGATCTGACTATAGGGAAACATCTGGAGGACCAGGACTGGATAAAGTGCAGTCTGTGTTAATACACTCCTTTATACCATGGCCAGACAGAGGGTGTTTTGTTCACAGTGAAAAGCTAGCTGCAGTGTGCTTCAGGCCAGGGTGACCCCAAACCATGAAGGCAGACTGATGGAGCTTCATCAACCATCCTTCCCCTCCTCCCCTCCAAGCATCCAGAATAGCTACTAAGTCTTACAGGAACAACACAATGAAAGAATGATCTGTGTGAAAGGGGGCAACAGTCGCTACTGCAGCTTGTAATGGAAATCTAACAAAGGCACACAAAGGCTCATCTGCATTCACAGCTAAAGGTCTTGACTGCGAGGGGCAGCGTTACACATGGAGACCACTGTTGGAGAGAGAACAGACACTGTGGAAAGGTCCAGCGCCCAGCCTTGCCCTCATATGCCACAGATCATACTGAGCTGACTTGTCCGACATGTAGATCACAGGAGGTTGGTGGCAGCTTAATTTGGGAGGGAGGGCTTGTGGTAACGGCTGGAGTGGAATAGGTGGAATGGCATCAAATACATCAAACACATGGTTTCCAGAAGTTTGATGCCATTCCATCTACTCCATTCCAGCCATTATTATGCACCGTCATCCACTAAGCAGCCTCCACTGATGATGATTGGGCCAGGGTGAGGCCTCGGGGGCTTGATTAGTTGGGACATGTTGCACCGCTAGTGTTTTAATAATACGGCTCTTTCTCCTATGATATTGTGATTGCTGACTGGAGGCATTCTCCTGTTTCCCTCCCCAGATGAGATCATGCAGCAGGAGATCAGGCCCTTGCTGGCTGTCGACATCATAGAGCAGCTGCACCGGCAGTTTGCCCTGCTCTCAGGTATGTATCTAGGGGATCTGTCTCCTCTCCTTAATCCTGCTTCCCTCACGCACAGACAGGCAAATATTGTAGTTCCTCTCCCTTTATGAAGGAGGAAAGATGGATGTCCGAAGGATGGAAATGACTATTGTTATCCTCACTTAGAGAGATGTGATTGCTTCTATAGTACTACACTTTGCAATGTTTCGTGATTCATTTGGATCGCGGACAGAAAAAGGAAATGGGTCATATCCTTTCGAGTCACATTATCAGTTAAAAGGCCATTTCCGGTGTTGACCTTAAATCATGATTGAGTTGTGAGCAGACTTGAACCTTTTTAATACTGTTGATCGATAGGAGTGCCTCTTAATGACTTCCTGTCCCAGAGTGGACAGAGGTCACAGGAGGTTGGTGGCACCCGAATTGGTGAGAACGGGCTTGTGGTAATGACTGGAATGGAATCGGTGGAATGATATCAAATACATCAAACACATGGTTTCCAGGTGTTTGATCCCATACCATTTGCTCTGTTCCGACCATTATTATGAGCTATTCTCGCCTCAGCGGCCTCCTGTCTGGTCTGCTCCATGACAATAACAGCATTACGACATTACACCGTGAACCATTTCCTCTGACTATATTCACAAGCTTTGTTCAGTGCCTGAAATGGCCACTTTTTGGGATCCGGAAGTAGTGAATGTGTACATACATACAGTTGAAGTCGGAAGTTTACATACACTTAGGTTGGAGTCATTAAAACTCGTTTTCAACCACTCCACAAATTTCTTGTTAACAAACTATAGTTTTGGCAAGTCGGTCAGAACATCTACTTTGTGCATGACACAAGTACATTTTCCAACAATTGTTTACAGACAGATTATTTAACTTATAATTCACTGTATCACAATTCCAGTGGGTCAGATGTTTATATACACTAAGTTGACTGTGCCTTTAAACAGCTTGGAAAATTCCAGAAAATTATGTCATGGCTTTAGAAGCTTCTGATAGGCTAATTGACATAATTTGAGTCATAATTTGTACCTGGGATGTATTTCAAGGCCTACCTTCAAACTCAGTTTGCTTGATATCATGGGAAAATCACAATAAATCAGCCAACCTCGACAAGTCTGGTTCATCCTTGGGAGCAATTTCCAAACTCCTGAAGGTACCATGTTCCTCTGTACAAACAATAGTACGCAAGTATAAACACCATGGGACCACAAAGCTGTCAAACTGCTCAGGAAGGAGACGTGTTCTGTCTCCTAGAGATGAATGTACTTTGGTGCGAAAAGTGCAAATCAATCCCAGAACAACAGCAAAGGACCTTGTGAAGATGCTGGAGGAAACAGGCACAAAAGTATCTATATCCACAGTAAAACTAATCCTATATAGACATAACCTGAAAGGCCGCTCAGCAAGGAAGAAGCCACTGCTCCAAAACCGCCCAAAAAAGCTAGACTACTGTTTACAACTGCACACGGGGACAAAGATCGTACTTTTTGGAGAAATGTCCTCCGGTCTGATGAAACAAAAATATAACTGTTTGGCCATAATGACCATCGTTATGTTTGGAGGAAAAGGGGAGGCTTGCAAGCCAAAGAACACCATCCCAACCGTGAAGCATGGGGTGGCAGCATCATGTTGTGGGGGTGCTTTGCTGCAGGAGGGACTGGTGCACTTCACAAAATAGATGGCATCATGCGTTAGGAAAATGATGTGGATATATTGAAGCAACATCTCAAGACATCAGTCAGGAAGTTAAAGCTTGGTCACAAATGGGTCTTCCAAATGGTAAATGACCCCAAGCATACTTCCTAAGTTGTGGCAAAATGGCTTAAAGACAACAATGTCAAGGTATTGGAGTGGCCATCATAAAGCCCTGACCTCAATCCTACAGAAAATTTGTGGGCAGAACTGAAAAAGTGTGTGCGAGCAAGGAGGTTTACAAATCCAATTCAGTTACACCAGCTCTGTCAGGAGGAATGGGCCAGAATTCACCCAACTTATTGTGGGAAGCTTGTGGAAGGCTCCCCGAAACGTTTGACCCAAGTTAAAAATGTTAAAGGCAATGCTACCAAATACTAATTGAGTGTATGTAAACTTCTGACCCACTGGGAATGTGGTGAAATAAATTAAAGCTGAAATAAATCATTCATGTAAATGTGTATAGACTTCCGACTTCAACTGTACATACAGTACTGTATAGTCTTATTAACACGTATGTGAGAACATTGAGTCCCCTATATCATATCTGTATGCTCACAGATCAACCCAGAAGACTCTCTCAAACATTTTCCATCTCTGCGTTATTTCCCTCATAACCTTCTTGGAGCACATCTTCTGGCATATCCATATTTTAGTTACTGGAGACATAGAAGTGGCAGAGGTGTAGGGCCTAAGCTGGGACAATAACAGAGGGAGTTGTGGGTAGTTATTGGGCGGGACATCCACACCTAAGCCTCTGCCTCCACAGGGATTGTTTTCATTCCTTCCCACCCATGTCAAACCACCAGGGGTCGGCCTGCTGCACTTCTGCCAAGCTTATGCCTCAGTCTAAAAACCCTGGCTCAGAAAAGCTAGCTTTCAGACTTATGTCATTTTACTGTGGAAAAAACACAAGAATGTTTTATAACCTACACCGCAAGCTATTTTTTAAAATTCTCAGTGGTTTTTCCTCCAATATTACTTTCAGGCAGTACTTATACCTGAAGAGGTGGTGCTAAGTGGAGTTTTCCAGACAGCGCGGTATTTTCTAACTCTGATTATTATCTGATGTAGTGTTGTTGTCAGTGAGAGAAGTAGACAACGAGCCCTGACATGTGTAAAAGGATCTCCTGTGGCGGCAGGTATGGATTATTCTGCCATCAGCAGGTGATTGGATGTGTCTGGTTGGGAGGACTGATAGGTGAGATGTCACCCTGTGGGATGGATGGCAGGCGAGATGGCACAGGAAATGAACAAAATGCTGCTTTTAGCACAAAGACAGTGACAGCGTTGGAGTTTGGGAGGAGGGTGTTATGCTTGTCTGTGTGATTGGTACATTTTTAGAACCGACTGAGAGAAGGGAGAGGAGGAGAAGTTAGTCAATGCGTGTTGAAAGTAAAGAGCTACCGTTACCTGACCAATAATATCAAAGGCAATGTTTCTTGACGTGCTCCACAGGAATGAGAGTAATGTGTCCAGATAAAGTGAGTGCCCAGATACAAGCCTTAAGTAGAAAATCAGACTGCCTCGGGCAAATAAAAGCCTTGCACAAAGATACCATTTACAGCAGTTCCCCTCTGGCATCCTAAACGGAACTGTTTTGACGTTGAGAAGAATTCAACCTAGATAATAAGGCCAAACCCTAGTCGCCGATCTCCACCCATGAATGTAAGCACTGGGGGCATGATTTTGAGTGAGGTGGATCACTTTAGATAAATGGTGGCCTTGCTGCTCCCACTATGCTTTCTCATAGTGGTACACTTTGACTGATCAATCTCTCATTGTAGAGATATAGGATCATGCATTATAATATGGCTGCTTCATTTGTTTCAGGATTTAATAAGAAACTTTTCTTTCTGTTAGAACAACGTATTCACTTATCAAACATGTTAAGTTTCACGTTTCAAATAATTAAATGACTTAATTGTCAAAAAATTATCAAATTATATCCAACATTGGCAAACAGTGCTGACATTTTTTAACCCAATGTTACCACCTTGTGGTTAATTAATGTAAATGTAACTTTTCTAGGACTGCGTCCAATGAATGTTTATTATGCCTGTCAATGTCTGGTGTGAACGAATGAACGTAACAAAATGGACACATTTATAACAACCAATTGTTTTACCCCTCTGTGTGCAGGAGGAAGAGGGAAAGATGGTGCCCCAATCATCACCTTCCCGGAGTACTCAGGCTTCGGCGACCTCGTAGCGGAGGACTTCCAGAATGTTGTAACATATCTGACCAGCATCCCCAGGTATAGTAGGAGCAATGCATTTAAATATTTCTTTCCAACCATGCATATTCACCCATGGCTATACAGTTCAGATCAAAGTAGCACTTTTGGTGCACTTTATTTTCCCACAGTGGAGAACAGAGGCTTAGTGCTTAATTTGTAAATTAGGAGGTGCCAGAACTAAAAGTGAGCCCGAGAGCGGGGTGATCTGGGGCCTCTGAAGGACCAGAACGCATGAATAAATATAAGAATGAAGTATTGCATGCATTATCATAGCTTTTGCATACTGGTATAGAGCAGTTGAATAGACGGGCTTGCTTAAGTTGCACACATTGGGCAAATATTTTATAGCCTGGGGTCAGGGAAAAAATTTGACCTTTTTATAAACGTATTTCATGCAATTCTTCAACATTTTAGATGACTGCAGACTTTAGACAAATATTTTTTAATACCTCACAAATGATCGAAATGACAGGCTACTTTAACACTGACAAACTGAGAATCTGAGATCAATTAAAACAACCGTGTCTCGAATCCATCAATAGCCAAGTCCTAGGTGTTTGGAGACACACATATTGTACAATTAGAGGAGGAAATGATCTTATTAGTCTTAAAAAGGCTTTCCAGTTTCACTGACTGACCCAATGATGCAGAGCTCACTCACCAGCCATGGCCGATGTGCTCCTGCCAAAAGCCTATCTCTCTTGTTTGACTTTGTAAAACAATGCTGTTTGCTCAACAGGGCTATTTGGAAGTTGATAACTTGGTAGCCTACAGACACATTAGACGTCTCTTTACAGCAGGATCCATTTGCTTTACAACCTGTGTTTTACCCGCGATTGTCTTTTGTAAATATTTGCTTAAGGCCTGTTTTGATTGCACTGACCGATTTCCCACCCCTTCCCCGACTGTAGGCTATGCCCAGTGATTGGGCTACACAATCCACAGCTAGGCATTTTTTTTTCTTTTTACATAAACTATTGATCCTCTGTTGCTCAATTATAGGCCTACTCCTGGTCTAGCATTCTGATTTATTTGATGTATTTATGATCAGATAGGAGTAATTCTATAACTTTGGCAAATGTAGCCTAGAATTTCAATTCATCAGGGGGGGCTGCAGCATCTCCAGTTCCCTTCGGCGGCTATGATTCAACAAGGAAAGACATGAGGAAGTGCAACGCGGAAGAGATGAGTTGCAAGGATCATGTCTAATCAGAGCAGAGAGAGATGATAGAAAGTGAATCTCATTCTAGATCTGTGAGAGATACAGGCTTGCTTCTGGTCTATATAGGCGTTGGTCGACATAGGCTACAATTTTGCGCAAACCATAAACCCGGGCTGGCACAACACAAATCCATTTTTAGAATATCAGGCATGTTTTCACATTACGATTTGTAATGGGCAGGATAATTACAGAGGAGTCAACCTGAACTAACTCTGTTTGCTCTGATTGCTTTTATTACATTGCAAATAGTGGGGGGGGGGGGGGGGGGGAAGTATGCCAAGAGAGGTACCGGATCCTGGCAAATGGGTTCTGGAACAAAGCTGAGAGGTGCCAGATCCTGTTCCGGGGATCTGGCACTGAATGCTACTATATATTTGGTAATAGCAGGTTAAAGAGTGATGCTTATAGCAGCACAGTGATGCAATGCTTCTAAAGAGTGTGGCTTGAAGAAAGACATTGGTTTATATAGACCCACTGGGTAAACCACATAATTTCAACGTGGATAATTGGGTACAATTTGGTTGAGACGTTAATCAGCGAGATTAAAACCTGTCACCCACTCAAAAAGACAGCCCTAAATGAGTTGAATTTCCAATTTGTGATCATTGTGCTTTCAACCATCTGGAATGGAAAAACAATGTCAAATTTTTGGTTTAGTTGTCACCCAAATGTCTATCGATGTGCTTTCAACCATTTAAAAGAAAGTCTAATGTGAATACAATATCAGATATTTTGTTTATTTATACAACAGATGAATACTGAGCTTCATCTAAAAGCAGAACCAAATGACCTGGATGCATTTGAAATGACATTAAAAGTACAGGTGGTGAATGCCGTTTGACATTCTGTGCAGATTATTACAGCAATTGTGATGATTTCCACAGATCTGCGATGACCTATGCATGCTGTCTTGAACATACATGCTCTGTATGATTACATAATAACACATGTATAGTTAAAGAAACCTCAATGTGGCCATGGATGTATGACTTATTTTAAGGTTGAATGTTGCATTAGTTTGTAAGATAATATTGAATTAGTGGCACAGATGGAACTATCCAAGCAGAAGATGCATCTCCTTCAAATGTTAATATTTGGTTGCGTTGACAACCAAACATGACTCAATGTCACAAAATATAATTACATTTGAAATCAAAACGTTGCTTGAAACCTTTGGCCTATTGTCATTTATTTTTTGTTGTTGAATTCTGGGTTGAATTGAAACAATTGCTGTTGATGACTGCAAATGTTACAGTATATAGTCCTGAATAGCATCAATGATGATATTTGAGTGAAAGTACGGCCACTTTTCATTTGCTATGTTAAACATACCCTTTGGAATGACTTCAATAGCAACAGTGAATCTATTTCGTTTTTAAGTGGAGATCTCTCAACAATCACTCTCATGATCTAATATTGGCAAGAGTCAGTGACAAATATCATAGCTAAGCAGGGCTGGCCTTGGTTAAAACCCTGGATGGGGGACCAATGGATAGCTGTATATAGATCAATTCTCCAGTAGGAGGGGATGCCCAGCCTGTCGTTTTTTTCTGATAGTGGATATAACGTTGAAGATCTTAGTTCTTAAAGGTACAAATTCAACATATTTTATTCAAGGTTTGTCTATGTTTAAATTGGATTATGACAAAATGATGACATAATCCCGTGGTTGACATTTCACCTTCAAAACAAGACTTTTTTTCAAATTCAATTATTTCCCACGGAGTTTCCATGTCACAATACATTGACAAATTACATTAAAACAATGTCGATCCAACTAGTTTATGCCCAGTAGGAAATGCCACTTCATCCCCTCTGTATGGGATGTGGTTCCGGCTAACTCACATCCAAAGGTACTTCCTAAGACACATTTCTTGAGGTGTAGCATTTTCAATTCGTTTTCAATTTTTTCCCACGCCCTGAGAAATGTGTCATTCTTTCTCTCATGGTACATCGTGAGGACCATTCATCTTGCCTCATGTCAGCTGCTCGCAGCCAGGAAAATACACAAAAGTTGCTCAATTGAGTAGGAATTATATTAGGCCAGATAACACATTAAGATGTTAGACATGAGCAACTTGATTCACCTTTTTGTCAGAGTAACACATTGAGAATGTTAATGGCCCTCACTTAAAAACCTCTTCCCTGTAAAAGACCCCAAACATTACACAAGTTTACACAGCTCCTCTAACACTGTTAACTATAATGGCCTGGTTCTAAAAGTGCTGAAGTGATTTTGTGTCAACTCTTGTTTAAACTGTACAGAGACAGAGCACAAGAGTGTAGTGTAGTGCCCTCTTGGATATGTCTTCTGACTGCATGCTTGGATAGCTACACCTACCGCATGTGTTTATTTCCATCTTTCCTTTGTCTAGTTTGGACGTGGCCAGCATCGGTTTCGTTATAATCATCGACCGCAGGCGGGACAAATGGAGCTCAGTGAAGGCCTCGCTGGCGCGGATAGCGGTATGACGATGTCCATCTTTCACTTCAGACAGGGCTTTTATCTCCTTGCCTGGTTATCCAGTCTGTTTGTGCTTTAACTCCTCACTGTCTTTGACTTCAATAGAGGAGTTGGCCACACCACAGACAGAATGGGACCAAGCATTTTTATCTCGGCATCATGTAACATTGTAAAATATAATTGCTACCAATGCTCCTATATCAGGAAGTATTGTATGAAGAATTTTTTGGGGAGTATAATCTACTGCAAATTCTTGAGATGATGTTAAATTGAAAGTAAGCGCAGAGCAAAGCTCCCTCACACAAGGCTAACTCCACACAAGGCTAACTCCACACAAGGCTAACTCCACACAAGGCTAACTCCACACAAGGCTAACTCCACACAAGGCTAACTCCACACAAGGCTATGAGATGGTATGAAGCTGTGTTTTGTACCTCTGTCCACTAGGGGGCATTTCCAGGGAACCTCCAGCTGGTGTTGGTGCTAAGGCCCTCCCGCTTCTTCCAGAGGGCCATCGCTGACATTGGCATTAAGCTGCACCGGGATGACTTTAAAATGAAGGTACCGGTAAGAATGGTTCGCTACCACTCACCCTGTCCAACTCGTAGATCATCTTAGAAACCTTTCCTCTGTGTCTGGGTGTGAGATAGTGATTGTTCACCTGTGATGTTCACCTGTAAACTAATTGTTAGAACAATGACTATGTACTCACTGCATGTTTTCCTTGTTTATAGAAAGCTGTAGAATGTGACAACATACACCTGTATATCCCTTCATACATTTTTTTGGTGAAGGCCAATTCTCCTGCATTATCCCCAGACGCCTACAGTATACTGTAACTGTACACATTTTCGAAGATAAAAGTTGCAACTCCTCCTCAGACTCCTCATCACCTTGCGTGTGTGTGTGTCATCCTTACTGGTGAGGAAGTGGAAATAGAGAAATGGAGTAAACCACAAAAAAACACAGAAGCCTATATTAACATTATGCCGTGACAATTATTGTCTAACCCTAAAATCAGATGAGATAACCGAGACTGATAATGCAGAAGGTGCCCTAACATCTATAACACACAGCAATGTATGTGCATTTGTTTCCCTACAGATTGTGATGCTCAACTCCCTATCTGACTTACATGGCTACGTGGATAAGGGCCAGCTAACATGTGAGCTTGGTGGGAACCTGGACTACTGTCACAGCCAGTGGATCCACCGCCGGACAGTGAGTTACCATGACATTGGCCTTACACCAGTTATTTTCTGGACTCACTGGAAACAATACAAGTGTGTATGTTTTTTGCTGTCAGGCCATTGAGAACTTTGCTGTGACGGTGAAAACCACGGCTCAAATGCTGCAGAAGTTCGGTACAGACCTGGCAGAGACGGAGCTGCCCAATGATGTGCAGTGCACCAAAGACCTCCTCACTACTCACACTGAGAAGCACGACAAACTCAAGGTGGGGCTCTGCTTCACAGCGTCAACATAATACTACTGAACCTGGCTTCCTACAATGGTTTACTTGTACTCATGGCTAACATCCTCAACACCTGAAGATTGTGTTGATATTTGTTAGTTTACTATTAGTTACATTCACATACAGTAGTGTGATCAAATACACAGGGGAATGGGTTCTATCATAGCCTGTGGCATTGTAGTTTAACCATAAGCATCAATGGCCTAGATAATAATCAGAGTATTCTATTCCCAAACCAGCAACACCATTATAAATCGGGTGGTTCAAGCCCTGAATGCTGATTGGCTGAAAGCCGTGGTATATCAGACCGTATACCATGTATTTTTTACTGTTCTAATTATGTTGGTAACCAGTTTATAATAGCAATAAGGCCAGAGGAGGTGTGGTTTATGGCCAATATACCATGGATAAGGGCTGTTCTTAAGCATGACGCAACGCGGAGTGCCTAGATACAGCCCTTAGCCGTGGTATATAGGGCATATACCATAAACCCCTGAGGTGCCTAATTGCTATTATAAACTGGTTACCAACCTTTCAGCCAATCAGCATTCAGGGCTTGAACCACTCGGTTTATAATGGTATTAAATGAATTCTTTCATTTTGACAGGATGAACTGAAATTAGCGATGAAACAGGGAACCACTCTACTGGGCTGTATCAAAGAGCAGGCTGCCAAGTCTGAGAACCACCAGCTAAACCCAGACGAGATGGAGAACCACATCACTGTGGAAAGGTTGGTTACTGGGACCTACTGGAGATGGAAGCTCCCAATTAAATCATTTGTATGTGTTCGGTTCACAAATGATTTAACTTATTTAATTTCTCACTAAGAGTATATTCCAGAGGTGGATAAAGATGCTGCAAATGATGTTATATGTCCATGTTGTATTTCAGGTTGTTGGCCCAGCTAGATGAGACAGAAAACGCTTTTGAACAGTTCTGGTCTAAACATCACCTCAAACTGGAGCAGTGCCTACAGTTCTGCCATTTTGAGCATGACTTCCGAGAGGTACGTATGTTTCTGTGACAGAGTCGCTGACTGCTGTAGTCAGCGGGTTTAGCTTAGTCATGTTAACAAAGAAAGCTGAAACGGACACAGCCTGGCTATTTGTGTTCCCCCAGAGACAGCAATTAGAAGTAGCCGTTACAATGTAACACCTTGTCCAAAAATAGTTGCTCACCTGTCAATTTTTCAGTTTAATTACACTTTTTTATGTTTGCAACCTCACACTTACAGTATATAGCGCTTCCTCTCAAGCATATGTGCTTGGAAATACTGTACATAAGTCCTTAACCTCCTGCTGTCCCCTCCACAGGTGAAAGTGTCATTGGACAGTCTGATGGCGACTCTGACAGCCCTGTCAGATATTGGGGACTGTGTCACCCTGGTAGATATGTTACTGAAGGACCTCAAGACCTTAGAGGAGAAGGCTCAGGTCAGCCCAGTCACATAACAAACGTTATATGAGATGTAACATCTACACCTTACAAGACAATACAAAGCACAATGTATCCACTATGTGTTAATTAGCACGTGATCATCAGCCTTGGATTGTATTGAATGTGAGCCTAACACGAATGTGGTCATGTGAGATGAATGGCTCTCTTGTCTGATGCATATCAGGAGTCGTTAGAGAAGGCCCAGCTCCACGCCCTACACGGGGACCAGCTGATTCAGAGCAACCACTATTCTGTGGACTCCATACGGCCCAAGTGTGTAGAGCTCCGACGCATCTGTGATGACTTCACCAACGAGGCCCAGAAGAAGTACGACGTCCTCTCCAAATCACGCCAAATACACAAAGGCATAGACAAGGTGGGGTGGATAACATGAGAGGCTCCTCATCTCTATATTGCTGTCAGAAAAGGCAATGTCCTCAGGGAGAGATTGTTTGCATGATTATACACGTCATTTACACATGCTCTCATGAATTCAAATAACTTTCACAAAGTTTCCCTCTTCCATCAAGGTTAGTGGTACTTCCACTTTTTCAGCAAAGCAATAAATACATTTACTCAATAAAAGTGTATTTTTTTACATTATCTGTCTCAAAAACGCTTGTTCAGTATATTGTCCCATACAATAATCAGTACCTTCTTTTTTTGGTTCCTAAACAACTATACATGCCATCCATGTATAACATTAGTAGTTAAAAATATACATTAGTGCCATGCAAATGAGCCTAGATATACTACTGATATGGAGCCTAGACAGTAGCTACTGTAGTTGTTCATTCATCCATGTATTCTCGTGTGGTTGTAGGTGAACCGGTGGTGTGAGTCGGGGGTGTACCTGCTGGCCTCTCAGGCTGTGGACAAGTGCCAGTCCCAGGAAGGGGCTGAGGCAGCCCTGCAGGACATTGAGAAGTTCCTGGAGACGGCCAAGGAGAACCAACTGAGTGACCTCAAGAACATCCACAACCAGTATGAGCTAGTCCTCAACGTTGAAGTCAAGGTGTGTGCAGTGCTCCCTTAATTCACTCATGGAATCCTAATTCCTGGAGTTGTCAGCCTACAGAAGAACAATGGTCCTATTTGTTGATCCCTGATCTGTGCTTTCCATCAGGCTAATGTACAAAAGGCTCTAAAGAGGCTGGACGATGTACAGGAGATGTTTGAGAAGAGACAGGTTAGTCTGAAGAAGCTGTCAGCCAAACAGACCCGACCCGTCCAGCCTGTGGCCCCCCGACCTGAGTCCTCTCCCAAACGGCCTGCGCCCCACAAAACACCCAGGACCACCTGCCCTGCCCCTGGTAAGTCTCCCCCATAGAGATAGTTAAAGGACTCAACTTAGGACATAGCTTTGGGCCAGGGCCTCCTGCTGTTGTTCCACACAGAGAGAATAGCAAAACGCCTGATGTTTCAAACAGGATCCCTAGATGTCTCTATGCCTTCATGTCAAACATTCCACTTAATTAAAAAAAAAAAAATTCTTTCTTTTCCCATCCCTGTTCTATAACCATTTCTAGCCCTCAGTCGAAGGATCTCAGAGAACTCTAGTGCCACAAAGCAGCCCACGGAAGCTGAGCTTGCAAAAAGGAAAAATGTAAGCCGCAAAGTCAAAGGGAGCCTCAAGGTAAGACCTGTGGACATCGTCTAGACAATTGAACCTGAAATGGTTCAACCTCATTGACAACAACAACAACCATCTGTTGTTGTTTTTTTGGCTAGCCACTGGTCCATGACAGTGTCCTGCCAATTCTTCTTGTATAATTCATCAGAACATAACTCTTGGTCAATGGGAGTCTGGGAGAAGAAGTCATGGGAGTGTCCTGTATCAGACATCTTCTGTTTCCTGCCTTTCCCAAGGGAACCCTGCGGGGATGAGAAACCCTAGTTTCAAATCAATTGTGCACCTTTTGCCCTGACCACATCCCGCCTGTCTGATAAATAGGAATAATGTGCCATTCTAAATCAAATCACATTTAATTGGTCACATACACATGGTTAGCAGATGTTATTACGAGTGTAGCGAAATGCTTATTCTTCTAGATCCGACAGTGCAGCAGTATCTAACAGGTAATATCTAACAAATTCCACAACATAACCTAATACACACAATCTGGTAAAGGATGGGATGAGTGAATATACGTATAAAATATATGTATGAGCAGTGACAGAGTGGCTAAAACGCAGTAGATAGTAAAGAATAGATAGTGAAGGACACAGTATAGAGTATATACACATGAGATGAGTAATGCGAGATATATAAACATTTTTGAAAATAGCATTATTAAAGTGACTAGTGTTCCATTTGTTAAAGTGGCCAATGATATCAAGTCTGTAGGTAGGCAGCCGGCTCTCTGTGCTAGTGGTGGCTGTTTAACAATCTGATGGCCTTGTGATAGAAGTTGTTTTTCAATCTCTCTGTCCCAGCTTTGATGCACCTGTACTGACCTCGCCTTCTGGATGGTAGCAGGGTGAACAGGCAGTGGCTCGAGTGGTTATTGTCCTCGATGATCTTTTTTTACCTTCCTGTGACATCGGGTGTTGTAGGTGTCCTGGAGGGCAGGTAGTTTGCCCCCGGTAATGCGTTATGCAGACCGCACCACCCTCTGCAGAGCCTTGCGGTTGTTGGTGGTGCAGTTGCCGTACCAGGCGGTGACACAGCCCGACAGAATGCTCTCAATTGTGCACCTGTAAAAGTTAGTGAGGGTTTTCGGTGACAAGCCACATTTCTTTAGCCTCCTGAGGTTGAAGAGGCGCTGTTGCACCTTCTTCACCAGACTGTCTGTGTGTGTGGACCATTTTAGTTTGTCGGTGATATGTACACCACGGAATTTAAACTTTCCAGCTTCTCCACTGCTGTCCCGGTGTGGATAGGGGGCTGCTTCCTCTGCTGTTTCCTGAAGTCCACAATCATCTCTTGATGATGACATTCAGTGAGAGGTTATTTCCCTGACACCACACACCACTGCCCACACCTCCTTCTTGTAGGCTGTCTCGTCGTTGTTGGTAATCAAGCCTACCACTGTTGTGTCTTCTATAAACTTGATGATTGTGTTGGAGGCGTGCGTGGCCACGCAGTCATGGGTGAACACAGAGTACAGGAGAGGGCTGAGAATGCACCATTGTGGGGCCCCAGTTGGAGGCGTGCGTGGCCACGCAGTCATGGGTGAACACAGAGTACAGGAGAGGGCTGAGAATGCACCATTGTGGGGCCCCAGTGTTGAAGATCAGTGGAGTCTTCACAACCTGGGGGCGGCCTGTCAGGAAGTTCAGGACCCAGTTGCACAGGGCGGGGTCGAGACCCAGGGTCTCAAGCTTAATGATGAGTTTGGAGGGTACTATGGTGTTGAATGCTGAGCTGTAGTGGCTAGGCATGCCGTCTGGGCCGGCAGCCTTGCGAGGGTTAACACGTATAAATGTTTTAATCATGTCAGCCATGGAGAAGGAGAGCCCACAGAGAACCCACAGCGGGCCGTGTCGGTGGCACTGTATTGTCCTCAAAGAAGTTGTTTAATTTGTCTGGGAGCAAGATGTCAATGTTTTATTTTTGTAATCCGTGATTGTCTGTACACCCTGCCACATACGTCTCGTGTTTGAGCCGTTGAATTGCAACTTCACTTTGTCTCCATACTGACATTTTGCTTTTTTATTGCCTTACGGAGGGAATAACCACACGGAAGTTTGAGTAGCAGTGGTCGAGTGTTACTCGCTCGTGTATTGCAATCGATATGCTGATAGAATTTAGGTTGCCTTGTTCTCAGATTAGCTTTGTTAAAATCCCCAGCTACAATAAATGCAGCATCCTCCGCATATATGGTTTCCAGTTTGCCTAAAGTTCTAGTCATGCATGATAAGCCACTCATCGTATCTAAATGTTAGCACTATGACCACGAGGGTGACGTTTGAAAGGAAATAGGGGCCTCCAAGGTATGTACAGTATGTGTCACCCTTTCACCTGGCCATGACTGCAACGATGTGTGTTTGTGTCCTCAGATTGAGGTAATGCATGAGGCAAGCCAGGGAGGCTCCAGCCACGTCCTGGTGACGAACGAGACAGAGGAGAGTCTTTCAAACAGACGGAGGTAAATGTCTCTTTCTCTTCTCTGCCCATATACAGTATCTTTCCTGTTTCTTTCGCTCTGCTCTTTTTCAAAACCACTGCATACACACACTGTGGCTAGTGATGAGGTTGGCGACATTTTACAAGGGACTGCTTTTTCCTCCACCATTAGTTAGTGTTAGTTGAAGAAACTTTTGAAATAGGTCACAGAGCGAGAGCGAGTGAAAATTGAAAGACGAGGTTAGGAGAGCATAGCATTTACAGTACAGTGGTCTGAAGAAAGGGCTTGTAGCGATGATGAAGATACACTTTTATCGAGGCAAAGGCTGCCGGCTGGCTGTTAGCACCCAGGTGACCACACACTGTGTGACTGCTGTGTGGAATGTCTCCTGCTCTAATTTCAACCTGCACAGTGCCTCCTGATATGGAGCACACTAAGTGTATTAATACTCGATAAGTCGATCACATTATGTATCTGGTCTTTTATTGTAACTGTTACGGTTCGTAGGAGTGTACTCCCTGTTGCATGGGTACGGTCTCTGACTCAACAGACATTTTTATATTTGGAGACTTCTTTTGAGGTTCTGAGCAAGTGAGAAAGTGGCTCAATCTCAAAGGGATGTGGCTGAAAGACAGAAATACAATAGGTACAGGAAGTGAATGATATTTGCACTCCCCTCCAGGCATTAGAAGCAGTCAATGTAGGCCATGTGTATTTGCATGACATTGAAATGAGACGTACAGAAGCTTATGTACATATGGTATGTCACCTGATATGTTCAAATGTCCTGTAACAGTTCTGGGTATTTATGCATAAGTTTTTTTTTTTGTACATGAGATTTTCATAAAACACACATATAGGCTGTGATGTCCCTGACAATTTCTCTTTTGGAGCATGAAGTAGCAACAGATAAAAACCAGATTTAAAAAAATAAGTAAATGAAGGACAGAGTTTGGGAAATGCCTGCTGTAGGCTAGGGCCGCTAGAGATCCATACTAAATCCACATTTTCACAGCCAATCATTCCGATTTCTTTATTACACATGCCAGATTTATAATTGTAGAGAATGTTAAAGACCCTTAGCAAACATTGTGAAGTGCTTTATGTTTGAAGGTGGGGTTAGTTAGCTTATTTCAGAGAGTAGTTAGTTTCACAGTGAATTCCTTTCTGCAGAGTCACTAAATGCTGTATGTTACCTTATTGGGGGGCCCAGACTGTAAGAAAGGGAGAGATGGGGGAGCAGAGTTCATATGGAATGATTTAGTGAGCAGGATGTGGTTTAAAGCAAATTGTGTTTGCTCATTGTTTGCAGCCTGACATTTAAGGAGAAGTGAAATCAGGGAATGGGGTAAGAAAGGCTCTATAGAGATAAGAGGGATGGTAAAATTAGTAAGATACAGACGGTACACTTTCAACCAGTTTAATTCAATGAGCAATAGAAAACTGAATAAAAACCCTAATGTCAGCTAGCAATGCTGGGCAGAATTTCCTCTTGAGACTGAGGTAATTTATTCAAATTATTCTTCCCTTATGACTTCACGCAGCCAGCCAAAATGTTCCTGAATGCAGCCAAGAACACGAACAGTCTGTTTACCATCACACAATTAGCTAAACCACAAAGTACAACTGCAGTATCCATCAAGCCAAGGCAAGAGTGGTGAATATATGCTCAAGAACAAGGCTTTGGTCTTTATTTAGAAAATGATACCAGCTGTTGACACTGAAATATAAAAAATAAAAATAAAGACTGCAGTGACATACTGTGCAGCCTTACAATACACTATGAAAATGCTGCTTTGCATGGGTAGGTATTTAAATAGTAAGGTTTACAGAGGAGCATTACTTTCACTGCTGTGCAGTACATCTTTCCCAACAGGCCAGAGGAAATGTCATGGATCTGGGGGTCCGTCGCTGCCTTCCAAAGGTACCGGACATCTGCCACGTGTCCGTGAGAGGTGATCATCTTATCGTAGATACAGGGGTGATAGGGGGCCTTCCCTTCCCCTGAAAAGTAAACATGTTCCTGGGGAGACACCCCCATGGCGTTGGCACAGATGCCCATGAACACATCATCAATGTACAGCGAGGCATTGAGGGACAGAGTGGCCTGGTAGATTTTGGAAGCCACGTCCCCTGAGACAACGTACCCTGCCCCCGCTGTGTAGTCTGGGTAAGAGAGCCACTGGTACATCTCATAAGGCACGTGGTACTTGCTGTCCTTCCGGCGGTTGGGTGGGGCTCCCCTGTGCACGTGGCCCACCCAGAGGTCCTGGGCCCCCTGACGGATCAGGCCCTGCAGGTAGTGCACCAGGTTGGGCATGTGGACAAAGATGTCGTCGTCGGCTGACATGAGGAAACGTGCTTGGCTGCAGTAGTTGTGGCTCCAGCGGAACTGCAGCAGCAGTTTGATGGTGAGGTTGTGAAAGGTGTCCACAAAGTCCTGCTGGACCAGGTCCCCATAGACCTGGTCCTCCCCCAGCAGCCTCCTCTGTACATGGCCCCTCTGCTGGGGGTTGGGGTGGACCCCCAAGGCAAACACCACCCTCACGGTGGCCCCCAACTCCCTCTGGGTGTAGGCCTCATTCCCCCAGGTGGCCCGGATGGCCTGCCTCCTCTCCAGGTTCTCTGGGGAAGATTTGACGAACAGCAGCAACAGCACTTCATTGCTGTCACATTTGTCATGGTGGTTGATGAGGTACGGGAAGTTGCTCTGACTCTTAGCCTCCCTCTGGCTGATGCCAAAGCTCTTGTTGATGAAGTCGTAGCTGTTGACCAGGTAGCGGTAGGAGTAGGACTTCATATGGCTCACCACGTGGTGGTCCAGCTGCTCCCAGCACACCATCAACACGGACAGGACAAAGCACGTCGTCACCAGCTGCACACATTGACATTTTCTGATCCTTCTGAAATTCAAAAACATTCTTCAACCTTCCTACCCTTGCCCCCCCCCTTTTCTATCTTTTTGTCAAGTCCAATAGGTTGTTGCGTTTGACAGGCTGCTACTTTCACAATTATTCCAAATGATTTGGGAGTGTCTGAGTTCCATCATATTTGCCCAACGGGAGACATGGGCTCCTCAGAGAAATGTTGGTCTTCAGTTCAATTTCATCTCCTCCTGACACCTCTCCACTCTGCTCTCTACTGGGACTCTATTGTTGAGACAATCATGTCTCTAGTCATCACCGTTTTGTATTGTGTCCACACAGTCACAAAGCATTCCACATCATAGGATCTGAAAAGAGAAAGACAAAAATATGAACATATCGCACTAATAGGAAATGCATTTGAAATTGTAAGTCAATATTATGTTATTGAGTCATTCTGAGGATGTAAATGAAACCGCTAGATGTGCTTGATCCATCACGCCGGCTAAACCCGGTAAGTACTTTTGAGGTTATTCCAACAGGGCTAAAGTGCGAAAACCACAGGGCGGCGTCAATCAAGCATGCTTATTCTGTCCAACCTGGAACGAGGCATCCATCCTCACGTCCCCAAGGTAGGCTACCCAAACAGCAACAACAGCCGTGGGTCGAGCAGTCGCATTTAGTCCACATTGCGTGGACAGTCCAAATGCAATATTGATTGTAGGCCTATAAATGCAGACTGGTAACGTGGCTTTTCAATCAACCTACTCACCGGGGTGAAAGAACGACAGTAAGGCTGAAAGCGAAATTGTAACTTTTCTCATATTCCAACGATTCCAAACTGAAGAAGCAAAGCTGTCAAAACGCGTATGCTCAGAGCTCCCTACAAAAACAATTCCCTTGCTTTGAAGACTTTTTGCAAATCCAATCAGTTTTCTACGTTGATTCAACATCATCACATTACATTTTTTTGTTGAAATAACAAAACAATGTTGATTCAACAAGTTTTTTGCACAATGGGATGTAGGCCTATTGCTGAGAAATTTATTAATTTAAATTATAACAGAAATACCTTTATTTACGTATGTATTCAAACCGTTTGCTATGAGACTCAAAATTGAGCTCGGGTGCATCCTGTTTCCTTTGATCATCCTTGAGATGTTTCTACAACTTGATTGGAATTCAGCTATGGTAAGTTCAATTGATTGGACATGATTTGGAAAGGCACATACCTGTCTATATAATGTCCCACAGTTGACAGTGCATGTCAGAGCAAAAAAACAAGCCATGAGGTCGAAGGAATTGTCTGTAGGCACAGATTTGGGGAAGAGTACCAAAGATTGCAGCATTGAAGGTCCCCAAGAACACAGTGGCCTCCATCATCCTTAAATGGAGGAAGTTTGGAACCACCAAGACTCTTCCTAGAGCAGGCCGCCCGGGCCAAACTGAGCAATGGGGGAGATGGGTCTTGGTCAGGGAGGTGACCAAGAACCCGATGGACACTCTGACAGAGCTCCTGAGTTCCTCTGTGGAGATGGGAGAATCTTCAAGAAGGACAACCATCTCTGCAGCACTCCACCAATCAGGCCTTTATGTTAGAGTTGCCAGACGGAAACCAATTCTCAATAAAAGGCACATGACAGCCCACTTGGAGTTTGCCAAAAGGCACCTAAAGTACTCACAGACCATGAGAATCAACATTTTCTAGTCTGATAAAACCAAGAATGCCAAGCGTCACGTCTGGAGGAAACCTGGCACCATCTCCACAGTAAAGCATGGTGGGGACAGCATCAGGCTGTGGGGATGTTTTTCGTCGGCAGGGACTGGGATACTAGTCAGGATCGAGAGAAATATGAACGGAGCAAAGTACAGAGAGATCCTTGATGAAAATCTGCTCCAGAGTGCTCAGGACCTCAGACTGGAGTGAAGATTCACCTTCCAACAGGACAACGACCCTAAGCACACAACCAAGACAACGCAAGAGTGGCTTCGGGCCAAATCTCTGAATGTCCAGCTATAGCCTGGACTTGAACCCGATCGAACATCTCTGGAGAGACCCGAAAATAGCTGAGCAGCAACCTGACAGAGCTTGAGAGGATCTGCAAAGAAGAATTGGAGAAACTCTCCAAGTACAGGTGTGCCAAGCTTGTAGCATCATACCCAACAAGACTCAAGGCTGTAATCGCTGACAAAGGTGTTTCAACAAAGTACTGAGTAAAGGGTCTGAATACTTATGTTAATATGATATTTCTGTTTTATTTTATTCATTTGAAAAACAGTTCTATAAACCTGTTTTTGCTTTGTCGTTATTATGGGGTATTGTGTGTAGATTGAGGACAATACAGTGCACCGACGCGGCCCACTATCAAAGACTGTGGGCTCTCCTTCTCCGTGGCCGTCGTGAGTAAAACATTTAAACGTGTTAACCCTCGCAGGGCTGTCGGCCCAGACGGCATCCCTAGCCGCGTCCTCAGAGCATGTGCAGACCAGCTGGCTGGTGTGTTTACGGAAATATTCAGTCAATCCCTATGCCAGTTTGTTGTCCCCACATGCTTCAAGATGGCCACCATTGTTCCTGTTCCCAAAAACTTGAAGGTAACTGAAATAAATTACTATTGCCTTGTAGCACTCACTTCTGTCATCATGAAGTGCTTTGAGAGACTAGTCAAGGATCATATCACCTCCACCCTATCTGACACACTAGACCCACTTCAATTCGCTTACCGCTCCAATAGGTCCACAGATGATGCAATCGCCATCACACCGCATACTGCCCTATCCCATCTGGACAAGAGGAATACCTATGTAAGAATGCTGTTCATTGACTACAGCTCAGCATTCAACACCATAGTGCCCTCCAAACTCATCATTACGCTTGAGACCCTGGGTCTCGACCCCGCCCTGTGCAACTGGGTCTTGGACTTCCTGACGGGCTGCCCACAGGTGGTGAAGGTAGGAAACATCATCTCCCCTCTACTGTTCTTAAACACTGGGGCCACACAAGGGTGCGTTCCCAGCCCCCTCCTGTACTCCCTGTTCACCCACGACTGCGTGGCCATGCACGCCTCCAACTCAATCATCAAGTTTATAGAAGACACAACAGTGGTAGGCTTGATTACCAACAACGACGAGACAGCCTACAGGAAGGAGGTGTGGGCAGTGGAGTGTGGTGTCAGGGAAATAACCTCTCACTGAATGTCATCATCAAGAGATGATTGCGGACTTCAGGAAACAGCAGAGGAAGCAGCCCCCTATCCACACCGATGGGACAGCAGTGGAGAAGGTGGAAAGTTTAAATTCGGTGGTGTACATATCACCGACAAACTGAAATGGTCCACACACACAGACAGTCTGGTGAAGAAGGTGCAACAGCGCCTCTTCAACTTCAGGAGGCTAAAGAAATGTGGCTTGTCACCAAAAACCCTCACTAACTTTTACAGGTGCACAATTGAGAGCATCCTTTTGTGCTGTATCGCCGCCTGGTACGGCAACTGCACCGCCAACAACCGCAAGGCTCTGCAGAGGGTGGTGCGGTCTGCATAATGCATTACCGGGGGCAAATTACCTGGCCTCCAGGACACCTACAACACCCGATGTCACAGGAAGGCAAAAAAGATAATTGAGGACAATAACCACTCGAGCCACAGCCTGTTCACCCCGCTTCCATCCAGAAGGCGAGGTCAGTACAGGTGCATCAAAGCTGGGACAGAGAGATTGAAAAACACCTTCTATCTCAAGGCCATCAGATTGTTAAACAGCCATCACTAGCACAGAGAGTCGGCTGCCTACCTACAGACTTGATATCATTGGCCACTTTAAGAAATGGAACACTAGTCACTTTAATAATGCTATTTAAAAATGTTTATATCTCGCATTACTCATCTTGTGTGTATATACTGTATACTGTGTCCTTAACTATCTATTCTTTACTATCTACTGCGTCTTAGCCGATCTGTCACTGCGTTATACATATATTTTAGACGTATATTCACTCATCCCATCCTTTACCAGATTGTGTGTATTAGGTTTTGTTGTGGAAATGGTTAGATATTAGGTTTTGTGGAATTGTTAGATATTACCTGTTAGATACTGCTGCACTGTCGGATCTAGAAGAATAAGCATTTCACTACACTCACAATAACATCTGCTAACCATGTGTATCTGACCAGTAAAATTTGATTTGAATTTGATTTGATTTGAGATTGATGAGGAAATAAACTATTTAAGACATTTTAGAGTAAGGCTGTCACGTAACAAAATGTGGACAAAGTCAAGGGGTTTGAATACTTTCTGGATGCACTGTATCTGTTATTTTCCCCTGCTTATAGTGCCTTCACAAAGTATTCACACCTCTTGACATTTTCCACATATTGTTGTTACAGCCTGTTTTTTAATTTTATTTTAATGTCACTGACCTACATACAAAACCCCATAATGTCAAAGTGAAATGTTGTATTTTTATGTTTTTACTAATGAATTTAAAATGAAACGCTGATATGTCTTGAGACAATAAGTATTCAACCCCTTTGTTCTGGCAAGCCTAAATAAGTCACATAATAAGTTGCTAGGAGTCACTCTGTGTCCAATAATAGTGTTTAACATGATTTTTGAATGACTACCTCATATCTGTACCCCACACATACAATTATCTATAAGGTCCCTCCTTCGAGCAGTCAATTTCAAACACGGATTCAACCACAAAGACCAGGGAGGTTTTCCAATGCCTCGCAAAGAAGGGATTTCTATTGGTAGAAAAAAAAGAAGCAGACATTGAATATCCCTTTGAGCCTGGAGAAGTTATTAATTACACTTTGGATGGTGTATCAAAACAAGGTACAGGCGTCATTCCCAACTCCGTTGCCAGAGAGGAAGGAATTTCATGGACTTTACGATGGTGCCAATGGTGACTTTAAAACAGTTTTAATAGTTTAATGGCTGTGATAGGAGAAAACTAACAAGGCCCCAAAGTAATACTGCAAAAAAATGTGGCAAAGCAATTAACTTTTTGTCCTGAATATAAAGTGTTATGTTTGGGGCAAATCGAATAGATCACATTACTGAGTACCACTCTCCATATTTTCAAGCATAGTGGTAGCTGTATCATGTTATGGGTATGCTTGTAATCGTAGAGGACTGGGGAGTTTTCAGGATAAAATTAGAAGTAGAATGGAGGTTAGCACAGGCAAGTTCTTTGAGTAAAACCTGGTTGTCTGCTTTCCACCAGACACTGGGAGATGAATTCACCTTTTCAACACAACAATAACCTAAAACAAATCTACACTGGAGTTGCTTACCAAGAAAACAGTGAATGTTCCTGAGTGGCCGAGTTAGTTTTTACTTAAATATACTTGAAAATCTATGGCAAAACCTGAAAATGGTTGTCTAGCAATGACCAACAACCAATTTGACAGACCCTGAATAATTTTGAAAAGAATAATGGGCAAATGTTGCACAATCCAGTTGTGGGGAGCTCTTAGAGACTCACCCAGAAAGATCCACGGCTGTAATCACTGCCAATGATGCTTCTACAAAGTATTGACTCAGTGATACAGTGAATACTTATGTAAATGAGATATTTCTGTATTAAATGAATACATTCATAACTTGTTTTCACTTTGTCATTATGGTGTATCGTGTGTAGATGGGTGAGAGAGAGAAAAATATGTCAACCATTTTGAATTCAGGCTGTAACACAACAACGTGTGGAATAAGTCCAGTGGTAGGAATAGTTTCTGAAGGCCCTCCATCCCCATTGTGCTCTATCTCTGAAAGGATGATGGACAATCCTCAGTGTTTATCTGTCAGAGTCCATCCCCTGTAGATGCTTGTTCACAGTGTGAAGTCTCATAACCCTCTCCACCGTATAGCGGTAGTTGCCAAATCTTTTGTGAATGAATGCATAAGCCAACCCAGCGAAAGTTCAATAATGGAGGGGCTTTAAACTAACAGAGTGCATGGAATTGCTGAGGTCTGTACAAAACAGTCATCATGACAAAAAGAAATCATTACAGCAGCAGATTTAGGCAGTGGCCCACAACAGTGAGCAGCCCTGACAGCATCAGATAACCTTGTGTCAATACCATGATGGCCATCTATCCAACAAGTCCCAACGCAAATAACATTCAACTCCCAATTAGAATTTCCTCCCATGTCTGGGTGTCACATATCAGTTTCAATAAGAGGTAGAAATTAGATTGTTGTTTACTTTCTAGGTTATTGTAATCACAAAAGGTTGCATTTGTTTGGTTGACATTTTAGTAATTGTGAATATTCCTGACCAAAACAACAAGAATATACACTATACATACAAAAGTATGTGGACACCCCTTCAAATTAGTAGATTTGGCTATTTCAGCCACACCCATTGCTGCCAGGTATATAAAATCAAGCACACAGCCATGCAATCTCCATAGACAAACATTGGCAGGAGATTGATCTTACTGAAGAGCTCAGTGACTTTCAACGTGGCACCGTCATAGGATGCTACCTTTCCAACAAGTCAGTTTGTCAAATTTCTGCCATGCTAGAGCTTCAACTATAAGTCCTGTTATTGTGAAGTGGAAACTTCTTGGAGGAACACCGGCTCGGCCGCAAAGTGATAGGCTACACAAGCTCACAGAATGGGACCGCCATTCGTCTGTCCTCACTTGCAACACTCACTACCGAGTTCCAAAGATCAACATGCGCAATGCTCATCGTCGGCTCGAGTGGTGTAAAGCTCGCCGACTCTGGAGCAGTGGAAACGTGCTTTCTGGAGTGATGAATCACGCTTTACCATCTGGCAGTCCGACTGACAAATCTGGGTTTGGTGGATGCCAGGACAACACTACCTGCCCAAAAGCATAGTGTCAAATGTAAAGTTTGGTGGAGGAGGAATAATGGTCTGGGGCTGTTTTTCATGGTTCGGGCTAGGCCCCTTAGCTCTAATGAAGGGAAATATTAATGCTACAGCATACAATAACATTCCAGACGATTCTGTGCTTCCAACTTTGTGGCAACAGTTTGGGGAAGGCCCTTTACTGTTTCAGCATGACAATGCCCTTGTGCACAAAGCGAGGTCCATACAGAAATGGTTTGTCGAGAGAACTTGACTGGCCTATACAGAGCTCTGACCTCAGCCCCGTCGAACTCCTTTGGTATGAATTGTGGCTGAATGGTAGCAAGTTCCGCAGCAATGTTCAAACATCGAGTGGAAAGCCTTCCCAGAAGAGTGGAGGCTGTTATAGCAGCAAAGGGGGGACCAACTCCATATTAATGCCCATGATTTTAGAATGAGCTTTTCGATGAGCAGGTCTTCACATACTTTTGGTCATGTACTGTATTTTCTCTCTCTCAAAACTATTTAAAACAGAAGTTCACCATAGCGTTATTATAGGCTACAACGTGTAATATATTTTACATGATAGGCCTAGTGCAGGGGTGGGCAACAAACGGCCCGCAGGTTGCATATTCAGGGGAGGTTTTTTATTTTTTTATTGGGGGGAGGGTGGGGATTTATTATAAAAAAATACAGGCCAATCTTGAACATCTAAAACTTGAATTTATTGCCCACCCCTAGACTAGTGAAACATTCACCCCTACCGATGCAAACCTTTTCATTGATCAATGACTTGTAAAGCCAACTGTCCCCATGAAGTTCCTTTGAAAGTGGGAAAAATCTTTGAGCCAGCCTCCCAGAATATAAGTCCAAGAATGTAAACTCTTGGAGACTATAGAGAAGTATAAACAACTACAGTTTTGTGCTAAATTGGGTTCTAAGTCAGTTCAGATAGTCAGATTAAAACACAATAGAATAGGCAGATAAGAACACCTAAATGGAGTTTTTTTTTTGTGTGTTAAAAGTAAATATTCCAATTCCATATCATTGTTGAGTCAAAAGAAAATATTGAATTCTGTTAAATTTGTGTCTATTGTTTTAAAACCTACCAAGAGGGTTAGGTTCCAATTCCATGAAAGGGTGTTGGCCTCTCCCCTCCTTTCTCCCCTTCATCCCCGCGATGATTCTACCGTTAGCTGTTATCTCACTACAGGCTAACTGTAAAAGCAGTGTGAATTCAGGAGTGCGACATGAGCATAGATTTGTTTTTAGTTTTTCAGTCTGACTTTTCTTTCTCAAACCTTCTACTGAAAGTCGACACCTTTTTGCTTTGAGCAGCTTAAGTTAATATAAACAGTCTTTCAGCTAGCGCATACAATCCCCCCACCACCTCCCTCTCTCCCAGATCACTTACCAGCCTGTGAGAGTTCCATCCACGTGTTGCTGGGAAAAGTACAGAAAACTACTCTCCCCTGCACCTCTTTTCCTGTAGATGAGCACTCTCTCTCCCTCTTTCTCTCCCTCTCTCTCTCTCCTTCCCTCTCTCTTTCCCCTCTGTGTGTAAGGAATGGCAGCATCAGCCCCCAGCCGCCTGCCTGCCTCCCAGTGGTTTTCTCCTGCCTGAGCTGTTCTGTCTGTAAGTCTCTACGCTGTGTGACTGTGAAAGACTGAGAGAGCAGAATGGGAGCGGGGGAGGAAACCGCTGGGCTAGAGGGGGAAAGCTCAGCCCTTGTACCTCCCCTCTCATTGCCTGCCTCAGCTGAGTCAGTCTATGATCCTCTCTCTGCGTTTATCATATCGGTGAAGCCAACCAGTAGGAGTGAAGTTGGATCATATGCCAGAATGACAGAGCTTGGAATTTGTATCATCTGAGTTGCATCAGCTACTGCAAATTCTGCACAAATAAAGGTAATTCGGTGTTCCCGAGGGTCACATTAGGAGAGGGTTTGCACAGGGGCAAACTCTGGCATTGTCTTCTAGTACATGATATGTATACATTATTTGTTTTATATAGTTATGGCATTGTTTTTCTGTTGGAGGAGGTTATCTTTGCTCCCCGACTTAATTCTAGGCACACAGAGGTGTGTGGAGATCGAAGCTATTTTATGCACTAATACCTTAGCTAGTGTTGCTGGAAGCAACATGAGGGAGGATGGCAGAGTGTGTATCTTTAAACACTCCACTAGGGTGCTCAATAAAAATGATTTGACCTAGGAGCACAAATAACAGGCTAGGCACATGGCGTCATGGAACAGTTGCCCTCCAGGGCTTCAATCAAAGGCATCTCTGTCCATAATATTTATTCGCATGATGCTGCCCTATCTTCCAAAATCGATATATTCAAAGATCTTATTGCGTTGGGACTTAGGAGGCAGTCACCTATGGTATAACAGATGCTTGCCTCTGTGAGATTGGCGGGGCCTTTGGAGGAGCTTTATTGACCTATAAAATGTGACCATACATCAAACACCACTCAGTGTCTGGATGGGCTCGTGATGGCACATAAAAATCAAGACCTCAGAACTCATACAAATGTGCACATTAAAGGGGCCATTAAAGTCTGGAAATGTTAGCTTTGCTCAAGATGGTTGGTTTTATGACAACTTCCTCTGTTAATTCTCCAAAGATCTTATTTCCTCCCTTGTACCTCCTATCTGGGGTGCTGTTGTCTTTAGCAGAGCCCCGTTTGAGTTTGTACAATAAGCCGATGACGATGTTGATGGTCATTTAGAACTTTGACAAAGCACTTAGTGTATGAGAGGCAGTTGATGTCCTCATTCTGGGTTTTATTAATGTATCTGCATTGACAAATACGACTAAAGGGCTTCTCTGCAATTGTTGTGTATTGACGGATCCTGTATTTTTCCTCCCCAGACACATCATGAATGAGCTGATTGAAACGGAGAGGCTGTACGTCGAGGAGCTGCAGAGCATCATGGAGGTGCGTTTGTTACTTTAATTGGCTCTCTCGTGACATGTGAAACGCTGCCAGTTAGTGGCAATAATGTCAAGGAGACAGTAGAGAAAGCGCTCCTTTCTCTGTTTACTGCACCTAGGGAAAATGAAACCCTGTTCTAAAAATCTAATTGACCGCCAGTGTAAATGTTGCATTAGATCTGCCCATTTCAGAATGCCGTGTGAACTTTTGTTGAACTTAAAATGTGCTGTCTTTATTGATTAGATGAGTCATTAGGCTACTCAAACTGTCAGTGATTGATTGAAGTTCATATCATGTTCATTCAAGTGTTATGTGTAAAGCCACGTGGAGGACAGGATTTGATTGGGTTCAGATGATCAAAGAAGTGTTGACATTATCATTGTTTTCACTGAGCCGTCACTCATTAGCTTTGAATGTGATTTTCTTCTCCAGGGATATGCTGCCGAGCTGGACAACACAGAGCTTTCCCCCCTCATCCCCGCAGCCCTGGAGAACAAGAAAGATGTACTGTTTGGCAATCTCCCAGAAATATATGAATTTCACAACAGGTGACCTAATTTCCTCTGTCTCGTTCTAAATTACATTTCCATATTCAGTGAGTTGACAAATGTGCCTGCGATGTCAAAAGAAAAAAAGGATTGGCATGGTCCCCATCCCCCCTGCCACATGACAATCCTGAGAGATAGTCTTCTTCCTCTCACTGGTCTCCCACTGCTAACAACTTCTCTTGGCCTGACCTGTGTTTAACACATTCCTACTATGCATTCTTTGGCTGCAGGCACTCACATGGAACAACTGGTTATTTTATTTTCTCTCACAGCTCGGGAAGTTTCCCCCCCCATTCTTCACTGGAAGCTATATATATAGAACACATTGTACCTCTATGTCAACTATGAAGGCTCCAAATAACATTCATCATCACCAGAAGAGTATGCTACAAAGTAGAATCAATAAGTTAAGGCGTCCGCATGCTTCCCACCTGGAACAGTTCGTGCATATACTGTATTATGACGAGATTTTGTGACGGTCTTCGGCAAGGGTTTTTCGGCTGTTCGTGTGCATAAAAATGTTTCTGTAGGCAAGCCGAAGTTCTGAAGCTGAAGTCTATGCCCCTTCGTCGGTAATTGGTCAACAGTAGGGAATCTTCAATTATGTGTTTTTTTTATTTTACCTTTATTTAACTAGGCAAGTCAGTTAAGAACAAATTCTTATTTTCAATGACGGCCTAGGAACAGTTAGGTTAACCTAACCGCCTGTTCAGCTCGGGGGTTTGAACTTGCAACCTTCCGGTTACTAGACCAACGCTCTAACCACTAGGCTACCCTGCCGCCTCAACTATAGACGATTTGTTTTCATGCAAATGTTTCCCCTTGAGAAATACTGTACCAAACATCCTAGTTAGATGTAAAACTGCACGACTAAGATCTCTTTGGCAAAAACATTCAAATGAATGACAGATTTCTTGAGTTATTTTAGATTAATACTGACTACGGCGTCTCAACATAGACAAACAATACTATTGCTGCTTTTTTTTCTCTCGTTTTTCAAGCGAATGTGGAAGGTATGCGAGCGCACTCGTTCTGTTCGCCTAGCCGAGTTCGCCAGCCTAACTGAAGCATGCAGAAAGAAGCCTTTAGCCAGCTAACTTTTATATCTACTGATTGATTTTCTGGTTTATTAGGAAAGCTAAACTGTGTACTTTTAGTTGTTGGGTCAATCAGACCATGCATATTTCAAGCTTATCTTTTTATTTTATTTTTTTATCATGCGTTATTTAGGTAAGTGAACTGGCAGAGTGGCTGAATGGTAAGAAGTAAAAAATAAACAAACATCCTGCATTGTGATTGGCTGAGAGAGCTCAATTGACAGTGGGCCCTGTATTGTCTTTGGGGTTTTGTATTCTAGGCGTGACGCCCCATGTGATGGATACCCATTGTTCTGCAAGGCCCTGTGATCACTCCCTCTCAGGTGGGGTTAGGTTACAGTGAGAGGGGCAAACAAAAGGTTCCACAGGGACCCATAGAGCTCCACGCCACATGGGCATTCAATATTATGCAGACACATTCACGTGAACATGTCCCTTCACCCCCGCTTTTCCAGTTTGTCCATATTTCTAATACAATGACAATATCCATAACACATAGATATCAGATATGTCAACATTTCAGTGCCAGGGTTTTAGCTCTTAACACTATCATTTCATTATATGTGGATCATTTCTGTTGTATAATGTTTTATCTCTACTCAGCTAAATACTGTCCAGTGTCCATAGCTGAAGGACTTACTGTATTAACTCCTTGGTGTGGTAATGCTTAAGGAGTTAAAACCCAGGACAAACCCCCAAGCATGATACTACTAATGGGACACTCATTGGGAAGGCTCAGGGTTCAGTAGGTTAATTCAATGTCAACTGCAGGGCCCCACAAAAATCCCAACCTTGTTGTTCAGACTGGCATCCATGGCTTCCATACCTTTACACATCATGGACGTTCCAAACAGAAGTGCACAGACTCTGTCTACCAGCTAACAATTTCCCAACATCCTCTTAACTTCCCAGCATAGGAAATGGCAATCTGATGAATGTGCAATTGTATCCAATGCTATACATTACTTGATGTACCTTGTAAGGGGTCAACAGGAAATGTGTTGAACTTTTTAATTGAGTTGACTTCATCCTTCTTGTTCGCAGGACATTTTTCAAAGAGCTTGAAAATTGCATGGAAAGGCCAGAATTGGTAGGGACCTGCTTTTTGAAAAGGGTGAGTTCCTTGTGTTGATGTCATTTGGAAACGGAAGGCCGTTACTGTGCTGTTATGTTGCATTGCTAAGTGTCTGTCTCTCTCCAGAAAGAAGAGCTGCAGATCTATGAGAAGTATTGTCAGAACAAGCCTCGATCAGAGGCACTGTGGAGACAGTGTGGAGACAGCCTGTTCTTCCAGGTGACTCCCATTCCTTGGGTGTCTTAAGTGTTGTCATAGTTATGATATAGCATTCCACTGTATAATGGTGTCAGTTTACATTAAAGGGATACTGTGAGAGCCTTGTTCTACTTCCCCAGAGTCAGATGAACTTGTGGATACCATTCTTATGTCTCTGCATGCAGTATGAAGTTACGCTACCGTAACGGTGGCAGGGTAGCCTAGTGGTTAGAGCGTTGGACTAGTAACCGGAAGGTTGCAAGTTCAAGATCCCCGAGCTGACAAGGTACAAATCTGTCATCCTGCCCCTGAACAGGCAGTTAATCCACTGTTCCTAGGCCGTAATTGAAAATAAGAATTTGTTCTTAACGGAATTGCCTAGTTAAATAAAGGTAAAATAAAAATAAAAAAGTAGTTACGCTGTACATGTAGACTTCCAGTCATTGCACTCATGCTAGTTAGCATTGGCTTTCGAAACTATCGCTAAATTCCTTCATACTGAACGCAGAGACATACAAATGGAATCCACAAGTTCATGTGACTCTGGGTAAGTGGATTAAATGCCGGAAGTTTGCAGTATCCCTTTAAGCAACATGTCAATGGAAAAACATACATTTCCTGTTGTTTAGGGTTCGGATTTGGCTTGCCAGACAGTGCATTTGGAAAGTATTCAGACCCCTTGACTTAAACCACTTTTCCCCCCTTTTTTTACATTACAGCCTTATTCTAAAATGGATGAAATAGTTTTTGTTCCCCCTCAATCTACACACAATACCCCATGATGAAAACAGTTTTTTAGAACATTTTACAAATGTATTAAAAATAAAAACGGAGATCACATTTACATAATTATTCAGACCCTTTACTCAGTACTTTGTTGAAGCACCTTTGGTAGCGATTACAGCCTAGAGTCTTCTTGGGTATGACACTGCAAGCTTGGCGCACCTTTCTTCTCTGCAGATCCTTGTTCTCTGCAGATCCTCTCAAGCTCTGTCAGGTTGGATGGGGAGCGTCGCTACACAGCTACTTTCAGGTCTCTCCAGAGATGTTCGATCGGGTTAAAGTCCGGGCTCTGGCTGGACCACTCAGGGACATTCAGAGACTTGTCCCGAAGCCACACCTGCATTGTCTTGGCTGTGTGCTTAGGGTTGTTGTCCTGTTAGAAGGTGAATCTTCCCCCCAGTCTGAGGTCCTGAGCGATCTGGAGCAGGATCTCTCTGTACTTTGCGCCGTTCATCTTTCCTTCGATCATGACTAGTCTCCCAGTCCCTGCCACTGAGAAACATTCCCTCAGCAGGATGCTGCCACCACCATGCTTCACTGTAGGGATGGTGCCAGGTTTCCTAAAAAATGTTATGCTTGGCATTCAGACCAGATAATCTTGTTTCTCATGGTCTGAGAGTCTTTAGGGGCCTTTTGGCAAACTCCAAGCGGGCTGTCATGTGAGTGGCTTCCGTCTGGCCACTCTAACATAAAGGCCTGATTGGTGGAGTGCTGCAGAGATAGTTGTCCTTCTGGAAGATTCTTCCATCTCCACAGAGGAACTCTGGAGCTGTGTCAGAGTGTCCATCGGGTTCTTGGTCACCTCCCTGACCAAGGCCCTTCTCCCTCGATTGCTCAGTTTAGCCAGACGGCCAACTCTAGGAAGAGTCTTGGTGGTTCCAAACTTCTTCCATTTAAGAATGATGGAGGCCACTGTGTTCTTGGGGACTATCAATGCCGCAAACATTTTTTGGTACCCTTCCCCAGATCTGTGCCTCGACACAATTCTGTCTCGGAGCTTTACAGACAATTCCTTCAACCTCATGGCTTGGTTTTTGCTCTGACATGCACTGTCAACTGTGGGACCTTATATAGACAGGTGTGTGCCTTTCCAAATCATGTCCAATCAATTGAATTTACCACAGGTGGAATCTCAAGGATGATCAATGGAAAGAGCATGCGCTCAATTTGGAGTCTCATAGCAAAGGGTCTGAATACTTATGTAAATAAGGTATTTCTGTTTTTTTATTTGTAATAAATGTGCAAACATTTCTTAACCGGTTTTCACTTTGTCGTTATGGGGTATTGTGTGTAGATGGATGAGAATTATATTTATATTTTCAATCCATTTTTAGAATAAGTCTATAACGTACCAAAATGTGGAACAAATCAGGGGGTCTCAATACTTTCTGAAGGCACTGTAAATAATTGCAACAGGAAACATTCTATGATGTTTGTTACTGCAGGAATGTCAGAAGAAGCTGGACCACAAACTCTCCCTGGATGCTTATTTACTCAAGCCTGTGCAGAGGATCACCAAGTACCAGCTGATGGTCAAGGCAAGTTTGTCACTGAGGTTAATATTTCACTTCAGCACTATACAATCACAGGCTTATTCAAATTTTAGAGCAACACACAGATAACAGATAAGATGTAAATGTCTTCACTGCTCAAACATCCTCCTTCACTGCCCAAAGGGCTAACATGCAAAGCACTTCCTTCAGACTGATCTAATTTGAAGACCTTGACTCTCAAGTAGAGGAGGCTGTTGAGAGGAGCTAAGATGCATTATTTATCCCACTTGGCTTTGTCCTGACCCGGCTCTGTTTCCTTTGTAGGAGATGCTGAAATGCAGTAAGAACCAGGAAGGTACTGCTGAATTGGAGGAGGCCCTTGCCACCATGCTGGACATCATCAAGTCTGTCAATGACTCCATGCATCAAATTGCCATAACGGGATTCGAGGTCAGTAGTTTCAAGTTGTATTAGTTGTAAAATGGACACGAGATGCATCGTATACACACCGTCCGATGAAATGGTTACTTGCAGGTTCCTTCTTGACAATGCAAAAACAACAAGAAATAATAAAGCATAACAATACGAACATAAAGTAAATGGCTCGATAGAATATAATAAATATTTTAGCATAGGTAAGGAAGGCACAATTTATAGTCCAATATTTACACGTGATTTGGGGAAGGGGGGATTGGGTATGTGTTTTAAATTCTGCTCCCTATTTTGCAGTATGGTTGCAGGAGTTGTGCTGTGTGTGTATCATGAATGTGTGTTTGTGTGGATGAGTGCAGGTGGTCAGTCCAGTTCAAGTGTTCAGCAGTCTGATATCTTGAAGATAGAAACTGTCTCTGAGCCTGTTGGTATCAGACCTCATGCTCCAATACCGTCTGCCTGACGCGAAGGGAGTGAACAGCTCCTGGCTGAGGTGTATGACTTGGCTGGAGTGAAAGGGTTTGAAAAATCAGTCCGAATTAGATCCTTACTGTTCCTATCTTAGAGTGGATCTGTTGGGCTGTGTCAAAGTTCCAGGAAGTCCTGCTGTTAATCAGTTTGACTAATCTGTCGGAGAGAGTGTTATGGCTAGGTGTACTGTATGTGTGAGGGTGTAGGACTGATGTCCTCTGTGTGCCTCTCCCATCCCCAGGGGAACCTTAGTGAGCTGGGCAAGCTCCTGATGCAGGGCTCATTCAACGTGTGGACGGACCACAAGAAGGGCCACAGCAAGGTGAAGGACCTGGCTCGCTTCAAGCCCATGCAGAGGCACCTGTTCCTCTACAATAAGATGCTGATTTTCTGTAAGAAGCGGGAGGAGACCACGGACGGACACGAGAAGCCGTCCGCCTCCTACAGCTTCAAACACTCCCTAAAGGTGAGGTTGGCTTGTGGGGTCAGTTCCTTGTTGGACAAACATAACAATTGCTCACCTGGAATTTGAATGGTTTTAACTGTCCGCGGGGCTATAATTCTCACCATCCTCCACTCATATGGAAACTTTACAGTGGCTCTCTCCGATCCCCTGAGAACCTTGGAATTCACTGTCATGCCACACATTTCAATTCAAGCTAATCTAGATGCATGAAAAGCCAGGGCAGGAAACAGGACCTCCTTTCATCAATGGGATGCTGGGACAACCCTTTGTTTTCTAAAGGAAATTTAAAAAAAATTCTCTCACTCGCTGATATAAAGTGCTGTGCATGTAATACACTCTGACTGTCACTGGGTCAATGAGTAATGGTGTTCATAACTTAATAGGAAAATACATGTTTCAGCCCAGGGCTGTTTCAGGATAGAGCCATTCAATTGGAATTAAAGCTGAACTAAAAGGCTGTAGCAGTTCACATTCATTTGCAGAATACAAGAGCCTCTGAGCAGGATTCTATCTTTAAATTCTTCTCTTTACGTGTGTTTATGTGAAGCTGCAGGAGAAATCAGAAATATAAAGCTGTCATTGTTGTTAACCACAGTCTTGCCCCTGTTTCAGATGAGTGCTGTAGGAATCACCGAAAATGTCAAAGGAGACATTAAGAAGTTTGAGGTCTGGTATAACGGCAGAGAGGAAGTTTACATCATTCAGGTACATGTCCATAAACTTTCTGCGTTAAAACTAAAACTCAATTGTTTCCATTTAAATGACTAGTTATTTTCCAAAGCATACTAAATAGATGCCAGACTTTGTAATAAGAGCTGTGATTCAGCAACATTCTTTTCTAAGAAGCATACCTCTCACTCTTGAGATATTTGTCATGAAGACGTCAAATGCCTTTTCTGTATGATATTCTCCTTGTGACCACTTGGTGGTAGTGTTGTCCCACTGAGAGTAGCTCCTCAGACGTCGCTACTACAGAAACATCCACTGTCTGGTGTGAGGGAGGCTGTACAGTTAAACCTCAGAAGGTGTTTATATATATATATATATATATATATATATATATATATATATGGATATATATATATTAGTGTGTGTCTCCCCAGGCTCCCTCCATGGATGTGAAGAACATGTGGGTGTCAGAGATCCGGAAAGTTCTGACAGGCCAGCTCGAAGCGTGCAGAGGTATGCAGTGTGTGGGGATTCTCTGTATAGGCATATTTATACCACCCTCTCAGCTCCCACACTGGACACCTGGACACAGCCCTGACGCCTCCCAGAACGGTGATATGAATGTTAAGCGGGGGGGGACTAGTGTTTGAGAACACTTACCTGACCAGATGGTACATTCCACACATTCCTGTCCTCCTCTCCTCTCCTCCTGTCCTCCTCTCCTCTCCCTCCACCTCCCTAGTAGTATGCATCAATCGCCCCATGTTCCGCTCCGAAGCGCCTGACAGTCAGGAAAACGACCCTCTGTGCATTGTGTCCTCTCAACTGAACTGGCAACCTGTGTGTGTGTGTGTGTGTGTGTGTGTGTGAGAGAGAGAGGGTGTATGTGTGAGGGGACTGGGTAATGACACAGCAGCCCTCATATGAAGCAGAGAGAGAGAACGAGGCTCTGGCCTGACGGAGGGCTGGATGTGATTTACACCTGTCTCTGTTGGCAAGTGGTGGGAGGGGAGCACGTACAGCAGCATAGAGAAGCACACAAGATAAGCCAGTGTGAGATGTTAAAAAGCCCAGCGACATGGGGTTTGTGCAATAGCAGGACAAGGCAGTGGCTTGTACTGCAGCTGTTTGATTTGATTCCTCCCCTGGGCTTTGGCAGTCAACTGTCCTGTCCCTCCTGTTAAAGACACAGATTAGGGGCTTCCATTCTGTCTACACCACTGTTTTGGCTCACGGCTTCTGGTCTGACTACACTGTTTTGGTCCACATACCCTCCTGTGGCTTATGTAACTCCTGGGATTTCTCCTGTTTTATCGCCTGGCATTGAAACATAGTTTTATCAACCTGCTTTTGACTGCAGGTTTCTCACACAGTCCTGCACGCAGTGTGATGTACACAAGCATGCAAACAACAAATATATACACACACACACTTGCATACCTATGAATCCACCTCCCTGACCGTTTTATGTCAATTTAACCTAAACTAATATGTCGTTCCATTGAAAATCTGTTCTATTCTAATACCATTTTTCTCTCCATTCACAGAGGCTAGTCAACTCCATCAGAAGATCACTGAGAATGTGTATCATGCTCCCATGAGGTAGAGTACTTGGTCTCACAACGTTTTCATCATGTCGTGTGATTGAATGGCAGCAGCGCATAGATGCTCTCAAGTACAGGGAATGTAATGCTTCTGTAGTGGCTGTGTGATTGACTGTCTCATATCGCTCCTCTCCGCCGCTCAGAAACATGCGCAAAATGGCCCTGAGGCAGTCGGACTCGTCTAGCCCGGAGACAGGCTTCAGGAGGAGCAACCCCAGCCCCAACATGAGACAGAAACGAGGTGAGAGATCGCACAGCCGCAGACGGCCCCCCGCCAACTAGGGCTGTGGCGGTCATGACATTTTTGTCAGCCGGTTATTGTCATGCAAAAGACTTCCAGTCTCACGGTAGTTGACCTTTAATTAACATGAACATGTTTATGGTCTTTGGAACATTTACTAAATCAATTTAATATACACCATCACAATAAATATATATTTTTTGTCAGTTCTAAAAAACATAATGATATGAAGAAATACATTTCAGAAGAACAGAATATGAGTTGGCCTACTGTCGGCCCATGTTATCTGGCTATACTCCATGCCATAGGCTGTAGGCTTGTTCAATTAGCTGACAAGATTTTATAGTAAGAAAGATATCATTGAACTTAGCTGAATAAATATAAAGGATATTTTTCTCATTCGGGATCGATTGACTGCGCATATGAAGTGGCCATGTTGAGCATAAAAGAGATCATTTGAAACAGGTCCTACATGCTAGATTTAGATTTGGCAACTTTAGTTGTGAATGATACAAACTTTAGAATGTCTTACAAATCAAAACATACAGTACCAGTCAAACTTTTGGACACACCTACTCATTCAAGGGTTGGGTTTTTATTTATTTTTTACTGTTTTCTACATTGTAGAATATATAGTGAAGATAGCAAAACTATGAAAAGAAACATATGGAATCATGTAGTAACCAAAAAAGTGTTAAACAAATCAAAATATATTTTAGATTTTAGTTTCTTCAAAGTAGCCACCTTTTGCCTTGATGACAGCTTTGGACACTCTTGGCATTGTCACGTTGAAATAGGAAAGGGCCTTCCCCAAACTGTTGCCACAAAGTTGGAAGCACAGAAGCATTAAGATTTCCCTTCACTGGAACTATAGGACCTAGCCTGAACCACGAAAAACAGCCCCAGACCATTATTCCTCATCCACCAAACTTTACAGTTGGCACTATGCATTCAAGCAGGTAGCATTCTCCTGGCATCCGCCAAACCCAGATTCATCCGTTGAACTGCCAGATGGTGAAGTGTGATTAATCACTCCAGAGAACGCATTTCCACTGCTCCGTAGTCCAATGGTGGCGAGCTTTACACCACTCGAGCTGACTCTTGGTATTGAGAATGGTGATCTTAGGCTTGTGTGTGGCTGCTTGGCCATGGAAACCCATTTCATGAAGCTCCCGACGAACAGTTCTTATGCTGAGGTTGCTTCCAGAGGCAGTTTGGAACTCGGTAGTGAGTGATGCAACCGAGGACAGACAATTTTTACACACTATGCGCTTCTGCACTTGGCAGTCCCATTCTGTGAGCTTGTGTGGTCTACCACTTCGCGGCTCAGCTGTTATTGCTCCTAGACATTTCCAATTCACAATAGCATCACTTACAATTGACTGGGACAGCTCTAGCAGGGCAGACATTTGACAAACTGACTTGTTGGAAAGGTGGCACTCTTTGACCATGCCATGTTAAAAGTCACTGAGCTCATCAGTAAGGCCATTCTACTGCCAATGTTTATCTATGAAGATTGCATGGCTGTGTGCTCGATTTTATACACCTGTCAGCAACCGGTGAGGCTGAAATAGCCGAATCCATTAATTTGAAAGGGTGTCCACATCAACCACTGTTTGAGGAACATGCACTCACTGGTGATATTCCACCAAAACTCTGTATGCAATGGCTTCTCCAACCTTGTTCCTGCAGCTAAGTGCTTATTTCGGGAAACCAAGTGAAATCTGTTCGCGAACATCGATAGTAACATATTTGTTGACAGCCCGTCTGCACGCTCGAGAAAGGAATAATGGAGAGGGAGGAAATCGAAACGCATGCTGGTGAGATATTCTGTATAGCCGTGTCACCCAATTCATTTTGAAAATATAAAAATGCCCTATGACTAGGCTATTCAAAATACAAATTCACTCATTGTAGGCGAACTGTAAGCCGCACTGCACAATCAATGAACCAACAGCATCGCTTAGAGCTATACGTTCACTCTCAGACTCATGGATAGACATTTTAGAGTGTAGCATGCGTAAGGTGACCAGTCCATCCAGTATGCATAATAATACAGTCCAAGGCGATTACTAGAATTGTTTAATTTTGGAGTATAGGCTAGACCAATTATGTACCAAAGACATCTTAAATCAGTTTTATGTTTTTCTGCTATGCGTAATATGCGGTATGCTATGTATTGTATAATGACACATTCGTAATTTTTATGAAGGTTTTTATTTTTTTTTTGGGGGGGGGGGGGGGGCTTGCATATGCATAAAATCTCGTATGGGTGTTTTGAATGAATCATCACCTTAGATAGCGCTGTCCATTTCGTTGTGTTGGGCTTTGGAACACAACAACCGTGTTTTACACGGTTTCAACCTGCTGTTGAATTTCTTTCTTGAAATTGATCATCGCAGTGAGGTGAGTTTTAAAAGTACTATTGGTCTTCTGTTTTGCTGATATGTGTTTGATGTGATTTTCAATTGCATTTTGCATTGATGTCAGAGTGGTTAGAGGGACAATAGAGCCCTGAGTACCCAGTTATTTGGAGCTGAGTCCAAAGTGCATAAAAGGAGATTACGGTGACTCACATGGAATTCTACTGCGGTTATGACTCATGACTGCTGGTGTCGTAATATGGTCACCGCAAAAGCCCTACCACCAACCCCCGAGCCCTGACCAACTAGCATCCACTCAGCTGCGTTCACTGGAAACAAGAGGCAGCATCTGCCATCTACAAATGATCCCATAATGGCATTGTGAAAGACACCAGACTGATGGCACAATTAGCTGGGATGTTTCATCTGGGCTTTAACTCTGTTAGTGAGAGATGAGAGGATGGATGTATTACTGGCTCAGTCTGTCTGTCTCGGCATCATCCCCAGCCAACCCCTCACCCCCACTCCACTCTGATTGTTCACTACACCGGCTCACTATACTGGCAGATGAGGATGAGGTAACAGGTACGATTTCACGCCGTGTAGAACCCGGCGGCAGGGTGCTGCTGCGTCACAGTGAGAGGGACCTGGGCTAACTGTAGTCTGTCTGCCAGGGAGCGAGTGGTGGTGGTTAGGAGAGGAGAGTGGCTCTTTGACTCTGGATGTAGTCGGTGAGAGGGCGTCACTGGCTCGAGAAGTAAGTGGATCTGACAGGTGCTTAGTCCTGGGTGCACGGGGGCCTTTATTACCCCCACCACGGACTCACAGAGAAAATCTCTCCCCTTCTCCTCTGTGGGAAAGGAATATGACAGAAGCTGTTGTAGAGTTGAGCTTTACTACAAAAAAATGTATCCAGTCCCAACCTTACACTGAAGTCATACAGGTACCCAGCTGTAGTACAGTACGGTTTTGACTACAATGAGATTTGTACTGTGGTCTGGTGGGATTTTTTAGCTGATGCCAACCATTTCCCTAATTGGAACTGTTTCCTTTTTTGGGTCAGCAGGACCCACTCCAGAGGTCATGACTCCAAATACTTTAGTTTCAATAATACATCTCACTATACCTCCCAAGCAATGTTCCCTCAGATTTTGGGGGGGAACTGAGCAAATTTGAGGTCCCGTGAGCGGAAACTTGAATGTTGTTTACAGTGAACACTGAGGCTGTACCCTTACAGTTTTAGACAGTAGTCAATAGGCTATTGTGGCAATTTGAGCATAATGTAGACCTACCAACAAAACCACTGGAGCAAATCCCATCACATGTTCACATGGAAATAGCTTTTGATTTCTATGATATATCCTACAGTAGCCTATATGTTAAATGCAAGCCTACATTGCATGAGACTTTTAAAATGGTTTTTACATTATGAAGAGCTTGATATTAATGATGTTGTACTTGGTCTGTAACACCATGGGCCAGATAGGTGACTGTACATTGCATTGTATTGTATGATTGTTATTAAATGTATTTATTTAACTAGGCAAGTCAGTTAAGAACAAATTCTTATTTACAATGACGGCCTACCAAAAGGAAAAAGGCCTCCCGGGCCTGGGATAAAAATACATTAAAAATACAATATAAATATAGGACAAAACACACATCACAACAATAGAGACACAACACTACATAGAGACCTAAAACAACAACATAAGGCAGCAACACAACATTACAACAACATGGTAGCAACGCAACATGGTAGCAGCACAAAAACATGGCACAAACATTATTGGGCAACAACATTAAGTCAACAGCACAAAGGTCAAGAAGGTAGAGACAACAATACATCACACAAAGCAGCCACAACGGTCAGTAAGCGTGTCCATGATTTGAGTCTTTGAATGAAGAGATTGAGATAAAACTGTCCAGTTTGAGTGTTTGTTGCAGCTCGTTCCAGTCGCTAGCTGCAGCGAACTGAAAAGAGGAGCGACCCAGGGATGTGTGTGCTTTGGGGACCTTTAACAGAATGTGACTGGCAGAATGGGTGTTGTATGTGGAGGATGAGGGCTGCAGTAGATATCTCAGATAGGGGGGAGTGAGGCCTAAGAGGGTTTTATAAATAAGCATCAACCAGTGGGTCTTGTGAAGGGTTTACAGAGATGACCAGTTTACAGAAGAGTATAGAGTGCAGTGATGTGTCCTATAAGGAGCATTGGTGGCTAATCTGATAGCCGAATGGTAAAGAACATCTAGCCACTTGAGAGCACCCTTGCCGAGCTATAAATTACGTCTCAATAATCTAGCATGTGTAGGATGGTCATCTGAATCAGGTTTAGTTTGGCAGCTGGAGTGAAAGAGGAGCGATTACGATAGAGGAAACCAAGTCTTCATTTACCTTTAGCCTGCAGCTTTGGTATGTGCTGAGAGAAGGACAGTGCACCGTCTAGCCATACTCCCAAGTACTTGTATGTGGTGACTACCTCAAGCTCTAAACCCTCAGAGGTATTAATCACACCTGTGGGAAGAGGGGCATTCTTCTTACCAAACCATATGACCTTTGTTTTGCAGGTGTTCAGAACAAGGTTAAGGGTAGAAAAAGCTTGTTGGACACTAAGAAATCTTTGTTGTAGAGTATTTAACACAAAATATAAGACTGTATCATCTGCATATAAATGGATGAGAGAGCTTCCTACTGCCTGAGCTATGTTGTTGATGTAAATTGAGAAGAGCAATGGAAATGTTGCATCTCTTGCATCGCTGCACAGCATGACATTTCTTCTGAATGGCAGTCCTGGAGGAGGAGCGTACGCGGCACCCATGGACAGTTTAGAGGGAACACTGCTCCCAATTCTTCAGGGGTTAGTCTGACCAGCTGTTAGATTCAGCCAACCCGTGGAGGCTGAACGGTTCATAATAATGGCCGGGACTAGGCAAATGGAATGGCACCAAACACTTGGAAACCATGTGTTTGATGTATTTGGTACCATTCCACTGATTCTTCTCCAGCTATTACCACGAGCTTGTTCTCCCCAATTAAGGTGCCACCAACCTCCTGGGCTACCAAGGATACGGTATATACCACGCTCACATTCTCAGTCAGTCTACTGGATTCTCTCTCATAGTTATCCAAAAGCTCCAATGTATTTTCTCATCTCCAGAAGGCCAGAGTAACCTCTGAGGAAAGAAGAAGAAGCAGCAGCATTGACATTTCTCTGTTTGGCACCTTTGTCAGAGGTGTGATGTTGGTGAGAGGAGGTGAAGCTGGGAGTTGTGATTATTTTGTGTTCTCACAATCAGAAGGTGATAATTATGTACAAGATCAAATTGACATTTTGAACACCCTCCAGGGCAGGTAGTTAAAGTGTCCTTGAAATCGCACACACACACGCACAAAGTCCACTTTGAAAATATACATGATTTATTGTGTAAAAGTGTCTTCTAGAGTTGGCATTGGCAGGTGTCTAAATCCTTATACCGTTGCAGTTACAGCATGATTGTGGAGGACCCTTCTCTTCCTAATGCAGGTTGTGTTGTTGATGGAGCATAGAGGGGTCAATCATGGGTCAGGTTTAGTCCATATGGTGAAAGGCTTATTATGCATCTCAGAGCTCTGTCAGTGTTGTGTTTAGAACAGAGAGAACGTTTTGGTAGGGATGAGAAAGACCTAGATAAAAGCCATCATTAACAACCATCTGTATCAAGGTCTTTTTATTATTTATTTATTGTTATTTAACTTGGCAAGTCCGTTAAGAACAAATTATTTTTTACAATAACGGCCTACACCAGCCAAACCCGGACGATGCTGAGCCAATTGTCCGCCACCCTATGGGACTCCCAATCACAGCCGGTTGTGATACAGCCTGGATTCAAACCAGGGTGTCTGTAGTGACGCCTCTAGCACTGAGATGCATTGCCTTAGACCGCTGTGCCAGTCGGGAGCCCCCTTATAAACATGATTTTTTACAACCTTGTCAGCACTCTTCAAACTTGTGACCATCTGAATCTATTTTCAGAAATAGGTTGAGGTTGGTCTACCCCTGATCTTTGAATGGGCTTTCATGCAGACTAAAATGTAGGCGATTGAGTCGGAGTCAATGTCTCCAAAATGTCCAGGGTTGTCATGGTATCCATACTACACTTACAAAGTCGTCCCTCGGGCTTTCTCTCTACCCTCGGCCTCCTTTACCATTGTCCTCTCCCTTTCCTTCCCTAGCTGATGCTTCTGCCACTAATAACCCTGACCACAATGGTTATCTCGCTAGAAAGCGTTTCACCTTGCAGGGCCTCTCCAACAGAAGGTCTCTTCCCTCAGGTAAAGAAGCCATGACATCTCCACTGACCACCACCACCACCACTCCATCCTAACTCTTGACTTTGGCTTCATCCCCTCTTTGAAGAGGTCCCACTCATTGTATTGTGAAGAACTTCACCTGCTCTCATTCATTCTCATTGTTGGTCATCTCATCCCTAGCCTGCTACTCTGTGTGTCATTGTGCTGCTAATACATACAGGCACTTTTGCTCAGAGCAGAGAACTATTGTACTCCCCTCCGTATTTATTTTGAACAGTGAAGCAAAAACGTTTAATTTGTCTCTATACTCCAGCATTTTGGATTCGAGATCAAATGTTTTATATGAGGCGACCGTACAGAATGTCACGTTTTATTTGAGGGTATTTTCATACATATCTGTTTTACTGTTTAGAAATTAAAGCACTTTATGTATCTAGTCCCACGTAGGTGTTAAAAGTATTTGGACACATTCACCTATAGTGTATTAAAATAGTACAAAGTTTAGTATTTAGTCCCATATTCACAGCACGCAATGACTACATTAAGCTTGTGACTTTACAAACTTGTTGGATGCATATGCAGTTTGTTTTGGTTGTGTTTTGGATGATGTTGTACCCGATAGAAATTAATGGTAAATAATGTATTGTGTCATTTTGGAGTCACTTTTATTGTAAATAAGAATATGTCTCTGAACACTTTAACATTAATATGGATGCTACTGTGATTACGGACAATATTAACATGGCATACATAAGTCATTACAACATGTGTAGAATTGCAGGAAATCATCTTTAAAAATGCAAAAATATCTCACCACCCCATGGCGAAATGGGTACAATTGCAAGAAATTTGCTGTAAAACTACAAAAATATATATATCTTTGCCCCATGGCAAAATGAGTATGGAATTGTAAGTCGCTCTGGATAGGAGCGTCTGCTAAATGACTTAAATGTAAATGTAAAATGTAATGTAAATGAATTGCATGACATTGTTATAAAATTGCAACATTTTCTCTCATCCGTTTTCTCTTTAGCTTCACTGTCCAAATAATTATGGCGGGGAGTATATGTCACAAGTTGCCAAATACTTGTATGTCTAGGACAAAAGGATTTGACATTTTCAGGAGTTTCGTTACTAAATGAGAAGGTGAGTCTGCAACGAGCAGACTATTATTATTTAATCGAATGGAACTGTTGTTGACAAGGACAGGGAGCACAGCAAAATAGCCTCAATTAGTGTAGCTGGCTAGCTATCTTATCTAGATTATTTACATCGATTTGATGCAGTAAAGACAGGCACTGCCAGATGGGATGATGGATAACCTATGGGCATTTACAAGTTTGTCTGCCTAGGGCGACTCTGTCTACTTTTTCGCTCTATCCCTCCCTGGGGCACCATCTCTCCCGAGTCGCACAGTCTGCGCATCAAACAAGTGTCCAAGTTTAAACAAAGTTACAAAAAATTGTAATGAAATCATTTCAAATGCCCATCACTAGTATAAAACAACCTTGACGTATAGGCAATGAAAACACATGAAGGCTACATTCTCAGCCGTAGTAAATGTCAGCCTGTAATGTGCTATGCTCTTGACATTTAAATGTGCATTAAATTTTAAAAACTTTTTTTTTTTTAAGAGGATGGTTTGATTCAATGTTTTTCTCTTGTTTTAGTGGTTAAGGTTCACTCCAAGGCACACAAAAGCATAATGAACGATGGCAGAATCTCTCCACAGAATACATTCTTAATCACAATACTGATAGCTTGGCGCTACATCAGATGTTTACATTATGCAAACATTATACTGCTTTCAGTTAAACAAACAAATTGAACAGGGAGATGGGTTTATTTAATTATTGTTTTATTACCACGTTAGCGCTATTACAGGGGTATTGTGGTTTGTAAGTGGGCAGTAACATTACCGTGTATACCATTTGTATGGTGATAATCTAATAATGTATAGTTGGCGCCATCCTTGATGGAGAGCAGAGCATGCTAGCTAAAGCTGACGAGAAATAGACACTGAGGGGGTGATGTTTTTGCACTTTTTGGTTTGCCGAGGTAACGCCTTGCTGTGAACTTGTTGTTGATAAATTTCATCTTGTTAGCATATCCCACCCATGGATTTCTCATCTGCGCCTGTGAGAATGCCGCCACCCGCTAGCAATGCAATGCCCTGCACTTCCTCGTGTCTCCTCCACTCATTGCACGGTCTCAGTCCCACAGACCATGGTTTCCCAAACGCGGTCCTGCCACCGCTTCTCTACTTTCTTTCCTTACCCATAGTACGATGAACTAATAGATACCATGTTGATGTCTCTGCATTGCAGTTTGAAGGAAGTTAGATGGAGTTTGTGGAGTCATTGCTAACTAGCGTTAGCACAATGTCTGGAAGTCTACAGGAACATAACGTTAGCATGCTTAAACCGCCTTCAAACTGCACGCATAGACATAAAAAATGGTATCCATGAGTTTATCTGACTGGGTAAGTGGAAAAAAGTGCCATTTTGGCAATTAAGCCAATCTCCATAAACTGGACTGTGTGTAGTGAGGAATCAACAGTGACAGTTATCACCAAGTATTGTATAAGATCAGGAATCAATCCAGAGGAAAGAGGAATCCTCAATGTAATATGCTCCTTTAGCCTTGCCATTGCTTTGCCCTCTCTCCCTCCCTCCTCTTCTTCTGTGCTCAGCTAATTGCTAACCCTTGCCTTTCACAGCCGAGGCTCCATCTAAGGAGACAGATGTCACACGCCGCTTCTCTGTAGCCTCCTCTATCAGTGTCTCTGCCACCAGCCGCACAAAAGGTACCTGATTGCCTGCGGTCTCTCTCTTTCTTTTTCTCTCTCCACCCGTCACCATCAAACTTTTTAAAGTGTCTGAGAGCAGGCACCGACAGGTTAGTGAGGGAGCTCTTTGAGAGAGAAGGAAGGGAGAGGAAAAAAAGTCATTTTCTCAACAAATTCTACCCATTTATGACTCATGAAATGTATGAGATGCATGAATAAAATCAGTCTCAGAAATGAAACAAAATGGAAAAGCGAAAACACTGAATAGTCTTTTTTTTTGGAGAAACCATAGTAATAAAATGTACATTTTGAAAAGCTGACATTTGGAATGTGGGGTGACATTCAGAGCTGCAAAGCAAGTGCAATTGTTGTTGGAATTTAGATAGGAACTTAATTTCCCCATGAAAAAGATACTTATGAAGTTCTCCTTTAACTATATTCCCTCCTAACAATCAAGCATTTCAATAACTTGTAATAATAATTTATTCTACTTTTTATAGTGCTATTCATTACATAATGAAATCTCAAAGCGCTGTAAAATCTAGAAACATCGTTAAAAAGTAGGTAGACTTATGATCAATGAAAACTGAGGATGTACAATAACGTCGATTTGGGTTCACTGTCTCAATAGATCTAATTTTCTACTAATTCTTTGACCCTGACAGGTCCTCCTTCAACTAATGTTAGAAAGACCAAAAGACATGAGATAAAAAGTGATCCAACACCATTCGGTTATGAAGGTAGCTATAGCGTCACAGTATGCACTGGGTGGGTCTGTGCATGTAGCCTTTGTTAACGTGGACTTTTTTGCATTTTGGTTGTGTGTGTGTGTACTTTGTGTTTGTGACTTTGTACGTGTCTGTGTACATGATTGTGTATTGCCTGCTCCGTTGTGATGCATGGTATGTATTAGTTATTAGTGTGGCACAACAAGTGCTGAACAAGAATACTTCATATTAACAGGCCTCTGCTTGCCTTGTTGCCGGTAATGAGTCAGTGTGGCTGTGGAGCGATGATGACTCCTTTATTGATTTCTGCATGCGTATATCAATTCCCTGAATGGCATCCCAGTGGTCTGTAAAGAGCTCATTTCCTCACAGATACATTACGCGGTGCTATCCCTGCTGCGAGCAGACACAAAGGCACCACAGGCACAGATTCAGTCGTGCCTAGATCCACTTCTCAACCAGGTAATGGAAAAGTCACACTGATGGTCTGTATTCTTCTTTTCCCATTTTGACGGTTTTGGTCTCAAGTTTGTGTGAGTCTTTGTTGGCATTGAATGTCTTGTGGTACATTTTTCAGGTTGATTTGTTGCGTTGTGTGTATCCTTTATATATTTCCAACTTCTTCACACCTTCTTTGACTGTCAGTATCCATGTTTCAGAAGGTTCGATGCGTATGTGTAAAGGGTGGATTTCCATAGCAGTGGATGTGTAATGCCATGTCTTAAGACGAACATGTTCACTTCTTCTCGTCAACTGAAGGGTTAACAAGACCTTGTCTTCTTTCTGTGTGCTCTATTTCTCCAGGCTGGACCCAACAGTGTTTGCCTTCAATGGACACAGAGGACTTTGAAACCATCCATTCAAGTGCAGAGGAGCTCTCCAACTCTTCAGATGGCGAGGATGAGTCCAGTAATAAAAATGTAAGTTGGGTTAAAAAAAATCCTGAAAGGTAACTTCATCCCCCTACATCATGTTGCTCTTCTTAAATCCTTCCAATCCCCGGGAAAGAAATCCTCTCCGCTTAATTATTTCCCACCATCACATCTCGTTAACACGGGCTGACGACTTGACATTTAAAAGACCAAAAGGACTGGGGATTAGCCTGGTGCGGTTCTCCCCAGCGTCTCCGGATTTTCTCTTTCCATTACAATCTGTCTGATGTATAAGATATGGAGGGCCTCATCACAACTCCACCACACTGAGACTGATGCTTACAACTCCACCACACTGTGACTGATGCTCACAACTCCACCACACTGAGACTGATGCTCACAACTCTGTCACCCTGAGACTGATGCTCACAACTCCGCCAGCCTGAGACTGATGCTCACAACTCCGCCAGCCTGAGACTGATGCTCACAACTCTGTCACCCTGAGACTGATGCTCACAACTCCACCACCCTGTGACTGATGCTCACAACTCCACCACACTGAGACTGATGCTCACAACTCCACCACACTGAGACTGATGCTCACAACTCCGCCAGCCTGAGACTGATGCTCACAACTCCGCCAGCCTGAGACTGATGCTCACAACTCCGCCAGCCTGAGACTGATGCTCACAACTCCGCCAGCCTGAGACTGATGCTTACAACTCCGCCACCCTGAGACTGATGCTCACAACTCCGCCACCCTGAGACTGATGCTCACAACTCCGCCACCGTGAGACTGATGCTCACAACTCTGTCACCCTGAAACTGATGCTCCCTGAGACCAACATGAGACTGATGGATGGACCTGCTGTGCACACACACACACACTCTAAAGTAACACACTGTCACATACAAAGACAAACTACAACTACAAGGATAGGGTATCTCCTCTAAATCACTTCTCCTTCTCCGTTCTCTCCCCACTCTCTGCTCAAAGGACCATGATCGCTTCCGTGTCCAATTGACATACGAGTCGAGGACGGCACAGGACCTGTCTCTGGAGTCAGGAGATTTAGTACAGTTCCTGGAGGAGGCAGAGGATGGCCACTGGTGAGTGATGGTAGCACCCACTCTCTCTATCCTTTGTACACTCTATGAGAGTGCCAGAGAGAAACCATTTCTCCTGCCGTAGTGAGAGGGACCCAAGTCAACGGTATAAAACAGCCATATTCATCCTTGTCCCTGCACTGTTTTTACACACACACACTGCCCATTCACATCTCTTCACTGATTGAAACCCTGTGGAAAAAATGTATAACTAATAATAACAATGTTGTTCAGAGTTCCCTTAGGTCTAAAAGTAGGTGCTATGTAGTTTTAGATTAAAAGTTAAGTTTATGATTAGTTATTTCGATGGGGCATTCAGGATATTAAAGCATACAAGTTGAGTAGATCTGTACATCCCAGTGGCAATGAAAACACAATGCCTAAATGAATAATATATATGTCTTCTCACAGAAATAGCCTGCAGAATCCATTGCAAGCCAGGGTGGATGAGAGAGCGATTTGTGGTTTCACACGAGCTTTCGCAGTGCATTTTGGGGTGACTATACTCCATTAGATTAAAGCTGCACTTAAAAATGATTTGAATATGCTTATATTTCATCAGCCTCATACATATTTCATATTTTCTTCAATCTCATCTTTTCTTTAAAACCGTCTTCAATCATTTGCATCTTTGGTCTCACACAACCCTCTCCTCTTCAGCAGTCAGTGATGTGAATAATTGTATACGTTTTTCATGGAAGGGAGTCAACATGTATTGCACAGAAGTTTCCACAAATGAAAAATCTGTCTGTGTCCTTGACCAAGGCACTAAACCCTAATTCGCTATCTGGATAAGAGCGTCTGCTAAATGACTAAAATGTCAATGTAAATAGAAGCTCAGGTTGACTTTCCCACGTAATTTTCCATTGGCATGTGAATGGTTCGCAGCAGGCCAAGGCCAGAGTGGTTGTTTCAAGTTGTATTAGTTGTAGGTACGGGATGCACATGGTATACACCGTCCAATGAAATGCTTACTTTCTGCCAGGCAGAGCTCCAGCTGCAGAGCCTGTAGAGTATACAGACAGAATACTGGGAATATTAAATACCTATATGAAGCAGTACAGAGGCTTTGGACACAATCAACTGTCGCAAGCAGCATCACAAGCAATGAATACACAAGCTTTCCGTCACACGAAGCAGGGTGTAAAAAACAACAACTTTGGACTTGACAGTTCATAGACAAGATTACAGAGAGAACGCCTGATCAAATACTTTGTAAATATGTTAGATTTTACACTGCCAGGGCCCCTCTCTAGCTCTCCCTAGTGACAGTAATCTAACTCCCAGTCCTTCTCTGATCATTTCGATTGCAGTGTGAGGCCCTGCACCAGCCTTTCCATTAAAGCCTACATTCTCTTTCATGTTTTAGGCTAGTCAAGAATCTTATTCCTCAGAAGACAGGTCTGGTACCGCCCAGTGTACTTCAGACAGCAGCAGGAGGTGGTCACTCATACAGTAACACTACTGGTATTTCTGACTAACCAACATCCACCGTAAAATGATGAGGCATTCATGGCATTGCAAAAAGACACTCACGCTATAGCTCAAAGTGATAGTTTGATTCGGTGCTTAGGGATTTGGCGGTGTGCATGCTTAGGAGGAGGGTAATGGTAAACTAAGCTTTTGGCTGTGAGGTGAACAAGCAGAGCATGATGTCATCCATTTCAGCATGCTCTCTCTCCTTCCTCCCTCCCTCCCTCACTTCAGCCACCCCTTGAAGTGTTCAGTTCACGGCCTTGCTTTTCTCGGAGCTCTTTCCTCTTAAAACAAGGGCTCTCTCGGGCTATTGTCTGCACTGAGTGGAATGCCATCTTAAGTTCTTCGAGAACAGAGTTCCATGCTTGGGCAGTTGACATTTTTGCGCAGAGCTTTCTCACTTGAAACCACTTATAAACACCATTCCAGCAGAATACTGGTTACTACTATAAAGTTTAATAGAAGCACTTTTCACTGATATTGATCTTAATCGATATTGTGTGTTTCACCATAATGTCCTTTTTTACACGGCTATTAAAACGGCATTGTTTGGTCAGTCATTGTAGCCAGGCTATGCAACCCCTCGCTAAAAAGACTGATGGTGTTTAAATCCCAGAAATCACCATTCCCTGTTGCTTGGCCAACATAGGGTTAGATTCTAACCTCCATCTATGTCACTTTACGTCTTTAACTCTGATTTTCCTTACATTGCAGATATCTTCAGTGACATGTGCACAGCAGCTCTGTCTGACTCTGAGGAAAATGAAAACCCTAGGTGGGGAGATGTATCTCAGGACAGCAGATAGGCACGATGGAGCATTTGGCCATGAACTTCTGGAACATGCTGGTAGCCCAACTTGGTAAATCTTCACAGTGGGGCATCGATTTCAGCTGCTGTGCTCAGACAGAAAACTACAAGTCTGAAGTCAAGTCAATAGTGAAAATTAGAATAAATGCCAAACTGTTTTGCCCTGCTTCAGCTGCTAAGGTTAAAGAAAGTTACTTTTATCAGCATTTTGTCATGTCTCAAAACCTGAATATGATCTGCTAGTCAGTGCTGTCAAAGAAACTCTGCTGTGGCTTTGCTGCACACCATACTCCCTCCTGTGGCTTAATCATGTAACCGTTGTGAGGAGGGTCATCCTGGACACATAGTGGACAAAGAAGTGCTACCATGGAAACTGGATCTCTCCATCAAGGGGGAAAATGCTTCACCGATAGACTCAATTGGAGACGGGCTAAGACCTTAACATTTAAACTTCCTGAAACGTTGATGTTTTGTCCTGCTGAATTGTCTGCCAGTTCAGTTGTTTTATAAATAACTGAGGGAATTCTCATTTTGCATGAAGATATACTTTTCCCTGAACAACAACATACAGTACATAGATATTTACTTCATCTTATGTACATACATAATATATATATATTTTTCCACTATTGTAAAATATGTGTATAACTATTCTGTAAATTCTCATCTGATCATTGTAAAAGTATTCATGCCAACTTCTTTCAAATTTTGGCTTGTGCCTCTAGTGGATTAATCTCAAATGTATGTCCTGGTTAAATGTTAGTGAATTCACTCATGAAATACCATCTTATGGTCGATTGTGATTACAAGCATTGCACATAGCCCTGAACATATTTTATTAATCTACTAGAAATGTGGTATCATTGTACAGAAAATATTCCAGTAGTACTGTACAGCTTATTTGGAAGTTGTATTGCTATACACTACAGCCCCAATATAGAATGTTTTAATATTATGTATATTTAAGAACATAGCTTTGACCATCAGTGATATGACTCATATGATCAATCAACTGTTCATCTGACTTTTGTTTAAATATCATTGTTTCTAAGCCATATAATGGCATTAAATGCCCCAGATATGGTATAACAGCATACATGAGATTGTATCGGGCCACAGTATAGCAATCTTGTAATATAAAGCGCTTCAAAAGGCTGTATTGCTACTGCAAACATTTTTTTGCATGTATTTATTTGACCATTATATCCGGGTAAGTCATTGAGAACAAATCATTATTCACAATAGCATATTATTCAATGAACTTGTCGCATTAACTCAATGTAATTCAATCTCTTCCGAATGCCCATCAAGGAGTTCTAACAATTTGGGGTGTTTAAGAATAGTAAGACATTGAAAGGCATAAGCACATGCACAAAGGGACTGAAGACAGAGGAAACTCTAGATGGAATGTAAAGAAGAGGTCTGGATTTGTTTTTCATAACCAAAAATGTTGTGTTCCTAATCTCTGAGACCAGACCTCTGCAAAAAATATCACTAAGACGTTATGAAATTCAGCCAAAAGGCAATGAATTCTCACGAAGCACAAAGCGACTGCCTTTTTAGACAGAGGTGCTGGACTCATTTAAGATGAGTTACAATGAAATGCCATTGAATCTGAGTGAATTCAGAATGCATCTGTGACTGTTTTCTATGGATAAGTGTACATTACTTTTCTGTCATTTTAAGTATATAATGAAATGCATGCATCTTGAAAGCCAATGTTAATTTCTGCTCTTTTGTCAGTGATCAATGCTGTTTCAGGTATAGCAGAACACAACCAGCCCACTATATCATTATAATTCCTGCCTACCCATTGCTACTTCCTCAAGGGAAAGAAGAAAGCCATTAATGTTAGACTTAAAAGCATAATGTATTCCCTCAGTTGGTGACTGGTACTAACTTTTTATCTGCTTTCTCCTACTGATATTAAATCATATTTTAAAGAATCACATTATAACATTTGAAATGCTTAAAAGATCTAGTCTCTGGCACCAATAGCCTTATTCATAGCATATGAAAAGGATGACAAATTCCTTCTATTCCCTCATCCAAAACATGAACCTGCCATTTAAGTGCACCAACAGACATCTTTACATAACTGTAAACACAATTTTAGATGCAAAGTTTGAAAGATATGAACTTCTTATTTGGCCAAATTTCCTTGCCGGTGAGTATCATCCAGATTTTATTTAACTAGGCAAGTCAGTTAAGAACAAATTCTTATTGACAATAACAGCAGGTTAACTGCCTTGTTCAGGGACGGAACAACGTATTTTTACCTTGTCAGCTCAGGGATTTGACCTTTCGGTTACTGGCCCAATGCTCTAACCACTAGGCTACCTGCCACCCCAGATTTAAAGGCAATAAACGTTTAACATTTGATCATTTACACTATCTTTATAGTTTCCATTGGCATGTAATACAGTATGGCATTCCTGAGCTTCACTTCAATAAAGTCTTCCAAAACATCTGAATTGTGCAGTAACAAAAAAAGGTGCTCATAACTTAAATGTAAACATTTTGTCCATCACTGTGGTAGAAATATGATTTGGTTTGAAATTGAAAGTGCGGTGCAGGGGATGGCAGGGAGGTGGAGGGCACGGCTTCATTGAGCTTTGTTCTATGGTGTGTCTTTCAAGCTCCAGAGGGGATTACAGAAGTAGAAAAGAGCTGGCACAAAGAGCTGAAGATGTAACAGGCATTCAGAAGCTGGGACCTCGACTAAAAAATGAAAGGGACTTGCTTGAGCTCATCACTTTGTCCTTCAAGCTTGGTGCAGGTTTGCAGAGGTTCTGTGAAGACAAACTGCACCACAGCCAGAAGGAATCCATCATGAGCATCTGCCCCTAGAACAAAACAAAGACAGTACAGTATGAAGATAGGCTAAAACCACACACAGAAAAGTTCATGAATATTTTAGCTAAAACTTCTTCTCGATCACACGTGTAGGCGATGTTATGGCAACGTTGGATAGCTCAAGCGTTAGAAACACGTCATCGGGTCTAACGGTCGTCTAAGCCGTCAAATCAGACACTCCTTCGATATAAAGTTGTTTTTGACGAAAATTAAACCGTGTCAGTTTGTCAATCATGAGGTTGGAGTAGAAACATGTTCAACTACTTAAGACATTGATTCGAATCTAGGTTGTTTCTTTAGAGTTCGACAAAAATGAACAACTAAGGAAGAATATTTCACTTCTCTCATTGACTTCCCAAACCACAGCTATAACAATGAGACCGATATTTCACCGGATGTATAAATGTGAAGCATCCACTTGGCGTTTCCACTCACTACCAAATATGAGAAACCATTGGCCGGCAGTGGGAGAAGATGGATTTTGGCTGACATTCTGCTACATTTATCATCGATTAAACATTTGATCTCAATACAGTTTTCTGTTTCCAAAACTAGTATATGTTATGAACAGAGTGGGCTAAGAAAACTTCACCATTTGCCAGTTTAAAACATAGCGTTATTTACGAGTGCACTTCACAGAGGCATTTCCATAACGGAAATATGCAGATATATGCTATAACGGGCCAATGGGATCTCGCTAGCTTGTGCTTGGTCCTGCCCAGATCCTTTCTAGTTCTGCCCACTATGACTCATTTGTACCCATTGGAAACTACATTGATTTAGTTATAAAAAAATCATCGGCCTGGTCTGTTTAGTCTCTTCGCAAGCATTCCCTGAAGACTCGCAATGTTGCAGCTCTGGATTTAGAAACTTTGTGAACAAACTGTTGATTAACTCTTAAATTGGGTTGAATCAAGGTTTCCGTTGACGTGACGCCTATCCATAAGAAGTTTGAAATAAAGTTTTATCTATTAATCTTGTTGCACCAAATTTTTAAATCCTTCCTCTAATCTAAGTTTAGTTTTCACTTTAAACCTATATGAATTTAAACCATGTTGGCGCAACCCAACCTCAGTGATGACAACAGGGAAATGCAGATGTTGGCCTGTACTACAGGTATCTGTCTTGAAGCCTTGCCTGTGTTTGAGAAAGTTGATTTCCGGTAAACTTCGTAGAAAGTTGATTTACCTAAATTAACTTGCCCAGGTTTAATGACGTAGAAAGTTGATTTATTTAAATTAACTTGCCCATGTTTAATGATGGCATTCTAAAATTTGAAGAATATCTGGTAACGTTGTGTATAACTTCGTAGCCAACCCTGTGGCCACGGAGCGCCTATGCCCTGCACAGTGCCAGTGGGCATTGTAGTTTGAATCCACGAGCCAATCAGTAGCCGCGCAGTGCTTATTCAGCAGGCTTTCCCATTCTTGTCCAATGAGATTACAGACGCCTTGTTTGCATTGCTTTTTGAATTCGGATTGAGGGAGTTGACAGATTTATCCACGCGCAAATATATATATTTACTTTTTAGAGACGGCAATAACCTACAGATAGTTAAGTGTCAATTTAGTTAGCCAGCCGCTAGCTAGCTAGCTGAACTGGTCGACTAGCCAGTTTACCACTCACCTGCGATTATTTGTTGTTAATTCCGAAGGTTTATGTAAGTCTTAACATTTGTTTATTTTCCAGCAACCATGTTTATGAAGTACTGTAGTTAGTTAGCTAACTAAATTCGTTAGTGTTTCATTTAATTAGTTGACGTTAGTAACAACACGTTGTATAGGGTAATGTACAGTCGCTAACGTTTAGCCAGTCTGGTTCGTTTTTGTTAAACAACCAGTTAGCTAGTCTTTGACGAGGTTTTTCACTGTACGTTAGTGCAGTCTTAAATACACTTGCATTTGTGTTGTTTTGCTAGTTAACCTTACATAGTTAATCAGATGTTGCTAACTGGGGTCGGGACGTCTGTTACGTTAACGTTGTTACGTCATGTTTGTAAAATAGTTTTCTGGAAATGTTTCTTAAATGCAACATTGGTTTTCAATGGCATGACAATTTTGTCGTTAGAACTGAAATTCTATAAAGATGTGTGATATAACATATTGGTGTAGGTGGTATATACATCTGAAATTAAGTCATATTTTGACAGAAATAGCTATGTTTATCAACTTGACCAATCCATATTTTAGTATTTGGCTATCAAAAACATTTTTATGTATGGAGAACATCCAACTTCCTTTTTAGTAATATATATATATATATATATTTTCTTTCTGGCTGAACTTGGAGAGAGAACCTCTTATTTTACTTTACCATAAGATTAATTGCATTATTCTGAGACCATAAGACACTTTTTTAAATTTTTTAATTATTTTGATGTGTAGGGGGGGGGGGGTCATCATCAAAGTTCTTTGAAGTATTTGGTTGTCTGTATGTGCAGAATGTTACCTTTCCCAAATCCCTGACTTGTCTACCATGTCTCAGTTTGGCACCCCTTTAAGCCCAATGTTTCCTTTTTGCAACACTTCCAAAACTACCTCAATACAAACATCAAAATGAAAATAGACAGTCTGGGAGAATTGAAAATTCCAAAAGAATGAATTTAGCAGTATTGATTTTGTAATTGCTACTTTTAGCATAATAATTGTCCATGGCAAAATACATTGAATTGAAGGAAATTAGCTTTAAAATGGCAAAATTCTCACGGTTCCAAGGCAGAATATGTACTGTAGAATCGCATCAAATTAGCTTTAAAACTGCAACATTTTCTTTCAGCTCCATGGCAAAATGTGTAGAATTGCAGGAAATGAACTTTAAACTGCAAACATTTCTCCAAGCTCCATTGAGAAAATGTTGAATTGCAGGAAGTTGGCTTAAAGATGCAACATTTTTCTTCGCCACCAAGATGGGGGGCCTTGCCGAACATTCCCATTTTACCTAGAAAATCCCTGAATAAATCCTTGCCTAGGGTACCAGTGTGGTCTCAGACAAGTTTGTAACATTTCAGAGGCTACTAATACAACAATGTAGCCTAGCGGTTAAGAGGTTGGGCCAGTAATCGAAAGGTTGCTAGTTTGAATCCCCGAGCTGGCTAGGTAAGAACATCTGTCTGTGCACGTGAGCAAGGCACTTAACCCTAATTGCGCCTATAAGTCGCTCTGAATAAGAGAGTCTGGTAAATTACTAAACTTTTTATATATATAATACAGGATGCAATTTTAGAGACATTGTATTTTTGCAACCGTGGGTCTCACAGGGTTAAAGGGGAATGTCTAAATGTTATGACTTCATATTTATCTCCAGCACCACCTCAACATACAGTTGAAGTCGGAAGTTTACATACACCTTAGACAAATACATATTTTTTACAATTCCTGACATTTAATCCTAGTAAAAATGACCTGTTTTAGGTCAGTTAGGATCACCACTTTATTTTAAGAATGTGAAATGTCAGAATAATAGTAGAGGGTGATTTATTTCAGCTTTTATTTCTTTCATCACATTCCCAGTGGGTCAGAAGTTTACATACACTCAATTAGTATTTGGTGGCATTGTCTTTAAATTCTTTAACCTGGTTGTGGAAGGCTACCTGAAATGTTGTCCTTTAACGATTTTGCCACAACTTTGGAAGTATGCTTGGGGTCATTGTCCATTTGCGACCAAGCTTTAACTTCCTGACTGTTGTCTTGATGTTGCTTCAAAATATCCACCAAATTTTCCTACATCATGATGCCATCTATTTTATGAAGTGCACTAGTCCCTCCTGCAGCAAAGCACCCCCACAACATGATGCTGCCATCCCCGTGCTTCATGTTTGGGGTGGTGTTCTTCAGCTTGCAAGCCTCCATTTTTCCTCCAGACATAACAGTGGTCATTATGGCCAAACGGTTATATTTTTGTTTCATCAGACCAGAGGACATTTCTCCAAAAAGTACGATCTTTGTCACCATGTGCAGTTGCAAACAGTAGTCTGGCTTTTTTATGGCGGTTTTGAAGCAGTGGCTTCTTCTTTGCTGAGCGGCCTTTCAGGTTATGTCGATATAGGACTTGTTTTACTGTGGATATAGATACATTTGTATCTGTTTCCTCCAGCGTCTTCACAAGGTCCTTTGCTGTTGTTCTGGGATTGATTTGCATCGAAGTACGTTCATCTCTAGGAGACAGAACACATCTCCTTCCTGAGCGGTATGTTGGCTACGTGGTCCCATGGTGTTTATACTTGCGTACTATTGTTTGTACAGAGGAACGTGTTACCTTCAGGCGTTTGGAAATTGCTCCCAATGACGAACAAGACTTGTGGAGGTGTACCATTTTTTTTCTGAGGTCTTGGCTGATTTCTTTTGATTTTTCCATGATGTCAAGCAAAGAGGCACTGAGTTTGAAGGTAGGCCTTGAAATACATCCACAGGTACACCTCCAATTGACTCAAATTATGTCAATTAGCATATCAGAAGCTTCTAAGCCATGACACAATTTTCTGGAATTTTCCAATCTGTATAAAGGCACAGTCAACTTAGTGTATGTAAACTTCTGACTCACTGGAATTGTGATACAGTGAGTTATAAGTGAAATAATCTTGTCTAAAAAATTGTTGGAAAAAAGACTTGTCATGCACAAAGTAGATGTCCTAAACGACTTGCCAAAACTAGTTTGTTAACAAGAAATGTGTGGAGTGGTTGAAAACAAGTTTTAATGACTCCAACTTAAGTGCATGTAAATTTCCGACTTCAACTGCATGTGAAAATTGGCTGTTTCTGTTTTGTAGTAAAAAATGTATTTCCAATGACATCATAAACCAGTTAGTAGGCAATGCCTACTCATAATTGGTTAAAATCACAATACACACTTTTTTTTACTACAAATCCTAGTAATTTGCCATTTTCACATGTTAATGTTGCGGTGGTGCTGGAAATGGTGAATATAAAGTTGAGCATTTTTTGAATTTCCCTTTTTAAGGACACGGAAAATGACTGTACCTGTATAGCAGGGTGTGTCCAACGTTGGACAGTATGCCCGTAATCAGAAGAAGGTTCTAATTAGAAGGTCCTTGAATGCATCACTGAGCTTTGCCCAATAAATAATCGAATCCAATTGTTAGACACTACCACTCCGTGTTTTCCCTATATTCGTTGCCGCCACTCCAAAATATATAATAAATAAAAAAATACTACTTAAACAACTAAAACCAGATATAAATTGTAGAAAAGATAATGGAGTTTTGTTTTAATAAAATAATATTTGAAGTCTAGCAATCACTAAAATAAAACTAGACAGTCGAGGCAAATCTCCCCCATTTGACTTTGTGTTTGGGTCACTCTGATAGCAAAAGAACACCGCATAAGCCATGGCAAAATGTGTAGAATTGCAGGATATTATCTTTAAAACAGCAAAAGGTTTCTGAGGCCAAGAGGACAGGCTCAAATTTTGGTTGCAGACTGCGGCATTGGCCATCCCCTGCCCCCCGCTAACTTTGTCACCACTGAAGTAAAAACATTTTTTAAATATAATTCATAGGGGAAATGCTAAACATGAATGTCAGTGTTTGGTCACACATGCTTCATTCTACTTCTCGTCTGCGATAGCATGGTGCCCGTATTGCAAGGCTGATTAGCTAAAACAGACAGGTGTACGTTCAAAGCGAACATACCACATGGAATTCATGTTTGGAATTTATCTGGGAGGAAGGTGGTTGCGTCTAAGCAACATTTACCACAACCTACTAATTGTGGATATACATTCAATCGTGGTTTAAGTATCACCAGGCAGAGGCACATATTGGCAAATAACTCGCAAGGTGGGAAGCCAATATGTTATAAGACCCGAATTCCACTTGGGTATAAAATGGGCTATACACATTTTTATTTTCATCATTTCTATTCCAAGTGGTTTGGCATTTGACACCTCACTCTCTCCTCAAGCTCTGACTTTACTAACTTTTGATTGTTTAGACAGGATTGTGCCACCACCCGTGTCACACTTCCATGGCTGACAGCAGCATAGTTACTTTGGGGATGGCTCGGAGCCTGCTGGTGGACTCCTCTGTGTATGACTCCAGGATGGCTGAGACTACTAAGGATGTATTCCTGGGTTTGGGCTCTGAAGACATGGAAGGCAAGAGTTTCACCCTTTCTCTCAATCAGTGTGATATTAACTGCTTTTTTACCTGAGGCTGTCACTCAAAACAGGAAGGATTTCGTTTTATGATTGCTTTCACATTACCTTTGAGATTCACTGTGCCCTTGGTCCTCTATTCCCTTGTAGAGATGCTACCTCGGGTCGAAACCAGAGTTGTCCTTGTAGGAGAAGCTGGAAAAAATGGAGCACTTGTCAAAGCACTGCAGGTACCGTGCCCTAATGGTTTGAGCCCAGTTGTATGGGCTGTCATTGTGGAAGCATCATTGCATTATGATTTGTTGCGTGTGATTGTTTTCATTTTGTTTTTTAATAATGAGTACAGTGAGTATACAAAACATTAGGAACACCTGCTCTTTCCTTGACATACACTGACCAGGTGAATCCAGTTGAAAGCTATGATTCCTTATTGATGCCACCAATTAAATCAGTGTAGATGAAGGGGAGGAGACAGGTTAACTTTGTCTGTGAATGTGAAGCTACGGCACAGGGCTCAACTGTAGGAATAAAACGGGTTCACTCTTGAGCGACTGAGAAGCTTTTCGATCTGAAGGCTTCTTTAAATGATCTATTTTGTGTTCCAATCTGTAGTAGTGGCACATTCGTTGACAGCTTAATCAGAGGGGGAAGTCTGCTGAGTGATTTGACAAAAAAAGTTGACCTGCTTTCAACTTTATTAATTTAGTAGAACTTTCCCCCCAGATAGCGTTTGACATTTGTTTGAAGTTCTTGCCTTCTGGGTTGCAATGACACAGGCCCGTTGTTCAGATAATTTGTCAGTTTGGTGTCGCCAGCTTGAGGTCAATGCTTCATTTTACAGGCCGTCAGAATAATGGAAGTCCCAGTGGTTAAGATTAGAGGAGGAGAACCGGGTGCTGGGACTGGAGAGAAATTGATAAAATCTATAGTCAATATGGTAGGTCTTTTTTCGGTGTTGCATGCTTTAATCCATCAAGGGGGGTCTCTTTGCATGGGCAATCTCAAGGTGATTGGTGTGTAGCTGCAGCAGTGTCCTCACAATTACCGGTAAATGTCACAGATTTATACTGTTAACACCTGTTGTCCAAGCTTAGATGTCTCTAACAAAATGATCTAACACGTTCACACTGTTTATTCCTCTAATGCTTTGTCTTCTGATGTATGGTGCCAATAATTCTGTGGGGATTATGTATTTTATGAATACGGTTTACAGGTATCATACATAATTTCTCTCTTCAGCTCAATGATCTCTGATTTATATAGGCTGTGTTCTTGATTCAATTTCTGCTCGACTGAATTTAGTGAGTTAAATCGAATCAAAATAACACCCTCAGAGTGAGCACTGGAAATTGTTTCATGCGGCATTGAGCAATGTCATGGTGAGCATCGGTCTGTCTCTCTGCAAATTAATGAATGGGTTTCAAGTACCTGAACTTCAATGTTTACCGTTTGCTCTAAACTCACCTACTTTAAATGTATCACTCATATTGCAATATAATATCATGATTATCAAATGACTCCTTTGATATGAAAGGGCTGCTTGTGTGTCCCTACTCACATTAACAGCAACCTTTTTTAATCCACAGGATATCAACGTGCCTTGCATAAAGACCAACAATGTCAAAGAGTTTGGAGATGGAGAAAACACAGAGTTTGAGACGGTGTTCGTGCTCAAAGACTTCTCCTCTCCTGACTACATCTATCTTTACAAACATGACAACCGGATCGTGGGCCCCCCGGTTGTTCTCCACTGTGCGAGACGAGAGGAGGTAAGGACAGAAGCAAATCACTCCTGAAATATACTCACTCACTCTGGGATGGCACTCGCAGTGCTCGGCTGTGGATCACTCCTCGCCGGTTCAAGATATGAGGTTTTGACTGTTATGGTGCAATTTAGCATCTGCCTGCAATGGGAGATGAAGTAAAACATGGCAGAAAAGGTGTGCTTTCAAGTTTAAATAGATTTATATGATGGGTTTTGATTGTTCCCGTGAACCCTGAGAAATGCATCACTGTTGTCTGGGTCTAAGCAGAGCACCTGCTCAACTCAGTCAGATTACTGGGGAAGATGAACACACCCTTGGCCACAGATCACTGCAAACCTCACCAGTCACCTCTCCCAAGATGAACGTATATCTATGAAGGAATGCATCACAACTCTAAAAACGGAAAAGATTTAAAATATGGCTGTATTCAGAATGAGAAATGATCTCTGCATCTATCCCCTTATCTACAGAGCCTGGTAACTTGGAGATCCACAGAACACACACATACTTACAAATGCAGTGGCCTTTCATACAGCTTTGCTACTGACCAGTAAATAAAATACTTGATAAAAGCAGTGGAGGAAATGATGCATGAGCAATGTTACCAATATCCGAGATTTACAAGAACCATATTGTTGTTTCCCACAGCCCCTGCCGTTTTCCTCTCGTCCTCTATACTCTACCACCATGCTCAACTTGTCGCTGTGTTTCACCGGTTTCCGCAACAAAGAGGAAGTTGTAAGTGGAATGGGTTCAAGTTGATTGTCATTATTTGTAGCACTACCAAGTACCAACATGTCGGTTTTGTTTGCTTTTTAATGCTAAGAGATGTGTGTTGGTGCCAAATGTCACTCACTGCCTTTAACCCCTGCAGAAAAACCTGGTGAATCTGGTGCATCACATGGGAGGCACCATTCGGAAGGACTTCAGCACTAAAGTCACCCATCTCATTGCATACTCCACTCATGGCGAGAAATACAAGGTTTGTAAAACACCCCTAACCTTTCCTCCCGTCTGGAAGAGCTCATGTATAGACCTAATCCATACGATTTATTTTCTTCCCCACATGACATTTCATTTGCTGACTGAAGTTTTTGTTTTATTGATTCTCAGTGGTTCTGTTCGCTTTTCTCCACCCCATCTTTTTCTGAGTCGAAAGCTCAACTTGTTTAGATGTTTTGCTCCAGCACTTTAAACAGGAAAGTAGCCTAGCTCTCTAAACAGACATACTGAGACATTTTACATTGGAAAGTGAGTACTTAATAGAGTACAAGAATGAGATCCGTTTCAATACACTATGCCTTTTTTCATCCCTGGCTTTTGATGGAGCTCTTTACCTCTTGCAGTACCTGGCACACAGCCTACAGCTGTTGTAAAAGAGGGCCAAACACCTCAATCCTCTTTTTTAAAGAGTAGTTTCTGTACCATACTGGGCATAAGAGGCTGCTGAGGGGCTGGAACAGAGCAAATAGAATGGCATCAAACTCATGGAAACCATGTGTTTGATATATTTGATACCATTCAACTCATTCCTCTCCAGCCGTTACCACAAGCCATACAAAAGCCCCCCCAATTATCCTGTGGTACCTGGGTATATCGTATTGCCGGCAGTGCACACAAGGGCCTCTTTCTTTCCTGACGTAAAAAAACGAAATAATGCACAAAACAAATGTAGGCAGCATGGATCTTGATCCAGGAGGGGATTGTCTCTGCTTTAACCAAGAGGCTGGATCTTGCAAGTTAACCACTTAGTTCGCAAACCAAATGCATAGCTGGAGCCCTGATCTGAAGATCACTTTCTAAGATGTGCCAAATAAATTGACTTCTAGTTATAAACCGTTGTACCCACCCACCGAGCTTTAGGGAGCCCCCACAAAAAAATCGTAGTCTTTATTTCATAATACCCCAGTATGTGGTATATACTAGAGGTTTACCGATTATGATTTTTCAACGCCGATACCGATTATTGGAGGACCAAAGAAAGGCGATACCGATTAATCAGACTTTTTGGGGGGGGGGGAATAATGACAATTACAACAATACTGAATGAACACTTATTTTAACTTAATATAATACATCAATGAAATCAAGTGCTGTTTGAATGAATGCTTACAAGCCTGCTGGTGCCTACCATCGCTCAGTCAGACTGCTCTATCAAATCATAGACTTAGTTATAACATAATTAACACACAGAAATACGAGCCGTAGGTCATTTAATATGGTCGAATCCGGAAACTATAATCTCGAAAACAAGTCGCTCTGGATAAGAGCGTCTGCTAAATGACTTAAATGTAAATGTAAAACGTTTATTCTTTCAGTGAAATACGGAACCGTTCTGTATTTTATCTAACGGGCGGCATCCCTAAGTCTAAATATTCTTGTTACATTGCACAACCTTCAATGTTATGTCATAATTACATAAAATTCTGGCAAATTAGTTCGCAATGAGTCAGGCTGCCCTAACGGTTGCATATACCCTGACTCTGCGTGCAATGAACGCAAGAGAAGTGACACAATTTCACCTGGGTAATATTGCCTGCTAACCTTTCTTTTAGCTAAATATGCGAGTTTAAAAAATATATACTTCTGTGTATTCATTTTAACAAAGGCATTGGTGTTTATGGTTAGGTAGTCGTCATTTTTCGCGAATGTGCACCCCATCGATTATATGCAACGCAGGACACGCTAGATAAACTAGTAATATCATCAACCATGTGTAGTTATAACTAGTGTTTATGATTGATTGTTTTTTATAAGATAAGTTTAATGCTAGCTAGCAACTTACCTTTGCTTCTTACTGCATTCGCGTAACAGGCGGGCTCCTCGTGAGGCAGGTGGTTAGAGTGTTGGACTAGTCAACTGTAAGGTTGCAAGATTGAATCCCTGAGCTGACAAGGTAAAAATCTGTCGTTCTGCCCCTGAACACGGCAGTTAACCCACCGTTCCTACGCCGTCATTGAACTGACTTGCCTCGTTAAATAAAGTTGTATATAAAACAATTGGCGTCCAAAAATACCGATTTCCGATTGTTATGAAAACTTGAAATCGGCCCTAATTAATCGACCATTCCGACTAATCGGTATACCTCTAGTATATACGGTATACCTCCTAATATGACATACCTCTCTGTGTCTAGCTTGCTGTGTGTATGGGAACACCCATCCTCACCCCAACTTGGATCCATAAGGCCTGGGAGCATAGAGAGGATGTGTAAGTATCTCCTCACGCTACAGACAATGGCCAAAGCCAACTGCATGCCCAGTCCTCATTGTGGTCTTCACGTTCATGTCTGTACATCAATGTATACTATTATGTACATGTATGAGGGCTGACAACCACCTGTTCTTACAGTAGTTTCCATGCTGGAGATGAAGAGTTCCGCACCGAATTCAAAGTTCCCCCCTTTCAAGACTGTGTGCTGAGCTTCCTGGGCTTCTCAGATGAAGAGAAGACCAACATGGAGGAAAGGACAATCAAACATGGTATTAGCCTGAGGTCTTACATTTTCAGTATTTATTTTTTGTTCCTTCATATGTTATATCTAGGCTTTACAAAAGCTACTCTACAAGCACATTATCCTCCCTTCTATTATGGAGTACTTTTGGAGTTTCTAAAACTTTGTGTTTCTCCAAGGTGGCAGCCACCTGGAGGTTGGTGATCAGAAGTGCACTCACATGGTGGTGGAGGAAAACGCTGTCAAGGAGCTGCCATTCGTACCATCAAAGAGACTGTATGTTGTCAAGCAGGAGGTGAGCACTTCAATGTAGTAGGTGTCAGCTTACATCACCGTACTGGCGGTAGGCAGACAAACATTAAACATTTCCCAGGTCAGCAGTATGTCTGACTGAAGCATAACACCTCAAATTCATGTGCCTCAAATTCATGAATTCTCTAATACATTGGCGTTGTCAAGTCTGGTAAAATGAGCCTTGTTGTTTTCTTCTAAGGATTATGTCAAATACGTATTTCTATTTAATGTATTTGGCTGTATTGATTGATAAACTTGCCTCACTTGGATGATCAATATTTAATTTTCCTTTCGACTAGACAAGTCATTTGAGCAGAGATGGTGAGCACTGGTGTTCCCCACCTTGTATCAATACTATTTTTCCTTTGCTTGTTCAAGTGGTTCTGGGGAACGATACAGATGGATGCCCGAGCAGGAGAGTCCATGTACTTCTATCAGAAGGTAAGTTTTGTCTGTCAGTCAATCTGATTCATCCTCCCAATGCCCCTACACAAACCTCTATACAGTGGAATGGACACTGCTAAGATTCTATAAACTGTGTCACGCACATCCTCATGATTATCCCTCTCTGGAAGGAGTTTGGGAAATAAAATACAAACATTTTTCACATACAAATTTTATGTCCAAATCAAAAAAGCTCCCCCAAAATTGGATGATCCCTGTGATAGAATGTTTACTTTGATTGGCAATGCTCTGCATTTTTTCAAAGTCCATGTCTGGATTGTAAGAGAAAGCGTTCTTGGAAAGCATGTTAACGTTTTAATCAAACGTATATAAATCTGAGTATTCACAATAATCATAGTATTGTGCGCTTGCAAACCAGTGGAGGCTGTTGAGGGGAGAACAGCACATAGTAATGGCCCGAACGGAGCAAATGGAATTGCATCAAACACCTGGAAACCATGTATTTGATACCGTGCCACTGATTTGACACTTATACGTGTAATTGCTTTGCATGTGCAAGCAGATGATAAACTAGGTGAAATTATGGCTTCACAAATCTCATCACAATTTTGAACCTCTCCCCTGCAGAGCTTAATCGAGCATCTGACCAAAATACGTGAGAATTTAGTTCTGGTTTATCAGAGATGACTTTCCACCACAGTGCCTTCCTTTTTCTTTTTACACACATTTTTCTCCATACACCCTCATCTGACATGCCCATGTTTCTCCTACTCTCAGATGGACAGTCCTGTGCTGAAGAAGGCTGTGTCCCTGCTGTCCCTCAACACACCCAACAGTAACCGGAAGAGGAGGCGTCTGCGGGAAACCCTGGCCCAGCTCACCAAGGAGACTGAGATCTCCCCCTTCCCTCCACCCCGCAAGAGGCCTTCTGCCGAACACTCCATGTCCATGGGCTCTCTGCTGGACATCTCCAACACCCCCGAGACCTGCAAGGCCTTGGCAGGTGAGAGAGGAGCCACGGTCACTCATCAGCCACACACGTCATGTCACAGGGCTGGTAACACTGGGTGTTAGTTAGCCTGTCAACGGTGGTTAATAAGCGCCTCTGACCTCGTTAAAAATTAATGCAGGCAAAAACAGACAGGGATTATAGCATCATTAGTGTCTCATGTCAGCTGAAATCAGAGCCTTGTCATAGACTAAGGAGGCGGTCACTGCTTGTTGCAGGGGGAGGCAGGAAGAACCAGCACTCTCTGCTATTCTGTTTGAACTCCCCCCAAAGAGACTGAACACCCTGTCTTTCAGAGCACAGTATAGAGAGCAGCAGGCGTAGGAGGTGCTGTGCTGAGGCCAACAGGCAGAGGAGGATGAGTGCCAGGGAGATGAGTAGGGGGACAAAGAGTGGCCCTAGCACTACCACCCCGCAGCAGGAAGCAGAGACCCCAGAGGCCCCCATGGGCCCTCAGGACAGGGAGTGTGCCCTTAGCCAGCCCAGTCCCCGGCCACAGAGACTGGGGGGGGTTCGTGGAGGGACTCGTCACAGGAGTCAGTCTGTCTCAGCGAATGCCAGGAGATGAAGGGTCACTCAGTTGAACTGTCACTGTGGGGAAATCCGATTTGGTATGATATTAGAAATTATATAAGAACTGTCTAGATGATCAAAGTGGTGCAAGAATAGTAGGTTGAGCCTTAAAGCCTGCAGAGTTGACTGGAGAGTTGAGGATGAAATTATATGAAGGAATGGGATTATCTGAAATACATTTAGTTGCATTCTGGAACCATTCTCACTAGCTAAGATAAAAGCCCCAAGTCTTCTGCAGAGTAGCGTTCACTTTGCATGTCAGAATCTCAATTTTCTTAACTCCGAGACACCCAGGAAGTCAAAATAAGTTCAGAAGTTGTGGGTAGTCAAAAGAAAACATGTTTTTCCCCACTGTCTCAATCAATATTCACCTCTTGACGATCCCTGGCTCTCTTCCAGAACATTCCCGGCCCTTGAAGAGCTCTACACCTGCTGTCCTGAAGCAGTCGGCTAGATGGCAGGTCTCCAAGGAGTTGTACCAGACAGAGAGCAACTATGTGGATATTCTCACCACAGTCTTGCAGGTTTGTCGCTGCTGCTGTGGATGTTGGGCTCACTTAGCACCACCGGGGCTGCTAGGGTTCTAATCAGGCTGTCCCACTGGTGCCTGAGTCCAGTAACCAGTGGGGGAGAAAATTAATAGGATTGTGCGCATCAGGACTGTCAGCCAGCCAGGCTCCCACTCACACTGCAGAGCTCTTTGCTGCTCATCGACCCAAACCTCAGGCCTGTCCTTGTCTCATCGCTCCTATTCTCACATCTCCCCCCTCTGCTCGCTACAGCATTACTATGACACCAGTAGAATGAAGGTGTTCAGCAAACCTCACTACCATATTTCCTAATCGGTGTGGTGTACTCTACTTTTGCACGTACATCACCTTGTTCTCTTTCACCCTGACCCATGCCCACTCACCCCCACTCGTATGCAGTCACCAGTAGTGTCCTCTCTCTGTACCACGCCCACTGCACCATGCCAGCCCAGGAGACAGATGGCCAGCTTCACATTGGATGGTCTTTAACACTGACTGCTGACCCCATGTCCACTGCCCTCTGAAGTCAGCCCATGAACTGGCCTTCCAAGAAGTGGGCTTGAATACCAATTATCCCATTATGATTCACACATGTTGGGCGCTTGTTAAAATGTATTTTTATTAGAAGGTAATTCCAGGCCATTTTCAGCCTTTTGATTATACTTTTTACAGGGAAAGCTGAATAGAGCTTTGCTAGATCAGGACTTTTTAATGGGAATCATTTCTTGTAGTTTATTAGGGGACCTACTTTCACTGTTTGTGAGTTTTCTATGTCTTTGATAAGATGATGGGGAGGCAGGGTGGTCTTTTATAATTAATACTTACCTGCACTCTAAAATGATTTAACTTTCTACTTTTACAAACATTCTCATAGAACTATTCAGAAATAGAGAGTACCTTATGTATTGGGGGTGTATGTATTGATCAAGGGAATAGTGGGCTAAGTCTGAGTCTCACCTGAAACGTCTGTTCCTTTTAGCTGTTCAAAGTCCCCCTGGAAAAGGAAGGCCAAGTTGGTGGACCCATTTTGGCTCCGGAAGAAATCAAGACCATCTTTGGCAGCATCCCAGAGATCTTCGACGTACACACCAGGATAAAGGTGGGCACTTCTCTCCTTGAAATATCCCAAGATGACCTGAACAAGAGTTTAATCTGCAGTGAAGTCACCTAAACGCCCTCTGTGTCTCTCTGCTTATTTGGTTGATTTGACAGGCCGATCTGGAGGAGCTGGTCATGGACTGGTCTGAGGACAAGAGTGTCGGGGACATCATTCTCAAATACGTGAGTATAGCAGGCCTTTGTTCTGAATGTTGTATTGAGCCATTTTGGACATTCTCACTTAGTTCCTTTCTCTGTCTGTCAGTCTAAAGACCTGGTGAAGGCTTACCTGCCATTCGTCAACTTCTTTGAGATGAGCAAGGAGACCATAGTGAGGTGTGAGAAGCAGAAGCCAAGGTTCCATGCTTTCCTCAAGGTATGTGACCTCTGAGACGATGTACATTTGTGTATACATCCACGTGAGTGTAGGTTTAGAAGTTACCATATGCCTCATGCTAAAGGTCATTCATTGCCTGTCACAGTAAACTTAAAGAAAATGTCTCGGTCTGTGTTGTGGATGTGAGTGATTGCCTGTGTGTGTGTAAGTAAGCCGCAACATGTCTGTCAGGTCTCCTTCTGCTTTAACAGCAGTTTTTTTTTTTCTTGCCTCCAGATCAATCAGGCGAAGCCCGAGTGTGGACGACAGACGCTGGTGGAGCTGCTGATTCGCCCTGTGCAGAGACTGCCTAGCGTCGCCCTTCTCCTCAACGGTAGACTACACCACACACACACACACAAAACACACTTGACAGCCAAACCTTGCGCAACATGGTACATATGTGGCGTGATAGAAGTACTAACTTCATGCATTCTCCTCACCTGCATATGAAGAGAGCGCTTGATTTCCGACTACAATGTCACAGGAAATACTGATAGATGCTCCTCGCCTTTATCCACAGTTGTGTTATAAATCTGTCGGGCATATCAGTTGTTTGCCCTTGGCTTTTTTCACTGTTCTATCAATTATATATGTCAATGTTCATTGACCCATCTATCTTGCAGATATTAAGAAACACACTGCCTGTAACAACCCTGACAAAATCACTTTGGAGAAGGCAATCGAATCACTGAAGGAAGTTATGACGTGAGTCAACTGTGCACCACCGGCCATGCATGAAGCATTTTGTTGTAATTAAGTTAAAGCCTCAGCCATTAGCCATGCATTTACATAAAGTGATTGTAGCATCAGTTGGCTAACGGAATTTATTTGACCCCCCCAGTCACATAAACGAGGACAAGAGGAAAATAGAGGGACAGAAGCAGATCTTTGATGTCGTCTATGAAGTTGACGGCTGCCCTGTAAGTTGTTTGTGCATTTCTTCACCGGAATGTGGCACGCTTTGTTGAGCCGCTAATCCAGTAATGGCTGTCCTCCAGCACCATAACGGCTAAGCCTCTCTCTATGCATTAATGGCTGTCCTCCGCACCATAACGACAAGGCCTCTCTATGCATTAATGGCTGTCCTCCGCACCATAACGACAAGGCCTCTCTATGCATTAATGGCTGTCCTCCGCACCATAACGACAAGGCCTCTCTCTATGCATTAATGGCTGTCCTCAGCACCATAACGACAAGGCCTCTCTCTATGCATTAATGGCTGTCCTCAGCACCATAACGACAAGGCCTCTCTCTATGCATTAATGGCTGTCCTCCGCACCATAACGACAAGGCCTCTCTCTATGCATTAATGGCTGTCCTCCGCAACATAACGACAAGGCCTCTCTCTATGCATTAATGGCTGTCCTCAGCACCATAACGACAAGGCCTCTCTCTATGCATTAATGGCTGTCCTCAGCACCATAACGACAAGGCCTCTCTCTATGCATTAATGGCTGTCCTCAGCAACATAACGGCTAAGCCTCTCCCATAATGGCTTTAATGGCTGTTCTCCAGCAACATAACGGCTAAGCCTCTCCCATAATGGCGTTAATGGCTGTCCTCAGCAACATAACGGCTAAGCCTCTCCCATAATGGTGTTAATGGCTGTACTCAGCAACATAACGGCCAGGCCTCTCCCTATGCGTTAATGGCTGTCCTTCAGCACCATAACGGCCAGGCCTCTCCCATAACGGCATTCATGGCTGTGCTCAGCACCATAACGGCCAGGCCTCTCCCTATGCGTTAATGGCTGTGCTCCAGCACCATAATGGCCAGGCCTCTCCCTATGTGTTCACCCTGATATCCCTATTTATTTCAGCTAATTTCCACAGGATGCATTTTTTGTACTGTTCACTGTGCATTTATAGCTTGTAATTCATGGATTATTGTGCTGGAGTTAACTTGATAATGTGTGTGTGGAGAGAATTTGTGTAGAGCTGTGTGTATGTGTGAACCGAAGTCCTCTTTTCAGGTGATAATAGTGGAGATGAGTTGGGACTAGAGGGAGTGAATTAGTATACCTTTGGCTCTGGGCTGTGAGTATAGCTCTATTTATCTTGATTTGGATAAGCAGAGCATCCAAATGAATAAACATAGTTTGATGATAGGGTTTTAAAGGAATAATGGGACTGGAAATGGAAATTCCTCCATCAGCCGTGCAGTGAAATTACCAATCTGTGGAGTTAGACCCATTAATACCAAATATGCCGCTTTAAATGAGGCCTGTGATTGAATCATGAAGCTCTCTCTGGTGACCGTGTTTGTTTGTTTATTCACGAATGGTTGCTGGATGTCTTTTTGGTTGTGTGATATTCATCCCGTCTTCTCGCTCACTCTCTATCTCCTCCTCAGGCCAACCTGCTCTCGTCCCACCGCAGCCTGGTCCACAGGGTGGAGACCATCGCCCTGGGAGACAAACCCTGTGACCGAGGCGAGCACGTCTCACTCTTTCTCTTCAATGACTGTCTTGAGGTAACGCCAACATCAATGAAGTAATACCAACATTGAAAACCTGCTCATATGACACTCCAGCCAGGCTCAATGATATGCTGAATATTTGAACCCTGGTCAACATTTCACTGTATTGACTAGTGATGGCCCAGACATGGCTTTAGATGTTAGAACTTTACAATACACCCAAAATGCCCTCCCAAGTTAATGCCATTGCTCATTTGAGAAAGTCTTGCCCGTCCTCTATTTCCCCCCCCCCCCACATTATGAAATCTTTGGGACTTGAGATGCTAAGAAAATGCAAATTCAGTAGCAAAGAGCCCCACTGGCTGATTATTTATGGGTGTGCAATCTATCGTTGCTGACACAGCTTCTTATCTGGTTCCTAATTAGTGAAGTGTTGCATTAGAATGGGGGTTAGCAATCAAACCCAGAATGGGTGTGGGTGAGGCGGCCTGATTCAGGAGTGTCAGAGCAGCCTGGTAATGAGCATGGGGAGAGCAGGGGCTGCACTCTTCAATTATTCATTGATTAGCTCCTCTGTATTCAGATCTCCCCTACCCCCAATAGATATCACAATGCCTTCATGGGACAGACCCAACCCCTGCCTCAGCCCCCACACAGGCCAGTTAAACACATGCTAATGACTTGGACCGTTTACCTTTTATAAAAGGCCCTATCGATTTGTCACAGCTTAACCACCACATACATACATACATACATACTTCACTTCACTGGAGAGAGAGTTTAGGTAGGGATGGAGGCTTCCATACTTCAACTGTGTCTGTATTTGCAGATTGCCCGGAAGAGACATAAGGTGATCAGCACATTCAGGAGTCCTCTGGGCCAGACGCGACCTGCAGCCCAACTCAAACACATCACCCTCATGCCTCTGTCCCAGATCAGGAGGGTCCTGGACCTGCAGGATACAGAGGGTGAGTGAGCCCCAGACCCTGGCATGTTCTCTACCTATCAAAACCTATAAATTCAAATGTTAGTCACATACACAGTTTACAGCAGGGATTCAAGGTGTGAAGAAATGCTATGTGCTAAGCTCCCCCAATGCAGTACATCAGACAGTAATAATACAAGTCAAGTCCAAAAATGAGAGGTTGTAAACATAGTAATAATGGACTGTATTACACTGTGTTTAGAAATATAAAGTAGGTAGTGTCTTGGTCACGCTGTGGAATACATAGTATGTAATAGAACAGCAGAGTTGTGTGTGAGAGTTCTGAGTGCGTGTGTTTGTGTAAGGATTGGACGTGTGGGTAGGGAATGCAAATAATCTAAGGTGCCGATAATGAGGTGGAAATAGTCTCTAAGGTGCAGATCTGTAGGGAGACGGCTAGGGTTAGCTGTTCAGAAGTCTGATGGCCTGCTTACCTACCTACCTCAGTGTTTAACATCCATTACTAAGAAACATGACCACTCCTTGTTTGTGCTTCTTTTGGGTCGATATACACATTCCCTGAGCAGGTATATTGCTCCATTCTGTTTTCCCTGTATCGGGAAATGTTATTCATAAGCAGACTGGATAGCCTAATATTTGGAGTCAACACTGACTGAAATGGCAGCCCAGACATAATCAAGCAAACATCTCTCCTCTCTCCCCTAGCAGTGACTCCGCTTGTTTGGCCTTGTAATGGAGCTGCTAGGTTTAATTTCACTGTCAATATGTACTATAATTACAACCAGTGTATGTTGATACACCAGAGATGGCTCTCTATGCATCTTAAAGAGAAATGGGATGCATGTTTTACCAGCTAGACTATTGACAATTTTGAGTGGTCCAAACCTCGCTCATTTCTCCTTTTCTCTCTCTTAGATTGCCGTAATGCCTTTGCCCTGGTGGTGCACCCGCCCACGGAACAGGAGAATCTTCTCTTCAGCTTCCAGCTGACCACTGAGGATACGGTGAAGTCAACCTGGCTGAAGATGCTCTGTCGCCACGTAGCCAACACCATCTGTAAGGCTGACGCGGTGAGAGGCAGAGTGAGACAGTGGTCCACTGAGCCGCTATAGGCTCATCGGGTTGGGTTGGAGGGCTCCTCCTGAGAACACATGTTGCCACGTAGCCAACACCATCTGTAAGGCTGACGCGGTGAGAGAGAGGCAGAGTGAGACAGTGGTCCACTGAGCCGCTATAGGCTCATCGGGTTGGGTTGGAGGGCTCCTCCTGAGAACACATGTTGCCTGTCTATCTGCTCCTCTCATTAACACAGCCAGACAGGCTGAAGCGACCGAGGCATCCCTCACTGGTCTGGTGTCCTCATGCAGAACATGGTGTATGGGCTCTTTTAGAGGTTGATGAGGACACAAATGCAATTATTTTGGCCAGTTTTAGTACACTTACATATCACGTTGCGTGAGTGGCCTTTTTGGTCATTTCAATCCTATTAGATTGTCATCTGTGGTTAAACTGGAAGACAGATTAATGTAATTAGAAGTGGAATTGTACTAGAACTAACACTAAAGACATAGATGGGTTGTTTTATCTCTCCACAGGTCTTTTCACTGATGTAGTATTCGAGCTTGAATGAGGAAGCTAACTAGTAATTGGCTGCCCGGAGACAGACGTGTATTTCCCATCATAATTAAAAACAGGCGTAATAAGCTTCGGAGGTGAGCCCAGCCAGTCCCAGCTGTCAGGAGTGAACTGTCCACTAGGTGGCGACGTAAACCTCTACTACATGCTGGCCTTGCTATCTTAATTGATTCACTGGCTCTCTCCGCACCCTGAATACCAACCAGTGAGCTCCAGCTGCATGTAAAAACAGACAACAGTTTCTCACTCTATGCATTTTGACAGCGAAGCAGAATGGTCTGGAAATGTATTTATACTTGTTTCTATTTTAAACAGGAAGATCTAATTCAGTGCACTGAGCCTGACTCTGTCCAAGTGAGCACAAAGGATATGGACAGCACGCTGAGTAAAGCCTCTAGAGTCATCAAGAAAACTTCAAAGAAGGTAAAATGGACTCTGAATTAGCCCATCTCTCTCCTGTATTCCACACAAGCACATGTTGGATATTGGACAAGCTGACTGTTAAACAGAGCTATTTTCAAAATCAAATCAAATTTTATTAGTCGCATGCGCCGAATACAACCGGTTTAGACCTTACAGTGAAATGCTTACTTACGAGCCCCTAACCGACAGTCCAGTTTTAAAAAAAAATACAGATAAGAATAAGAGATTAAAGTAACAAGTAATTAAAGCAGTAAAAAAATAACAATATATACAGGGGGGTGCCGGTACAGAGTCAATGTGCGGGGGCACCGGTCAGTTGAGGTAGTGTGTACATGTAGGTAGAGTTAATTAAAGTGACTATGCATAGATTATAATGGGGGGGGGGGGTTCAGGAGTCTTATGGCTTGGGGGTAGAAGCTGTTTAGAAGCCTCTTGGACCTAGAATTGGTGCTCTGGTACCGCTTGCCGTGTGGTAGCAGAGAGATGACTAGGGTGGCTGGAATCTTTGACAATTTTTAGGGCCTTCCTCTGACACTGCCTGGTATAGAGGTCCTGGATGGCAGGAAGCTTGGCCTCAGTGATGTACTGGGCCGTTCACACTACCCTCTGTAGTGCCTTGCTGTCGGAGGCCAAGCAGTTGCCATACCAGGCAGTGATGCAACCAGTCAGGATGCTCTCTATGGTGCAGCTGTAGAACCTTTTAAGGATCTGAGGAACCATGCCAAATATTTTCAGTCTCCTGAGATGGAATAGGTTTTGTCGTGCCCTCTTCACGACTGTCATGGTGTGCTTGGACCATGTTAGTTTGTGGTGATGTGGACACCAAGGAACCTGACGCTCTCAACCTGCTCCACTGCAGCCCCGTCGATGAGTGTTTGTGACTGTTTAACCCCCAGGTAACGAGAGCATTTTCCTTCACCAAAACACCCAAACGGGTAATCCAGAGAGCCTTCATGGCCAACAGCACCTCCGATGACAAGAGCCCTGGCCCCAGCTCAGAGAACATGATCCATGTTGGAAGCAGTGCCACCCTGTCAGTAAGTTCATCCACCCACACACCCATCTACTTCAAAGGTCCAGGCCTTGAACAAGGTTTGTCTAATCAAGTCGAGGCTAAAGGGGCATAGTGCAAGATAAAAGAGCAATGGCAGAAGAATCTTGAGGATTATGAGATGGGTACTGTAATTGCACCATGTACCCTGTTTTTCTCAGAAAATCAATTTGCAGTGCTCTCCAAAGCATAGTCCTGAAAGGGTTGCGTAATTAGGTGATTGTTGACGTCTAATGCTGAAATTGTTCTGCCAGTGCAAGCCATATTCTTTTTGCAGGAACAGCTTCAGTTTTTCAATTAATGATGACACATGACTGTTTTGAACTTTTCCCCTTTTTTATTCAGTTTGGCTATTTATTTCCAGTTCTTCTAACTGTGTCAGTATTGATGACAGGTTTTATTTTATCTCAGTCTTTTTCTGACCTTTTCTGTACTTCCTTTTATTAGAGTGGAAAAGATGAGTCATACAATACTAAATATTTGAAGTAAGGTACTGCACTCAAACTTTGCTATTAAAAAGGGATTTTTAAATGCAACTTGATGCAGTAGTGTGACATGCAGAGTCTGACCTATGACTTGACAGGGTCTCTCCCATGGTCTGTGACTCCCCCATGCTTTGCTCTGTGACTGTAGATGGCCCGCTCCACCTCAACATTCAACCTCAGTGGTTCTACAGCTGCTGCTGTGGTGCAGCGCTCTAACTCCCTGGACCACCCACCCTGTCCCCGCCTCCGTGTTCCCGTCTGTATTCATACCCCAGACCCAACCCCTAGTCCAACCTGCCCTGAGGAGACCCCACTTAAGCCCCAACCCACCTCCACCAGGCCCCCTTACTCTGCCGGCCCCCCTACCTGGAGGGTCCCGTCCAAAGGGAGGCTTCCCCCTGGGGTCTGCAGGGACCTGCTGGTCTCCTCCTCTGACCCACACAAGGCAGGCTGCTTGAGGCCCTGCAAAGAGACCCTCCTATAGGCGGCTGACTGACGTGAGCATCACCATGCTGGGTTTAATACCCCTTTTAACTCACTGGGATAGGTGGTGGCTCTCTCACTGGCTAACTCCTCATTCCTGGGCTGTGGTGGCTCTCTCACTGGCTAACTCCTCATTCCTGGGCTGTGGTGGCTCTCTCACTGGCTAACTCTTCATTCCTGGGCTGTGGTGGCTCTCTCACTGACTAACTCCTCATTCCTGGGCTGTGGTGGCTCTCTCTCTCCGGCTCTCTGTGGGCTCCCTCTTGTCTCTTATCTGCTGCACACCTCACTCACTCAGCTCCACTAACATCAGCTTGCAGCGCCGGGCTGATGCTCACTTTTAGCTTTTACATAAGCCCTCTCAATTCATTTTGGAATAGGGAGGCGTGTCTTACAGCAGCGGATTATTTGGTTATGATCTATGGCTTCTAAAACAAATGTGTTGTGGTGACAGTGATTTACATTTTTCTCCCACTAATTAAATAAATCCAACATTGTGTGCAGCACTATGCTTTAGTGTTTTGATGGACACTCAGGCCTTTTGACAATCTGTCACTGGGCATTTGTGAAACAGTGGCTTCATGTGTGTCCTGACTCTCTTGTTCTGTATGTCCTCGCTCTGCCACTGCTATTGATCCTACGCCCTCAAATTTAAACCGTAATGTCACCTCAAATCTCATTAACCTGACTGGGCCCTGTCAAAGTGAGAATGTGTTATGGTGGTTATATCAACAAGCAAACGGTGAGAAGGTGCTGGTGCATAAATTGGGTTGCTTTTCAGGCTGGCCTTTACTCTCACTCTGGCTTTAGCCAGCCACAGCTTTACTGAAGGATACATGACGCACACCTATTTACGCTCCATAGGGTAGACTCTTAATGAGGGTGAAATATGTATGCATTTTAACCAGCCAGACCTTGTGGTTCCCCAGAAATCACCCTGCTTTTATGCAGCAGCACCTTTCATGTTGGCCTCCCCAAGTTGCCCCGGTAACATATAATCAAGGTTCCTTTTGAATAGATCTGATTCATCCACAGTAATGAGCAGCACAGGGACAGAGAGAGGAAACTACGTCTTTACAACATGGCAAAATGTTGAATGGTTTTGGAAGTTGGGGGGAGTATAGTAATATTGTATTGGCATCACTCGTTCGATTAGTTCAATGCCAACATTTGGCTAGGAAGGCAGACTGGCACTGGGGAAAGCTGAATGTAAAAGTAATTAAATGAGACTTCCATATAAAACGACCTTGTATCCTTCACAATGCACTTCCCACGAGATTGCTTTTGCGGACCACATGACAATCCATCTTTGTGCCGTGGCTTTTAAAGGTCCACCAGGAGTCCCAGCGTGTACATGTGATCAGAAAGCCCTCATGTTGAATGACTCAAGTGCTCACTTGAGCATTTGCTCATCTCTAACCCTTCAGTGTAACTCATTGTCCTTAAACTAACACTCGAGGGGTCGTTTCTGTTTTGGAACCCAATCAATTTCCTAATTTAATTAATGTCCCTGTCCTGTTCTGTTCCCTCCAGGCGATGCACTCTCCCTCCATGGTCAACCTGCCGTCCATGTTTGAGAGGAAGTACCACACGTTCAGTCGCTCCACATCCCACCTGTTCTGATTGACTCTTAGAGGAGAGAAACACGGCAAGCTGTTCTGAACGGTGCACCACTCACTGTAATTCAATTAGCTCACCTCTCGGCAATGTTACTGCAGATTGGCACATCCTGTAATTGTTTAATGAACGCAAGTTCATTCAGATAATGTCTGACTTGGAAAATGAAAGATGGATACTCTTGTATTTAGTGTTTACTTACAATGTTACAAGTTGACCTCATGTCTTAGACAGTTGGGAACATTTGATTAACATGTATAGGTACGATATTTACTGACATATTTTTGTCGTGGAGGGATATAATTCAATGAATGATAAGCCAATAAACGTGTTACTTAGTTTTTTGGGGAACACGCCTGTTGGCTTCACTTACTATAGTTTCCAGCTTTTATAAAGCTCTTGAAATGTTTGAACTTTTTGATGATATAAATGATCAGGATTAGGGGAACAGAAGCTACTGTTTGCTGTTTTGTAAGTGATTGTTTTATGTTGTAAAGTGGGTATGTTTTTCAGGAGGGTCTAAGGGGATGATGTTGCATTACACTACATTTATTTTCCAGAATCATTTTATAAATAGTCTATTTACAAATCCTCTTTCTCTCGCTATTTATGTGTACATTTGCCTCCCTTTTGTCTGTCATTATCTATAATTGTTCTGATTTACCTCTTGTCATAATTGTCTTCCATTATGTGTATTCCATACACTTACCCATGATCCAACGTTAAGCTTATTTCTGGTGGGTAATTCAGTTCTAGGATGTTGTTCACGACTTCTCTTACCAACAACATGATGAATGGAAAAAATGTTATAGTTATCTCCCATTCATCTGTATTGAATAGTGACTATTATTATGCAAAGTCACTTTATTATGGTTTGTAATTGAATTGTTTTACTCAATTTTAATAAAAATGCCCGATATTGAATGTTGTGGTTTTTTTAGGATTAGAAAAACTAACATGCATCTCACATCCAGAGCAAAGTCCTGCTCTATAAACAATGCAAGAGAAACTTCATCCATTTACTTATTCAGTCAGTTACTTCTAATGTAGTATGTCCTTGGTGTATTATCCTCCTTACTTAGGGGGGAGTGAAAATCTGAACCATGTAGGCTTCTGCAGAGAAATGCACGGAATTCACTTTGCAAATTACCATGAAGCAATAAATTGCTGCCTGAAATGAATTTGGAAAATGTTAACTGGATTCCATTTGCATCCATTGACCCCTCTGTTGAAGTGTTGTTCTGAATAGCACACTAAAGCAAGACATGGCAGCAATTTTTATTGTCTCCATTTGAGCAATAAATGTACATTAGCACAAAGCAATCAGTCTGTGATCATGTGTAAAGCAATGTGTGATAAATGTCCTTATTTGGCACTTTCTGCTACAGCTACTGGCCTATTAACGTTCAGGTAACTCACTTGAAAGGTGTCAACATTTTTGGTATTCATGTCACCGCAGCTCAGTATAGCACACGAGTCCGTTCAAAGAGCCAGACTAAAAGCAGTCTACTGGATAGTGAGCCAATGCAGGAGCCCTGAGGCATAGGGAGACCAGGGAATACCACAGTGGATAGGCACCAGGTGGAGGACACACTCTCTTTATATTTGACTTTCCTCCACAACAAAGCAGATATGTCAGGCCAGTAGAGGGTGAACTGTGAGGATGAGCCTTGGTGAGATTAGAATGATGTAGGGGCTTAAATCTTGTGGAAATGTTTTCATTTTTTGGGAGGTGGGTGGGGGTTATCAGTAGTAGAGCACCACCAGAAGTGAAAGTGATTTGATTTGAACTATTCCAGGGTCATAGTCTGGTCCACACATGTGAGCCATTACATGAATCTAATCGTATTTGACTATCAAAGAAATGTCAACCCTTATTAACTGTCAAGTCTGTGTTATGCGACTTTGACTGAATTGTCTCAATTTATACATTTTGATTTTATGAGCGAAACTAGTATTGTGGATGAAAGTTTCCCATTTGAGCTTGTATCATCTTGGAGACAATACACTATACCATACCTCTGAGTCATCCCATAGCTCTTCATTCTCACCAATGACCTGGCATTGGCTCTTGGTATTGATCATCGCTAATGATGCTATTTGCACATACCCTTCAACTATCAATTAGGTTGTCTGCTGTTTGCAAAGTGAATTCCGTACAAACACCCATGCATGTGTAACAATTAAATAAACGAAGGGTTTCTTCCTGTAACAGCTGTCAGGTTCCTCCTGTACCATGGGGTATTGTCTGTCTACAACAAGGCCTTGATGGATTACCATAGATGAAAACGTCATTAGGACCTCACTCTATCAACTCCTTTGGTTGGATTAATTCTGATCACAAATGACGACCTGATATTTTAGACCAATGGCATTTTAAGTTACCTATCTGCCTGCACAATGAGACACCTCTGAGGGAGCGGTGATAGCACAACATGGATCAATGTCTCAAATGAAGAAAAATGGGTCCATGGCATGAGGATTTACAGCATTTATGGCTTTAACAGGTGAAAAACATTATTGAATTCCCACTTAGGGGAGGCTCATCACCCACTGAAATTGCCAACTACTTTAATGATTTTTTTAATTGGCAAGATTAGCAAACTTAGTCATGACACAACAACAATCTCTCAACCTACTCATCCATTCGTAACTGACCAAATTATGAAAGACAAGCATTGTCATTTTGAATTCTGTAAAGTGAGTGTGGAAGAGGTGAAAAAATAGTTGTCTATCAACAATGACAAGTCACCTGGGTCTGACAACTTGGATGGAAAATTACTAAGGATGATAGCGGACTATACTGACACTCCTATTTGCCATCTCTTCAATCTAAGCCTACAGGAAAGTATGTACCCTCAGGCCTCGAAGGAAGCAAAAGTCATTCCGCTACCTAAGAATAGCAAAGCACCCTTTATTTTTTATTTTAAGCCCGGATGTGGAGGTCCTGGGCTGGCATGGTTACATGTGGTCTGCGCTTGTGAGGCAGGTTGGATGTACTGCCAAGTTATCTAAAATGACATTGGAGGTGGCTTATGGTAGAGAAATGAAAATTGAACTCTCTGGCAACAGCTCTGATGGACATTCCAGCAGTCAGCATGCCAATTGCAAACTTGTAGCATTGTGTTCTGTGACAAAACTGCACATTTTGTAGTGGCCTTTTGTTGTCCCCAGCACAGGATGCATCTGTGTAATGATCATGTTGTTTAATCAGCTTCTTGATCATCGCTATGCCACACCTGTCAGGCAGATGGATTGTGTTCCACATGCTTTGAGTATGTGTGGAACATTTCTGGGATATTTTATTTCAGCTCATAAAACATGGGACCCACACTTTACATGTTGCGTTTATATTTTTGTTCAGTATATATGACACAGCTATCAATTTTTTGGGCCTTAAATGAAACGGCTATACTTTTTATTTTTATTTATCACAATTTTCTTTAACCAATTTTGATCTTTAATGCAGACAAGTTCCTTACCTTCTTCCCCTTCTACTTCCATTTTTGTAATGCTGCAATTACAGTGCATTCAAAACGTATTCAGACCCCTGGACTTTTCCCACATTTTGTTACAGCCTTATTCTAAAATGTATTACCTTGTTTTTTCCCTCATCAATCTACACACAATACCCCATAATGACAAAGTAAAAAACTGTTTTTTTTTATATTTGCAAAGGTATTACAAATTCAAAACTGAAATATTATAGTATAGTATTCAGACTCTACTCAGTACTTTGTTGAAGCACCTTTGTCAGCGATTACAGCCACAAGTCTTCTTGGCCATGACACTACAAGCTTGGTAAACCTATATTTGGGGAGTTTCTCCTGTTCTTCTCTGCATATCCTCTCAAGATCTGTCAGGTGGGATGGGGAGCGTCGCTGCACAGCTATTTTAAGGTCTCTCCAGAGATGATCAATTGGGTTCAAGTCCGGGCTCTGGCTGGGCCCCTCAAGGACATTCAGAGACTTGTCTCGAAGCCATTCCTGCATTGTCTTGGCTGTGTGCTTAGGGGTTGTTGTACTGTTGGAAGGTGAACTTTCGCCCCAGTCTGAGGTCCTGAGCACTCTGGAGCAGGTTTTCATCAAGGATCTCCGTTCATCTATCCCTCGATCCTGACTAGTCTCCCAGTCCCTGCCGCTGAAAAATATCCCCACAGCATGATGCTCCCACCACTATTCTTCCCAGTAGGGATGGTGCCAGATGTGAAACTTGGCATTCAGGCCAAAGAGTTCAATCTTGGTTTCATCAGACCAGAGAATCTTGTTTCTCATGGTCTGAGAGTCCTTTAGGTGCCTTTTGGCAAACTCCAAGTGGGCTAATTTAATCCATTTTAGAAAAAGGCTGTAACCTAAAAAAATGTGGAAAAAAGGAAGGGGTCTGAATACTTACCAAATGCACTGTAGTTTGTTGTAATTTTGAGTAGAGCAGACATTTCCATATATTTTTATTAGCTGCATGTGTGACTTAACTCCACCAGCTCTATTTATCACTTACAAAGAGCAGACTGTTAAAAAAAACTGCAGTTGAAAGATATTGTTTTTTCATCAAATAGTATATTTCAGTTTGACCATAATATTTGTTGTAATATTTGTAGCTTAGCATCCGCATCATCTGACCACTTCCGTGTTGACCGATTCACCTGCACTTCCTGCTTTAGTTTTTGCTTGCAAGCAGGAATCAGGAGGATATAATTATGGTCAGATTTGCCAAATGGAGGGTGAGGGAGAGCTTTGTATGCATCTCTGTGTGTGAAGTAAAGGTGGTCTAGAGTTTTTTTTCCATCTGGTTGCATATGTGACATGCTAATAGAAATGAGGTAAAACGGATTTAAATTAGCCTGCATTAAAGTCCCCAGCCACTAGGAGTGCCACTTCTGGATGAGCATTTTCTTGTTTGCTTATGGCCTTATACAGCTGGTTGAGTGCGGTCTTAGTGCCAGCATCGATTTCTGGTGGTAAATAGATGACTACGAATAATGTAGATGAGAACTCTCTTGGTAGATAGTGTGGTCTACAACTTGTCATGAGGTATTCTACCTCCGGCGAGCAATACCTTGAGATTTCTTTAATATTAGACATCGTGCACCAGCAGTTATTGACAAATAGACACAATCCCCCGCCCCTAGTCTTACCAGACATAGCTGCTCTGTCTTGTCGATGCACGGAGAAGCCAGCCAGCTCTGTATTATCTGTGTCGTTGTTTAGTCACATCTCGATGAAACATAACATATTACAGTTTTAAATGTCCTGTTGGTAAGATAGTCAGAATCGTAGATTGTCCAGTCTGTTTTCCAATTATTGCACGTTGGCCAATAATACTGGTGGTTTACTACTCATCAGCGAATTCTTACAAGGCACGCTGCCCTCCTCCCCGTTTTTCTCTGTCTTTTCTTCACATTGATGACAGGGATTTGGGCCTTGTCTCGACAAAGCAGTATTTCCTTCGTGTCTGCCTCGTTAAAGAACAAATATTTATCCAGTTTGAAGTGAGTAATTTCTGTTCTGATGTCCAGAAGCTCTTTTCGGTCATAAGAGACGGTAGCAGCAACATTATGTACAAAATAAGTTACAAACAATGCGAAAAAAAATAATTATACATTATTAATAGAAAAAAATCCTTACAATTAACTTCAGTTAGTGGAGACTGAAACAAAACATACTGTATGCTTAAAGTACTTCCTCTTTCTAAATATAGTTTGGGGAATCATGGGGGATTCTGTCATTTTAAAAAGACACCCCTAGTTAGAAACTCTGTTGTAGCAGAGTTATTTCTAGTAGGGGAAGTTCTAGAATTTTTCATTAGGAACTCTGTTGGAGCAGAGATAACTCTTTAATTAAAGGAGAAATTCTGGGATGACTTGCCCTGTTGGAGTAGGGTAAGGTTCTAAGCAGAGAAGCGGCCATGGGATGACATGACATGGTCACAAGTTATGTGATCCCAGGGCACAATCCTGAGATAGAAGTAAGAAAATATCAGCATAACCGCACTAACCGTACTATTTGTGTCGTAAATTGAGTATGTAGTATGCTTACTGGTCATAAATACAAATTCATTGCTTTAACTAATTATGACAAATGTTAAGAAAATGTTGAGCAATGTTATAAAGTAAAGACTATTCAAGTAAATTATGCTATATGTTATGTTGGCTGACAATTTGTTAGTTACACTATCTTTATGAACCGCATAGCATATCATTACAGCTGTATGTAAAGGGAAAGGGGGATACAATGTCAGTTGTACAACTGAATGCCTTCAACTGAAATGTGTCTTTATCATTTAACCCAACCCCTCTGAATCAGAGGGCTGCCTTAATCGAAATCATGCACCGGTAATATGTTAGCTACCTACCTAACGTTAGTTGGCTACTAATACATTAAACTTGCCAGTATATTAACTATAAGCTTTCTAACTACCCAATGTTTATTAACTTGATTATTCACATCATTCTTAGCTTAGCTAAATGGTATAGTCGTTTTGAGTTCTCAATGGACATGGTTAAATTGGGTGTCTTGTAAATTCACTCTGGCAATCTGCTCCGATTTCAGAGCACTTTCGTCTGAATGTGCCAGAGCGCAGAATAACTGTTGAATTTACAAACGCTCAACATCCGTTGAATATGGCCGTGTCAGTAAACGTCGGGGGAAAAAAGCGTAATTAAATTGTTGCCGTCAGCACAGTTACAGTCATTAACGCTCTGGATTTACATGAAGAAAGCCTAACCAGCTCAGCTAGGGCGACAAAAATGGTCAGAGTGAGATGTTCTCTTATTTATGTCTGGAAGTAGCTAGCAAGCTAGCCAACTTTAACCAGTTAGCTTGGGTGCTTGACTGCCATTGTGAGGTCAACCCTGCTTCTCTGCCAGAGCGGGCAGTGTGCGCTCTGAAAAGTCTGAATTTATGAACACACCTGAAGTCGTAAGATGTCTACCTAGTAATTTGTTATGCTAACAAGCTAGCAAGATGCTGCATAGCAACAGTATCAACTTCCGGTACGCAGGCGAAGCGCTAGTATGCTCATCTGAAAAGTTACTGTTCATTTACAGTATACTAAAATGAAATAATACTAATAGTATGTAGTATATACTCACCTCTTCGGGATCGGTGTCCCGTTCACCGGACGGTTAAGCTAACGTAGACTGATGCGATTAGCATGAGGTTATAATTATCAAGAACATTTCCCAGGACATAGACATATCTTATATTTGCAGAAAGCTTAAATATGTGTTAATATAACTGCACTGTCCAAATTACAGTAGCTATTTCAGTGAAAGCATACTTTGCTATTGTTTGAGGAGAGTGCACAATTTTGAACATGAAAAGTTATTAACTAACAAATTAGGCACATTTGGGCAGTCTTGATATACAATTTTGAACAGAAATGCAATGGTTCATTGGATGAGTCTAAAACTTTGCACATACCCTGCCTCCATCTAGTGGCCAAAATCTAAATTGCACCTGGGCTGGAATAATACATGATGGCCTTTCCGTTGCATTTCAAAGATGATGGTACAAAAAAAATACAAAAGAACGGTTGTTTTTTTCTTTGTATTATCTAGTATCAGATCTATTGTGTTACATTCTCCTACATTCCTTTCACATTTCCACAAACGTCAAAGTGTTTCCGTTCATATGGTACCAAGAATATGCGTGTCCTTGCTTCAGGGCCTGAGCTACAGGCAGTTAGATTTGGGTATGTCATTTTAGGCGTATCCTTATGTTTATGTAGTATACTGTATGTTAGTATGGGTGTTCAAACACAGCTTGGGTATGTGAGTATGTTGATAGAATGTGTATGTATGCTTAGATGGCAGGTTTGAAACCTGTTATCAAAATGGAGGGTAGTGGAAAATTACCGACTCGTAGTGTGGTCATTGGAAAAGTGAGGGTAGCGGGGCAAGGGAGCTCGAAATTGGCCAAATTTACGACAGGGAAAGTAATATATTTAGTGAGGTAACAGGCAGAATCTAAAGCTATACAGCTATTACCCATATCTCTGATCACAGAACCAGTAAAAAAAATCCCTGGTAATGTTACCACATGGCGCCGGGTGTGAAACTAATTTTGAGGTTGGAAGAAACTATGCGAAATGCCAGGGGAATGGATTCTAAAAGGTAACAATTAAAATGACCAGGTCAAACACTCCAGAAAACCTTGAGGGTTTTTAATCTCGTGAGACACTTTATTCCGTCTTATTCTGAAATAGATTGATAGAATTGACGAAAGGAAGGAGGGGTCACGAGAAATTAAAGTGGAGTTAATATTGTGAGTAATTGTTTGTGGAGTTTTGAAAAAGCTATAATGTCTGGCGCCAGCATTGGGGTTGCCAAACTTGAAATTACCTTTTAAAAAGTTTGTTCATGAACATGAAGGGCATTGTAGTGCGGTGGTTACATAAAATCATGTAGGAGAAGAGAGACCAGTCATATACGGGAGTAAATTGTTACACTCAGTGGTGAGAGAGAAGCCACTGTGTCTAAGTATAGTGTAGGCTACACAAAGAGTAAATAAATGTTGGGATGGGTTAATACACAAACGATTAATGAGTGGAGGGAGGACGGTGGCCTCCTAGTAAACATAAGATCTCATGTTTTGTTTAGTCTGTAATTTAAAACTTTTTGTTCACCTGGTAAAGTAACGTTAGACGAAAGACAGGGGTAGAGTGTAGTAGAGATTGTAGAGGGAAACAAGTGTTAGAGTGGAATAGAAATGTACTGGGTGATGGTGATTGAGAGTTAAAGGAAACAGAGATGTAGATTAATTGGAAAGTAAATTGGTTTAAGATTTAGCAAAGTGAAAACTAACTAAATTATTATTTTCTCTTTTAGGAGAAGATGGGGTGTCTCTATCTCTCCCTTTGAAATGTTTCCCGAGGCTGTTGCCTTGGGAGAGTAGTTAGTGACATTCTGCAGTTTTATAAAGTATATACAGTGGTTCCTCCTTTAAAAGTTGCAAGTTTACTTACACCGCGGGACTTAGAAGTACCCAGCGTCACGGCTTCATTGCTCCAGACCACCACAAGGGGGAGTTAGATCACTCATTATGCATTTGGGTCCCAAGGTTTTTATATGACCAATCATATTGAGTGTTTCAAATGATGAATTTGACGCGGAGCCACCCCTCCCGTGTGGCTTTCTTCAGCAAAGATGGCTGACAAAACATTTTGGGGAGGCAAATGTAAGTAGTTATAACGTAGTAACAATCAAGCAAAAAATGTACAATTGAGAGGAATATGTTACTTAATGTAGAGACAAACGATTGTGCATATTTTTTTGTCATAAAGTTAATTTACGAAAATTTGTCATAAAGTTAATTTTTTCTGTCATATCCAATACTAGGTTTATCAAGCTCCATTCTGTGAATGACGCTGTGTCTGCATGTATGTATTACAATTATACACTTCAACAGTGTTTACCACTCTTGCTTCTGGGACATCACTGATTCCACATTGTAACTATGCAATAGACTAGAAACATGATTTTGTAATTCATATATATACAGAATAAAAAACAGTACATCCTGCCAGCACGCCCACAAGCGTGCTGAATGACACGTGATAGAGAACGAGGAATGAGATGGGAGTAACAATTCAGGCTATTTGCTCTAAGATCTGCATAATAATGTAATGAAACAAGCAGGGAGCAGGTTTCTAACCCTCAACATTCTAGCCTGAAGTCTAGCACGCTCTCGACTGTGCCCAAATGTATTAATTGGGGTTGGGGCCGATTGTGGCTAAAAACACTTTATCAATTGGAATCTTTAACATGTGGAAAGGGGGAAAAGTATTATTAGTTTTTCACAAGCGTCGCAGGATGGGCTATTAGCTGAACAATAGACTATTCAACCTTTACTAAAGAATTGTCTAATAGCCAAGCTAGGCGTGAACCCCAACTTGCAACAAATAATTTGTGTCTACCTACACACGTATCTACCTACACACGTATCTACCTACACATGTTCTGAAATATATATATATATCTCAGAACATTAACCGCATATATATGTATATATATCTAGATATAGATATATATACAGTATATATATATGTTTCGAATTCAGGACTGTGATTGGGAGTGTCATAGGGTGGCACACATTTGGCCCAGCGGGTTTGATTGGCCTTCATTGGCCGGGGTAGGCTGGTGCTGAAAATATAGCTAGCTTGTTATGCAAGTGTTGCACACCAACAGATGGAGAAAACCTACACCAGTCGAGCAATTCAGTTCAACAATCTTCATTTTAATTTGACTTTTCAAACAACAAGAGGGCTTAATTGGAGTCTATTTCTTCGGAGCCCAGACCTATATAAAATGACTTAACAGGCTGAGGTAGGCTATGAGGCTTTATTAGGCCTACTTACAATTGCAACTGGTCAAAAATGTAGCATCCTACATAAAACAATCGTTTAAAGAAAAAAAATTGATCTAAACATTGTAACTAACAATTAAAAGCGCACATTTGTAAATCCCAAACTCTGAAAGTAATTGGAAAGGTAGATACAAATTATGTGTGACACAATAAAGAATGTAAACAAGATGCTGTGTTTTTATTTACAGTAGCAGGTGTAGCCCATCATGCAAAAGTTTCCTATTAGCAGGACAAAATACATTTTATAACCCTGCTACTGTTGTGAAAATCCCCCAACTTGCAATGTATGATGGTTAAGTACTCTAATGTGTTACATTTCTAAGTCAAAACAGCAGTACAGTATTTATTCAGCAACATCTTTATGCTTTTGTTAATAAAATAAAACAATGGAAAAAAAGACATTCAAATGAGGATGTTTATATAAATTACATTTTAGTTGCACTTCCAGCCAGCTCCAAGACCACAGGTAAAACCTTGCTGAGATGATCAATGTATTTGTTGCATTGTTGTATCGTCAATTTCTCAAGCCAAAAAACATCTTGATGGCCTTCACCAGTTCATCTTTGCTTGTCTGCTTGGCAGAGTTACTGATGAATGTTTTCAGTCGATGCCAAATAAGTTCGATCGGGTTTAAATCAGGAGACCTACATGTAGAGATGAAAACAATATTTGTAGATATACTGTAGGTCCTACAGAAGGTGTTGTAGGTATTTTATTTAGTTATTTAACCTTCATTTTACTACATAAAGGTCTACTTACTCTGCTGGCGTCTTGACCCAGTTTATGCCCTCATCTGCAATGCAAACCCGGGCGGCAGTGTGTTTTGTGTCATTGACTGCCTAACAGCCAAAATTAGGTACAATATTAGAAATATACATGTAAATAGGCCTAACCGTAACAAAATTATTGCTATAATACTACCTGGAAAGAAACGATGTGTACCCAGAAACACCCCTCTGACATAGGGTCCAGCATATCTCTTGATGATTTCTTCCTCAAAGAAATCTCAAGTCATGATACCTGAAAAAGGAGGCAAGAGTGAATTATTCTGGAACACATAACAGTCCGTGAGTTTTAAGCTCCAATATTTTATGTACCTTTTGCTTTGTAAATAGGCAAACTTACCATCAAAAATCAAATATGGGCCTGGTCCCTGGCGAGAAATTGCCCCCCAAACACATGGAGTTTGAGCGGATGCCTGGGACTCGGCTTGCTTCATCTTCCTTTTTTTTTGTAGCAATTTTGAGCAATTTGAAATACAATGTGAAAATGTGCAGTGTACAGTACAGACCAGCAGTTGATTTATTTAAGCATTATTTTTTAGCATTATTAGGCCTACATTAAAGTATGGTAGCCTACTGTACCTGTTCATTTTCCTGGGATTTCGAGGTCGGCGTAAAACAGGCATCTGATGATAGTGTTTGAGAATAGCACTGTCTGTGACCAAAATCCCCAAGTCTACCAGTATTTTTTAAATGTCTCCAGTAGATATTCCGTTCCTCCTGAATGGCCTAATCTGCTCACTTAAATGAATAGAGATCCTGTTCATGGTGCTACAATATAATCAAAGTGAGGACAATCGACAATCTGCTCTATACTTAGAGCCTATTGTAACCTGAAAGTCACGCCTTTCCTCACACGGACCAAAACTCTACCCTTAACACAGTTACCATTCAAAAATGAGCTGTTAATTTAAAAAAAAATCACATTGCGACCAAAGAGAACAGATGAAATGGGATTCGTTTTCATCAAACCAGCATCTTTCTATGGTGCTACCCATTCCAGGGTTAGGACTGTAACCACCAGAGAACTTGAAAATGAGCCGGAGCTGAGAGGATCACCAAAGCTAAAGGTATTTTGGTTTCAGAGCATTTTATATAAAGAAACAAGAAGGTATATAGCCTATCAATGTGTAGGCATACTGTATAATAAACTCGATAATTGTGTACTTAAAATGTGAATGTGTTTTTGCAGAGCTTACTTACAACCATGCCGACAACCATCCGTGGAGATCAGTGGACAAAGGGCTGGACAATGGGCCGCACCGAAAAAACACAAGGTTACCAAGAAAGCGGTTAGTTAAGCTAGGTTCTTAAAATGTGTACATCATTTGTGTGTTGGAATCACTTTGAATTCTTAATTGATCTACTGTTTCTATCATAGGCCATTGCAATCGATGGGGGCTCAGGGCGGTACCATTCTGCTCATCTGATGAAGGTGCTCATGGGTGAGATTCAAACTTTGAAGACCGAGATCGAGTCATTGAAGGCAGACCATCAGAAAGAGAAACATTCTCTGAGGGAAAAAGAGACGGGCGACAGCTGATGCATTGGTCCAGAGCCAGGCGGTATTGGCGGAGAGTCACTCCTCATTAGCGGAGAGTCAGGCGGCATTGGCGGAGAGTCAGGTGGAGAATGACACGTTGAAAAGGGCGAGGAAGGAGATGGAGTCACAATCCATGTCAGGCACACCTGTGAGCTCTGGAACTCCACCTCCGACAGGCAGAGTCAACATACGTGGAGGGTTCGTCAGGCCGTCGGTTCACCCTGACATTTCCATTTATTTTCTGACAACAGAACTTGACCAACTGCTCACCAGGCACAGCAAGGGCCACCCGGACCGTTATGCTGTTCTGCTATTCCAAGGATGTGTAACTGAAGAGAGATACCACGAGTGGGCACAGCATACAAACTGAGATGGATCCCGTGGCTTACCAGTGAACCTCCGGGTGTTCATCGTTAATACTGTGTCTCTGAAGTTTCTGTCCATGACTGATGCAACCCGAAAAAGCATTAAAAACATTAAAAAGCATTAAAGGTCAACAAGAAAGTCTGGACATGGCCTGCTCTCTCTTATGTAAGGAATTATGCACTTTCCCATGTTTACTACAGTATGTACTATATGCTACGTTTACTTGTCAGACTGCACAGTAGCCCAAAAAACAAATGCAGGTGGCTTATATCTTCAAAATGCTTTAAATGCTTTATTATCCATATGTAAAAGCATATACTGTACATTACTGTATTTCTTCATCAGCATCTTTATGCTTTTGTTAATAAAATAATGACAAAAATACTCTTTCAAAATGTCCATAACAAATGACTTGTTCAAATATGCCATGATATTCTTGAGATATGTGTTGACTGAATATATGCAAGTGATGTCTGCTTTATTGCCTTTTTCTCACTCACTCTAGGTTAAATGAAAACAAAATCTCCAAAATATTGTTACTTTTTAAACAAAGTGATTATAATTATTATTAATGAATTCAGAATTATATATAAGCCCCTTAGGATCTGTGAGAATATCTAAAGGAAAATGCCCCTTAGATATTAATTTAGAGTCCTCCAATCCTGTAAATGTAATTATTGGTGGAGAGTCACGCCTTTGAAAAACATATTTTTCGATATACTGTAGGCCTACCATCGGCGAAATGAGTCTCACTAGTGTTGAGTAATGTCTAATGCATAATTCTGTAGTAGACATCACAACTATGTGGTGAAGACATCGCAACTATGAAATAACATTGTACAGCGCCATATTTTCCATTCCATTCTAACAGAAACCCATAGGGTTTTTCATTTTTCATGGAAGAGAAATACCATTATATTAATCAAATGAATTAAGCAATTACCAGTCAAAAGTTACTACAGTATGTATTGTAAACTGCACAGTAGCCTAATAAACAAATAAACAAATTTCGTTAATAAAATAATGATAAAAAATACTCTTTCAAAATGCAGATGTTGATTTAGTTATGGATAATTAATACATATCACTGATTTACAGAAATATTGGAACAAAGCCTATATTTTCAATTTGTTTTTCATGGAATAGGAACACCATAATATTATTCAAATGATTAAGCAAGTACCAGTCAAAAGTTTGGGCACACCTACTCATTCCAGGATTTTAGCTAAGGGATTCTTTAGCTAAATAGCCCAGCACTGTACTGCCTACTGTCACTTTACTTCCAAGATGGCGTAGCAGTCGGACGTGTGTTTTGTCTTGTCCCGTCCTGTATAGTGTAAATATAGTTTTTTTTCCTCGTTTTTTTTTCTGTATATATTTCGTACATATTTTAATCTCACTTTCCAACTACAGGCTGAATATACTCTCCTGCAACCCGCATCCCCCAATGTGGTACGGATCTGCTTTTTCTATACTTTAGAATCTGAACCCTCATCAGAAGCTAGCCGCTAACTAGCTACTAGCTAGCCACTGCTAGCGGTCTTCAACGCTAACTAGGACACCAGCGCGACATCTACCCAAAGCATATCAGACTGCTTTTTCTCTACCACATCTCCGGATTCCTACCGCAAGCTCTGAACCTTTATACCGGATCATCGTAAATAGCTAGCTGCAATCCGAGTGGCTACTCCTGGCTAACGTCTCTGTCCCAGAGCAAGCACCAGTTAGCCTGGAGCTAGCCTCGAGCTAAGCCCATCTCCCGACTTGCTGAAGAGGTCCAAAAATACCTAATTTGCCAATTGGCCTGGACCCTCTACTGACCCTCTACTGCCGACACGGAGCCCCGCCGATCCATCACGACTGGTCCGCCGACATAATCGTCCGAGGGGTTTCAACAGGCTTTTCCGCTGCGACATCGCCAAAGATCCATCTGCTGGCCAAGGCCCGCGAGCTTTCTGAATCGCTGTATCTCCAGCTCACCGCATGAAGAGGAATAAACAGACTCACCCCATCGCGACGTCCCCCAAAGGTTAACTCTCTAGCCCTCGCTATCTCCCTGCTTGCTAATTCGGCCTGCTAACGGCTAGCTTGTCAAGCTCCGGTCCGCTAACTGCTACCTTGTCTAGCTCGGGCCTACGAACTGTTAGCTTGTTAGCACAGGCCTGCTAACCGTCTGAACCACCGCGTCCCAATCACTCTCTGACCCCATTTACTTTCTATCTCTTTTTGATTTTTAATTTGTTTATACCTTCCGGAAACCTGCCTCACCCAATGTGATACGGAATCGCTGTTACTTTTACTCTTATTTTTATTTTTATGACACACTCAAGAACCTCCAGACGCTAACCAGCTAACTAGCTACAAGCTAGTTAGTCATTGTTAGTTTAAAAAAAAAAAAACCTGGATAACACTCGCCAGCCCAGCCCCCCTGCCCATCCACCGCTGCCCCTGGACACTGATCTCTTGGCTACATAGCTGACGCACGCTGGACTGTCCATTAATCACGGTACTCCTTTCTGCTTGTTTGTCTTACCTGTCGGCCCCGTTGCCTAGTCAACGCCATTTTACCTGCTGTTTGTTGTGCTAGCGGATTAGCCTCGCCTACTGTTTTTAGCTAGCTTTCCAAATTCAACACCTGTGATTACTGTATGCCTCGCTGTATGTCTCTCTCAGATGTCAATATGCCTTGTATACTGTTGTTCAGGTTAGTTATAATTGTTTTAGTTCACAATGGAGCCCCTAGACCCACTCTGCATACCCCTGTTACCTCCTTTGTCCCACCTCCCACACATGCAGTGACCTCACCCATTACAACCAGCATGTCCAGAGATACAACCTGTCTCATCATCACCCAGTGCCTGGGCTTACCTCCGCTGTACCCGCACCCCACCATACCCCTGTCTGCGCATTATGCCCTGAATATATTCTACCATGCCCAGAAACCTGCTCCTCTTATCCTCTGCCCCCAACGCTCTAGGCGACCAGTTTTGATAGCCTTTAGCCGCACCCTCATACTACTCCTTCTCTGTTCCGCGGGTGATGTGGAGGTAAACCCAGGCCCTGCATGTCCCCAGGTACCCTCATTTGTTGACTTCTGTGATCGAAAAAGCCTTGGTTTTATGCATGTCAACATCAGAAGCCTCCTCCCTAAGTTTGTTTTACTCACTGCTTTAGCACACTCTGCTAACCCTGATGTCCTTGCCGTGTCTGAATCCTGGCTCAGGAAGGCCACCAAAAATTCAGAGACATCTTCCGTCAAGATAGAACTACCAAAGGGGGCGGAGTTGCAGTCTACTGCAGAGATAGCCTGCAAAGTAATGTCATACTTTCCAGGTCCATACCCAAACAGTTCGAACTACTAATTTTGAAAATTACCCTCTCCAGAAATAAGTCTCTCACTGTTGCCGCCTGCTACCGACCACCCTCAGCTCCCAGCTGTGCCCTGGACACCATTTGTGAATTGATCGCCCCCCATCTAGCTTCAGAGTTTGTTCTGTTAGGTGACCTAAACTGGGATATGCTTAACACCCCGGCAGTCCTACAATGTAAGCTAGATGCCCTCAATCTCACTCAAATCATCAAGGAACCCACCAGGTACAACCCTAACTCTGTAAACAAGGGCACCCTCATAGACGTCATCCTGACCAACTGGCCCTCCAAATACACCTCCGCTGTCTTCAACCAGGATCTCAGCGATCACTGCCTCATTGCCTGTATCCGCCACGGAGCCGCAGTCAAACGACCACCCCTCATCACTGTCAAACGCTCCCTAAAACACTTCTGTGAGCAGGCCTTTCTAATCGACCTGTCCCGGGTATCCTGGAAGGACATTGACCTCATCCCGTCAGTTGAGGATGCCTGGTCATTCTTTAAAAGTAACTTCCTCACCATTTTAGATAAGCATGCTCCGTTCAAAAATGCAGAACCAAGAACAGATACAGCCCTTGGTTCACTCCAGACCTGACTGCCCTCGACCAGCACAAAAACATCCTGTGGCGGACTGCAATAGCATCGAATAGCCCCGTGATATGCAACTGTTCAGGAAGTCAGGAACCAATACACGCAGTCAGTCAGGAAAGCTAAGGCCAGCTTCTTCAGGCAGAAGTTTGCATCCTGTAGCTCCAACTCCAAAAAGTTCTGGGACACTGTGAAGTCCATGGAGAACAAGAGCACCTCCTCCCAGCTGCCCACTGCACTGAGGCTAGGTAACACGGTCTCCACCGATAAATCCACGATTATCGAAAGCTTCAATAAGCACTTCTCAACGGCTGGTCATGCCTTCCGCCTGGCTACTCCAACCTCGGCCAACAGCTCCGGCCCCCCGCAGCTCCTCGCCCAAGCCTCTCCAGGTTCTCCTTTACCCAAATCCAGATAGCAGACGTTCTGAAAGAGCTGCAAAACCTAGACCCGTACAAATCAGCTGGGCTTGACAATCTGGACCCTCTATTTCTGAAACTATCTGCCGCCATTGTCGCAACCCCTATTACCAGCCTGTTCAACCTCTCTTTCATATCGTCTGAGATCCCCAAGGATTGAAAGCTGCCGCAGTCATCCCCCTCTTCAAAGGCGGAGACACCCTGGACCCAAACTGCTATAGACCTATATCCATCCTGCCCTGCCTATCTAAGGTCTTCGAAAGCCAAGTCAACAAACAGGTCACTGACCATCTCGAATCCCACCGTACCTTCTCCGCTGTGCAATCTGGTTTCCGAGCCGGTCACGGGTGCACCTCAGCCACGCTCAAGGTACTAAACGATATCATAACCGCCATCGATAAAAGACAGTACTGTGCAGCCGTCTTCATCGACCTCGCCAAGGCTTTCGACTCTGTCAATCACCATATTCTTATCGGCAGACTCAATAGCCTCGGTTTCTCGGATGACTGCCTTGCCTGGTTCACCAATTACTTTGCAGACAGAGTTCAGTGTGTCAAATCGGAGGGCATGCTGTCCGGTCCTCTGGCAGTCTCTATGGGGTGCCACAGGGTTCAATTCTCGGGCCGACTCTTTTCTCTGTATATATCAATGATGTTGCTCTTGCTGCGGGCGATTCCCTGATCCACCTCTACGCAGACGACACCATTCTATATACTTTCGGCCCGTCATTGGACACTGTGCTATCTAACCTCCAAACGAGCTTCAATGCCATACAGCACTCCTTCCGTGGCCTCCAACTGCTCTTAAACGCGAGTAAAACCAAATGCATGCTTTTCAACAGATCGCTGCCTGCACCCGCATGCCCGACTAGCATCACCACCCTGGATGGTTCCGACCTTGAATATGTGGACATCTATAAGTACCTAGGTGTCTGGCTAGACTGCAAACTCTCCTTCCAGACTCACATCAAACATCTCCAATCGAAAATCAAATCAAGAGTCGGCTTTCTATTCCGCAACAAAGCCTCCTTCACTCACGCCACCAAGCTTACCCTAGTAAAACTGACTATCCTACCGATCCTCGATTTCGGCGATGTCATCTACAAAATGGCTTCCAACACTCTACTCAGCAAACTGGATGCAGTCTATCATAGTGCCATCCGTTTTGTCACCAAAGCACCTTATACCACCCACCACTGCGACTTGTATGCTCTAGTCGGCTGGCCCTCGCTACATATTCGTCGCCAGACCCACTGGCTCCAGGTCATCTACAAGTCCATGCTAGGTAAAGCTCCGCCTTATCTCAGTTCACTGGTCACGATGACAACACCCATCCGTAGCACACGCTCCAGCAGGTGTATCTCACTGATCATCCCTAAAGCCAACACCTCATTTGGCCGCCTTTCGTTCCAGTACTCTGCTGCCTGTGACTGGAACGAACTGCAAAAATCGCTGAAGTTGGAGACTTTTATCTCCCTCACCAACTTCAAACATCAGCTATCCGAGCAGCTAACCGATCGCTGCAGCTGTACATAGTCTATTGGTAAATAGCCCACCCATTTTCACCTACCTCATTCCCATACTGTTTTTATACTGTTTTTTAAAATTTATTTATTTACTTTTCTGCTCTTTTGCACACCAATATCTCTACCTGTACATGACCATCTGATCATTTATCACCCCAGTGTTAATCTGCAAAATTGTATTATTCGCCTACCTCCTCATGCCTTTTGCACACATTGTATATAGACTGCCCATTTTTTTTCTACTGTGTTATTGACTTGTTAATTGTTTACTCCATGTGTAACTCTGTGTTGTCTGTTCACACTGCTATGCTTTATCTTGGCCAGGTCGCAGTTGCAAATGAGAACTTGTTCTCAACTAGCCTACCTGGTTAAATAAAGGTGAAATAAATAAAAATAAAACATTGTACAGCGCCATATTTTCCTTTCCATTCTAACAGAAACCCAAAGGGTTTTTCATTTTTCATGGAATAGAAACACCATAATATTAATCAAATTAATTAAGCATGTACAAGTCAAAAGTTTGGACACACCTACTCATTCCAGGATTATTATTTATTTTTTTATACTATTTTCTACATTGTAGAATAATAGTGAAGATATCACAACTATGAAATAACGCATGCCCTGTATTCTGTAGTACAGACGCGGCTTGCTCTCCATTATGTAAGGAATTAGGCACTCTCCCATGTTTACTACAGTATTTATTGTAGACTGCACAGTAGCCTAATAAAAAAATTAACACATTTCTTAAATAAAATAATGATAAAAAATACTCTTTCAATAACGTATTACTATGGGAATAAATATCACTGATTTACAGAGATATTGGAACAAAGTTGTCTAATGAAGGCAAACAATTTAGAATCCTCCGATCCTGCACCCTACGCCCGACGTCACGTTGTACAGCGCCATAGAAACCGTGAGGGTTTCATTTTTCCTTTTTCTCTGAATAGAAACACCACCATATTAATGAAATTAATTAAGCCACAAGGTTTTAAATTATCTGGTAATGCCAATACGGAATACTATCAAATGCTTCTCAAAGATGCCTTCTGGTGGTCAAACTAGCAATAACTTGCAGTAACAGATAAAATGTCTGAGAATTAAACGACGTGCCAAAGAATGCCGAGGCAGCACGCAAGGTGTGCTGCAGTATGACGCAACTTTTAAAGGAGGAACCACTGTATGTATCTGGATTTGTCCGTAAAAGGAGCTTCCAAATAAGTAAGGCCTGGCCATTGGTTTGTTTGTTTTTGCCCTACGTTTTACCACACACAGCAGCACATGCACACACAACCCACCGGTTATGAATATTTGTTAGATGCTGTTTATTGTGATTTATTGTGTGGGGTCTTTTTAATTATTGTGTGGAGTCTTTTTAATTTGGTTGTAAACTGAGTACGCAGAAGTCAGGGTTCAGACCTGAGCCAACTCCCCCTGTTTATTGTGAGGAGCAGCGATCACAGGTCTTCTGGACTTGGGAGGAGATATTGGATGGAAAAGGACCCTGGGCACAGCCTGGTGAACATCGACGCCCCAAAGAAGAACTGGAGGCTGCGAAGGCGGAGAGGCGCTGGTATGACGAGGCAGCACGGCGACGCGGATGGAAGCCCGAGAGTCAGCCCCAAAAATGTATTGGGGGGTGGCTCACAGGGAGTATGGCTACGCCAGGTAGGAGACCTGCGCAAACTTCCTGTGCTTACCGGGGGGCTAAAGAGACCGGGCAGGCACCGTGTTATGCTATGGAGCCCACGGTGTCTCCAGCCCGGTGCGGTACATACCAGCTCTTCGTATTGGCCGGGCTAGAGTGGGCATCGAGCCAGGTAAGGTTGGGCAGGCTCGGTGCTCAAGAGCTCCAGTGTGCCTGCACGGTCCGGTCTATCCAGTGCCACCTCCACACACCAGTCCTCCGGTGGCAGCTCCCCGCACCAGGCTTCCTGTGCGTGTCCTCGGCCCAGTACCACCAGTGCCAGCACCACGCACCAGGCCTTCAGTGCGCCTCGCCTGTCTAGCACTATCAGAGCCTTCCTCTTCTCCAGCGCTGCCGGAGTCTCCCGCCTGTTCAGCGCAGCCAGAGCCTTCCTCCTCTACAGCGCTGCTGGAGTCTCCCGCCTGTTCAGTGCAGCCAGAGCCTTCCTCCTCTACAGCGCTGCTGGAGTCTCCCGCCTGTTTAGCGCAGCCAGAGCCTTCCTCCTCTCCTGTGCTGCCGGAGTCTCCCGCTTGTTCAGCGCTGCCAGAGCCTTCCTCCTCTACAGCGCTGCTGGAGTCTCCTGCCTGTTCAGCGCAGCCAGAGCTGCCAGCCTGCATGGAGCAGCCTGAGCTGTCAGTCTGCATGGAGCAGCCAGAGCTGTCAGTCTGCATGGAGCAGCCAGAGATGCCAGTCTGCATGGAGCAGCCAGAGCTGCCAGTCTGCATGGAGCAGCCAGTCAGCCATGATCTTCCAGATCCGCCAGTCAGCCAGGATCCGCCAGTCAGCCATGATCTTCCAGATCCGCCAGTCAGCCATGATCTGCCAGTCAGCCAGGATCTGCCAGGATCTGCCAGTCAGCCAGGATCTGCCAGTCAGCCAGACTCTTCCAGATCTGCCAGTCAGCCAGACTCTTCCAGATCTGCCAGTCAGCCAAACTCTTCCAGATATGCCAGTCAGCCAGACTCTTCCAGATCTGCCAGGCAACCAGACTCTTCCAGATCTGCCAGTCAACCAGACACTTCCAGATCCGCCAGTCAACCAGACTCTTCCAGATCCGCCAGCCAGCCAGGATCTGCCGGAGCCAACTACCTGCCTGAGCTTCCTCTCAGTGCTGAGCTTCCTCTCAGTGCTGGGCTTTCTCTCAGTGCTGGGCTTCCTCTCAGTGCTGAGCTTCCTCTCAGTGCTGAACTTCTCCTCAGTGCTAAGCCCCCCCTCAGTGCTGAGCTTCCCCTCAGTGCCGAGCTTCCCCTCAGTGCCGAGCTTCCCCTCAGTCCCGAGCTGCCCCTCAGTCCCGAGCTGCCCCTCAGTCCCGAGCTGCCCCTCAGTCCAGTGGGGTTCTGGGTGAGGACTACTAGGCCATGGTCGGCGGCGAGGGTGGACTATCCTAGGACGCGAGGGGGAGGAACTAAGACATTGATGGAGTGGGGTCCACGTCCCGAGCCGGAGCCGCCACCATGGACAGACGCCCACCCGGACCCTCCCTATTGTTTTGATGTGCGTCCGGGAGTCCGCACCTTAGGGGGGTCTGTCACGCCCTGGTCGAAGTAATGTATGTTTGTCTTCATTTATTTGGTCAGGCCAGGGTGTGACATGGGTTATTGTGGTGCGTTTTTGTCATGGGTTTTTTGTGGGGTGTCTAGCATAGTCTATGGCTGCCTGAGGCGGTTCTCAATCAGAGTCAGGTGATTATCGTTGTCTCTGATTGGGAACCATATTTAGGCAGCCATAGTCTTTGAGTATTTCGTGGGTGATTGCTCCTGTCTCTGTGTTAGTTGTCACCACATAGGCTGTATAGGTTTTCACGTTCCGTTTGTTGTATTTGTATTGTTCGTGTTTTTTTTCTTCATTAAAGATGTATCGAACTAACCACGCTGCATTTTGGTCTGCTCCTCTTTCGACGGAAGAAAACCGTAACAATGTGACCTCTTATGTTTACAATCGGCAGGAATTGAGCTATGTGTGAATTACAGGGAGGAAGAGAGAATGGTGGAGATAATGGCTATCTTGATCTGCACAGATGAGCTAAATTACTTTACAACTCTGTTCCCTGGCCCTATTTCTGCACATCTGCTAACTGTCACACAGATAAGAGGATGTACTTTCTATAAAAGGAGAGAGACAACTCTGTTCATTGGGCATTTCAACTCTGAACTATTTGAGTGATTGTTGATTGCTCCATTTTTGCAAATCTTATAATAATATTGCTGTTTGAAGAAATCTACAGTCTCTTCTTTTTGTTAGAATTTCCACCACAACTCATACACACTCCCCACCCTTCCCCCACACACAACCACAGGCTCAGATGTTCAACAGTTGTTCCATCCCCGAGTCGAACTCAAGAGAAGACTTGATGTGCGAATGCATATACAGTTGCAGCTGTCTGAGAAGGCACGCAAAATTGAGCAAGAATGGGGAGATTAACCAATGTCAAGTTCTAGGTGATGGAGCTCAGATACACCCCCCTACCCTGAAACACACACATGCTCGTCCCCCGTTATAACCATATTCCCAGGCATCTCTGTGCAGTCAGAACTTTTGATTATTTTGTGCCACCAGGGCCACAATAACTTCCCCTCTCTCTGAGTGACCCCTCCCCATGGGTTACTGCTGCTAGTGTTACTAGCACTGCCACTACCTAGGAGGGTAGTGTCCCCAATGAAATTCTCATCGGCTAGGTACAAGGTCATCAAAGTTCTCATTAGCAGCTTTGGGAAACTCCTTCTATTTTCACTCATCCGGGGGCTTTGGCTTTGTTGGACCAACCCTGCCAGACAGGCTCAGACTCTTGAGGGGCCAGTGCTGCTCTAGTTGGTCTCTGACTGCGTTTATCTTTCTGTCTTGGCTGCAGATAGGCTACTTGCAGTAGGCCTATAAAACAGGACTTCTCCTTAGTGTGTGGGTCGCTCAGGTGGGTGTCTAGGGTATAGGGTTGGGGACCGTTCCATCATGATAGGACAATAAATAAACTATATTTAGAATTCATTAAAAAAAATATCCCATATCGGCTCTTAACCAACTATGCTATTTTGTTTGTCTTTTCGAGTTGTTCGTAACATATTTTGTACATAATGTTGCTGCTACCGTCTCTTATGACCGAAAAGAGCTTCTGGACATCAGAACTGGGATTTCTCACCTCAAACTGGATGAGGAGTTCTTCTTCAATGAGTCGGACGCAAGGGATATACTACAGACACCCGACCAGGCCCAGATCCCTGTGATTTGCTGGAAAAGGAAACGCAGGTTTTGCCGAAAGAGATCAGGATGCCTTGCGAGGATCAGGCGACGAGTGGCTAATCTGCCCTTGCCTTCTGTTCTGCTAGCTAACGTTCAATCGCTGGAAAATGAATAGGGCAAACTGAAAGCACTTATATCCTACCAACGGGACAATAAAACTTGTAATATCTTGTGTTTCATTGAGTCGTGGCTGAACGATGACGTTAAGAACATACAGCTGGTGGGTTATACACTCTATCGGCAGGACAGCACAGCAGCCTCTGGTAAGACACGGGGCGGGGGCCTATGCATTTATGTAAACAACAGCTGGTGCACGATATCTAAGGAAGTCTCAAAGTATCTCATGATAAGATGTAGACCACACAATCTACCTAGAGAGTTTTTATCTGTATTTTCCGTAGCTGTCTGCCTACCAACACAGACAGAGGCGGGCACTACAACCGCACTCAATGAGCTGTATTTCGCCATAAGCAAACAGGAAAACGCTCATTCAGAGGCGACGAGTCATGTGGCCGGTGACTTTAGAGCAGGGAAACTTTTTCAGTTTTACCTAATTTCTGTCAGCAGAGATGCGTACAAAGCTCTCCCTCGCCCTCCATTTGGCAAATCTGACCATAACAATATCCTAATGAGTCCTGCTTACAAACAAAAATTAAACCAGGAGGCACTAGTGACCCAGTCTATAAAAGTGGTCAGATGAAGCAGATGCCAAACTACATGACTGTTTTGCTAGCACAGACTGAAATATGTTCCGGGATTCTTCCGATGGCATTGAGGAGTACACCACATCAGTCACTGGCTTTGTCAATAAGTGCATCAAGGACATCGTCCCCACAGTGACTGTATGTACATACCCCAACCAGAAACCATTGATTACAGGCAACATCCGCACTGAGCTAAAGGGTAGAACTGTCGATTCAAGGAGCGGGACTCTAACCGGGATGCTTATAAGAAATCCTGCTATGCCCTCCGATGAACCATCAAACAGGCAAAGAGTCAATACAGGACAAAGATCGAATCATACTACACCAGCTCCGACGCTCGTTGGATGTGGCAGTGCTTGCAAACTATTACAGACTACAAAGGGATGCACAACCGCGAGCTGCCCAGTGACACAAGCCTACCAGACGAGCTAAATAACTTCTATGCTCACTTCGAGGCAAGTAATACTGAAACATGCATGAGAGCATCAGCTTTTCCAGACGACTGTGTGATCACACTCTCTGTAGCCGATGTGAGTAAGACCTTTAAAAAGGTCAAGATTCACAAGGCCGCTGGGCCAGACAGATTACCAGAACGTGTACTCTGAGCATGCACTGACCAACTGGCAAGTGTCTTCACTGACATTTTCACCTTCTCCCTGTCTGAGTCTGTAATACCAACATGTTTCAAGCGGACCAACATAGTCCCTGTGCCCAAGAACACTAAGGAAACCTGCCTAAATGACTACTGACCCGTAGCACTCACGTCCGTAGCCATGAAGTGCTTTGAAAGGCTGGTCATGGCTCACATCAACACCATTATCCAAGAAACACTAGACCCACTTCAATTCGCATAACGCACCAACAGATCCACAGATGATGCAATCTCTATTGCACTCCACACTGACCTTTCCCACCTGGACAAAAAGGAACCCCTATGTGGAATGTTATTTATTGACTACAGCTCAGCGTTCAACAGTATAGTGCCCTCAAAGCTCATCACTAAGCTAAGGACCCTGGGACTAAACACCTCCGTCTGCAACTGGATCCTGGACTTCCTGATGGGCCGCTCCCAGGTGGTTAAGGTAGGTAACAACACATCCACCATGCTGATCCTCAACACGGGGGTCCCTGCGGTGCGTGCTCACTCCCCTCCTGTACTCCCTGTTCAAGCATGACAGCATGGCCAGGCACGACTCCAACACCATCATTAAGTTTGCTGATGGTAGGCCTGATCACCGACAACAATGAGACAGCCTATAGGGAGGAGGTCAGAGACCTGACCGTGTTGTGCAAGAACAACAGCCTCTCCCTCAACATGATCAAGACAAAGGAGATGATTGTGGAATACAGGAAAAGAAGGACTGAGCATGCCCCCATTCTCATCGACAGGGCTGTAGTGGAGCAGGTTGAGAGCTTCAAGTTCCTTGGCGTCCACATCACCAACAAACTAACATGGTCCTAGCACACCATGACAGTCGTGAAGAGGGCATGACAAAACCTATCCCCCTCAGGAGACTGACAAGATTTGTCAAAGGTCCTCAAATCCTCAAAAGGTTTTTAGAGCTGCACCATCGAGCGATTGGTTGCATTACTGCCTGGTACTGCAAAACCCTTACGCACCACTGCACTTGTATACCAGGGTTGGCTGGCCTTCTCTAGTCACTTGCAGGCTCAGTCACTGGCATACTTTTAGTTACAAAGCCATTTTGGGTTTACTAGCTTTTTATTTGGGAATTTTTATTGTTCAGAAATGTGGTGGGTACTCTCTTTGTTCGCTGGACTTTATCCTGCTAACTGTTCCAAATATCTGAACTGAATTTGGTAAAGGGCTTTTATGTATTCTGCACAAAATTGAAAGCTCTCTCTGTCAGATCTCCTGCTCACAGACACACATGGGCTCAGGAATTTGCAACCATTTTCCTTTTTCACTCACTTCACTCCACAAAAACAAACACCCTACCTTCCGTCAAACAGTGGTGGAAAAAGTACCCAACTGTCATACTTGAGTAAAAGTATAGATACCTTATTAGAAAGTTACTCAAGTAAAAGTGAGTCACCCAGTAAAATACTACTTGACTAAAAGTATGAACATATTTGGTTCTAAATATACTTAAGTATCAAAAGTAAAAGTATAAATCATTTCAAATTCCTTATAATAAGCAAAGCAGACGGCACCATTTTCTTGTTTTTAAAATGTACGAATAGTCAGTGGTACACTCCAACACAAATGATGCATTTGTATTTTGTGAGTCTGCTAGATCAGAGGCAGTAGTGATGACCACGTGTTCTCTTTATAAATGCATGAATGGGACCATTTTCCTGTCCTGCTAAGCATTCACCATGCAACGAGTACTTTTGGGAGTTGGTAAAAATGTATGGAGTAAAAATTATATTATTTTCTTTAGGAATGTTGTGAAGTAAAAGTAGTTAAAAATAGAAATAATAAAGTACAGATACCCCAAAACACTACTTATGTAGTACTTTAAAGTATTTTTACTTCAGTACTTTACACCATTGCCATCACAATAAACTCGCAAAGCACCTTTTACTGGCTCAAACAGCCGGACGATCAGCCTGCTTACAACCCTTAGTAAACGTTTGGAAAAAAATTGTGTTTGACCAAATACAATGCTATTTTATAGTAAACAAATGAACAACTGACTTTCACCATGCTTACAGGGGTGGGCACTCAATACGTGCAGCACTAAAATAAATGTATACTAAGAAGCTAGTGGGAGCTATTTCGTCAGAGTTCATTGCAGCTTTTGACATTATCAATCATACTCTGCTGCTGAAAAAACATGTGTTATGTCTTTACATCCGCTGCTATATCGTGGATCGAGAGTTACCTGTCTAACAGAACACAGAGGCTGTTCTTTAATGGAAGCCTCTCCAACATAATCGGGCAGAGTTGGACTTCCCCAGGGCAGTTGTCTAGGCCCCTTACTGACACTGGCACTGAGTAAAGCTAATATACTGTATGTATGCCGATGACTCAACATTATACACGTCAGCTACCACAGCAAGCGAAATCACTGCAACACTTAACAAAGAGCTGCAGTCAGTTTTAGAATGGCTGGCAATAATAAGCTAGTACTAAATAAAAACTAAAAGGATTGTATTTGAGACTAACGATTCACTAAATCTCAACTTGTAATGAATACTGTGGAAATAGAGCAAGTTGAGGAGACTAAGCTGTTTGGTGTAACCCTGGAATATAAACAGTTAAGGTCAACACATATTGATGCAATGGTAGCTAAGGTGGGCAGAGGTCTGCTCTGCTTTCTTGACAAGGCAATCAACAAACCAAGTCCTACATGCTCTAGTTTTGTCGCACCTGGACTACTGCCCAGTCATATGGTCGAGTGCCACAAAGATGGACAGTTGGCCCAGAACAGAGTAGCATGTCTGGTCCTTAAATGTACACAGAAAGCTAACATCAATGACATGAATGTCAATCTCTCCTGGCTCAAAGTAGAGGAGAGAGTGACTGCATCACTACTTGTCTTTGTGAGAGGGATTGACATGTTGAAATTACCGAGCTGTCTGTTCAAATGACTAGTACACAGCTCAGACACCCATGCATAACCCACAAGACATGCCACCAGCAGTCTCTTCACAGTTCTCAAGTCCAGAACCGACTCTGGGAAAAGCACAGTACTACACAGAGCCATGACTACATGGAACTCTATTACACATCAAGGAACTCACGCAAGCAGTAAAATCAGATAAAAAGCTCCAGATAACACTACACCTTATGGAACAACGTGAACTGTTAAGAGAGACACACACAGCACAGCACAGCACACACACACACATGCATACTCACACACACGCCAACACATGCATTGTACACATGTACAGTGGCTTGCGAAAGTATTCATCCCCCTTGGCATTTTTCTTATTTTGTTGCCTTACAACCTGGAATTAAAATAGATGTTTTTGGGGGTGTTGTGTCATTTGATTTACACAACATTCCTACCACTTTGAAGATGCAAAATATTTTTTATCGTGAAACAAACAAGAAGACAAAAAAACAGAACACTTGAGCGTGCGTAATTATTCACCCCCCCCAAGTCAATACTTTGTAGAACCACCTTTTGCAGCAATTACAGCTGCAAGTCTCTTGGGGTATGTCTCTATAAGCTTGGCACATTTGCCACTGGGATGTTTGCCCATTCTTCAAGGCAAAAAATGCTTCAGCTCCTTCAAGTTAGATGGGTTCTGCTGGTGCACAGCAATCTTTACGTCATACCACAGATTCCCAATTCGATTGAGATCTTGGTTTTGATTAGGCCATTCCAAGACATTTAAATGTTTCCCCTCAAACCACTCGAGTGTTGGTTTAGCAGTATGCTTAGGGTCACTGTCCTGCTGGAAGGTGAACCTCTGTCCCAGTCTCAAATCTCTGGAAGACTGAAACAGGTTTCCCTCAAGAATGTCCCTGTATTTAGCGTCATCCATCATCCTACAATTCTGACCAGTTTCCCAGTCCCTGCTGATGAAAAACACCCCCACAGCATGATGCTGCCACCACCATGCTTCACTGTGGGGATGGTGTTCTCTGGGCGATGCGAGGTGTTGGGTTTGCACCAGACATAGCATTTTCCTTGATGGCCAAAAAGCTAAATTTTTGTTTCATCTGACCAGAGTACCTTCTTCCATATGTTTGGGTAGTCTCCCATACGCCTTTTGGCCAACCACAAACGTGTTTGCATATATTTTTTAAGCAATGTTTTTTTTCTGGCCACTCTTCCATAAAGCCCAGCTCTGTGGAGTGTATGGCTTAAAGTGGCCCTATGGACAGATACTCCAATCTCTGCTGTGGAGATTTGCAGCTCCTTCAGAGTTATCTTTGGTCTCTTTGTTGGCCCTCTGATTAATGCCCTCCATGCCTGGTCCGTGAGTTTTGGTGGCCGGCCCTCTCTTGGCAGTTTTGTTGTGGTGCCATATTCTTTCCATTTTTTAATAATGGATTTAATGGTGCTCAGTGGGATGTTCAAAGTTTCTGATATTTTTTTATAACCCAACCCTGTTCTGTATTTCTCCACAACTTTGTCCCTGACCTGTTTGGAGAGCTCCCTGGTCTTCAAGGTGCCGCTTGCTTGGTGGTTCCCCTTGCTTAGTGGTGTTGCAGACTCTGAGGCCTATCAGAACAGGTGTATATATACTGAGATCATGTGACAGATAATGTGACACTTAGTTTGCACACAGGTGGACTTTGTTTAACTAATTATGTGACTTCTGAAGGTAATTGGTTGCATCAGATCTTATTTAGGGGCTTCATAGCAAAGGAGGTGAATACATATGCACGCACCACTTTACCGTATTTAAAAAAAATTCACAACACCAATTTGGATTATTTTGTGTATGTCCATTACATTAAATCCAAATGAAATTTGAATTACAGATTGTAATGCAACAAAATAGGAGGGGATGAATACTTATGCAAGGCACTGTAGATTTTAATAATGTTGTATGGTGGTATTGTATTTTTTTTTGCTGTGGTAGTAGCTAATGGGGATCCTTAATAAATACAAAAAGTCAACATTAAACCAAAAGCATGGATTGCTGTCATTCCTTGTCCATAAAATGCTTACAGGGTAAGGAAATCAATATGTAATTTTGTAGTTTTGGTGAACTATCCCTTTAATATTGAGAGGGATGGGATTCTTTAAAACAAATCACCTGGAACAGCACCATCTAATGGTCAAAACCTGGAAATATCAATATGTAGGATGGGACAAAATCCTAACAACTTCAAATCAAATCATATTGTATTTGTCACATGTGCCGAATACAACAGATATAGACCTTACAGTGAAATGCTTAATGATTAATGTCTCTGAACAAGAAAAAACAACACCAAATTCACTTGAAATACACTTCATAGGATGATATTCTGAGCCGCAGCTCCATTCTACTTGTCAGACAGAGAACTGATACTATATACTTGTTGAGGTGGGATTGGCGTTTGGTATGTGGGGTCAGAGTGTTTCTTTTGACCATTTCTTTTGATCCCTCATGTCTAACACATTGTCAGAAAAATGTTTGGTCCAAATCGGATGTTAGGTACTATATTTATTGAATATTACATGAATCCTATTAATTAAAATTGACACTTTTGGTGCAATCAATTAGCTTAATTTATAAGAGATCAAATCGTTTTTAAAACAAAATATTAAAGCTAACAACAGAAACAATTTCAGAACAATTCGAAATGGTGGGTGTTGAAATCCTCTTTCTTGTGCTTTTTGAGGTGGAATGACCCCATAGTAATAGTGGGTTAGGGCATTTGTTTCTGCTCCATTTCCAGCTGTACATTTACATACCATGGCTGTGACTTTGTGAGGCTCTCAGCTCTGCTGTGAGAGATTGTCTTGGTTTCTAGCTCAAATAGGGCATTCCTCCTCTTGACATATCACTTGCTTTCATACTTCATACAGCATTTTAATTAACATAATATAAATTCTTGATTTCATTTGGAACATGGAACCAACCAACCATTCCAGTATGGAATCATCTGCCTTTCCTGAAATGGTTTTTCTTCACACACACTTTCTTCAGAAATGTAGGTATTTTTTTACCTCCATGTCACACATTATTCATTGCTCAATGAGCAGATGTCTATTTACATAAGCCTGGTGTCGGCAGCACAGAACATTTACACACACTATATAAGCTCATTTCATTTTAAGACATTGGAGGTGTGACTTTAAGTTTGTAGATGTGGATTTTCAGAACAGTCTTACAGTAATAACTGAACAATTTGTGTGTTTGAGGAATAAAGAAGATATGACATTACAATGTTGGTTTAGTGATAAGGGAACTGATGCTGGCAGGCTCAGCTATAGATAATGTAGTATAGGAGAGGAAGTAGTCAGCATAGCGTATAGGGTCTAGCTGAGGTGAAGGCGAGTGATGTTTGTTGATTTGAGTTATTTGGTGGCAACCCAGACGTGTTAGTCAGGGTGTACTCTTCTCTACTCTTGTGACATCTGACTGACTCATTAACATTCTCTGCAAGGTTTTCTCTCACACATCCTCTCCCTCCTAAACGCACATGCACAGCCAAAGATTTTCCGCTTGCAGGCAGACACGAATATGTTTCAGGATGACAGGCTGAGTGACATGCTTTTGCATAGGCTTTGCATATGCGCTTTGTAGTATTTTGTTGTGGTACTAGAAAGAAAAATGCCTGGAACGTAAAATAACGTTATTAACAGGCTACCATGCTTTTAAAATAATGGTTCTGTTCCGGAACAGTATGGATCACTTTCGTTCCAGGTTCCATTTCTGTTCCTTGAAAAATGTAGTTATATTCCAGTTCCAACCCCTGCTACTAATGCATGCATCCTTCCTTCATTAGAATGCTGGTGTGTCCACAGAACATAAAGATGCTAATGATTTATTTATGATGTAATCCTAAAGGGCCCTGTGCTTCACAATGAAGATCTCACTGCAGCAATCATCTAAACTTGGCCATAATGAGAATGGACAAAAGCACCCACAAGAATAACACATATGCCAGATATTGTCATGATGGCATACATGCTACAATCCCTCAGAAATTGGATTCCTTTACAAACACAATGGGCTGTGTTGACAATTAATGGCAATTTTCCCATGTTTATGAAGACTGCATTCACGGTAAACACTGTATTTATTTTTACATTTCTAGCGTGCAATCTATAATGCTTTAAGCAGCGATACAGATTGAATAGAGCACAAGGACTGCCTAACGTGTGTTGTGCAACCGTTTAGCTAAATTCAAATGCAATCAATTCATGTCAAATCAAAACAAAAGTGTATTTGTCACATGCACCGAATACAACAGGTGTAGTAGACCTTACAGTGAAATGTTTACTTACAAGCCCTTAACCAACAATGCAGCTTTATGAAAAAAAACCAAGTGTTAAGTAAAAAATAGATGAGTAAAACATTTAAAATAACACTAACAAATAATTAAAGAGCAAAAACTAACAGTAACAAATAATTAAAGAACAGTTCAAGGCCAGTGGCAGATCATTCTGAGAAATATTTTTATGAAGTCTCTCTGGAGGTTGAGTTTAGATCAGTCTCAGTATGCACTCTCTCTCGTCCTCTCCCTTTCTGACATCTGTATTGGCTCTAATCCAATCTTTTTTCAGTAAATGCCTATTCCAAAACTTCCAGAGTCAATTGAAGTGCTTTGTGTGTGCTCTCTTGTGTACAAAGAGAGAATACAGAGAAATAGAGAGGAGTTCCTTCAGCTGTCTGAGAATGAACTGCTTTTTCCTCCAGTAACTGTTAGCGCAGCGTCTGCCTTTTAGCAGCACCAATTACATGTATTTTTTAAAAAGCACTGCACTTGTCAAATGAACATTAAAAGAGCATTCTCAATTACTCCCCACTGGGCACACACTGTTTGAATCAACGTTGTTTCAACTTCATTTGTAGAAGTATTTTGACGTGTAATCAACGTGGAAAAAGACATAAAACCACTACTGTTATCACCTCATTTCAACCACTTATGTAAACATTGAAATTAGGGAAATAGTTCAACATAAATACATTGACTTAACCTGACAAATAGGTTTTTACATCAATCTAATTCCAACTTAAGAACTATGCATATTTAAAATTGCGTCGATTTTGTTTGAATTTCATATTTTATTAGACGTGTTTTATTTGACCTTGTTTCAATGTTGATAGTAAAACAGGGAGATCGTTCAAGATTGATGTCGAAATTGGACGTCTATCCATGTCCCGAGGACGTCGTGAAATGCCTTCAAAACTGTCCACTAGAGGCAACAGTGAGTGAGTGCTATTACCATCGAGTAGGCTTGTGTTTTGCTAGGGCGTAATCCCATGACTCTGGATCAGAAGGTTGCGCATTTGATCCCAGTTGTGGACACAGTTTTTATTTTGGGGGATTTAACCCTATCCCAAACCTTAACCCTTACCATAACCATTCAGAATGAGTGCCTAATCTTAACCCTTAACTTATTCATTTGACTTGAATGGAACAATACAGAGCAGCAGGTGCAACAAAAACATTCATTTAGCAGTGAGACTCTGAGAGCTTGTTGAGTAAAATAGAATGTTTGAATCAACCTATATAAAGAGGTACAATATATTGAAATAAAATGTGAAACCACAGTCCAATGATTCATTGACTCCAACTTGGTATTTGAGGGGTAATGGACTTCAGTAAGAAACAGTCTACCATCCAGATGCCCACCTCTGTGTACTCTGCTTAGCTTTTGAAACAAGCTATGTTTGATTCAGCTGAGGTATCATGTCAACACATTTAGACATTGATCTGTTTCCACATTCATTTGCGTAGACTACCTAAATTATATAAAAAAGTTGAAATGAACTCCAACTTTTGTTACACAAGCTCAAATCAAATCACATTTTATTAGTCACATGCACCGAATACAACAGGTGTAGTAGACCTTACAGTGAAATGCTTACTTACAAGCCCTTAACCAACATTGCAGTTTAAAAAAATACAGATAAGAATAAGAAATATAAGTAAAGTAATTTTAGAGCAGCAGTAAAATAACAATAACAAGACTATATACAGGGGGGTACCAGTACGGAGTCAATGTGCGGGGGCACCGGTTAGTTGAGGTAATATGTACATGTATGTACAAGCTGTATGTGAAAGTACATTTAGAGTGAGGTTGGGTTTATGTTGTCTATATTGACATCTGATTTGCCCAAAGTACACCATCATTTCAACGTGATGCTAGGTATACTATCATTCATCCATTGTTGATTGGATCTTTGGAAGTTTAGAAGTAGTTACCATTAGCTCTATAAATAGGATGCCAAAATTCATGAATTAATAATAAACTTTTACCTTTGGATATTGTCTTCTATGTATGTTATTCATAATATACAGTATATATATACTATCCTAGCAGAAGATACATCCCGTTCAAATGTTGATATTTGGTTCAAAATCCAATATCCAGTTTGTCTACACATTAGTGATTGATGGATTCACGTCTCCATCTCAACCACAAATCAAAGTTAAAGAGTAGCAATAAATCAAATCAAACTTTACATGCACTTCAAATAAAGTTTGATTTGATTTAGTAATATTCTTCAACTTACATTTTTGGTTGAGATGGAGAAGTGAATCCAAAATATTAATAACTTGTAGATTACATTTGAAATCAACCAACCAACCTTCATATACAAGATGATATCCATAGGTAAAAATTAATTTGGCATCCTATATACAGGGCTAATGGCAACTACTTCTAAAGTTTCAAAGATCCAGTCAACCATTGATACATTATAGTATACCTAGCTACACGTTGAAATGATGGTGTCCTTTGGTGGTCAAATCACATGTCAATGTAGCCTACATAAATACAACCTCACACCGAATTTACTTTCACATAGACTACAGGGCCGAATTAGGCCCCTTTCCTGCAGTCAAATGACCAAATTGCCCTCAAGTGGCCTCATGGGTGTAATGTTATTCATATTTTTTTTTAAATAATTTGATAATTAATAAACTTTATTTAAAAAAGCAGCCAAAAGATGGTGTTTCTATGTCAAAGGGTTTTGTTATATTTCAGTCTTCTGTGATGTATATGAAGTGTAATTTTGGATTGCAAACTCAAAATGTAATACATTTCAACTCTATATCTGACATGGTACAGGTGTCTTGTTTTTTAAAGACCATAACCATGTGTGTGAGGTGTATATTTTTGTTTCAAAGTAGATTTGTTTAAGTCTACCAAGAAACACTCTGTGTGACCCTGATTTAGCCCACTGGAGGAAAGGGTTAATTCAGAGGCTTACAGGGGCTGGGCCCAAACCCATAGGGGACCCAGAGTCAGAGAATGTTTTAGTTTTTTAAAGTTTTTTTTTTTTTTTTTTTTTTACTGCATCAGCCAACCACAGGAGCCCGCTCTCAATGTTCAAAATACACCAGAAAGCATCATTTTGATCAATAGCTTCTAAAAAAATAGCTGTGGATTAGTGGCGATTAGTGGCGATTAGTGGCGATTAGTGGCGATTAGTGGCGATTAGTGGCGATTAGTGGCGATTAGTGGCGATTAGTGGCGATTAGTTGCTCCCGAGTGGAGCAGAGGTCTAACGCACAGCATCTCAGTGCTAGAGGCATCACTACAGACCCTGGTTTGATTCCAAGCTGTATCACAACCGGCTGTGATTGGGGGTCCCATAGGGCGGTGCGCAATTGGCCCAGCGTTGTTAGGGTTTGGCCGAGTTAGGCCATCATTGTAAATAAGAATTTGTTCTCAACTGACTTGCCTAGTTAAATAAAGGTTAAAAATAAATAAATTAGGTTTTATCATACAGGTAACTGTCAAAATAAAGGAAACACCAACATAAAGTGTCTTAATAGGATGTTAGGCCACCACAAGCCGCCAGAACAGCTTCAACGCTCCAATGAGTGGACCTAAACCATGCCAGGAAAATGCACAGAAAGAGTAGGACATCATATTAACCGGGAAAGCTTAATCCTGACACTTTTATTTCTTGGTCTGACAAGAGAAAATCTAAACTATTGTTACTAAGCCCTTTTAGAGAAACTACATGATCAAAATCACAAACTTCATTGGTATGACATCATAGAGGGGGGCAGAGCAAGCTTCAAACAGCAAGCTCACGCACCGAAGCACATGGTAATATCAGTGGCATAACTTTTTCTGTTTTGATGTTGAAGTTATAAAAGTGTCATAAATAATGCACTGTGCCAAATTGTGATGCAATTGTGAATACTCTGTACTGGGGCCTCAAGATATATCAAAAGTTGCCAATATTATGTAAACCTTTGGTAATTCAGTCATTTTTTTTGTTGTCCAGCTTTACCAACTATAGCTAGCTAAAGTAGGACAGCATGGAGTAGCTAAAGTGGGACAGTCTAATAGGCTTTTCCAATGTCATAAAGACATCAAGTTTACATTAGGGACCCCTTACACATATTTAAACTGTAAATGTAAATATTATCCACAAAACATAAAGTGTCCCATTTAATTATACACATATCCGTTATGCAAGCTAACAACTAGCATAGATAACAAGCTAGCTTGCTTGCTAATTAGCTAACAAGACTAGCCAAGTTGGCTGCGTTGTTCTTTGCATGTGAATGCCTGTTGTCTTGGGGGAACATTGTGATCAATAAAGCCACAGGGCTCCTTGATGAGGTGGTTATAGTGCATCTGTAAAAATGAATGAATGATGTGTGGTACTTTTGATTATCTAGTTATATCGACCAAATAACTTTTGTTATGTTGTGATTATGAGATAAATAAGTTGAGATATCGACATAAGGAGGGAATGTTTGTATTTATTAATATGTCCTCTCTGGACTTCCGTACTAATCTGTCTGTAGAGCCAATATATATATATATTTTCTCCCAATTTGCGAACAGCAGCACTGTTTTTCAAAGTAGCTAATATAGGCTATTGCCACGACGAACGCATCGGCCATCACTGGTGAGTAGCCTATGGCTTCATCTTCATCTGTGTGCCACTGGACATTTTATTTAGTAGCCTAGTTTAGTCAATATACTGTATATATTGTAAATTAAATACAGGATTACAAATATTTTTTACGTTTCCATTTGGAATTCTCAAAGCAATTTCAACGTATACATAGTTCTGATGAATATGTTAAAACTAAATTGATGTATCAACCTGTTAGTTAGGCTAAGTCAATGTATTGTAGTTGAAGTTTTATCCTAATTCCAATGTCTACAACACTGGTTTAAATGAGATGAATACAGTACTGGTTTACTTTTTACATTTTTTTTAAATCCATTTTATTTTCCACATTGAAACAATATTGATTCAACCTGTGTGTGCCCAGTGGGTCCCCTCATAGAGACATCACATCCAACCCCAGAGAGGGACTGTTTAACTCCATGATATCTAGTTGTGTCTGCTCAAAATGCAAATTGATGCCTTGTGCAATTTCTATGTCTACAGGTCTCTGTGAAGGAGGTTAAATATAAACCTCTTACCTAACGAACATTTACTCTTTAGCTGTTTATAGTTGTCAGTTGCTGACGACTCTCACTCCTCCTGTACCTTCTTCTTTAGGATTACCAAGAGATGAGCCCAGCCATTTTATTTCTTCTCCCGAAGATGTCTTCAAAGATGTTCCAGTTAACGTGCCTTTCAAACCTGTTTAAGGTATGTCTTACAACCTTACAGGGATCAGACTCTCCCTCCTTTGTGTTCATAAATAATTATAAAGTATCATTTCAGTACCTCTCTACTGCAGCTGTCTGACATTTCTGAGGGTAATATAGCTTTGTTGCGACTCATGAGCAGGTTCAATGGTTTGTACTGCAAAGGGAGGAGGGGGAAAATATTCTGTCATTGTAGATTTTATAAGTAGCAATGCTGCAGCCTTTCACAGAGTAAGGTTTGCACAGCTATCAAAAAGCTCACCAAAGGTCAGGCCTGTACAGCTTTTGATGGTCTCTGAATGTTATTTATTTTTAACCACTTTTTTCTCCACAATTGGTAGTTACAGTCTTGTCCTACCGCTGCAACTCCGATACAGACTCGGGAGAGGCGAAGGTTGAGAGCCATTCGTCCTACGAAACACAACCCTGCCAAACCTTCTTGACACACTGCTCGCTTAACCCAGAAGCCAGCCGGACCAATGTGTCAGAGGAAACACTGTACAACTGCATGCGTGCATGCGCCCAGGCTGCCCCAGGAGTCGCTAGACCACGATGGGACAAAGACATCCCAGCCAGTCAAACTCTCCCATAACCCGGACAACACTGGGCCAATTGTGCGCCGCCTCATGGGTTTCCCAGTCGGCTGCAACACAGCCCAGGATCGAACCCGGGTCTATAATGACACCTCAAGAACTGCGATGCAGTACCTTAGACCACTGAGCCACTCAGAAGGCCCTGGTCTCTGAATGTTAAGAGTGACTGCCCCTAAAACAATATGTGGCATCGATATGAGTCAGAAACCTATATTATAGTGTCAAAATTGACTACTAAGTGTAAATAGGATAATTTTGGTCATAAAGTCAGTCTCTTTTGGAAACTCAGTGTGTCACGAGTAAATCAAGGTTGGGTTTGGATTACAATTATGTCAATAAATCATGCTTCCTTTTGCATGTGCAAATCGCCCCTCTGCCCACTTCGCTTCCCTTCATTGAATGGAGCTCCATTGTTTCATCGCCCCTAATGTATTCCAAGGAAGGCAGACTGAAAAGCCCTAAACGTATTGCCAAAGTTATATAGTTTGCATGCCCTGCCGAAGGACCCTAGCTAGTATGCGAAATAGCTGCTTGGAGTTTGGCGGTCCTGAAGTCTGCACCAGTAACTCTAGCTTGGTGTGTCATGATTGGTGGTGGTGAGTATAACAAGTAGTGGTGTGTGGGTAATATCACTGTGGAAGCCAAGCCCCTCCCCCCATTCCCCAGAAAAGCCATATTACAACCCATGTGTTGTGATAATTGAGTTGTTTGCTCTATAACCTGTGTATTCATATGCCTTGCAACCGTGATATATAGGCCTAAAGGCAGAGACAATAAGAAGACACAGTTGCAGAATAAATTCAACCACATCTTTGTTTTATCACAAAACCGGATAGCAAACTCTGTCAAGTGAAGTCCACAAAGCATATTGCTTGTACACTAACAGACAGTTACGTGATCTACAGCATGGTCAAGCAAGTTAATGTTTCCGACATTAGAACCACGGAGACTTACCACAAGTCACAAAGAAAACAGGAGCTGCCTCCACTATTGCAGCACAGTTCAAACTTCAACATTTCAACATAATCAAATCACCTCTGCTTAGTGTAATACAGTGACAACTAAAATATACCAAAAACTATTTAGTCCAATCAACGTAAGCTAAATATGATGTGACTGTCCATGGTTCTGATTTCTGTGCTTCTGTGTGTGTGTGTGTGTGTGTGTGCGTGCGTGTACGTTCGTGCAAGTAGAAAAACATGTTGACTCGCTTTCATGTTGACGAAACTGTCTATCACTCTGTCATGCAGTACACACTTTTATTTTTTGTTGTCCTAGGCTACCTGGCTAAAATGCTTGCTCGGTAGCCTAACTTCTATTCATGGGAAATGTTAGATAGTTAACATTAGCCAACATCTTCCATCCTCCTAGGCCAGGGGGGCAGAGCAATGTATGAATTAATGGTTGAATCAGAATCACCGTTGTAATCATTGGCCAGTATGGAGACTTAAGGTGGCTAGCTAACATTTTAGCTAATGTTAGTGTAATTAGCTAACTAGATATCTAGCTAGATACCTCATTACAAGTTTATTGTGAATTCCCTTAAGAAAAAAGATTGTAGTCAGAGTGCAGTATAACTGCAGTTAGAGTGCATTGTAACTGCAGTATGAGGCAAATACTGCGCCCAAAATAACACTGTTTGTTTTACTACAGTAATTTTGCAGTGTAACTGCAGCTAGACTGCGATTACTGCGTTCAAAATACCACAGTCGACTGCAGTTACTGAACTTTTACTGCAGTTTCAAAACGGCAATCTTTTTTTGTAAGGGTTGTCGAGATACTGCTGGTTATGTAACGTTATCATTTGATAATGCTTGCGAGGCAGGCTAGCTAGCTACAGGCTAGCTAACGTTAGCTAGTTACCACAACCACAAAGTCAACATTTGCTGTATTGTAACAAAATATAAACTGTATGTTAGGCCTCCCTGCCAATAACAGCTAGTTTTCACTTTTTCCCTCCCCACTCAGACCGCTCCCAGACCTCCCTAGTTAAATTGTTGCTTGGATACCATATGGGTCTACACTCTAGCACCAATCCTCTGATTGGGCTGTCAAGTTTGAAGAAGACTTTGTGGCCTGTATTGAGCGAATTCTTCTGTTTTTGGTTTCTCACCTCTGTGTTTTGTCTCTGTGCAGAATTCTTCCTGGTTATCAGAGGCTCTGTTATCAGCAAATTGAGAAAAGGCTCAATGCCAGTCATGTCAATGCCAGCGGTAATCCCGGCTGATTTGGCCAGATAAGATTGTGTGCCTTCTGTTGCTCAGTCTGTCCTTCTGTACTTCTCAGACAGGTCATTCTATCTCATGGTCTCTGTCTCCCCCCAAAAACTCTCACCTGTAGGATGCTGGACTTTCGCCACCTTCCAGTCTTTTTGCAGTGCAAAACACTTGTTCCAAACATTACCACATAAATGTTCTTCAAAACAAGTCAACATTGGGTTAGAGCAGAAGCTCTGTGATCTGGTACTGGGATAATGGCAGATTTGGGGCGCTGGTTTGTGAGCGAGCAACTTTGAGCACCTTCCTCTTAACACAGAAACCATGTTGTGTTTGCCACAATGTGATCACAAGGACTCTCCAAAGATGTGCGACTGGAAGAAAACATGGCAGAGGAGATGTTTACCACAGCGCTCCTCTGGGCACAGAGCAAACAGTTTATCCCCCCTTCTTCCTGTCAGGCAAGCTCGCTTCTGCGTCTCTCTGACAACTGTATATTTGTTTGTCAAACAGATGGGCTTGCCAGCACACCCTACACCCCTTTCAATCTCTTCCCAAGATTATTTAATTTGCATGTTGCCAAGTTAACACACAGCCTGCTCCGATCCCAAGCACCAAAATGGCGGTATACAATTTCTGCCTCCAGAACCAAATGACATCTGAAAAGTGAGGCTGCCATTTGATGTCTGAACTGACTGTTGTGCTTCCAGACAATGATTTGCTGTGGTCTGTTAAAATTAGTTCCATAATTTATTTTCCCCAATGCAAGTCTTTCAACAATGTTCTTGTCCTGGTCTCTCAAGACTCGGTTCTTCATTCAACAATAAATAATGATATTTGTTATGGTTTAACTTGATGCTCACACCCCATTTTGTAAAAACCGTTAAAACAAATGATCACACTACTGGACCAGGGATCAGTGTGACCATCTGAGTTTGAACCCAGGTCCACTATGCACCACAAGACTGTGATAGCTCACTGAGCTACAGCCTAGATGTGTGATAGTGAGGCAATAGCAGGCAGTGAGGCAGAAACACTGCAAACAGTACACTAATAAAAACATATTAAAAAGACATAGCTGCGAGCAGCAATGAACGGGGTTCACAGGATGATAGAAAGGACACAAGATCAGTTGGATAATAAAGCAAGCAGTCTATCATGTAGGAACTGTTTTCCTTTATGTGCAATCATCCCAAAATCTGACGTATGGTTTATGAGGAGAAGATTATTTTGAGCATTAGCATTCCATGTGCAAAGAATGAGTTGTTACTAGTTTCCTTGTTTTTTGAGTTATCAATACCACATTCAGTGTGGTTCATCTTAGGTACATTCATGATAGGCCACTGTGGAGTGGATTTACAGTGGTATAAATGGACACGTAAAATCAGATTTTTGCCAATACCTCAGCCATCTTTTGACCAATTCCTTATCTACTGGTATAGTGTGGCCATCTTTGAATGCATAACAAAAATCTCGAACTCTTTACGGACTTTTAGTTTGTGAGAAGATTTTGTATTATTATTGTAAGCATTAGCATTTCATAGTCAAAAAGTGAATTGTTAATAGTTTCATATTTATTTTTAGATATCAATGCCACACTTAACATGGTTCATCATGGTAATGTATTTGATTACTCTAAAAAGTTTCAAGTTCATAGGCCATTGTGAAGTGGATTTACAAAGGATTTAAATGGACGCGTAAAATCTGATTTCTTGATTTTATCAATAAATCAGCCATCTCTTAGTAAAGCCCTGAGCTTTTTTCAAAATAAGTTAATGAGAAGATGTATTTCAAAGGTTTTCAACATTTACAAGATGGAGGAAAATCTATCCTGACGGACCTTATACGTCGTTGATTCAAATGTGTCCAGCATGAGGAAAGACACCTACTGTCACGCCTGATCCTGCTTCCCCTCTCTGGCGCTCGATGGCACCAAGCTGCCCTTCATCACGCACACTTGTCACCATCATTATGTGCATCTGCGCTCATTGGACTCACCTGGACTCCTTCACATTTTTATTGCATTCCCTATATCTGTCTGGCTCCTCTGTTTCATCCCTGTGATAGCATTATTGCGGTTTTATTTTCAAATGTCTAGACACTGTCTGTATTCTGTTCCTGTCCATGTTTCATTAAATGACTCCCTGTACTTGCTTCTCGTCTACAGCGTCTGTCCTTACACCTACATCCAAAGTTTAAAGTCTCCAGGTCAAAGGGGGGATGGATAAGGGTTTAAGTGAGACTGATTATAACGGCACCCCCTATAGGCCAATCGGTGCCATTATTTTTGACCATGTTACTCATGGCCTCTAGCATCTGTGTGCAGCTTCGCTGTGAACTCCTAATAACTGTAGGTAAAAGTAATTGATGGAATTGTATATTAGCACCAAAGTCTATATTTAAATTGAGTTCATTGAAAGTATAATCTCTCAGCAGTATTCCTTTATCTCCATTTTAAGCATTTCCATATAAACATCTCTACACAAATTCATGAAAATCAAGGTGATGGCTTTTAATGCATCAATTAATTATACATGTAGGCTTGGATTATAATAATTGTTTACCAATTGTAAACTACCTCTGGCATAATGAATCTTTTAAAGATGCCAATAAGTACAATGCCAACATTTTCTCCCCTGACCACTCAATAAATACCATTCATTTATTCAGGAATTAAATTAATGCATGACCATATTGCTGATCACAACATTGCTCATGCCGGCTCGGGTGTCAACAGAATCCCCAAGGTATTACACACTTATCTGAAGGGAAAGGGAAGAAGGGAGGGACAGATGGAGGGTGGGATGAGAGAGAGAAAAGAAAGAGAGAGCGAGTGAGAAGGAGAGGGAAAAAAAGAGAAACACTGAGAATCAGGTACTGTAGAGTACGATCCCATGAACTAATCCTCAGGTATAGGGAAATGTGGACAATTCAGCAGCAGTAAGGGAGAGTGAGAGAGACAGGGAAAGAGACAAGAGAGCGAGAGCAGCTGTCGATAGCATTGAACGCCTGTGATTGGCTGTCCCAGAGGAAGCAAGTGCTGACCGGCCAGTTGATGGACCAGCAGTGGGCACATGAATGACGAGGGCCCCACTGATTGTGCTTACTCACAAGGTTTTGCCCTGCCTGATCAATCCCCAAACTGCACCTTTGGCATTGAAATGACTGGAAACCTCCAGACTGTAGTAACATGGTCATCATACTGTACACAACGTGAAGCTACTGTAGCTACTTGATGAAGAAGTATGTTTGTTTTATCCCAATCCCTTTCCCTTTACTCCCAAGGGTTGAGTTACCTATGGAAAAATGTTTTGTATTCCTTGGTAGCTAACCATACATGATGATGAAGATAATGTCATGACTTAATGTAGGTTTTTTAAATGTTCGACACAGTTTCTGAAGCCGGATTTGCTGTGAATCCCAAAATGGGAATGCACACATTAAAATCATGCTACTATGGCATATGTTTTTTTGTGTGTTTACAAACCAGATGTTAAGCTGCTTTACATGAGTACTCGCATGAACAAGCATAAATGATAAAGTTCAAACAGGAAAACATATCCTTATGCACAAATTGAACATTCCCACACGTTTAAATCACCTAGGTCTTTCATCTAGAGTGTGGGCCTGGAGACACTGTATATTAACGAGTAAACAAGGATGAGTGTTAAAAAAAGAGACCCTAAATCAGAGAGAAAGCAAGGCTGCAGAGTCCATTTATTTCTGCCAGCCTAGAGTAATGGTGTGAAAGATGCTCGGGCTGAAGATGAGGCTTTTGTGAGAGGGAGAGAGGGAAAATGTTATTTCATTTTGAGGATGAGGGCGGGTCTCCACTATCCTGGCCGTCAGATCCTGGATGTGGTAAGGTCATTGGTTCTACTGCTGTGAGAGAGCCCTTGGCCTTGTCCGTCACCACTGTAGCCCTTCCTTTGGCCTCTGCTTTGGGTCTTCCCCTGGATTTTCCCACCACCTCCTGTGCCCCAGTCCTCTGCTTCCTAATGGCCCTCTGAGCCTTGTTCTTCAGATAGGTCTCCTCCAGTTGGAACAACAGATCCTCCAGCATCCCCACCTGAGCAGAAAAACAATTAAAAACACAACAGAACAAGTCACAGTGTTATAAGAAATAACAAACACTTTTCATGTGTAAACAGATTTTCCAGAGGAGGTTGTGTGTTGTGAGCCGAGCCCAGCCCCCTTCTCTCCTCTCCAACCCACCAGGGATGTAATTACCTGGTAGAGATGTAGGGTTTGGCCTGTACCTCCCTCATTCATTTGTGAGGTGAAAGCTTGGCATGGGAATTTACTGTGCCCAGCCTGAGCTCATACCGGAGAAAGGGAGGGGGAGAAAGGGAGTGAAATATGAAAGTGAATGTATGATGAAGAGATGAATTTAGAAAAACCTATTTGGGGTACCGGGAAGAGATGGAGAGGGAGCACTCAAAGTGAGGTGGAGGTGAGAGAGAAGGAGAGAGAGAGATAAAAGAACGAGTGAGACTGAAAGAGAAAAATGGAGATAGAGGGAGATAAAAGATGAAAGAGACAGGGTGAGAGAGAGTGAGAGAGGGATGAATGTGTTGTGACTGACAGAGGAGCCATTCTAATGGTGGTGATGATGCTGGGGTGTGTGTTTCTATTAGTGGGATCTGATACCCACCTACAAAGCCATACCTTGGGGATTCACCTCAACTCAGAGCAGGAGAAGTGGGGCTGAGACATCGACCAGTTTACCCTCGTCCTGCACTTTCTTACACTGCATATGCACTCCACACTCCCCTCCCCATGCACATTAGAACCTGGGACTCCATTTGAACAACAGTTAGCCTCTCTATTAGTGTGCGGGCTGCATCTGCACCACTTTGTATATGAAAAGCAGCAGCAGCTTCAGAGGGCCCAGGGCCCGGGGCTGACGGTATCGTGGCTGTGCTATCTATCTACAGAGGCTGCTGTGCCGTGGTGCTGGAGCTGAGCTGTGATATGACGCCTGTCAAAGTGTCCATCAAACCTGTCAGCCCTCATCACCACAGGGACGAAAACAAAGGGTCTGGGTAGGAAAGGGGGGAGGGGCGATTAGGGATATGTGTGGAGCGTTACCCTGTCGACTGACACTCATGTATTCATATATGCAATGCAGCCTAGTCTAAACACTAGGGTGTGGCCCCTTTCAGTGACCTTTTACTGTTACAGTTTTAATAAATCAATAGAAATGAAACTTGATGGTGAGTCACAGTTTTGAACTACTTTATAGTTTTGCTTTGTGTCGTTTGAGCACAGACTGTACAAGCACTCACATATACACTGATCGTAAGCTTTTCCATCTTTCCAGAGAGGGATTGGAAATAGAGTTGGACGTTTGAGTAAAACACTGCAGTGCTGTGGCGCATTACACATTTCTTATAGATATTTTATGGAGCGGAAAACATTGATGCCACCCGTCTGCCGGAACTGGGGAAAGTGCACTTATTTTTATGTAATGGAATTTACAGCAAGGGCCAATGTCTTATATTGACTGGCCAAAAACAAACAGGAAAATCTATGTGTATGCAGACCTTGCTGTTACAGAATCAAGTCGTCATTTATTTGTCAGTTAATGCCCTGCTGATTTATGCGAGTTGAAGAGAGCTGAGGAGGAGCGAGAATGAACTTGCCACCTCTAATATTTCTGGAGCAGCCACACTTAATAAATTATGGTATTGAGAAAAGGTTAGTTGCCACTCTCAAGATACATGAAGCAAAAAGCACAGGGCATACAGTGCCTTCAGAAAGTATTCCTATTTTGTTGTGTTACAGCCTGAATTCAAAATGGATCAAATATATTTGGTTTCTCACCCATCTACACACAATACTCCATAATGACAAAGTGAAAACATGTTTTAAGAAATTATAGCAAATTTATTGAAAATGAAATACAGAAATATCTCATTTACATACAGTTGAAGTCAGAAGTTTACATACACTTAGGTTAGAGTCACAAAAACTTGTTTTTTCAACCACTCAACAAATTTCTTGTTAACAAACTATCGTTTTGGGAAGTCGGTTAGGACATGTACTAAGTGCATGACACAAGTAATTTATCCAACAATTGTTTACAGACAGATTATTTAAATTATAATTCACTGTATCACAATTCCAGTGGGTCAGAAGTTTACATACACTAAGTTGACTGTGCCTTTAAACAGCTTGGAAAATTCCAGAAAATTATGTAATGGCTTTAGAAGCTTCTGATAGGCTAATTGACATCATTTGAGACAATTGGAGGTGTACCTGTGGATGTATTTCAAGGCCTACCTTCAAACTCAGTGCCTCTTTGCTTGACATCATGGGAAAATCAAAATAAATCAGCCAAGACCTCAGAAAAACAATGTAGACCTGTAGACCAATGTAGACCTGTAGACAATGTAGACAATGTAGACCTCCCAAGTCTGGTTCATCCTTGGGAGCAATTTCCAAATGCCTGAAGGTACCACGTTCACCTGTACAAACAATAGTACGCAAGTATAAACACCATTGGACCACGCAGGCGTCATACTGCTCAGGAAGGAGACGCGTTCTTTCTCCTAGAGATGAACGTACTTTTCTGTGAAAAGTGCAAATCAATCCCAGAACAACAGCAAAGAACCTTGTAAATATGCTGGAGGAAACAGGTACAAAAGTATCTATATCCACAGTAAAATAAAATCCTATATCGACATAACCTGAAAGGTCGTTCTGCCACTGCTCCAAAACCGCCATAAAAAAGCCAGACTACCGTTTGCAACTGCACATCGGTACAAATATCGTACTTTTTGGAGAATTGTTCTCTGGTCTGATGAAACAAAAATATAACTGTTTGGTCATAATAACCATCGTTATGTTTAGAGGAAAAAGGGGGAGGCTTGCAAACCGAAGAACACCATCCCAACCGCGAAGCACGGGGGTGGCAGCATCATGTTGTGGGGGTGCTTTGCCGCAGGAGGTACTGGTGCACTTCACAAAATAGATGGCATCATGAGGTAGGGAAATTATGTGGATATATGAAGCAACATCTCAAGACATCAGTCAGGAAGTTAAAGCTTGGTCGCAAATGGGTCTTCTAAATGGACAATGACCCCAAGCATACTTCCAAAGTTGTGACAAAATGGCTTAAGGACAACAAAGTCAAGGTATTGGAGTGGCCATCACGAAACCCTGACCTCAATCCCATAGTAAATTTGTAGGAAGAATTGAAAAAGCGTGTGTGACCAAGGAGTCCTGCAAACCTGACTCAGTTACACCAGCTCTGTCAGGAGGAAAGGGACAAAATTCACCCAACTTATCGTGGGAAGCTTGTGGGAGGCTACCCGAAACGTTTGACCCAAGTTAAACAATTTAAAGGCAGTGCTACCAAATACTAATTGAGAGTATGTAAACTTCTGACCCACTGGGAATGTGATGAAAGAAATAAAAGCTGAAATAAATCATTCTCTCTACTTTTATTCTGACATTTCACATTCTTAAAATAAAGTGGTGATCCTACCTGACCTAAAACAGGGAATATTTACTTGGATTAAATGTCGGGAATTGTGAAAAACTGAGTTTAAATGTATTTGGCTAAGGTGTATGTAAACCTCCGACTTCAACTGTAAGTATTCACACCCATGAGTCAATACTTTGTAGAAGCACATTTGGCAGCGATTACAGCTGTGAGATTTTCTGGGTAAGAGCTTTCCACACCTGGATTGTGCAACATTTGCCCATTATTCTTTTCAAAATTATTCAATCTCTGTTAAATTGGTTGTTGATCATTGCTAGACAACCATTTTCAGGTCTTGCCATAGGTTTTCAAGTAGATTTAAGACAAAACTGAACAGTCACTGTCTTCTTGTTAGATTTGGCCTTTAGGTTATTGTCCTGTTACAGCCATTAAACTCTGTAACTGTTTTAAAGTCACCATTGGCCTCGTTGTGAAATCCCTGAGGGGTTTCTTTCCTCGCCGGAAATTGAGTTATGAAGGATGTATCTTTGCAGTGACTAGGTGTATTGATACACCATCCAACGTGTGATTAACCGTTAGCCACAATGGTCGCACCCCCGCAAAATCTAATTATAATCCCCATCAAAATCTGTCTGTTTTAATGTGGACATCCTTTCAAATTAGTTGATTCGGCTATTTCAGCCACAGGTGTATCAAATTGAGCACACAGCCATGCAATCTCCATAGACAAACATTGGCAGTAGTACGGCCTTACTGAAGAGCTCAGTGACTTTCAACGTGGCACCGTAATGGGATGCGTAAAATTTATGCCCAGCTAGAGCTGCCACGGTTAATTGTAAGTGCAGTTATTGTGAAGTGGAAATGTTTAGGAGAAACAACGGCTCAGTCTCAAAGTTGTAGGCCACACAAGCTCACAGAAGTGGACCGCCGAGTGCTGAAGTGCACAGCATGTAAAAATAGTCTATCCTTGGTTGCAACACTCACTCCCGACTTCCAAACGGCCTCTAGAAGCAAAGTCAGCACAACAACTGTTTGCCGGGAGCTTCATGAAACGGGTCTGAAGCAGTTCTATGGAGTGATGAATCGCGCTTCACCATCTGGCAGTCCGACAACGAATCTGGGTTTAGCGGATTCCGGGAGAACGTTACCTGCCCGAAATCATAGTGCCAACTGTTAAGTTTGGTGGAGGAAGAATAATGGTCTGGGGGTATTTTTCATGGTTTGGTCTAGGCCCCGTATTTCCAGTGGAGGGAAATCTTAACGCCACAGCATACAATGACATTCTAGACAATTCTGTATTTTCAACTCTGTGGCAACAGTTTGGGCAAGGCCCTTTCTCGTTTGAGTATGACAATTCCCCCGTGCACAAAGCGAGGTCCATACAGAAATGGTTTGTCGAGATCATTGTGGAAGAACTTGACTGGACTGCACAGAGCCCTGACCTCAACCCTTTGAGAATAATTCTAATACCGACTGCGAGCCATGCCTAATCGGCCAACATCAGCGCCCGACCTCACTAATGCTCTTGTGGCTGAAAACTAAGGAGATGATTGTGGACTTCAGGAAACAGCAGAGAACACCCCCCTATCCACATCGATGGAACAGTAGTGGAGAGGGTAGCAAGTTTTAAGTTCCTCGGCATACACATCACAGACAAACTGAATTGGTCCACTCACACTGACAGCGTCGTGAAGAAGGCGCAGCAGCGCCTCTTCAACCTCAGGAGGCTGAAGAAATTCGGCTTGTCACCAAGAGCACTCACAAACTTCTACAGATGCACAATCGAGAGCATCCTGGCGGGCTGTATCACCGCCTGGTACGGCAACTGCTCCGCCCTCAACCGTAAGGCTCTCCAGAGGGTAGTGAGGTCTGCACAACGCATCACCGGGGGCAAACTACCTGCCCTCCAGGACACCTACACCACCCGATGTTACAGGAAGGCCATAAAGATCATCAAGGACATCAACCACCCGAACCACTGCCTGTTCACCCCGCTATCATCCAGAAGGCGAGGTCAGTACAGGTGCATCAAAGCTGGGACCGAGAGACTGAAAAGCAGCTTCTATCTCAAGGCCATCAGACTGTTAAACAGCCACCACTAACATTGAGTGGCTGTTGCCAACACACTGTCATTGACACTGACCCAACTCCAGCCACTTTAATAATGGGAATTGATGGGAAATGATGTAAATATATCACTAGCCACTTTAAACAATGCGATTTTAGAAATTGAGCAGCTGCTGAAAAATTAGCTCCTGTATATATTGAGATTTAAATGTTTTTTTAGAGTGAAGTACATCGAAAAAATCAAGAGAAAACTGCAAGACTCAATAGAAGACAAAACAAGGAACAAACCAAAAAGACAGGCTTTTGAAGAAGTAACTATTTTTCATAAAATTGTACAGTTATCTTAGCTAGCTGAATTGCTAGCTGAATTGTTTACTTGTTGCTAAGCAGTTGCTAGGGACTCTCCTGGAAGAAGCTAGCTAGCTTACAAAGAATAACAACAAAAATATCTAGTTAACAGAAGAAAGGAAGACAAAATAAGGACAGAAGAAAAAGGAAAAGAAAAAGGACAACAAAGTGAAACATCTAAAGAAACAAGAGACCATAATACAAGAAACAGCACTATAGAAAGATAGAACAACAACAACGCAGCCACTGCCAGCTAGCCTACTTCAGCAGTATTGTATCATTTGAATTATTTTAGTCAATAAGATTCCTGCTACGTAAGCTTAACTTTCTGAACATTCGAGACGTGTAGTCCATTTGTCATTCCAATCTCCTTTGCATTAGCGTAGCCTCTTCTGTAGCCTGTCAACTATGTGTCTGTCTATCCCTGTTCTCTCCTCTCTGCACAGACCATACAAACGCTCCACACCGCGTGGCCGCGGCCACTCTAATCTGGTGGTCCCAGCGCGCACGACCCACGTGGAGTTCCAGGTCTCCGGTAGCCTCTGGAACTGCCGATCTGCGGCCAACAAGGCAGAGTTCATCTCAGCCTATGCCTCCTCCAGTCCCTCGACTTCTTGGCACTGACGGAAACATGGATCACCACAGATAACACTGCTACTCCTACTGCTCTCTCTTCGTCCGCCCACGTGTTCTCGCACACCCCGAGAGCTTCTGGTCAGCGGGGTGGTGGCACCGGGATCCTCATCTCTCCCAAGTGGTCATTCTCTCTTTCTCCCCTTACCCATCTGTCTATCGCCTCCTTTGAATTCCATGCTGTCACAGTTACCAGCCCTTTCAAGCTTAACATCCTTATCATTTATCGCCCTCCAGGTTCCCTCGGAGAGTTCATCAATGAGCTTGATGCCTTGATAAGCTCCTTTCCTGAGGATGGCTCACCTCTCACAGTTCTGGGCGACTTTAACCTCCCCACGTCTACCTTTGACTCATTCCTCTCTGCCTCCTTCTTTCCACTCCTCTCCTCTTTTGACCTCACCCTCTCACCTTTCCCCTCTACTCACAAGGCAGGCAATACGCTCGACCTCATCTTTACTAGATGCTGTTCTTCCACTAACCTCACTGCAACTCCCCTCCAAGTCTCCGACCACTACCTTGTATCCTTTTCCCTCTTGCTCTCATCCAACACTTCCCACACTGCCCCTACTCGGATGGTATCGCGCCGTCCCAATCTTCGCTCTCTCTCCCCCGCTACTCTCTCCTCTTCCATCCTATCATCTCTTCCCTCTGCTCAAACCTTCTCCAACCTATCTCCTGATTCTGCCTCCTCAACCCTCCTCTCCTCCCTTTCTGCATCCCTTGATTCTCTATGTCCCCTATCCTCCAGGCCGGCTCGGTCCTCCCCTCGCCCGCGGCCCACGCTTGGATTGCGTCCTACCTGACAGGTCGCTCCTACCAGGTGGCGTGGCGAGAATCTGTCTCCTCACCACGCGCTCTCACCACTGGCGTCCCCCAGGGCTCTGTTCTAGGCCCTCTCCTATTCTCGCTATACACCAAGTCACTTGGCTCTGTCATAACCTCACATGGTCTCTCCTATCATTGCTATGCAGACGACACACAATTTATCTTCTCCTTTCCCCCTTCTGATGACCAGGTGGCGAATCGCATCTCTGCATGTCTGGCAGACATATCAGTGTGGATGACGGATCACCACCTCAAGCTGAACCTCGGCAAGACGGAGCTGCTCTTCCTCCCGGGAAGGACTGCCCGTTCCATGATCTCGCCATCACGGTTGACAACTCCATTGTGTCCTCCTCCCAGAGCGCTAAGAACCTTGGCGTGATCCTGGACAACACCCTGTCGTTCTCAACTAACATCATGGCGGTGGCCCGTTCTTGTAGGTTCATGCTCTACAACATCCGCAGAGTACGACCCTGCCTCACACAGGAAGCAGCGCAGGTCCTAATCCAGGCACTTGTCATCTCCCGTCTGGATTACTGCAACTCGCTGTTGGCTGGGCTCCCTGCCTGTGCCATTAAACCCCTACAACTCATCCAGAACGCCGCAGCCCGTCTGGTGTTCAACCTTCCCAAGTTCTCTCACGTCACCCCGCTCCTCCGCTGTCTCCACTGGCTTCCAGTTGAAGCTCGCATCCGCTACAAGACCATGGTGCTTGCCTACGGAGCTGTGAGGGGAACGGCACCTCAGTACCTCCAGGCTCTGATCAGGCCCTACACCCAAACAAGGGCACTGCGTTCATCCACCTCTGGCCTGCTCGCCTCCCTACCACTGAGGAAGTACAGTTCCCGCGCAGCCCAGTCAAAACTGTTCGCTGCTCTGGCCCCCCAATGGTGGAACAAACTCCCTCACGACGCCAGGACAGCGGAGTCAATCACCACCTTCCGGAGACACCTGAAACCCCACCTCTTTCAGGAATACCTAGGATAGGATAAAGTAATCCTTCTCACCCCCCTTAAAAGATTTAGATGCACTATTGTAAAGTGGCTGTTCCACTGGATGTCTTAAGGTGAACGCACCAATTTGTATGTCGCTCTGGATAAGAGCGTCTGCTAAATGACTTAAATGTAAAATGTAAATGTAAACAATGCTACCTTATATAATGTTACTTACCCTACATTATTCATCTCATATGCATACGTATATACTGTACTCTACATCATCGACTGCATCCTTATGTAATACATGTATCACTAGCCACTTTAACTATGCCACTTTGTTTACTTTGTCTACATACTCATCTCATATGTATATACTGTACTCGATACCATCTACTGTATGCTGCTCTGTACCATCACTCATTCATATATCTTTATGTACATATTCTTTATCCCCTTACACTGTGTATAAGACAGTAGTTTTGGAATTGTTAGTTAGATTACTTGTTGGTTATCACTGCATTGTCGGAACTAGAAGCACAAGCATTTCGCCACACTCGCATTAACATCTGCTAACCATGTGTATGTGACAAATACAATTTGATTTGATTTGATTTGAATAGAATCTAGTGGAAAGCCTTCCCAGAAAAGTGGAGACTGTTAATGCCCATGATTTTGGAATGAGATGTTCGACGAGCAGGTTTCCACATACTTTTGGTCATGTAGTGTATCTGTTTTTTTTCCAGAGCAGTGTTTTTTAGACCATGAGAAATCATAAGTAGGGTCTGAACGGTTTGGCCTAAAAACTAACATGACCACTCCATTGAAAGATGAGATTCTCACAAACATGTTTCTTTTGTTGTTTTTTGTTGTTGAATTTTACCCATTTTTCTCCCCAATTTTGTGTTATCCAATTGTTTTAGTAGCTACTATCTTGTCTCATCACTACAACTCCTGCTCGGGAGAGACGAAGGTTGAAAGTCACGCGTCCTCCGATACACAACCCAACCAAGCCGCACTGCTTCTTAACACAGAAGCCGGCCGCACCAATGTGTCAGAGGAAACACCGTGCACCTTGCAACCCACTGCGCCCGGCCCATCACGGGAGTCGCTGGTGCGCGATGAGACAAGGATTTCCCTACCGGCCAAACCCATTGCCCCACGGACCTCCTGTTCGCGGCCGGTTACGACAGAGCCTGGGCGCGAGTCTCTGGTAGCACAGCTGGCGCTGCGGTACAGCCCCCTTAACCACTGCACCACCCGGGAGGCCCCACAAACATGTTTTAATGGAAGTATATATATGGATATTTTAGGCACTAAACTAAGGGGATAAATACATGCAAAAAACAAACTATATTCTTTCTTTCTGATCTTTCTATCTTTCCTCAGACATAGGAAAGACACTTCAGAACAAACTTTCTTTAGATTTTTTGGGGGACTATCTGTTATTAAATGCATTTCTATTGGCTAATAGCAGTAATGCCAAATTAATTGCAAGTGAAACAATATTTACCTTAAGTGGCCTTAAAATTGTAAATCAAATAACTAAATAATCCTTGGTATAACCATCTTAAAACAATTCCATAAATGATCTTAGAACACACCCCCCCCTTGCTTAGACTCTAGCGTGTTAATATCATCACTGTGCTCAAAGGGGTATTCAAGGACAGTGACAAAAAAACATCTACATTTAATTCATTTTATGGAGTGGATTGGTGCATGTATGCTAGTACAGGCTAATTGGCGCATATTGTAACAGTGCACGTGGCCCTTACATAATATACTTGAGAGCTAGAGTGGAGGGTAGCCTACATTTTTTACAGTGCTCTAATTGTTCTCCACAACCTTATGGCCCTATGTCTCTCAGTTTAACAACTGATTTAGACACTCCAGATAAATTTCACCCGCTACAAAGACGGTAAATTACAATGTGAATTCAACATGCACAATAAATTCAGGGTGACTGACCAATAACGTCGTCTCGAGTTACAAAATGTGATGTTAGTTACCATGAGTAATGCTTGACCATTCAGTGAAAATCAGTTTAATATCGAAATGGTGTACTGTAATGTCCTATTGAATAATTAAAGTCAATTACACCTATACTGTATCCATTACAGCGATTACATGTTTACACATTGAAACAGAAACATTTCCCCAGCCTAACCATCTCCTTCTCAGTTTGACAGACCCTGCATGGGAAGGACATATCGGTCAGATAGGGAGTGAAAAAGACCCCTCCACCAGCGCTGGGTGTGAGAATATGTGTGTGTCGATGTGTGTGTCTGTGTGCTGAGGGTATAGGGGAGACCTGATGGCATGATTAATACAGCCTATCACTAACGGCTGTGGTTATGCTCCACTGGGTGTGAGAGAGACTGACCCAGTGATGCACTGCCCCGCGCCCCCATTCATCATTAACCATGGCTGCCCTACTGCCTCCCTCCTGACTGCAGCCTGGATCCCCTCCCTCTCCACTGCTCAGTCCCACACCCACCAGGCAACAGGCAACAACTCCCCAAGAGAGAGAGAGAGCATGAAAATGCAATCAGGGATATTGTAATGTGATTTCGAGGCTCCAGCCCAAGACGGTTTCATGTTTATACGCTAATGTGCATTAAAGTATCTCAGTAACTTTACATTGGGTTTTGTTCTCCAGCCAGTGTTGTTTGCAGCACTATGTACGTAGTGAAATGAAATGCCAGTCTCACTAATAAAATAATTTGGCCTGAACATTTTTAATGGGCCTCTCCCTCCCACGAGCCATGCCATTTGAAAGTTTAGTAGGCATTGTTAATCTTAACACAGATGACAGGCGTGCCACAAGGATATCCCCACACAAAATTAACATTATCTTTCCTGATTTGATATGTCAAAACATTATTTTTATTTTGCCGGGAGAATGCTAAGTGTGTGTTTGAAGGGTATAGAGTAGACGCTGGTATTTCTATCCCCTCGTTCTCTCCTCGCTCTCATTGTCCATTTTCCTTTCTCTCGCTTTACCTTTTGCATTTCATTCCACACACGTTCTCTATCAGTCCACCTTCCTTCAAGGGTGTCCATGGTGTCTGCCATTAGAGTCTACAGCTGTGGGCCTGAGATAAAGATTATCAGAGCACAATTCACACACCAGCAATAACTTCTCTAAACACAGACTTAAAAGCTAATTAAAAAAGAAAGTGTTGGATGATGATTTTTTATAACTCATTCCTCATACAATGAGGGCCGACATGTTTTTCTTCTTCTACATGGTCAGACGCCTGGGCGCTGGGGCGAGAGGGAGGCAATGTGGACAAATGGTCAAGCAGCACTCGTCCATCAAGGTGCATGGGAGGAGGTAATATACATTGGGCTGTACTCTGGAGCCCATTTATCTGCAACACTGTGTGTGATGTCAGGAGAGATGGCTGAGAGGAGAGCAACCCAGTATTCACACACACACACACACACACACACACACACACACACACACACACACACACACACACACACACACACACACACACACACACACACACACACACACACAAGCTGAAAGTCCTATATGATATATTGTTGTATGAAGGTCTGACAGTGGCTGATGCATCTGCATTCACCCCTTGTTTTTAGGCAGAAATACTCCCCCTTCTATTTCTTCAGACATAGGAGGCTTTTCTTGGGGCAATTCACCAACCTGCAGAATGTGTTCTGAATTATTACATCTCCTGATAGAGAGGGCGCTTGCCGGTAAAACGGTGTTAGTTTTGGACATCCACTGGAAACTCAGATGAGAACTACTTACAGCACAGTGGCTCACAAACTCCCAGGCTCCCAATACTGAGCAACTGCGTGGATCTATCCATTTACATCCACTCGAAAAGCTGTGACTGGATATTTAAACTGATTCACTCAGACAGAAATATAATTGTTTTGGAAAGGAGACACATCATGTTGAAAGGAGGCACATCATCATGGCCCCAGTGTATGTGGCAGGCGACCCTTTAATCTATACAGTACTATCTGAAGTACTAGAAACTGTCATGGCTGTTGTTGTTGCCTACACAAACATGGATCTAATGAGAAGCCCCCCTCCCCTGGTTCTCTATTCATGGCAGATTTGGTTGCAATATCACAGCCATCACGCTGCAATTGATCTGGGTTAATCTCACCACTGCGCAGCACTAATCTAGTGAAGAGGCAATTATAGAGCTTCAGCAGCACAGCACACTGTATACCCGAATGAGACCTACGTACATCACCCGCTCCATATTTTCATTTTATGTTTCCTTATTCCCTCCTGTTCTCTCTCTCTCTCTCTCTCACACACACACACACACACACACACACACACACACACACACACACACGCACGCAGGCACGCACACACGCACGCACGCAAGACCAAGCCTTTGCTTTGCTGATTTCTCTCGACTCATAAATATTAAAAACAAAGCCCTGCTTATTGGCGTGCATAATTTAAGACTTTATTAAAACAAGCTAGCCGAGGTATTTTTTCCTGTGTGCTATTAAAGTGCACCTAGATAATACCACCTCAGGCCCAGGAAATAACTTTATCCACCCTTGTATTTCCTCTGATACTACCAGAGTCATGCTGAGACCACTGCATCGTGTTGTGTGTCAGTGCACAGAGGATGAGTCAGTGCAAAGTAGGCATACTGTATACAATTTTGTCCAGAAGCTCTGATAGATGCTTACCAGTGTGGTGTCTGCGTGGTTGAGGTCCTGCAGGTAGGGGACGACAGAGAGCTCAGCCAGCACCTGGTGGAGGATGGCGGTCGGCTCCCTGCTGCCGTGGATCGCCCCAGGTAGCCAGCGTACTACAGCCTCTCCACTGTTCCCGACCCTGTGGAAAAACATGCCTGTTGTATCGGCACAAACACAGTGTCTTGTAGTGACTAGAGGTTGACCGATTATGATTTTTCAACTCCGATACCGATTAATCGGCCAATTTTTTTTATTTTAAAATTTGTAATAATGGCAATTACAACAATACTGAATTAACACTTATTTTAACTTAATATAAAACAAATAAAATCAATTTAGCCTCAAATAAATAATGAAACATGTTCAATTTGGTTTAAATAATGCAAAAACAAAGTGTTGGAGAAGAAAGTAATTATGTGCCATGTAAAAATATGTGCCATGTAAAATATGTGCCATGTAAAAAAGCTAACGTTTAAGTTCCTTGCTCAGAACATAAGAACATATGAAAGTTGGTGGTTCCTTTCAACATGAGACTTCAATATTCCAAGGTAAGAGGTTTTAGGTTGTAGTTAATATAGTATTTATAGGACTATTTCTCTCTACACCATTTGTATTTCATATACCTTTGACTATTGGATGTTCTTATAGGCACCATAGTATTTCCAGTGTAACAGTATAGCTTCCGTCCCTCTCCTTGCCCCTACCTGGGCTCGAACCAGGAACACATTGACAACAGCCACACCAGAAGCATCATTACCCATCGCTCCACAAAAGCCACGGCCCTTGCAGTGCAAGGGGAATAACTACTCCAAATCTAAAAGCCAGTGACGTTTGAAACAATATTAGCGCACACCCAGCTAACTAGCTAGCCATTTCACATTGGTTACACCAGCCATTAGGCTGATAGGCTTGAAGTCATAAACAGCGCTGTGCTTGCGAAGAGCTGCTGGCAAAACGCACGAAAGTGCTGTTTGAATGAATGATTACGGGCCTGCTGCTGCTCAGTCAGACTGCTCTATCAAATCAGACTTAATTATAACATAATAGCACACAGAAATATGAGCCTTTGGTCATTAATATGATCGAACCCGGAAACTATAATTTAGAAAACAAAACGTTTATTATTTCAGTGAAATACGGAACCGTTCGGTATTTTATCTAACGGGTGGCATCCCGTTATTCTTGTTACATTGCACCAACCTTCAATGTATGTCATAATTATGTACATTTTTGGCAAATTAGTTCGCAATGAGCCAGGCAGCCCAAACTTGCATATACCCTGACTGTGCTTGCAATGAATGCAAGAGAAATGACAGAATTTCACCTGGTTAATATTGCCTGCTAAACTGGATTAGTAGTTATAACTAGTGATTATGATTGATTGTTTTTTATAAGATAGGTTTAATGCTAGCTAGCAATTTACCTTGGCTTCTACTGCATTCGCGTAACAGGCAGATTACTCGTGGAGTGCAATGGTTAGAGCGTTGGACTAGTTAACTGTGCGGTTGCAAGTTTGGAATCCTGAGCTGACAAGGTGAAAATCTGTCGTTCTGCCCCTGCACAAGGCAGTTAACCCACAGTTCCTAGGCAGTCATTGAAAATAAGAATGTGTTCTTAAATTACTTGCCTTGTCACGCCTTGGTCATAGTGTTTTGTGTTTTCGTTATATATTTGGTCTGGCCAGGGTGTGACATGGGTTTATGTATTGTATTGTCGTATTGGGGTTTGTCGTATTTGGGATCGCGGCTGAGTAGGGGTGTTGTATAGGCTTGGCTGCCTGAGGCGGTTCTCAATCAGAGTCAGGTGATTCTCGTTGTCTCGGATTGGGAACCGTATTTAGGTAGCCTGGGTTCACTTTGTATTTCGTGGGTGATTGTTCCTGTCTCTGTGTAGTGTTTACCAGATAGGCTGTAATAGGTTTCACGTTCCGTTTGTTGTTTTCGTATTTTTAAGTTATTTCATGTATCGCGATCCTTCAATAAAGATCATGAGTAACCACCACGCTGCATTTCGGTCCTCTCTTTCAACAAACGAAGAACGCCGTTACAGCCTAGTTAAATAAAAGGTATTACATTTTTTTAATTTTTTTAAATAAAATAAAAAAAATAATCGGAAATCGGCGCTCAAAAATACCGATTTCCGATTGTTATGAAAACTTGAAATCTGCCCTAATTAATCGGCCATTCCGATTAATCGGTCGACCTCTAGTAGTGACTATCATTAATGCGATGACAGCTATTCATCGAATAATTACATACCACGTTCAAATATTACGCAATTAAATTAATCATATAACAATTTATCAGGTAGTAATCTGGGACAGCACGGGAAATGTTTATTTAATGAGTTTCCCGAATTAACTTAAATATCGATCAGAATATCTAAGTATCATAGCCGTCATCCATCAATCACTTGCTAATTGTTACCTTATCAGTCTCATTCTGAATGTCACAAAATTCTTGGATATCTGCACGAACCCTTGCATAAATTATGAATTTGCGATATACAAATTGGCTTAAGTATTTATTTACTAACTAACTAAATAATCACACAGAAATACATAAACACACACACAAGGTATAGTTATTGGTTACTAACACAATGCAATGAAAAGTCCCTAGTGGACTAAACTGATATGACGGTATGCTACACAAAATGACGGATTCAAAAGAGAGGGAAAGGGAGAGGGAGAGGGAGAGGGAGAGACAAAGGAATTCAACTATCGTACATACAGCTGATAACTATGCTCATGGAAATGCGAATGCTTTGCACATGAACGGCTTCTCATTTTAAATAATTGCAGTGTACATATTGACGTGTGTATGTCTTTGCTGTCTCTCTGTTGAAATTGCCGGTCCGTCTGTGGAGAGTAGTTTGACAGAAGTCTCTGGTTGGTCCCCCAGAGGTCACAATGTATTTTGTAGCTGTAGCTTCTCTATCTCGCACTGTCTGTTAGAATGAATCTTTCAGAGGTCTACCCCGCATTGTTCAGCGGGCTCCGTTTGTTAAAATAGAGGTATCTATAATGGTGAGAGTAAATTGTGCTTTGTCTTCTCGTCTTCGGTCGAGTTTACTAGACTAAAGTACTTAAACAGCTGCAAACTGAATTCTTGTGTAGTCTTCTTCTTCGATACAGAGTTTGAGTTTCTGACCATGTCGGTCACGCTGGTCTAATGTGAAGTCTAACCATTTTACACGTCTGGTTTACCGTCCGTGTACTGGTCTAATGTGAATTACGTCATGAGGGGTTTTATGTACTCCGGCAAAAGGGGGCGTTCTATGTTTTTTATTTCACCTTTATTTAACCAGGTAGGCCAGATGAGAACAAGTTCTCATTTATAATTGTGACCTGGCCAAGATAAAGCAAGGCAGTGCGACACAAACACAAAGTTACACATGGGATAAACAAATGTACAGTCAATAACACAATAGAAAAATCTGTATGCAGTGTGTGCAAATGTAGTAAGATTAGGGAGGTAATGTAATAAATAGGCCATAATGGCAAAATAATTACAATTGAGCAATTAAACACTGGAGGGATAGATGTGCAGAAGACGAAAGTGCAAGTAGAGTTACTGGGGTGCAAAGGAGCAAAAAAATAAATAACATGGGGATGAGGTAGTTGGGTGGGCTATTTACAGATGGGCTTGTGTACAGGTGCAATGATCGGTAAGCTGCTCTGACAGCTGATGCTTAAAGTTAGTGAGGGAGATAAGACTCCAGCTTCTGTGATTTTTGCTATTCGTTTAAATCCATGATGCCGACATAATGTCTGTGCTCACGTGGGTGTGGTCACTGACTGGGTAGAACTTTCATATAAAAAAACCATTACTGTTTAGAAGGCTAACATCACATTTCATCTTCACACAAATAGTTTCATATTTAATCATATACCGCAAGTTCCACAATATTTAGATGTAAACCTGACAACTGGGAAATGTACATGTTCAGAGATACAGTTATGTTGTTGTACCGTCTTTAATGACATCACACAATTGTAATGAATTTGACAGGATTGTTCTTTAAATACCCACGGACCATTCCCAATGTTTGGATTACAGAAATAGTGTTTCATTATCCAATCTGGGATGTTACAGTACTACAACATCTCTGTTGTAACAAAGGTTTTTTTTTAACTTCCATTTCTGCAGAATGGGGAGAGAGTTCCTGCATGGTATTTATGACCGGCATAAAAACGGCCAACTTCACTCCCCCCCCCTTCTCTGGTGGGAGAGAGGGGGGCCTCTCCCTGATCCTCACCCTGGAGGGAAGTCATGACAACAGCATGTGAGAATGGGAAAAAACGATTCATAAAAGCACCCCAACCACCCCCCCTTTTTACTCTGCACTGGTGAGCACTAATCGCACGGTTTTGATAGGGCTGCCCCTTTGTTTGCTACATCTATCACTGTCACAATGTTCACATGTCTGTACTTGTTCATTATACCTTTGATTTTAAGTGACAACAGTGAGGTGGCAAACAGGGATTGCCACTGCACGGTATACGACAGAACATCGAAAAACAAATGAGCATAGGTCTTCAACAGGATTAGCAGTTTTGGATCATTGGCAGCTGTTAACATGAGGACTAGTTGTCTGACAGGAGTGGATATGCTAATAAATATGTATTTTTATACTTAAAAATAAAACAAATAAAACGGGCCTGTTAAGATTTTTTTAAAGATGTTAAGATGTGCAATTTCTCTTATACTAATCTATAATGAGCCTTTGGCTGATCAGTAGGCAATGGCCGGTCCCTGGTTTTATGATAGTTTGCGTGACTCCAGCTCAGCCTCACATTCTATCACGACTCAGGATATGACCCAGATGCAGACACGGGAGGCGGATAGTACAGTTCTCAGATCATTTATTAGAAACACGGGGCAGCCAAAGGGCAGGCAGAGGTTCGTGATCAGGTCAGAGTCGGGCAGGTACAGGACGGCATGCAAGCTCGGGTTCAGGGCAGGCAGGATGGTCAGAACCAGGAAAAACTAGGAAACAGAACTAGAGAAACAGGAAGGCAGGAAAGAACACTGGTAAGACCTGACAAGACATGACGAACTGGCAACAGACAGAGAACACAGGTATAAATATACAGGGGAAAATGGGAAGATACCTGGAGGGGTTGGAGACAAGCACAAAGACAGGTGAAACAGATCATGGCGTGACACATTCAAAGTCAAACATGGCATCAGCAAAGAGACCTCCTCTGACTGTCATCAGTTAGATCATAAATCGAGCACATTCTACATTTTCTCCTCACTCAAAACGTGCTATTTTTGGGGCGGCTAAAACCATAACTTGGTCCAACAGCTGGGCCCTGCTGCTGTGATGAGCGAGCCACTCTCCTCTACCCCATATGTTGAAGAGAAAAATGCGCTCTGATCATATAACATTTCAAAATGAAAAAAATAACACAACTTTGGAAGCTTCGTCCACCTTGTGTCACGGTCGTCATAGTGAGGAGATCAAGGCGCAGCGTGGTAAGCGAACATAACTCTTTAATTAAAGAGAGAACACTGAACTAAGCGTGAAGCAATATGGCTAGTGCAGAACAGGCAACTAAACATAGAATAACAACCCACAAACTACCCTAGGAATATGGCTACCTAAATATGGTCCCCAATCAGAGACAACGATAAACAGCTGCATCTGATTGAGAACCAATCTAGGCAACCATAGACATATAAACACCTAGACCAGGAAAGCCATAAACAGACAAAAACCCATAGACAATACAAAACTACACAAACCACCCTTGTCACACCCTGACCTAACCAAATAAAAAATAAAACGAAGATAACTAAGGTCAGGGCGCGACACCTTGTTCCTGTCACAGTGAGGAGGGTCTTAGATTTATGTAGGTATAAAACATTTTTCTTGATATTCAGCTCATTAGCAATTATTTTACAACCAAGATATTTGATATGTAGCCTACAACTGCAAGTTTTTTTAGGACATTGCATTTAATGTTGGATGAATACACGGCTACTAGCGGTGGGTAATATATTTAGAGTTAGCGACCTAGTTCACTTCTTAAGGCTAGGGGGCAGTATCCGGAAGTTCGGATGACTGACGTGCCCAAAGTAAACTATCTGCCTGTTACTCAGGCCCAGAAGCTAGGATATGCATAATTGGTATGCATAGTATTGGATAGAAAACACTCTGAAGTTTCTAAAACTGTTAAAATAATGTCTGTGAGTTTAATGTGTTTTGAGTTTCTACTTCCTCAGGTGTTGAACCCCAACTTAATTAGCTTATGATATTAGTGAGTGCACATAAATGTGTATGTAATTCATCTCTATTTTTTTAAATAATCAGAACTTCCTATTTCATTGCTAAAACCATTATTTGGAGTCTAATTGTCAACCCAAAATTCATGATAATCACTGGAGTTGCACATCCAAATATGGATGTGTTAGATCAGGTGTTCCCAAACTGGGGTACGCGTACCCTGCATTGCCGTCAGGGGTACACCAAATAAAAATGTGATTCACATTTAAAAATATATTTAAAACATTTCAAACAATCCATTTATATTTTCCAATTTGGCAAAAAATTTGGGTGAGGTTTTTTTCTCGCCTGAGTAGCCTCGTTTCACTACCAAAAATAAAATGAAACCATCTATTGTTCAGCGAAATAACAACACAATGTCAAATACAGGTAGCCTAGTCAAAAAATTAACATCCAGTCACATTGACCATTACTCTCTCGCGGGAATTCCATTAATTGTCCGTATGTAGCCAAACGTAGCTGCTGCTCATTCCGTTTGCTTGAAAATTGATAAATGGTTAAAAAAAGTAAGGACCGCGTCCATAGAGACACATACCAGTTCTACTGGTAGTACTGCTACCAGCAGTACTACACCTGCACCTGTCGACGACACAAGTTGTTCTGCTTCCACGAGCACATCCAATGCTAGCATCAGTAATTCTACATTTGTTGTTAGCCCAGCTAGCATGGACACTGACAGTTGTGAATCTGATGCAGCCGAAGTACTACTGCCCCCTTACCCGGGAAAGCACCGAACAACAGACAGGGACTTTGGACCATCGAAGAGTCTCAAATATGATGAGAACTACATTGATTTAGGGTTCACTTATATTGGGAGTAGTGCCTTTCCTCAGCCACAGTGTGTTATATGTGCAAAAGTACTATCTCACAACTCGATGAAACCTTAACTCTTGCGTAGACATTTAGAAACAAAGAATGGCAATTAGAAAAATAAGCCACAGGAGTTTTTTGAGCGACAATTAAGACAACTTTCGAGTAGTAAAACATGTATAAAAGAAACAGATACCATGAATAAGAAGGGTCTAGAAGTGTCTTATATGGTGAGCTACCAAGTGGCTAGGACAGACAAGCCCCATACTTTTGTGGAGGACTTAATTATTCCTGCTGCTGCGGATATGACTAGGACAATGCTGAGGGAAAAGGCCAAAACATTTTTTACAGACAATGCCTTCATCAAAGAACACTGTTTCATGACGCATCAGTGACATGGCAGGAGGTGTTTTGAAACAATTACTGCTTCGCATACAAGCCAGTAAATTCTATGCATTACAGCTGGATGAGTCAACAGATGTGGCGTGCCTGGCACAGCTCCTGGTATATGTTTGTTATTTTATGGGGGGTCAATTAAGGAAGACATCCTCTTCTGCAAACCACTGGAAACCAGGACAACAGGAGAGGATATATTGAAGTACTGGACAGCTTTTTGATGTCAAATGGACTTTGGTGGTCAAGATGTGTTGATATCTGTACTGATGGCACAAAAGCCGTGACAGGGAGACATAGTGGAGTGGTAACGCGCATGCAAGCATGGTTAATGCACATGGTTAATGGTTAACTTTGTTAAAGCAAGCCAAACTCTTGTGTAGTTTCTGCACTATGCAATGATATGGGCAGCAACCATGTGTCGTGTCTTTGGCTATGTGATATGACATGCTATTCTATAAAATAATTTCTCCGTAATTAATATAACCTGATTGAGCTAATCATGTAAATGTAATTAACTAGAGAGTCGGGCACCACAGAATAATATCTATAGAGCTGTTATCTTCCGAATAACCTCTTAAAGACCTAGTAATATTTTACATCAATAGCAGTCAATATTAATCGTCATCTTAATTCAGTCTCATCTGAAAGTTGTAAATTCTTGGTTATCTGCACGAACCCTGGCTAACAAGTTGAACCAGCAATACAAAATTGGGTTTAATTATTTATTTACTAAATACCTAACTAATCACACAGAATTACACATACACATAATTAAATCATAACTTGATTACAAATGACGTCATAAAGGAAGACGTCCCTGGCGGGTGGAACAGATATGACAGCTTGTTACACAAAAGAAAAGGGTCTGGGTTTGAGTGAAAGAGCGGGAACACTGAGGAACAAAGGGCGAAGCTGTGCTATCGTAAATACAGTATGTTATGCATTCCAAATTACCGCCCATTTGGAAAAGGAAAATGCAATAAATATTTACTCTGAGCTGTGGGTAGATTTACTCTTCAGGTAGGTTGGTGGTAGATGGAAGGCCGTGTTGCCCAACCGAGTCCTTTGTTCTTTTGAAGAATGTCTCTGCTGGTAAATTGAATACGTTGTAGTAACGTCGTTGTGTGGTAGACGGGATACTCTGTCTGTTCCTTACTAACCCTCGTTTGCAGCGGCTGTTGCTAACTCAACGACTAGGAGGTATCACTTCTGTAGTGAATAAGAGTTAAAAGTTCATACCATTCGCAACCAAAGCTCACGCTGATGTTGGCTTTGTTCTGTAGTTATTATCTGAACCATTCTGAGATCGGACCGTCATCCTCACGTCCTCGGAACAGGAGGTTACATTGTCGTCAAGGCTTTATATAGGAAGGGAGAGGAGGGCGTGTTTGAAAAGTTTTATAGCCCATGTCCCTTCACAGGGGCGGGCCACTGATTAAGCAGAGCCCTATCTTATGAAAACCCAAATCTCACATTTTAGAAGCTAAAATCACATTTCATCCCATCACGAATAATTTCATATTCAAACATTTAAATTGAACAACAATTCCATGTGAATCCGATAACTCTGATGTGTAGACTTTCCACTGTAGAGTTTATGTCATCTTATCATTGATGCGAATGTCTCAGATGACAACCGAACTGACATCCACCGCATATGTTCAGTTGGTCGGATTACCAAAATATAGTTAATTTCCCCCCACCTTCTGATGTTCCCAGAATCTTTATGTTAACCTCGGGTTTTGCAAATGTAACATCAGTAAGGTAGAGAGAGGAAAAATTATATTTATGACTGTCATAAACCTATCCCCCAGGCCAACGTCATGACACATGTAACGCTTTTACAACATACAGAAGTGCACTGGTTATCAAGGGGAGAAGTATTGACACATTTTTTAAAAGATTCCTTTACTGGCCATCATTTTCACTTGTTTGACAACTTGCATGATGACGAGCTTCTCACACGACTGGCCTATCTGGGTGATTCTTTTTCTCACCTGAATGATTTGAATCTACGATTACAGGTACTCTACACAACTATATTCAATGTACCGGTACAGAGTCAATTTAGTTGAGGTAATATATACATGTAGGTAGAGTTATTAAAGTGACTATGCATCGATGATAACAACAGAGAGTAGCAGCGGTGTAAAAGAGGGGGGGGTCAATGCAAATAGTCTGGGTAGCCATTTGATTAGGCGTTCAGGAGTCTTATGGCTTGGGGGTAGAAGCTGTTTAGAAGCCCAGAGGGGCCCGTGTTGAGGATCAGCGTGGCGGATGTGTTGTTACCTACCCTTTACCACCTGGGGGCGGCCCTTCAGGAAGTCCAGGATCCAGTTGCAGAGGGAGGTGTTTAGTCCCAGGGTCCTTGGCATATTGATGACCTTTTTTATTTATTTTTATTTATTTAACCTTTATTTAACCAGGTAGGCAAGTTGAGAACAAGTTTTAATTTACAATTGCGACCTGGCCAAGATAAAGCAAAGCAGTTCGACAGGTACAACAACACAGAGTTACACATGGAGTAAAACATCAATAATACAGTAGAAAAATAAGTCTATATACAATGTGAGCAAATGAGGTGAGATAATGGAGGTAAAGGCAAAAAGGCCATGGTGGTGAAGTAAATACAAAATAGCAAGTAAAAAAATAAAATAAGGGCACTATGGTGTCGAACGCCGAGCTGTAGTCAATGAATAGCATTCTCAAGTAGGTATTCCTTTTGTCCAGGTGGGAAAGGGCAGTGTGGAGTGCAATAGAGATTGCATCATCTGTGGATCTGTTGGGGTGGTATGCAAATTGGAGTGGGCCTAGGCTTTCTGGGATAATGGTGTTGATGTGAGCCATGACCAGCCTTTCGAAGCACTTCATGGCGACAGATATCTGAACAAGAGAGCCTCATCAAAATTGCATCAAGCAGTTCTGTGAAAATGTTATTTAATCAGAAGCCACTGACAGATTTTTGGATTGGGCTGTGCTCAGAGTATCCTGCCTTGGAAAATCGCGCCGCTACGACATTGATGCACTTTGCAACCACGTACCTATGTGAGAGTGGATTCTCGATTCTCTTGAAAACTAAATACAGGCACAGATTGTGTGTGGAAAAGGATTTAAGACTGAGACTCGCTCCAATACAACCCAACATTGCAGAGGTATATGCATCCTTTCAAGTACACCCTTCTCATTAACCTGTGGGGAATTATTCACCATTTTCGGTGAACAAATAAAGTTTGATATGTAAGATGGCTAAATAAAGAGAAAAATTATTGATTATTATTACATTATTATTTGTGCCCTGGTCCTATAAGAGCTCTTTGTCACTTCCCACGAGCCGGGTTGTGACAAAAACTCACACTCCTTCTTATGTTTAATAAATGTATTGTATAGTGTGTATGTGGCAGGCTTACAATGAGGGCAAAAAACAACATTTGAGAGTGCGCTGACCCTGGTGCTAGAGGGGGTACGCAGCTGGAGGTTGAATGTTTGAAGGGGTACGGGACTATAAAACGTTTGGGTACCACTCTGTTCGATGAAACAACTTATTTCTTGAATACCGCAGGAGTCTATTTATTGTACTTTTTAATAAAGCACTATGAATTACGTTTGATTTGGGTCCAGGCTGGTGCCACGAACTGTAAAGGTTAGTGGCACCAGTGGGAAATGCAATATAGCCTAAGACGCTTGGCATATATAACGTATATGGCTTAAGCAGACAGACAGGCAGACAAACAAAGAACAAGAAGAAGCACAGCAGATGCTGAGACAGACAGACAGAGAGACAGAGAGACAGAGAGACAGAGAGAGAGAGAGAGAGAGAGAGACAGACAGACAGACAGACAGACAGACAGACAGACAGACAGACAGACAGACAGACAGACAGACAGACAGACAGACAGACAGACAGACAGACAGACACCTAATTTTATGCCAGCAATGTATGTCCTCTACCATTAGCAACTGTAATTTAATTTCTAGGTTAAATTAGTTTAAATGAAATAGTCAGTCAGAGAACGCAACTTCCACAACGTTACTTTTGTACCTGCCGGTGGGGCTGATGTAACACAGGCTGGGAACAGAAGTAAAGGCAGGTGAGAAGAGTGTCTTATTTCCATGTCTTATTTCCATGTTTATGGTTTGAACTGCTCATTCATTTCAACAAATGTACTTTCAGCCATAATCGAATGTTTATGTCAATTCAATAAATAAGGCTATAAATAAGGCTATAGGTGACTGCAACATTAATCAGACTAAAATGGATCACATAATAGCTATATTAACGATAATCTCCTCATCTCACTTTCATGTTAATGTAGTACATGCTTTTTCACAATTTTCAATTACTATTCAGGCTTAACCCTATAAATGTTACTTTCGCCCAATGTTCTCTACATCTTTTGGGGATCTGAGCAAATTTCAAGTCCGCTGAGTACAAAGATTCTGTGCAACTTCCAGTCCGTGTTTACAATGAACTCTGAGGCTGTACCCGCTTTGAGTTACAGTTCTAATTAACAGTGGACATGTAGGCTACTGTAACTATTTGATCATAATGTACCTACCAGAATGGCCTACCATCAAAAACAATGGAGAAAATGCATCCCATAACATTTGAACATGGAAATAGCTGTTCTGTCGTTCAGCCTACAGTAGCAGCCAATGTGCGGTGTTCATTGACCACTCATGCTGTAAACACGGTCCAGTTCAAATAAAATGGCAAAGATCCATATATGGCAATGGTCTATTTGCATATAGGCCTACTGTAGCTCTGATTGTTTATTGTCACAACCTAATCGGTTTCACCTGTCCTTGTGATTGTCTCCACCCCCCTCCAGGTGTCACCCATCTTCCCTATTATCCAGTGTGTATATATACCTGTGTTCTCCGTTTGTCCTTTGCCAGTTCGTCTTATTAGTCAAGTCAACCAGCGTTTTTTTCTAAGCTCCTGCTTTCCCCCAGTCTCTCTTTTCTCGCCCTCCTGGTTTTGAACCTTGCCTGTCCTGACTCCGAGCCCTCCTGCCTGACCACTCTGCCTGTCCTCTGACCCTGAGCAGTTAACCCACTGTTCCTAGGCCGTCATTGAAAATAAGAATTTGTTCTTAACTGACTTGACTTTTTTTTTTAAGTGGGAAAAACAGGCTGCCTAAGTATGGTTCTCAATCAGAGGCAACGAACGACACCTGCCTCTGATTGAGAACCATACCAGGCCAAAAACATAAATACTACATAGAAAAAAGAACATAGACTTCACGCCCTGACCAAACTAACACAAAGACATAATAAAGGAACTAAGGTCAGAACGTGACAGATACAGTTGTCTCACCTCTGGTTTACTGACCCCTGCCTGCCTTGACCTGACTATTACCTGCCACTATTGTATCATTAAACTATTGTTTATTTGACGTGGTCTGCAGTTGGGTCTTACCTTCATACTTGATAGTTTATGCCACACTGGTCTGTGTAGAGTACGGGCTGAGTAGTGCGTGTCAATGCAATAGAATCCTACTCTGATGAGTTCTGCCTACAATACAATCTCTTGCATAGATCATTTTGTTTCAGTATGTTGCTTTGAAAGTGGCTAATATTGCGTTGATTCGATCACAATTGGCACGGTAAAGGGAAGCGTTGATAGTGTTAACAGGGAAAACTAGAACAGTGGTCACCAACATTTTCTGAGTCAATATCACTTTGAGTCAAAATGCAAGGCGAGATCTACCGCTCAGATTATTTTTTACATTACAACAGAAGCCTATGCAACATTAACCAATTAAAAACAGTAGTGTAGAATTGAGGTTTGTGCAGTAAGCTATAGGCTCAATACATTATCACTGCACATTGGCTTAGCTTGAATTGCCCTGCCAATGAATTGTTGTTTGGCCATTTATTTAAATGATATTTCAACATTTGAGTTAGGCTATAATAATAGATCCATTGTTGTATTACTTGTGTAGCACAGCTGAGTGAGGATTTAAATAATTGGCTTTTAACTTTTATTTTACTGGGCTGATGGTGCCTGCATCCTGTAGCGGTGCTACCCATTTTGGACCATTAAACAAATATTGATTTAGGACCACGGAGAGTTACCGCAAGTCGCAAAGAAAACCGAAGCTGCCTCCACTATTTCAGCACATTTTCAACTTCAACATTTCAACATCATCAAATCACCTCTGCTTAGTCTAATATGGTGACAACTAAAAGATACCAAAAACAATTTTGTTCAATTATTCCGATTTCTGTGTGCTCGTGTGTGTGTGTGTGTATGTGTGTGTGTGTGTGTGTGTGTGCATGTACGTGCAAGTAGAAAGCATGATGACTCACCCTTCTTGTAGAGAAACGCCAATGCCATCCTCCTCTCTTTCATGTCGATGAACCGGTCTATCACTCTGTCATATAGTACGCACTTTTATTTTTTGTCCAAATCCCTATCTTCATCCATGGCTAATTTAGGAAAGGGCCAATTTTAGCTAGCTAGCCACCGGATGACAAGACAACGAGATGCAACATTTCTGTCAATGGTGTATCCTCTCAATGCGATTTGATAGGCAAAATCCAAGCTGTCTTTCCTTGACACCAGGACCATTCACAGTTGAGCTCGCTCAGTTTAGCTCAACGATGATTGGCACATTTTTTATAGTTCAGCAGACTGAGGGTCCACCTCTCAACATCCATCCTCTCCCTTTCCTCCACTGACACTGACCAAAAAGGGACACCATCTCCCAGCTGGAGAAACTCGAGTCGCATTGCGTTATTCCTGCCTCATGCACAAATTAATGTTGTTGCTCCTATGAACAGAGAAAGATAAATATTCCTCGATATTAAAATGACTCAAGCTGCTAATAATAACCAAGCTGCTAATAATAACCAAGCTGCTAATAATAACCAAGCTGCTAATAATAACCAAGCTGCTAATAATAACAACGCAAGCCTATAGATACACTTTCCTACTCATTCATTACTGCTGCAGTGCTGGTTGTAGCGCTGAGTGGAAATAGGAAGAACATTTTATGGCCTTTTAAATGTGTTGAATACAAAGTGTTGACAGTGCTGAGTAATAACTTAAACATGAACTCACCATTAAAACAGAATCTTTTTGCTATATTCATTGACAAGTCTCTCTCTAGTCAAAGTTTTAAACGTTTTAAAAACTCATAGGATCAACTTTGCTGTAGCTTTCTTTTATGCCTGCTATGCACCTACCACCAACAACACCAGATGATATAAAGCGCAGCTTAGAGGGAACATTGCTTCTGCCCCACCCCTCTCTCCTGTAACTTTTATTTTTTTGAATGATTTACTTATTTTTACCCCTTTTTACAATCTTGTCTCATCGCTGCAACTCCCCAATGGGCTCAGGAGAGGCGAAGGTCGAGTCATGTGTCCTCCAAAACATGACCGCCACGTTGCTTCTTCTTTAACACCTGCTTATCCCAGAAGTCTGCTGCACCAATGTGTCAGAGGAAACACTGTTCAACTGACGACCCAAAGTCAGCTTGCAGGTGCCCTGCCCCCCACAAGGAGTTGCTAGAGCACGATAAGCCAAGTAAAGCCCCCCTGGCCAAACCCTCCCCTAACTCGGACGACACCGGGCCAATTGTGCACCGCCCTATGGGACTCCCGGTCCCGGATCAAACCCCAGGCTGTAGTGACACTGCAACACTGCAATGCAGTGCCTTAGACCGCTGCGCCACTTGGAAGGCCCCCTCTCCTATTACTTGTCCCTGGCTAGCATCCAAAACGAGTTAGAAAGATATTTCAAACCTATGCTGTCATTTAGTCACCAAATGGGTAAGATAATAACATATGTTTGGAACCTTAGAAACATAAACAACTCTACCACCGAAAAACACTTACAAATCTGTTTCTTTTGTACTTTTCCTGTGATGTGAGCAGTGATGTGGGCTGGTGTGGTTACCAATCCGCCCCTGGTATCTAATTGAACTAGCTGGCGGTTCCTGAAGCAATCCATCACTGAAGATATCTTTTGGCATCTCCTGGTGTTCTTTCTCCACCCAGTGGAACCTGACAAAGTGCCCTGGCACTTTTATTCCTATGCAACAAAAGGCTGGAAATCATGTTGAAAAGTTGTGATCCTTTCTCCCTTTTCTTTTTGTGGGACGACACCTCCCCTCTTCTGCTCGCGGGCCTCAAGGTTGCACCCCCCCCCCCCCCCCCGGTGATTTCTGACCCGCTGAGGTCAGTGTCTAAATGATACCCCTGATGCTGCTCTACTTCCTAAAGCCATTTTCTTTACTGGGAGCTTGGCCTGCAATTATCCCCTCTGTCATTCATCCCCTTTATGGTCATTTTTTATTATAGATACATATCCTCCAGCATGCATCATTTTTTCAGCCAGCGCCACTGTCCCTGCTCCTGGCTAGCTGGGGCTCGCCTGTTTTGTTTTGTCCCCGCCTGTCACCCCTCTCTGTTTACTTTCAAGATCCCAAAGATGAAGAAAAAAAAACACACACTCCTTTACTTTACAAGCTATGCTGTTTTATTTAGTTCCCTCTAAATATTTCATAGAATTATTTCCTTATAGTCCTCCCGCCACATTTCCCATGCCATGTTTGGGATGTTATGGAGCAGAGCAGCACAAGGGTAAACAGTGCAGCAATAGCGTTCTTATTGTTGTTAGGAATTTGCATTCGTTTTACCTCCGTGCCGGTGCTTTTACTGACTGTGTGTTGCCAGTTAAACTATGCAACATATCGAATTGTTGGTGCCTAGTACTGTAGAATATTTTCATCTACATCTCTGTATGTTAGCATAAGCTGTTCCTATATAAGGATTTTAATCCTGACCAAGAACATATGCAGATGTATATCATTAACAAATCTTTGAAAATACTATTCTCATGCAGCAGACGCGAAAAACCCATCCCCATTTCAAAATTACACATAATTTAGCATTGCGTGTTTCAAGGGTCTACCAAATATATGCAGCACACATCAAACAATTATACACTAATTTTTGGAGTGTGTTCAAGCTGAATTTGTCTAGACGCTTCATAACAGAATGAAAGGGGTTTCGTCAGATGCAGATAAGAGATCAAGTTATTTCAAGTTATAGCAACATAATAGAATTTTCTCTAGCCTTCTCAGCTGCAGAGTGAATAATTTAATAACTATTGTCTCTCTCTGCATTTCATAGAGCCAGTGTCACAGACGCAGATGTAATAGAAGCACAACGCTCCTGAAATCGACAGACAGAGCTCTGCTGTTCGGCTCCAAATGAAATCTCCTCTTCAGTTTGCATTGCCCATCTTAGGGGGAGAAAAAAGGGCTCAGTGATCAGCCTGTTGAATTATTGAGAGCAGCGGGAGGAGAGAGCGTGTTCTTCCGTGACAGGGCCATCTATGTGGTGGCGAGGTGTTGGAGTCTGCTCAACCTGCAGCCGTGCTGCTGGGGGGCCACGGGGGAGAACAGCGTGTGTGTGTCTCTCGCTGTGTGTCTATCACTCTGTGTGTGTGTGATTCTCTGTGTGTTTCTTTCTCTGTCACTGTGTGTGTGTGATTCTGTGTGTGTGTGTGTGATTCTCTCCCTCTGTGTGTGTCTCCCTCTGTGTGTGTGTGTGTGTGTGTGTGTGTGTGTGTGTATGTGTGTCTCTCTCTCTCTCTGTGCTTGTGTATGTGTGTGTGTGTTATGATCGTATGTCTCCCTCAGGCCACACGCTGCTTAGTAAACCCGAGACAGGACCCAGAGAAACAGCACACCAATCAAGGACCTGGTCTGGCCTACACTACAAGAAATGAGCACTCAAATTACAAGGGACAAGCACAGAGTACATCTCAACAACAACAACAACAACAGTGCAAACAACCTCCCCACTAAGTTTGTTACAAGCCACTCTGAAGCTGAATGCTACTCCTTTCATTACTGCTCATTTCCTTTCCAACACACACTGTAGTTCATCATTGAATAACCATACAACTAATGGCTATAGTACATAAGTGGGTAGAAAGGTGTGTGTGTGTACACGAGTGTGGTTCTCTTCAGGTAAGCAAGAGAGCTGCTATGAGTGGATACATTTATTGCAGATAAGAGGACACCAAAGGATAATTTTCAAAGAGCTTCTATCATTAGTTCCTGTCAGATCTCAAAGAGCTGTGCCTTCTGTACATTTAGTTATACTCTCCACATAACCTGTACTTTGCTTTTACATGTCTCTATGGGTCTTCCTCTGTATAAGGATGATTCAAGTAGCAACAAAATACATCAAGGAAACCACAGCCTCCTAGAACTCCAAACCATCTGCATTATGGAAATGTAGTCTTTGAAAATGTAGTAATCATGATCCACATTATTTCCTGATAATGAGCTCAAATAAATTACCATTGGTGCTCTATTACAGAACATTTTCTTACTCCACCAGTCCCTGGAACTTTAGGAGATAAGTGGGTATACTACTGCGACATTAAATAATAAACTACTAATTGACAAATTATTAATTGCTATTGTGGTACAAAAATAGGAGAGAAAGCATTTGAAATGAAGCTAGTTTTACTGTGATGCCTTGGAACAACCGCTGCTTGTTAGGAGAATATGAGAGTTCTGACTGGATAGAGTAGGCACCACAGCAGATGCTACTCCAGCTCTTTACGCTGTTGCCTTCCTGCCTCTTACCAAGGCAAAGGGAAATGAGTCCATAACATCCTAGCCACGAATGAGCCGTGACTACTTCCACAGCATCCTGCCTGTGCTTAGCGAGAAGAGCGGGTAATTGATAGATAACGCAGGCGGTGCATGGTGTTCCAGTACAGTGACACCCAGCACCTTTTGTTGCTATCAGGAGTGTTTACCATAACAGCACCACTCTTTTTAGGACCTTCCACATTTATATCAAGTATGTTTTCTCCGTTTTCCTCCACTCAAAGCATGTAACCGTATACCCACAGCTAGTTTTTATTATTCTTTTTACATTTTTAATTTAATATAACTTCTTGGGGGGGCCTGGCAGGTAGCCTATGATTAGAGCATTGGGCCAGTAACCGAAAGGTTGCTGGATTGAATCCCCTAGCTGACAAGGTAAAAATCTGTCATTCTGCCCCTGAGCAAGGCAGTTAACCCACTGTTCCTCGGGCGCCGAAGACATTGATGTCGATTAAGGCAGCCCCCCGCACCTTTCTGATTCAGAGGGGTTGGGTTAAATGCGGAAGACACTTTTCAGTTAAATGAAATCAGTTGTACAACTGACTAGGTATCCACATTTCCATTTCAAGAGTTTGGTGCACGTAATAAAATCTAAGATGGGTAGGATCCACTTGCTGAACGAATCACACAGCCTCTCCATGTCCTCTGGGCTGCAGGGGCTGAATGGGGCTCTGGGTCCTTCAAAAACAAACACACAGTAAATTCAATGTCTACTGCCAATTCAACCTCAGTTTACTCTAGCATGCCGAAATGATGGATTGCTATACATCAACGCTTAACATTTAACACACTATCAATTATAGTATCTCAATATGTCAAATAAAATAACATTTTGTTGGTCACATGCACATGTTTAGCAGATGTTATTGGTCACATGCACATGTTTAGCAGATGTTATTTGTCACATGCACATGTTTAGCAGATGTTATTGGTCACATGCACATGTTTAGCAGATGTTATTGGTCACATGCACATGTTTAGCAGATGTTATTGGTCACATGCACATGTTTAGCAGATGTTATTGGTCACATGCACATGTTTAGCAGATGTTATTGGTCACATGCACATGTTTAGCAGATGTTATTGGTCACATGCACATGTTTAGCAGATGTTATTGGTCACATGCACATGTTTAGCAGATGTTATTGGTCACATGCACATGTTTAGCAGATGTTATTGCGGGTGTAGCGAAACACTTGAGCTTCTAGTTCCCGGCAGTGCAGTAATATCTAACAATTTCCCAACATATACTCAATACACACAAATCTAGGTAAGGAATGGAATTAAGAATATATAAATAAATGGACAAGCAATGTCAGAGTGGCATAGACTAAGATACAGTAGAATAGTATAGTATATATACATATGAGAGGAGTAATGCAAGATATGTAAACATTATTAAAGTGACATTATTAATGTGACTAGTGTTCCATTTATTAAAGTGGCCAATGATTTCAAATCTGTATGTAGGCAGCAGCCTCTCTGTGCTAGTGATGGCTATTTAACAGTCTGATGGTCTTGAGATAGAAGCTGTTTTTCAGTCTCTTGGTCCCAGCTTTGATGCACCTGTACTGACCTCGCCTTCTGGATGATAGCGGGGTGAACAGGCAGTGGCTCGGGTGGTTGTTGTCCTTGATGATCTTTTTGGCCTTCCTGTGATATCGGGTGGTGTAGGTGGCCTGGAGGGCAGGTAGTTTACCTCTGGAGAGCCCTGCGGTTAAGGGCGGTGCAGTTGCCGTACCAGGCGGTGACACAGCCCGACAGGATTCTCTCAGTTGTGCCTTCTTCACCACACTGTCTGTGTGGGTGGACCATTTCATTTTGTCAGTGATGTGTAAGCCGAGGAACATAAAACTTTCCAGCTTCTCCACTGCTGTCACGTCGATGTGGATGGGGGGATGCTCCCTCTGCTGTTTCCTGAAGTCCACAATCATCTCCGTTGTTTTGTTGGCGTTGAGTGAGAGGTTATTTTCCTGACACCACACTCCCAGAGCCCTCACCTCCTCCCTGTAGGCTGTCTCGTCGTTGTTGGTAATCAAGCCTACTACTGTTGTGTCGTCTGCAAACTTGATGATTAAGTTGGAGGGGTGCTTGGCCACGCAGTCGTGGGTGAACAGGGAATACAGGAGGGGGTTGAGTACGTACCCTTGTGGGGCCCCAGTGTTGAGGATCAGTGAAGTGGAGGTGTTGTTTCCTACTTTCACCTTCTGGGGGCGCCCCGTCAGGAAATCCAGGACCCAATTGCACAGGGCGGGGTTCAGACCCAGGGTCTCAAGCTTAATGATGAGCTTGGAGGGTACTATGGTGTTGAATGCTGAGCTATAGTCAATGAACAGCATTCTTACATAGGTATTCCTCTTGTCCAGATGGAATAGGGCAGTGTGCAGTGTGATGGCGATTACAACGCCTGTGGACCTATTGGGGCGGTAAGCAAATTGAAGTGAGTCTAGGTTGTCAGGTAGGGTGGAGGTGATATGATCCTTGACTAGTCTCTCAAAGCACTTCATGATGACAGAGGTGAGTGCAATGGGGTTATAGTAATTTAGTTCAGTTGCCTTTGCATTCTTGGGTACAGGAACAATGGTGGCCATATTGAAGCATGTGGGGACAGCAGACTGTAATAGGGAGAGATTGAATATGTCCATATAGCTGCTCTTGCAATATCTTATATAACCCAGTTCCTTCATCCAAAATAACAATGTACAGTAGGCTACTGTCCTTCATCAGCGATGCAAGGTTTGATGGTGTGTCTGGTGCTGTGTTTGTGACTCACACAGAGCAGCAGCAGTACACACACAGGACTGCAGTGGTGACATCCCCTTATGGTGAGCTCAAAGGCAGCAACCCCCCCTGCACCTTGGGCAAGTGACCGATGGCTTAACAAACCCATGCAGTGCCCATGTCTTTGATACATTACACAAAGGCATCGATTTCCCCCCCTGCTTGCCTGCTTGCCTGCATGCCTGCCTGCCCCCATCCCTTATAACAGAGCACAGAGCAGAACACACTTCCATCACGACTACAGCACAGCTGACCTCCCCAGCTCTGTCTGCCCTGTCCTCTACTGAGGAACTGAGCAAGAACTCCCTCCCCCTACACTTAGACACACACACACACACACACACACACACACACACACACACACACACACACACACACACACACACACATGCATGCACATATCATTTGTTTTGTTAGCGCAGAACAGTCAATTCTTCAACCTCTCTCCTGTATGTCCTCTAGATCATGTGAATGGTCATGTAAATGCATATCACAGGATCTAGATATCTCTTATTTCTGTTCCATCCAAACAGTGTCAATATTTCACTTCCCCTTGGCTTAATGATTGCTAGATGACTGAGGTCAAATGACAAATCTACTAATCCCAAAATTACCAGCTGGTAAGGTAATGAACTGAAAGCCTATGGTCAATATCCATATCAGAATCTAAGCCAGTGTTATAAGCCTGTGGTACTATTGTGCAACAACATCCTTGCCTGCCTGCATAGTCTTATTGAATATTCAATGTCCCTCAGCTGCATTGCTCTGTTTGTTCATCCTGAAGAGTGTGTGTGTGTGTGCACGTGCATGTGTGAGTGTGTGTGATCTCTTTGGTGTTGTGAATATGAAGGTGCTGTGAGGACGCAGAGCTGACAGTGTGACATGAACACCAGATCAAGGGCTAGGTCACAGTCACAGTCGCACCCCGCTGTGTGACGTCTAGGGGGTTCAGTGACTTGTCACTGTCGATCTGTCTGCACACTTTAATATGTTACTGCATACTTCAATATTCCACATCATCTGTAACCCCTTTCTAAGCCAAGAAAACAACTCTATCGACTCTCTCGGTTCTCAGAGAGTTACTTGTCCATATCAAAACAAGCATGCTTCCACAGATGTACAAACTGAAAAATAGTTTTACAACCTCAAAAGGCACATGAGTTAAGAGTTGGTAAGTATTACAGTAGCCTGCACAACAGCTACTAGCCCCTTACCTCTGTATTCTGTGTGTGCCAGCAGTGTAACACATCAGTGAGATGGCCAGTAACTACCTGTGAAAGAAGGGCAGGTCCTGCTGTTCCCCTCTGCCTGTCCCCCAGACCTCCACTGGGGTCTGGGGGACAGGCAGAGGGGAACAGGAGGGCTGGGCAATTTACATGAATACATTAGAGTGAAATCGTAATCTGTACACTGTATTTTTTATTGAACCTTTATTTAACTTGGCAAATCAGTTAAGAACAAATTCTTATTTACAATGACGGCCTACACCGGCCAAACCCAGACGATACTGGGCCAATTGTGCACCGTCCTATGGGACTCCCAATCACGGCCAGTTGTGATACAGCCTGGATTCAAACCAGTGTGTCTGTAGTGATGCGCCACTCGGGAGCCCATTGAAGCAACTCTAATAGGTACTGCCATGTTCCTCTCAAATCAAAGGAATCCAATCCATTTTCTTTAATTTAGGACTAATATAATATACAGTATGTGTGAGAGACAGACACAGTTTGATTGGTTTTCTCACAATACACTGATATAGAAATAGTGTCTTCATGTCTTGTAGTATCCCAGCTAACAAGGAACGTAAATGAGACATTTGTAACGCTTCCCTTGTGTCTTCCAGAGGTACTGAATGTCATAGCCCGTTTGGGACATTATAGGACATTCATAACATTTCTAATAAGTATTGTAGAGGTTATAAATATCCGGTCGCTATTCAGACATCATGGGACTATTAAAAAACATTCCTTGGTAGTCCATGAAAGGTTCTGAATATCATGTTATTTTGGAGATATCCTCGGAGCATTTCATAACAGTAGATTTAGAGCTGTGGTTTGTCTTCATATAACTTTACAATCAGAATGATAGAAATAGATTTTGGAACATTTTGGTGGTGGTACACTTGTAACGTTGTCTTTCTAAGTGTGTAGGAACATTTGTTACGTTCTAAATAAGTGCATTATATGCTCTGAATGTCAGGACACTTTGGTGACATTGTAGTAGTATTTGTAATGTTCACAGAAGATTCCTGAAATGTACTGAATGTGTGGTCACTTTGGAAATATTGTCCTGATGACGTTATTGTGAAACGTGCCGTCTACGTAGCTGTGGTGTCAGCTGACATAAGTTACGCCCAAGTCTTTTCATGACGTTGAAATGTCACGGATCTGAAATAGCTCATTTACGTTATTTAGTAACGAATGTCCTTGAATCTGGTGTCCTGGTGTCCTTGAATCTTCCCTGAAGGGGCACACTGTTACGTACCTTATTGCTACTGCAGGTACCCACTGACGGAAGTTATGTTTCCAGTGGTTACCAGAAACTGCATTTTGTGGGGCTCTCAATGTACTTTGACGTTTAGTAACGTTTGGAGGTTGACCTAAAAATGTATTTTTCAAAAAATGTCTAATATCAAAATGTTTGCTAAAGAGCCCTGCATAGTTACCTAATGTTACAATGACTTGAATTAGCTGGATTATAAATAGACATTATGGATCATTGTCAACTGACTCAAATTAGTGTCAGTTACGTTTTCTACAAAATACAAATGAGTGTCAGTTATGTTTTCAGTAAGTACTGTACTTTGGAGGTTCTGAATGTCAGGACACTTTGGTGACTTTCTAGTAATATTTGTAATGTTCACAAAATGTTCCTCAAATATACAGAATGTCAGACTACTTTGTGAATATCCAAAGAACGAAAGAATTTTAGAATGTTTATTGAGAATTGTGATGTGTCTACAAACAACGTTGCAATTGTGTTACTGAAGAAATGTTTAACATTTTTACTTAAAACTCCCTTGTTATCTAACATCTTTCTACGGACCTTTCATAATGTTAATAGAGTTATATACATAAAGTTACCATTAGAGTAATAAATAGACATTCTGGAATATATACACTTAAAGTAAATACAGTGTATATCATAATACATATATTAAAACAACTCTAAAATCAAAGAAACATATCAAGTAAAATGTTGCTAGGGCTGTCCTTTCTCTATTCTCTGAAGAAGATGTGCATGAAAAGTCAGGAATTTAAGTGTCAACATTAAATTGAATTTGGTACAATTCAGCTTTGCCTTGCTCCCGAGTGGCGCAGTGGTCTAAGACACTGCATCTCAGTGAATCCAGGCTGCATCACATCTGGCCGTGATTGGGAGACCCATAGGGCGGTGCACAATTTGCCCAGCGTTGTCTGGGTTTGGCTGGGGTAGGCCATCATTGTAAGTAAGAATTTGTTCTTAACTGACTTGCCTAGTTAAATAAAAGGTGAAATAAAAAAATATATAAAAACATGTCAGGGACCAGATTGCTAATGGCCATGGAGGACAGCCTGCATGGAGCCTGGATAGTACTGCTTGTGGTTGTGGATCCATGTGAAGTTGTTCCATGTGTAATGGAGTAACCCTGTGTGTGAAAAATATCAAGGCCAAGCGAGGATAAATACCTGACTGCTCCACAATAGTCTTGTGGCAGCAGTGACTCTGGAGAAGAGCTGGTCTTGGAACCTAATCCCCAAATATGACTGCCAAAGGAAAGAGGGCCTTTAGTGTAGGATAAAGTAAGAGCAGCAGCGAGGGAGATAAGATGTATCAAATAGTGGGTATGAAGAAGCAAGGGGCCTGGTGGAAGCAGACAGTTGAGAGGAAAGTCTCATGGAAGTGGGGCCACAATGCATCAAGTCCCATATCCAATAAGTTTGTGAGGTTCAACGCAGCCTATCCAACCTGTTCAGTTGGAGTCTCTAGCATGCCTGCTATTCTCCAGATGACGATTGCTGAAGCACATTTTGAGATGCAACCCAAAGCTTGTGCGAGTTGGTTGGCGGCATGACCAGGTTCTCCAGACAATTGCAGATGCAATAAGTGCAGGAATCGGCATTGTTGTGCCTTTGAAGCAGAATACCAGAACTGTTTAATCAATTGTGTAACCCATTTGGTCTGTTTTGATCGTCCTGTCTTGTTGAAGAACGATGTGCCCTCGATGTCATTTTCCTTGCACACAGGGCCTAGCTTTCTTGACACAAATGGCTCTCGGCTCCATGATGTAACCCATGGTGAAATCATCATTCTGATCTAAAGTGCCCTCATCAGCCATGTTCCATCAATGTCTATACAGATCAGAAATACTTGGACTCAACACCGTGGACTGTGTACCCATCCCATTCATTAATGTTTGCATGCTTACATTATTTGCATATCTTGTAATAAATCCAGATTCAACATTCACGCATTTTCCTAGTGAACACGATTTTACTTTATCACAAGGATGGCCCAATGCTGAGCAAATCTCCTTCGTTAGAGAGCAGCAAGGTACAAAATCTAAATCATCAATATGGAAATAACCGACTAGAGGTTCGTTGGCCGATGCTGTTGAACAGGCCATTCAAGGAAAACAGAGGTTATTCAGAGAGGATATCTACCCTGAGCTTTGAATATCACTCCACAACAGAGATCCCAAGATATTGGGACCAGCATACATGTGTTTAGAGTAAAGGAAGTGGATCCAGCTCTTCCCCTCCGGCAATTTCTTTGCCCATAATATTACCGATTTAATAAACATATGGAAATTCATAGTGTCATTTTCACCTCAGTATAGGCCTATGGAAGAGGGAACAATAACTGAAAATAATATTTGTTTTATTACATTAATTTATGAATGTAGCCTATAACAATAATAATAATTTTTTTAAAGCATTAGTGGCATGGTTTGCATTTTTTGTGTGCTGTTAAAACCTTGTTTAGTGTGTTTTCATGTTCCCCCAAAATGATTTGTTATGTATACTAGAAGGGAGATTACACCAATACCTGTATGTTGGTAATAGCTGTATGTAAATACGTTATTAAACTATGTGTAAAAAGTAGAAATAAGCCCAAATGGGCGGATCCTGTATGCCCACTTGTGCTGCCTGCGGCTAGCTACAGACAGATAAAGTAGCTAGCAGTAGTGGTGGCCTGACAACGGTTCATTGAATTGACAGCTGGGCATCAGTAAGTCTGACTCTCCCCGGACAGTAACTAGGGCATATCACTGAATTACACCAATCCACTGTCAAGTAAACAATCTGTCTGAACACTTCGTTCTGTATGTATATATGCTCTTCCGTCTGTTCCTTTGATTTGGGAACTATAAGACTGGCACCTTTTTCGCTGGTGAATCATATATTCTTCCGTTCCATTCCAGAACGCTCGTCCGGGTTAGGGAGGGCTTGGCCGGTAGGGGTAGCCTTGTCCCATCGCGCACCAGCAACTCCTGTGGCGGGCCGGGCGCGGTGCACGCTAACTAAGGTTGCCAGGTGCACGGTGTTTCCTCCGACACATTGGTGCGGCTGGCTTCCGGGTTGGATGCGCGCTGTGTTAAGAAGCTGTGCGGCTTGGTTGGGTTGTGTATCGGAGGACGCATGACTTTCAACCTTCGTCTCTCCTGAGCCCGTACGGGAGTTGTAGCGACGAGACAAGATAGTAGCTATTAAAAACAATTGGATACCACGAAATTGGGGAGAAAAAGGGGTAAAATTCAACAAAAAAGAAGAAAAAAAAGAAAAGGGGGGAAAAAAGGGGAAAAAACAGTATGGGGATGAGGTAGATAAATTGGGTGGGCTATATACCGATGGACTATGTACAGCTGCAGCGATCGGTTAGCTGCTCAGGTTAAAGTTGGTGAGGGAGATAAAAGTCTCCAACTTCAGAGATTTTTACGCAAGTATAAACACCATGGGACCACACAGCCACCATACATAGAGGTGGCAGGTAGCCTAGTGGTTAGAGCGTTGGACTTGTAACTGAAAGGTTGCAAGATTGAGTCCACGAGCTGACAAGGTAAAAATCTGTCGTTCTGCCCCTGAACAAGGCAGTTAACCCACTGTTCCTAGGCTGTCATTGAAAATAAGAATTTGTTCTAAACTGACTTGTCAAGTTAAATGAAGATAAAATACATTTAAAAAATACCTTTCAGGAAGGAGACAAGTTCTGTCTCCTAGAGATGAACGTACTTTGGTGCAAATCAATCCCAGAACAACAGCAAAGGACCTTGTGAAGATGCTGGAGGAAACAGGTACAAAGTATCTATATGCACAGTAAAACGAGTCCTATATTGATATATCTGTCTCCTAGAGATGAAACAGGTACAAAAGTATCTATATGCACAGTAAAACGAGTCCTATATCGACATAACCTGAAATGCCGCTCAGCAAGGAAGGAGCCACTGCTCCAAAACTGCCATAAAAAAGACAGAATACGGTTTGCAACTTTTTGGCCATAATGACCATCGTTATGTTTGGAGGAAAAAGGGGCAGGCTTGCAAGCCGAAGAACACCATCCCAACTGTGAAGCACGGGGTGGCAACGTCATGTTGTGGGGGTGCTTTGCTGCAGGAGGGACCAGTGCACTTCACAAAATAGATGGCATCATGAGGCAGGAAAATTATGTGGATATATTGAAGCAACATCTCAAGACATTAGTCAGGAAGTTAAAGCTTGGTCACAAATGGGTCTTCCGAATGGAGAATGACACCAAGCATACTTCCAAAGTTGTGGCAAAATGGCTTAAGGACAACAAAGTCAATGTATTGGAGTGGCCATCACAAAGCCCTGACCTCAATCCTATAGAAAATGTGTGGGCAGAACTGATAAAGCATGTGTGAGCAAGGAGGCCTACAAACCTGACTCAGTTACATCAGCTCTGTCAGGAGGAATGGGACAAAATTCACCTAACTTATTGTGGGAAGCTTGTGGAAGGCTACCTGAAACGTTTGACCCAAGTTAAACCATTTAAATGCAATGCTACCAAATACTAATTGAGTGTATGTAAACTTCTGACCCACTGGGAATGTGATGAAAGAAATAAAAGCTGAAATAAATCACTCTACTATCATTCTGACATTTCACATTCTTAAAAAAAAGTGGTGATCCTAACTGACCTAAGACAGGGATTTTTTACTAGGACTAAATGTCAGGAATGTGAAAACTGAGTTTAAATGCATTTGGCTAAGGTGTATGTCAACTTCCGACTTCAAATACAACAGATTAGGAAACAATATCAAAGCAATAAGCTCACAAAATAACAAGCCAGTAAAAACATGAACACTGCACTCCAATCAAGAACTGTAAAAGCTGCTTAAAGCTAAAAGTTAAAAACACATTTATTTTTTAAAGATAACTTCTTATTTTCCTGAAATGTGGCATATTTTGTCAGTGGACACCTACCAACAGGATACTGTATATGTTCAGAGTAGATTAAATTACGTGTCTTATAATGCCATTAGATATTCAGGGGCCCCCTCATTTCAACGTCCTGAAGTGACTTGGGACGTAACTTGTGTCAACTGACACCACAGGTACATCTAGGAGACGTTTCTTGAAAACATTACTTTTATGTCAACCTCATAAAGTCACTATATGTCAGAAAGTACATTGAGAGCCCCACAAAATGCAGTTCCTGGTAGGCACTGGGAACATATCTTTGGTCAGTAGGCACCTACTGTACCAACAAGGCACATAAGTGTGCACGTTCAGGGAAGATTCAAGGACATCTCTTATAATGTTTCTAAATAACGTTATTCAGCTGTTTAAGATCCCCCACATTTCAACCTCCTGGAAATACTTGGACGGTAGTTTTGTCAGCGGACATCCGCAGCTACGTAGTCGGCACGTTTCACAATAACGTTATCATGACTTATGTGGGGACTAAAATAACTTTATGGTCACGTACTGGAACGTAATTTAGTTAGCTGGGATGCTACAGGCCGTTACCCAGCCATAAGCAGTATATTCAATACCACACACAAATGCCAGCCCTTTCATATGTTACTGTCTGTATGGTAGTGTTCCCTAAATGCGAATAAATTTGGAAATGGCCTTTTCCATCCCCCGAGGCAACGTTGAATATTGACACAAGCCACAGCAGGGGATGGATGTGTTCTCCAGGGAATTCCAATGATTGGATTACAACTGGTGTGTGTCCCAAATGGCAATCTATTCCCTATTTAGTGTACTACCTTTGATGTGGCCTCATAGGGATATAGGGACCCATTTGGGATGCAGCTTCGTTTGAAGGGGGACCGACCATGACCCTCAAAGAGAGGGCTTGTGGATGTAGCCTACTCTATGGTCATCGTTGTCCCCCACCATGGCTGCTCTGCTCCCAAAACCTGTTCACTCATTTGGGTTGTTTTTGTGGCATTGCTGATCCTTGGGTCACCATTACATTAATGCTGTTAGCCTTAAAAGGATCCACTCAGACAGACACTCACCCACAGAGTGGGGATGGTTGGATGATGGGTTCCCTGCTGTGTCCATGAGTACAGAGTTTCCATGGTGAAAGTACAATACATAAAGCAATAGTTCAGAAACACACACACTGAGTGTTTTTCTAGTATTACTGTAGCTAATGTACAGAAGCCTACACTTATGGAGCAACTCAAGTGAATGTTTCTCTCTCACATTGTTCAGTTCAAAGATGATTACATCTAGTATAACTTTGCATTACATTTCATTACATTTCATTATAGTACAACGGTTTGATTTGTCTAATCTTAGCAATTTCTTCTTAGCTAGCTACATAGCCGTCTTTGTATCAAAGATAATTGCGTAATTATCGTATTTCGTCGTCCTAACGTAGCCTACACTGCTATCTGCCCAGCAGCTAGCCAGCTAGCTAACGTCCACCGTCTACCGTATAGCAGCACTGTAGTAACTATTACCCTCAACTGAACGACTTGATTAGTGTAGTGTTAGCTAGCTACATAGTTGTCTTTGCTGTCTTCGTAACCAAGATAATTGTGTAGTTTAGAGTGTGTAGTTTTAGAGTGATTATCTTAATTTACCGAGGTTAGCTAGCCAGCTATTTGTCGTCCTTAACGTAGGAGACACTGCTAGCTAGCCAACAGCTAGCCAACGTCTACCGAATAGAACTTAACAACCCGGTCGCATTCCGCCTCGCTCCACAGGTAGTATCACATTTTCATTTCATTTCATTACAGTACAACGGTTTGATTTGTTTGATCGTAGCTAGCTACATAGCTAGCTACATAGCCGTCTCTGTATCAAAGATAATTGTGTAGTCTAGAGCGATTTTCTAGGTTACCTAGCCAGCTATTGTCGTTCTTTTAACGCAACGTAACGTAATCAACACTGCTAGCTAGCCAGCTAGCCCCGAATCAACAACGCAGCCACTGCCAGCTAGCCTACAAAGTCAACAACGCAGCCACTGCCAGCTAGCCTACTTCAGCAGTACTGTATCATTTTTAATCATTTTAGTCAATAAGATTCTTGCTACGTAAGCTCAACTTTCTGAACATTCGAGACGTGTAGTCCACTTGTCATTCCAATCTCCTTTGCATTAGCGTAGCCTCTTCTGTAGCCTGTCAACTATGTGTCTGTCTATCCCTGTTCTCTCCTCTCTGCACAGACCATACAAACGCTCCACACCGCGTGGCCGCGCCACCCTAATCTGGTGGTCCCAGCGCGCACGACCCACGTGGAGTTCCAGGTCTCCGGTAGCCTCTGGAACTGCCGATCTGCGGCCAACAAGGCAGAGTTCATCTCAGCCTATGCCTCCCTCCAGTCCTCGACTTCTTGGCACTGACGGAAACATGGATCACCACAGATAACACTGCTACTCCTACTGCTCTCTCTTCGTCCGCCCACGTGTTCTCGCACACCCCGAGAGCTTCTGGTCAGCGGGGTGGTGGCACCGGGATCCTCATCTCTCCCAAGTGGTCATTCTCTCTTTCTCCCCTTACCCATCTGTCTATCGCCTCCTTTGAATTCCATGCTGTCACAGTTACCAGCCCTTTCAAGCTTAACATCCTTATCATTTATCGCCCTCCAGGTTCCCTCAGAGAGTTCATCAATGAGCTTGATGCCTTGATAAGCTCCTTTCCTGAGGACGGCTCACCTCTCACAGTTCTGGGCGACTTTAACCTCCCCACGTCTACCTTTGACTCATTCCTCTCTGCCTCCTTCTTTCCACTCCTCTCCTCTTTTGACCTCACCCTCTCACCTTCCCCCTACTCACAAGGCAGGCAGTACGCTCGACCTCATCTTTACTAGATGCTGTTCTTCCACTAACCTCATTGCAACTCCCCTCCAAGTCTCCGACCACTACCTTGTATCCTTTTCCCTCTCGCTCTCATCCAACACTTCCCACACTGCCCCTACTCGGATGGTATCGCGCCGTCCCAACCTTCGCTCTCTCTCCCCCGCTACTCTCTCCTCTTCCATCCTATCATCTCTTCCCTCTGCTCAAACCTTCTCCAACCTATCTCCTGATTCGGCCTCCTCAACCCTCCTCTCCTCCCTTTCTGCATCCTTTGACTCTCTATGTCCCCTATCCTCCAGGCCGGCTCGGTCCTCCCCTCCCGCTCCGTGGCTCGACGACTCATTGCGAGCTCACAGAACAGGGCTCCGGGCAGCCGAGCGGAAATGGAGGAAAACTCGCCTCCCTGCGGACCTGGCATCCTTTCACTCCCTCCTCTCTACATTTTCCTCTTCTGTCGCTGCTGCTAAAGCCACTTTCTACCACTCTAAATTCCAAGCATCTGCCTCTAACCCTAGGAAGCTCTTTGCCACCTTCTCCTCCCTCCTGAATCCTCCTCCCCCCCCCCCCCTCCCTCTCTGCAGATGACTTCGTCAACCATTTTGAAAAGAAGGTCGACGACATCCGATCCTCGTTTGCTAAGTCAAACGACACCGCTGGTTCTGCTCACACTGCCCTACCCTGTGCTCTGACCTCTTTCTCCCCTCTCTCCAGATGAAATCTCGCGTCTTGTGACGGCCGGCCGCCCAACAACCTGCCCGCTTGACCCTATCCCCTCCTCTCTTCTCCAGACCATTTCCGGAGACCTTCTCCCTTACCTCACCTCGCTCATCAACTCATCCCTGACCGCTGGCTACGTCCCTTCCGTCTTCAAGAGAGCGAGAGTTGCACCCCTTCCTTCTGAAAAAACCTACACTCGATCCCTCCGATGTCAACAACTACAGACCAGTATCCCTTCTTTCTTTTCTCTCCAAAACTCTTGAACGTGCCGTCCTTGGCCAGCTCTCCCGCTATCTCTCTCAGAATGACCTTCTTGATCCAAATCAGTCAGGTTTCAAGACTAGTCATTCAACTGAGACTGCTCTTCTCTGTATCACGGAGGCGCTCCGCACTGCTAAAGCTAACTCTCTCTCCTCTGCTCTCATCCTTCTAGACCTATCGGCTGCCTTCGATACTGTGAACCATCAGATCCTCCTCTCCACCCTCTCCGAGTTGGGCATCTCCGGCGCGGCCCACGCTTGATTGCGTCCTACCTGACAGGTCGCTCCTACCAGGTGGCGTGGCGAGAATCCGTCTCCTCACCACGTGCTCTCACCACTGGTGTCCCCCAGGGCTCTGTTCTAGGCCCTCTCCTATTCTCGCTATACACCAAGTCACTTGGCTCTGTCATAACCTCACATGGTCTCTCCTATCATTGCTATGCAGACGACACACAATTAATCTTCTCCTTTCCCCTTCTGATGACCAGGTGGCGAATCGCATCTCTGCATGTCTGGCAGACATATCAGTGTGGATGACGGATCACCACCTCAAGCTGAACCTCGGCAAGACGGAGCTGCTCTTCCTCCCGGGAAGGACTGCCCGTTCCATGATCTCGCCATCACGGTTGACAACTCCACTGTGTCCTCCTCCCAGAGCGCTAAGAACCTTGGCGTGATCCTGGACAACACCCTGTCGTTCTCAACTAACATCAAGGCGGTGGCCTGTTCCTGTAGGTTCATGCTCTACAACATCCGCAGAGTACGACCCTGCCTCACACAGGAAGCGGCGCAGGTCCTAATCCAGGCACTTGTCATCTCCCGTCTGGATTACTGCAACTCGCTGTTGGCTGGGCTCCCTGCCTGTGCCATTAAACCCCTACAACTCATCCAGAACGCCGCAGCCCGTCTGGTGTTCAACCTTCCCAAGTTCTCTCACGTCACCCCGCTCCTCCGCTCTCTCCACTGGCTTCCAGTTGAAGCTCGCATCCGCTACAAGACCATGGTGCTTGCCTACGGAGCTGTGAGGGGAACGGCACCTCAGTACCTCCAGGCTCTGATCAGGCCCTACACCCAAACAAGGGCACTGCGTTCATCCACCTCTGGCCTGCTCGCCTCCCTACCACTGAGGAAGTACAGTTCCCGCTCAGCCCAGTCAAAACTGTTCGCTGCTCTGGCCCCCCAATGTTGGAACAAACTCCCTCACGACGCCAGGACAGCGGAGTCAATCACCACCTTCCGGAGACACCTGAAACCCCACCTCTTTAAGGAATACCTAGGATAGGATAAAGTAATCCTTCTCACCCCCCTTAAAAGATTTAGATGCACTATTGTAAAGTGGCTGCTCCACTGGATGTCATAAGGTGAATGCACCAATTTGTAAGTCGCTCTGGATAAGAGTGTCTGCTAAATGACTTAAATGTAAATGTACATATTGATGATTACAGTGGGTTGAGGTCACCGTGGAGAGCTGATCAGAGCACTGCCTGTGTGTGTGTGTGTGTGTGTGTGTGTGTGTGTGTGTGTGTGTGTGTGTGTGTGTGTGTGTGTGTGTGTGTGTGTGTGTGTGTGTGCGTGCGTGCGTGCGTGCGTGCGTGTGTGCGTGTGCGTGCGTATCTCTACCTCCCCTGTGTGTGTGGTGTTAATGATGAGCCCGGTCCAGAGAGCACTCCCCTCTCCTCTGACCACTGACCTGTGTCACCGGGGGTTACTGGCCTGGCTTGTTATCCTGGCTGGGTGGAAGCAGAGAACTGAGCACAAATCTAACTTTAATCAAAGCCGTCAGAGATCCTCAGCCCTTTTCATCCACCGTCTGGGTACAACCCTCCTTCTCCCCCTCTCCTCCCCGCTGCCAACCATTCCTGCTGATTACCTCCCTGGACACTGCAGCTGAAGCTTAGCCCCATGGCAGTCTGGGTAATCTGCCCACGGACGCAAGCACCAGTCAGTGCCCAAATCTCAGTGCAAAGGATAATTAAGAGTTAATGGAACAGCGAATTGGAATATATATGCATGAAGGGGGTTAATATACAGCCCATGGGAGGTAACATGCAAACGATAGGAGGGGATGGGGGAAAGATGAGGCGATGTAAAGGCAGGGCCAGATAATTGAGGCACTGGCAGTGTGTGTGTTTCACCCCTGCTAGTCTATGCAGCAGGCTGACAGTGAGGATAACTGGTACAGTACAGCCTTCTGCTGAGAGGAAGGTGTGGGGGTGAATAAGGTTAATCTCACATCTCACTCACTACTTCTACTAGAGGGAGCTCTGTCATTTATATAGAACAAATCTCATAGAGAGGAGAGAGTCTATGCCTCTCTCTTATTCCCCTACATATATATTCCATACCTGTGAACAGGTGGTCTGTGTAGGCAGGGTGCTGTTTCCTGAAGGTCTCCTCAGCCTTGGCAACGCAATCCCTGACGGAGTCTCCGGTGGAGCTCGTGATGTACATGACAGAGAAACCTTCCTCCATGGTGATCGCTCGTCCAACAGAGCCTGGGGATGTGGAGTCGTGAGAGGGAGGGAAGAGAGGGAGGGAAGAGAGGGAGTGGAGGATAAAGAGGAGGAGGGGTGAGAGAGCACCATTGTTATCAAAGGGACTCTTTACCCTGATTTCCTTATTCAGAGGTAGATACTCCTAAAATGGTTATAGTTACTAAAAGCAGAGTTAATTCATGTTAATATAAACATTTTCAGGCTGCTACTGTATATCTACTGATTTGGCCATTGAATGTTGCATTTTCTCTCACTGATTTCTGCGCTTTGTGGACTGGAATATTTTATTGTAAAAAATAATACTTAAAACAAGAAAATATCTACGAACGTTTTACATTGCTATGCTTTCCGTTTGATTGTTGTGATGAATAAAACATTACAACTGGGAAACTAACAGTGTTTCAGGACTAATCTATTCCCCATTTAAATCCACTCTGAATGAGAGGGAACAGATTATGGATTGGGGATTATTATGGCTTTGCCGTTCCCATAACCTTTGACATTTGTCTGAAACTAAACATAAATGGTGAACAACGCATTGCTTTTTATAAAAAATAATACCCTACAGGACTATTCAACTCTTATTATTTTATATGGCATTAGATTAAGCAGATTACAGTAACGTGAATAAATTCCTTTTGAGTTTCCTATTTTCAGATAGCTAGCTACTTTTAGTTACAGTTGAGTTTTTCACAATTCCTGACATGTAATCCTAGTAAAAATTCCCACAAGCTTCCCACAATAAATTGGGAGAATTTTGTCCCATTCCTCCTGACAGAGCTGATGTAACTGAGTCAAGTTTGTAGACCTCCTTGCTCACACACGCTTTATCAGTTCTGCTCACACATTTTCTATAGGATTGGGGTCAGGGCTTTGTGATGGCCACTCCAAAACATTGACTTTGTTGTCCTTAAGCCATTTTGCCACAACTTTGGAAGTATGCTTGGGGTCATTGTCCATTTGGAAGACCCATCTGCGACCAAGCTTTAACTTCCTGACTAATGTCTCGAGATGTTGCTTCAATATATCCACATAATTTTCCTGCCTCATGATGCCATCTATTTTGTGAAGTGCACCGGTCCCTCCTGCTGCAAAGCACCCCTACAACATGACGCTGCCACCCCCGTGCTTCATGGTTGGGATGGTGTTCTTCGGCCTTTTTCCTCCAAACATAACGATGGTCATTATGGCCAAAGACTTCTATTTTTGTTTCATCAGACAAGAGAACATTTCTCCAAAAAGTATGATCTTTGTCCCCATGTGCAGTTGCAAACCGTAGTCTGGCTTTTTATGGCGGTTTTGGAGCAGTGGCTTCTTCTATGCTGAGCGGCATTTTAGGTTATGTCGATTTTGTACTCGTTTTATTGTGCATATAGATACTTTTGTACCGGTGTCCTCCAGCATCTTCACAAGGTCCTTTGCTGTTGTTCTGGGATTGATTTGCACCAAAGTACGTTCATCTCTAGGAGAAAGAACGCGTCTCCTTCCTGAGCGGTATGACAGCTTGCTGGTCCCATGGTATTTATACTTGCGTACTATTGTTTGTACAGATGAACATGGTACTTTCAGGCATTTGGAAATTGCTCCCAAGGATGAACCAGATTTGTGGAGGTCTACAATTTTTTTTCTGAGGTCTTTCTTTTGATTTCCCCATGATGTCAAGCAAAGAGGCACTGAGTTTGAAGGTAGGTCTAGAAATACATCCACAGGTACACCTCCAATTGACTCAAATGATGTCAATTAGCCTATCAGAAGCTTCCAAAGCCATGACATCATTTTTTGGAATTTTACAAGCTGTTTAAAGGCACAGTCAACTCAGTATATGTAAACTTCTGACTCACTGGAATTGTGATACAGTGAATTATAAGTGAAATAATCTGTCTGTAATCAATTGTTGGAAAAATGTGTCATGCACAAAGTAGATGTCCTAACCAACTTGATGTCCTAACCAAAGTATATGTCCTAACCAATTTCTTGTTAACAAACTATAGTTTGTTAACAAGCAATTTGTGGAGTGGTTGAATAACACGTTTTAATGACTCAACCTAAGTGTATGTAAACTTCTGACTTCAACTGTATCTTACCTCTTTTGATAGTGGAGAAGTGGAGAAAGAGCTAAGGCTTAATTAGTTTGATTTCCCAGAGAAACATAACATTATCTCCCTAAAGTACTTCCACCCATTGATTCAATTTGGGGGAACACCCCCCTATCCACATCGATGGAACAGTAGTGGAGAGGGTAGCAAGTTTTAAGTTCCTCGGCATACACATCACAGACAAACTGAATTGGTCCACTCACACTGACAGCGTCGTGAAGAAGGCGCAGCAGCGCCTCTTCAACCTCAGGAGGCTGAAGAAATTCGGCTTGTCACCAAAAGCACTCACAAACTTCTACAGATGCACAATCAAGAGCATCCTGGCGGGCTGTATCACCGCCTGGTACGGCAACTGCTCCGCCCTCAACCGTAAGGCTCTCCAGAGGGTAGTGAGGTCTGCACAACGCATCACCGGGGGCAAACTACCTGCCCTCCAGGACACCTACACCACCCGATGTTACAGGAAGGCCATAAAGATCATCAAGGACATCAACCACCCGAACCACTGCCTGTTCACCCCGCTATCATCCAGAAGGCGAGGTCAGTACAGGTGCATCAAAGCTGGGACCGAGAGACTGAAAAACAGCTTCTATCTCAAGGCCATCAGACTGTTAAACAGCCACCACTAACATTGAGTGGCTGCTGCCAACACACTGTCATTGACACTGACCCAACTCCAGCCACTTTAATAATGGGAATTGATGGGAAATGATGTAAATATATCACTAGCCACTTTAAACAATGCTACCTTATATAATGTTACTTACCCTACATTATTCATCTCATATGCATACGTATATACTGTACTCTAGATCATCGACTGCATCCTTATGTCACTAGCCACTTTAACTATGCCACTTTGTTTACTTTGTCTACATACTCATCTCATATGTATATACTGTACTCGATACCATCTACTGTATGCTGCTCTGTACCATCACTCATTCATATATCCTTATGTACATATTCCTTATCCCCTTACACTGTGTATAAGACAGCAGTTTTGGAATTGTTAGTTAGATTACTTGTTGATTATCACTGCATTGTCGGAACTAGAAGCACAAGCATTTCGCTACACTCGCATTAACATCTGCTAACCATGTGTATGTGACAAATAAAATTTGATTTGATTTGATTTGATGTAACAATGGATCATTTCTGAGACATTTGTCAGCAGGCAAGAAAAACTGATCACAATGAAACATATGCCACAGCCAGGACCCTAACAGATCTTCTATGTACGTACATTTTCATGTTCACGTTGAATGAGAAAGTATGGCATTAAAGTATGGAATTAGTTAGCTGAGAAGACTATCCATTAAATTCTTTACAAACAAAGGAAACACAATGCCTCCGTGGAATCAGCACTGGTCAGAACTTTATCTCCTACTAATTTGACAAAGGAAACATTAAAAGTGGAGGTAGTGTGGTTCTAAATCTGGACCTCTCACCAAGGGATATGAAACCCAGAGAGGGTAGAAGGCTGTTTGTGATGTTGGGAGCTGGAAATGCATGCTTTTTAAGGGCCGTCAGGATAAACACTCAGATGTATCGAAATTCACATGGGACAGAAATGAATTAAACGGAAGGTGGTTGATGTACTGTATACTAAAATATATCCCGAACTCATCTCACTTCAAGCGAATGCAAATCATGGCTTGGATGCAGATCCGTACAAACCCACTTTCAACCCACTTTCAATGTCAAAAACATTCATTTTGCCCTTAGAATTAAAACTCTGTGCCTTTCCTCAGCTAAACTGTATGCAATTTTCTGTGTGTTTGCATGCTTCTCTTTGCCAACCTCCAACATCTAATGGAAACTCATGTAAAAGCTCGGGGTTTATATTCAGTACTATATTAAAGGGCACTTCATTTGATATAACATGCTTCAATATTGATGCACAATTTCGACTTAAAATATTAAAAGAACCCAAAAGGCACCCTTTCATGGAACGATCCGGACAGTAGTAGTTGAGGTAATTAAAATGAGATCAGAGAGTGGACAATGTTTGTGTAACCATACAGCAGTCTAAGCTGATTCATGGATTACCTTTGCTTTCCAGTGTTGAGGTTACTGTAGGTTCACTAGGTACCACCCTGCTGTGCTCTGGTTCATTATAAACAGTTTACGGCTATGCAGCGTTCTGCCTGATTGATAAGCTAAGAGCTACCTCAGTCGACAGTATTTAAAGCAATAATCATTCATTGGGCTTTCCCCTCTACTCTGGGCCATCCGTTCTCACCTGTCAATAGAGTTTGATGAGCTTGCTTATGTGTTCCTCTGAGGCCCTGGACAGTCAGTACACCCAGTCAGCAATCATGGCGCTCCTAATGCCAAGGACAGAGACACACAGACACAATCAGACAACATTCAATCAAGATGTTACACTCTGTAGGGAGAGAGGCACAAGAGGCACATTCAATAGCTAGATGAAAACTGCATACGTAATAGGCTAGATAGAATAGCACAGCACATCATAGCACAGCACATCATAGCACAGCACATCATAGCACAGCACATCATAGCACAGCACATCATAGCACAGCACATCATAGCACAGCACATCATAGCACAGCACATCATAGCACAGCACATCATAGCACAGCACATCATAGCACAGCACATCATAGCACAGTACATCATAGCACAGCACATCATAGCACAGCATAACGTGGTACAGCGTGGCACAGGAGAGCAGAGCAAAGCACAGAAGAGCCAAGCAAAGCACATACAGAACAGGGGTTTTCATTCTCTAAAATGGAACAGCACTGATAACATTACTAAAAAATACATTCTGCAGCAATATTAAAAGTCACCCAAAACAGAAGAGACAAAATACCCAGTTTCAGTGTTTCTGGTGTCCCTGTAATGTCAGGATAAATATTTGTCAAAGGAAAAGTATTGGCTGCATCCTGCCATTTGAAAACCTTTGTCTTTATTGTGTATTCACCCCATGTTCTCAGAATAACCAGGTTGCCAAAAAAACTAACAAGAATGAATTGCACATGACATGAAAAAAAATACATGAGACTGAAAAAACATTCTGTCACGTATAGACTTGGAAGCACTATGCCTGTGAGTGGATCTTGTGGATCTTGCATATACGAGTAACCGTGTAGCAGCGTAAATGATCACAAGGTCAGGAATGGTTAGTTTAGCAAAGAATCCCCTTGGGTTACTTTAGTATGCCCCGTTTACAGTCAAAGCCGCGTCCATGGCTGTGGGCTCTGTATGTGGCACACTGTGTTGGCTTACAGTCACATCTGATTGACCTAATTCCTCCACAAGTGTGTTCACCAATCATCTGAGAAAGACCCTTACATCATCACACCATGCAGTCACACTACCTCCATGCTACTGTATTAGTGAAGGTACATTGGATTCGAGTTGTAATTCTTAAGATACTGTGGTAACATAACTGTACAATACTGTTCAGTACTTTGGTAGAAAGTGATACAATTGCTCCGAAGAAGAGGTCAAATTTGTCAAATTGATGAAGCAACATGTCTCTGATTTTCTACCTTTGGCTGATGTTTGGCTCCCTCCCACAGAAGATCTGGTACTTGTTGGGACAGGGGTGGGAAGAGAGAGGCTGAGTGATGATGATAATCATCGCAATATTCTGGTTGCAGTTCAACTCTGTTGGCCCTGGCCAGGTGTTTAGCCATTAAGATCAAGCCTTGGCCTGCCAGGCTGCTGTCTACCGTGCTTCCAACTGATCGCTCAATCTATACGGTGGCTGATGGCTGCCAGATGTGCTGTGTGCTGAGATCAATAGAAGATCATCTCGGTAATTGGTCATGATTGGTTCCTCTGACACAGTGATGATGATGGCTCAGCTCTGAGGGATGGATGGATGGGCCAGCTGGCCTGGATTTTGGGGGGAGGGAGGGGGATAGAGAGAGAGAGAGAGGGTGTGCTTAAGAAAGGGAAACCCAATTGATCCTCCCCAGAGAGGGAAGCAACTGATTTTCCAATGTTGGACCAGCCTCTATTGACTCCAGTGAGTTCAATAGACATTACGGCGGTTGGGACTCATGCCTGGTTAATGGGCGTGAAGTATCTAGTAATCCCAAGAGTCTCACAGCATTCCCACAAGTGAATGGACAAATGCATTGGTAGCTTTCAATGTACAGACTGCAAGAAGCCTACAAGTCTTCTGCCTATTTTTCCCTCATCAAGCATTCAATGGCATGCAAATGACCATCATACAGTGTGAATATGGTATGGAACTGCATATAGAAACAACCATTGTTTGAAGTGAGGTGTCAGCGCTCGGCCATCTCAGCTTAAAGGCCCAATGTAGTCATCTTGATTTTCTTGTGTATGGAATAGTACTGTAAAATTCTGAGAATGATGATAATGCCCTTTAAGTGTCAGAGCTGTTTGAAAAGACCGCCTGAAATGTCCACCTGTTTAGGTGGAATGGAGTTTTGACCTGCCTGCTAACATCACTTAGATCAATAAAAAAGAGAGTTCCGAACCTCTCTGCCAGTAAGAGCTAGTTTTCAGTTTTCCCCTCCCCACTCAGACACCTCCCAGACAGTCCTTGCTTGAGATATTGATCTTTGCTATGAAGCCATTTTTGTTTATTTTTGACAATCACAGTAAGGTAATTAATTGTTACACAGAAATGATTTGATATTGGGATAAAAACAGCTGCATTGGTCCTTTAACATACAGTTTATTCTCTTTGTTACAGAGTTAGAGCAAACGCCCGTTTAATGTCATTTACAATCCTGTCATGCAACTAGTGAACTGCGCTTGTAATAGAGAGAGTTATAGAAATACACTGGGCACACACTGGTTGAATCAACGTTGTTTCCAAGTGAACTCAATGAAATTACTATTATTGAATCAGTGTGGAATAGACGTTGAATTGACGTCTGCGCCCAGTCAGAGGTGGCTTGCCAACAATATATATGGAACACTTAATCCTCTTTTCTCAGTGTCCAACGTAACAGGGGTGACCCCGTTCAATAGCTCGATACATGAGAGGCCCTATATTGAGTGATGCCACGGAAAGTAGATGTGGCTATCAAAAGCCTTTTAAAAATGCCTTTCAAACAGTTGGATACCTTTCCTGTTGCACTGTGGCTGCCCAACAACACTAGCCTGCTGCCTACAGCCCCTCCTCCCCATCCCCTCTTGATATATGTACCTTCAAATAAATCTCCTTTATGTCAGTGCTGGCAGTCAATATGACAGTGTTAAATTCAACAGGCAGACTTGGACTTGGGTTAATTTAAAAAGTTCCTGTTATTTCTCTCACTCTGGCCACATAGGGGTGTGGATGAACAATAGGAGATTTGTCAAAGGACAGCAGGACAACCAAAAAACAACAACCTTAAGACAGAAAAAAAAACTCTAAAACGTTTGGGACCGGGACTTGGAGCGAGAGAGATTTCCTCGGCCTGGCACATCACATCAAGATAATGACCAGTCTGACAGCATGGGGCCGTTTGTGACGGCTGGCCTGGAAAAAGGGCCATTGGGGGCAGCTCGTGTAGAGACTGCACAATATGACACACCATTAAAGTCTGAGGAAGAAAAAACAACAGAGGTGATGGGGAAGAGAAAAGGAGCCCCACAGCACAGTGGACTAGGTGATGGTCAATTCATCATCACCATCAGCAGCAGCAGTAGCACCACCACCACCACCACCATCATCATCATCATCATCATCTTCTACTGCCTTCACATAGCAGCTCAGCCCAGGTAACTGTACTGCACCACACAATAGATATGTTTTGATACTCAGGGGATATTTGACACACCATGGTGAGAATTGTCTTTGAAAGCTGCTGAAAATAACAACACCCCACCACCTCACCCCCCCCACAGCTATTCCATAAAGCAGCAGAGAATTGCCACTGGGCACATTGCATTGTTTTCTACTGGTGTCAGCATTCTACACACTCTTGGCTCCAGAGTGCAAAAGGTTTGGCATTCAACATCTCTTTTCTTAAACAAATCCGAGGTCTGGGCTTGGCAAAACAGATGTATGCATAATAGAAGACAAAAGAGGAGAAACGTATGAAAAATGTAGCTGTCGAGTGTATTCTTCTCAAAACACAGATGAGGTAGTGGTGTGAGGCGAGCGGAACTCGTCAAGTCTGAGCTGTAGCACAGGATATTTCTCTCTGCTTTCAGTTTCAACTTTTATTGTCACATGCACAAGTACAGTGAAATTCCTTTTATACAAACCTAAAAACCCAACAATGCATTAATCAATAACAATGTAATACTAGAAAAGAACACACAAGAATTTAAGTAAGCATACTATCTATAGGGTCAGTTCCAATACCGTATTTACTATGTGCAGGGATACTGTAGTGATGGCTGTAGATACTGTACACTAGTATGTGGACACCTGCTCGTCGAATATATCATTCCAAAATCATGGGTATTAATATTAATATTGAGTTGGTTCCCCCTTTGATGCTATAACAGCCTCCAGCCTCTGGGAATGCTTTCCAGTAGATGATGGTACATTGCTGTGGGGACTTGCTTCCATTCGGCCACAAGAGCATTAGTGAGGTCGGGCGCTGATGTTGGGCGATTAGGCCTGGCTCGCAGTCGCCGTTCCAATTTATCTCAAAGGAGTTCGTTGGAGTTGAGGTCAGGGCTGTGTGCAGGCCAGTGAAGTTCTTCCACAACAATCTTGACAACCCATTTCTGTATGGACCTCGCTTTGTGCACTGGGGTATTGTCATGCTGAAACAGGAAAAGGCCTTGCCCAAACTGATGCCACAAAGTTGGAAGCACAGAAACGTCTAGAATGTCATTGTATGCTGTAGCGTTAAGATTTCCCTTCACTGGAACTAAGGGGCCTACCCCGAACCATGAAAACAGCCCCAGACCATCATTCCTCCTTCACCAAACTTTACAGTTGGCATTATGCATTGGGGCAGGTACAGTAGCGTTCTCCTGGTATCCATCGCACCCAGATTCGTCCGCAGGACTGCCAGATGGTGAAGCGTGATTCATCACTCCAGAGAACGCGTTTCCACTGCTTCAGAGTCCAATGGCAGCGAGCTTTACACCACTCCAGCCAACGCTTGGCGTTGCACATGGTGATCTTAGGCTTGTGTGCGGCTGCTCAGCCATGGAAACCCATTTCATGAAGTTCCTGACAAACAGTTACTGTGCTGACATTGCTTCCAGAGGCAGTTTGGAACACAGTAGTGAGTGTTGCAACCGAGGACCGACGATTTTTACATGCTACACGCTTCAGTACTCAGCAGTCCCGTTCTATGAGCTTGTGTGGCCTACCACTTCACCGCTGAGCTGTTGTTGCCCCTAGATACTTCCACTTCACAATAACAGAACTTACAGTTGACCGGGGAAGCTCTTGCAGAAATTTGACGAATTGACTTGTTGAAATGGTGGTATCCTATGACGGTGCCACGTTGAAAGTCACTGAGCTCTTCAGTAAGGCCATTTTACTGCCAATGTTTGTCTATGGAGACGGCATGGCTGTGTGCTCAATGTTATACACATGTCAGCAACAGGTGTGGCTGCAATAGCCAAATCCACAAATTTGGAGGGGTGTATATATAGTGTATGTACAGTATAGGACTATGGTGAATAGGCAACAGGATATAACATAAACAGAGTAACAGCAGATTGTATGTGACTGGGTGTGTGTGTGTAGAATCAGTGTAATTGTATGTGCATATTATGTGTGAGTGAGCAGAGTGTGTGACTGTGTCGGGCCCTGTGAGTGTGCATAGAGTATAGAATCAAAGAAAAGGTCAATAGGGATACGAGGTTAGCTCAGATCGTCTGTGTAGCTTTTCACAAGGCACTCAGTAGCCTACTTTCTCCAATTTCCATAATCATGGCATACACATGTCTATTGATATACGTTTGTTCTCCTTATAAAGGGGTGCACCTAATGGCCACATTTGTCAAGTGATAGACGTTCTTACAACATGGAAAAAATATTTGCCGTGAACGAGACAGCAGGCTGTGAGTATCACTACAGCATTGTATGGGTATTCAATTTTTAAGAGTTACTATATTCCAACGTCTGTGCCAACACGGTTTGACAAGAGACAAAGTGGCAAGCTTAATTGCTTAAATGGAATAATTTAGTTGTCTAAAATCACATTCTTCACAGAGCCTCTTTTTCTGATAAGAAAGCCTAAGCAGGAGCGACATTTTCTTACATACGAACTGTCATTGTGGTCTAATAAACATTCCTATTCAATCTTCAAGGTGGCAACCTGTAATGTAAGTGTCTGCAGATGACTATCTAATGATGAAAAGTGCACCAGATGTCAGGAAAATTACAAGCACAATTCAGTGGAGGCATGGTGAGAGACTACTGCTAGCAGAGAAATTCACAGGATTTCTTCATGCAACAATGGGGAGAATCCATCACATTCCCACTACCATTGGCATATCAAATAACAGAAAAAAGCCTAATCTCACTAAAGGAGAGCTTGCTAGGCGTGTGTGATTTATTTTAGAATGCATTGTTTTGAATTATCCACTTTGACGCCTCGCTCCATTAAAAAGTGTCTCTATTTATCGCTGGCCTCTGTAGTCACACAAAACAATACACATTTGGTTATTATGAACTTTTTTGAATTCTAAAAAAGGTAGCTAAGTGTTGAGGCTTTACCATACACGTTAAATTAGTCCAATTCACAGCAAACACAACATCACCATCAGCAAAGATTATTGGAGATATTGACTATCCTGCTAGCATACAGTCAATGCTCTGCCTGTCCTGTCCTTTCCACCTGCTTCTCTCTGCTTGCATAACCCCAGTTCTATGAGAATATGAGTGAGATGTGTCACTATGGAATTAGCTCGGGGAGGATCACTGGCTCGAAGTATCTGTCACGTCTACTGCAGCTCCTCCCCTCCACCGTTCGACATTGCCGGTTTACTAACCGACAGGCACTGGCAACCATCATTACATGCACCTGGCACCCATCATTACGCGCACCTTTGTCTCATCATGAGACACACCATCCCTTCACCTCCCCTATATCCATCCCTTCACCTCCCCTATATCTGTCAGTTCCTTTGTTCCATTCCCCAGGTAGTATTGACTACGTGTTTCATGTCTATACGCTACTCCTGTTTCTTGTATTGTTCTATGTTCCGTTTATTATTAAACACACCGCCTGCACTTGCTTTACGTCTCCCAGCGTATATGTTACAGTATCCAATCACACAGCATCTGTTGTAGACAAACAGGTCGAGATGCGAATGAGGTGAGCCACTGGTCCTTCTCAAGCATGCCTGTCTTCCTTGCACTCTTGCGACTAGGGAAATGCTGTGACACAACTCACTCATAGAACTAGGGTTACAAAAGTAACACTAAGTCACATTTCTAATACTCGTAACAGTATGAGATATGGCCAACACCCATATCACAGACATGCTCTCCGAATCCAGGGTAGTCTTAAACAGCATTACCCCTTAGAGGCTCCGACACTGTGGACAGTCAACTCCCTTATCCCCGTGGGAATGTACATGCAGTCAGGAGAACAGGTAGTGGATGTGAATTCCCTTTCCAGAGCTTTGCGAGTGGCCACATCTACACACCACAGGGGATATGACAAATGAAGGTGCAGTGACATCCAAACGGTTAAACCTCATAAAAGTATGCCGGGTGGCCCAACATTCCATCTCGCAAGAGGTAGCCATACCTCTGGTGCAATAACCTCTCACTCAATGTTGACAAAAGAAAGGTGCTGATCGTGGACTTCAAGAAACCCCATCAACGGGACTGCAGTGGAGCAGGTGGAAAGCTTCAAGTTCCTCGGCGTACACATCATTGACGGTCTAAAATGGTCCACCCACACAGACCTCAGGAGGCTGAGGAAATGTGGCTTGGCACCTAAAACCTTCAAACTTTTACAGATGCCCAATTGAGAGCGTCCTATCGGGCTGTATCACCGTCTGGTAAGGCAACTGCACCGCCTGCATCTGCAGGTCTCTCCAGACGGTGGTGCGGTCTGCCCAGCGCATCATCGGGGGCAAACTACCTGCCCTCCAGGACACCTACAGCACCCGATGTCACATCTAGGCCAAAAAGATTATCAAGGAGAACAACCACCTGAGCCACTGCCTGTTCACCCTGCTATCATCCAGAAGGCAAGGTCAGTACAGGTGCATCAAAGCTGGGACAGAGAGACCGGAAAAACAGCTTCTATCTCAAGGCCATCAGACTGTTAAATAGCCGTCAATAGGCAGCTTCCACCCAGTTACGTAACCCTGCACCTTAGAGGCTGCTGCCCCATATACATAGACTTGAAATCACTGGCCACTTTAATAATGTTTACATATGTTTGCTTTACTCATCTCATATGTATATATATATATATATATATTTTTTAATTTTTTTAACCTTTATTTAACTAGGCAAGTCAGTTAAGAACAAATTCTTATTTTCAATGACGGCCTAGGAACAGTCGGTTAACTGCCTGTTCAGGTGCAGAATGACAGATTTGTACCTTGTCAGCTCAGGGGTTTGAACTTGCAACCTTCCGGTTACTAGTCCAACGCGCTAACCACTAGGCTACCCCCCCAATATACTGTACTATATTCTACTGTATTTAGTCTATGCCACTCCGACATTGCTCAACCTAATATTTATATATTCCTTAATTCCATGAACTTACTTTTAGGTTGTGAATTGTTAGATATAACTCCACCATTGGAGCTAGAAACACAAGCATGTTGCTACACCTGCAATTACATTTTCTAAACATGTGTATGTGACAAATAAAATTTGATTTGATGAGCCTTCAAGCTCTCCGGGGGCTGTAAAGTCTATTATAAGCCAATATAAAAGCCTCCACTATCCAATGGGATAGGCGTTGACGAGAGAGGGTCATTATTACGCCATGCTCTCAATCTAGCTGTGACCACCCTCCCACTCTGTGTGCCGTATTCTCTCTTTGTTCTTGTTTCCTTATTAGGATGCCGGTGGGCGGAGTTGGGAGGGTCGTCAGCTACATGGGAAACACCTGGGCCAGGTGTCTCCCAGGATAAATAGACCGCTTCCACATTCATGCAGACACCTTTATTGATTTTTTTTTGTGTTTCTTGGTGGTTTTTTGGTTGTTTGCTTTAGCATCTTTCAACACCCTGCATTATCACATTCATGCATGCAAAACACTCACTTACACTACTGATTACACACACCATTGTACTTAGTTACTTATTTAGTAAATATATGTTTAGTTACTTATTTAATAAATCTATGTTTTGTTACTCCTTATCTCCACGTTGTCTCCCTTTTGTTACGGGCTTTGAGCCGGTTCGTGTCATATCCAAGCAGATATGCGAAGCACATTGTCGTGTCTTTGGTTATGCCGGATTAAGTGATATGACATGCTATTCTATAAAATAATTTCTCCGTAATTAATATAACCTGATTGAGCTAATCATGTAAATGTAATTAACTAGAGAGTCGGGCACCACTAAAGAATATTTCTAGAGCTGTTATCTTCTGAATAAACTCTTAAAGTCCTAGTAATATTTTACATCAACAGCAGTCAATATCAATTGTCATCTTAATTCAGTCTCATCTGAAAGTTGTAAATTCTTGGTTATCTGCACGAACCCTAGCAATAGAAAATTGGGTTTAATTATTTACTAAATACCTAATTAATCACACAGAATTACACATACACATAATTAAATCATAACTTGATTACGAATGACGTCATAAAGGAAGACGTCCCTAGTGGGCGGAACAGATATGACAGCTTGTTACACATTTACATTACATTTACATTTAAGTCATTTAGCAGACGCTCTTATCCAGAGCGACTTACAAAGAAAGGGCTGGGTTTGAGTGAAGGAGCGGGAAGACAGGAACAAAGGCGAAGCTGTGCTATCGTAAATACAGTATCTTATGCATTCTAAATTACCACCCATTTGGAAAAGGAAAATGCAATAAATATTTACTCTGAGCTGCGCTTCGGTAGGTTGGTGGTAGATGGAAGGCCGTGTTGCCCAACCGAGTCCTTTGAAGAATGTCTCAATTGGATACGTTGTAGTAACGTCGTTGGGTGATAGACGGGATACTCTGTCTGTTCCTTCCTAACCCTCGTTGCATCTGCTGCTGCTGCTAACTCAACGGTTAGGAGGTATCACTTCTGTAGTGAATAAAAGTTTAAAGTTCATACCATTCGCAACCAAAGCTCACGCTGATGTTGGCTTCGTTCTGTAGTTATCTAAACCATTCTGACATAGGACCGTCGTCCTACATCCTTCGGAACAGGAAGTTATATTGTTGTCAAGGGCTTTTTAGGAAGGGAGAGGAGGGCGTGTTTGAAAAGTTTTATAGCCCATGTCCCTTCACAGGGGCGGGCCACTGATTGAGCAGAGCCCTGTCTTATGAAAACCCAAATCTCACATTTTAGAAGCTAACATCACATTTCATCCCATCACGAATAATTTCATATTCAAATATTTATATTGAACAACAATTCCATGTGAATCCGATAACTCTCATGTGTAGACTTTCCACTGTAGAGTTTGTCATCTTATCATTGATGAGAATGTCTCAGATGACAACCGAACTGACATCATATTAATTAAGTACCACCGCATATGTTCAATTGTTCGGATTACCAGAATATAGTTAATTTTCCCCCACCTTCTGATGTTCCCAGAATCTCTATGTTAGCCAAGGATTTTGCAAATGTAACAGTAGGGTAGAGAGAGGAAAAAGGGGGGAAGAGGTATTTGACTGTCATAAACCTATCCCCCAGGCCAACGTCATGACAACATACGGGAAATAAACTGTGGAGACTAGGGATGTGACAAATGTAAAAAACGAATGTTTAAACAACCCTTTTTTAAATAATTTAGGTTCCGTTTTTAGGTTATCTGCTGTGTGTCTCAGCTCCATGTTCTCAGTGGTTAGTACATGCGACGTCATGTCCCATTTCTCATCAATGTGATAGCTCGTTGCAGTGACGTATGACAGCGTGTTCATAGATGTTCAACAATCTGTTTTTAACGCCACTTATGGGGTATTTGAGAGCTAGCGCTTTCTTATTGCAGAGCAATCAATTTCTCCATCCGGTTTTTCGACATGGCCTCTTGTAGTCTGGTTCTAGATATGCCATCAAGGCTTTGGCGCCGACATCCTCTACCATTGACAATGGCAGCATATCAACTGCAATCATTTCTGTAATCAGCGCTGTGATTTTCTCACCATTATTGCACCTCTTTCATGTGAAGAGCCTGTCTCGTGTGTTTTGGGGTTCTGGGCTGCTGCCAGCAACAGTTTGGGTCTCATGGTGACTCCCTTTCAGATGGTAAAGCATTGCACCTGTACTGCCACTGTAGCTCAGTTCCATTTCAGAAAGTTTGCATTGCACCACCTTCTCATTTACCTTTGCAAAATATTGCCATACAGGACTTTGTTTCTGTTCTTTCCCTGTCTCGCTCTCTGCCATTTTTCCAACTGTTAACGACGATGACATGTGGTGCGCTTTATCTCCATGGCAAATAATTTGTAAGATGCATATCACTTCCTAGTAACATTACTGCATTACAGCTTTAGGTATTTGTTTAATTTAAAATTTTCCCTTTGTGATGATTATCGGGACCTGTTAGTGGTAGTTTTGTGAGAAGTGCACTGTGATATAATTTTTTTAAATGACATTTTTTCTACACTTATAACAATCCCAATTTTATTGAATAATTGAAATGTTCAAACGTTCACACCCCTAGTGGAGATGCTCTTCTTCCGTAGAAGTGAAAGGTGGCGGGTGGAAAGCCATAAGCTCTAAGGCGAGACAATAACAATTGGCGCATAAATTCATAAAGGTGGGGTTGGGTAACAGCTTTACCTTGAATAACCTTGGGACAAACTGTAGGCACGAATGGTGGACTGACAGTTTTGCTTTGTGAATGTAAGGGAAATTAGCAAAGCCGTCTTGAAGGAGAGATATTTCAACTCCAAGCTTTCCAGTGGTTCAAAAGGTTGCTGTGAAATCACCTGAAGCATTGTAGAAAGATCCCAAGACTGGGCTAAATGCTTGGAGACTGGGCTAAATGCTTGGAGACTGGGCTAAATGCTTGGAGACTGGGCTAAATGCTTGGAGACTGGGCTAAATGCTTGGAGACTGGGCTAAATGCTTGGAGACTGGGCTAAATCCTTGGAGACTGGGCTAAATGCTTGGAGACTGGGCGTAAGTGATGTTCTTCCTTCATGAAACTACATACCAGAGGCTGTTTCCCTCCTGTGTTGTTGTCGAAACCTATATGACAGGCTGAGATAGCGGCTAAAGGGCCTCCAGAAGATCCTGCAAGAAGTATAAAACCTTGGATACATTGGAACGGAATGATCTGTTTTTGGTCACACCACATTCAACGAAGATCGAGGGGCTCCTCCAGTGACGGAGAGCCCGAGACAGTCCGTGGTCATCATTATCTTTAAATTAAGGTGCCGTTGTGGGTATCTGCACTTCGCCTGTGTCCAATGCTGGAAGTCTCTTATTCTCAGTAGCACCAGCGGTAGTACTGAGATGGTGGTCGCCATCAACCCCAGGACTCTGAGACACGTTCTGAGTATGGTGACCATATTACCGGCACGCCGGCAGTCACGATTCATGACTGCAGTCAAATTCCACATGACTGCTGAGTCACGGTAACTATGCTTCTCCAAAACTGCGCTCCGATGCCGCTGATGGTCATTAGTAGCAAAACTTGCTAACGGCCAGCCAATCTCTAATGGCCTGGTACTCAGCACTCTATAGTCCCTCTAATCACTCTGACACCAATGAAAATCAAATCGACAATCAAATCAAACACTTCATGAAAGTGCTGGCATTCAGAGTTTGAGTAGAATAGGATCGATCACCTGTTGATCAGTGAGTACTAGCTCCTCATAGCTGGTTGATGCATGGAATGAAATAAGTGTTCCTATAAGCCCATGTTGAGCACCATTTCTATAGGCCATGCAATTGCATGAGAAAATAGAGTTTTGATGGCCTCTTTTAAACAGAGGAAGATCCCATAATCTTTCCATAGTCTTGTCTTACTATGTTTATTTCTTAACTTTCCTAATATTAAGCACGTTGCTTCACTTTACAACCGGAGTAACCTACTCGGATGGCCTGATAATGAATCGTGGGAAAAGTGTCCTCCATTCGATATTCAATTGCATACAGATGACATGTCTTTTTTTTTGCCCCTGTTCTGATTAGGTGCATGATAATGGCTGATTCTAAATCAAAACTAATTTCACACATATATTATTTAGTATATATAAGAAACAGGGCATGCATTTTTTTGCAACTTTTTCAAATCACAGTCGTATGTATCATGCAGCCTAGCCCATAGGCCTATATATTTTGGTTTGTATCACAACTAAAGTGGCCAAATAACTAAGCACAGCCTATAGGCCTAGGACCCATGGAGCAGGGTTGGAAAGCACATAGCCTACAGAGCCTAATGAAACGTGTTCTTATAAATTTAGTCATTGTGCAATCCTGTGTGAAAACAGAGTTGTGACTGTTAAAACTCCAATTGAATCAGTGTAGATGAAGGGGAGTGGACACGTTAAAGGAGATTTTTTAAGCCTTGAGACAATTGACATATCGATTGTGTGTGTGCCATTCATAGGGGGCCTTTGATAGTAGGTGCCAGGCACAGGCTTGAGTGTGTCAAGAACTGCAAAGCTGCTGAGTTGGGGTCAGTTAGAAATATCCTTGTTTTCCATGAAAACATACATGAAATTAGTTTCAAAATGAATAGGAAATATAGTCAAGAAGTTGACAAGGTTATAAATGATTTTTAATTGAAATAATAATTGTGTCCTTCAAACTTTGCTTTCGTCAAATAATCCTCCGTTTGCAGTAATTACAGTCTTGCAGACCTTTGGCATTCTAGATGTCAATTTGTTGAGGAAATCAGAAGTTTCACCCCATGCTTCCTGAAGCACCTCTCACAAGTTGGGTTGGCTTGATAGGCACTTCTTACGTACCCTACGGTCCAGCTGCTCCCACAACAGCAGGGTTTAGATCCAGTGACTATGCTGGCCACTCCATTGTAGACAGAATACCAGCTGACGGATTCTCTAAATAGTTCTTGCATAGTTTGGAGCTGTGCTTTGGGTCATTGTCCTGTTGTAGGAGGAAATTAGCTCCAATTAAGCGCCGTCCACAGGGTATGGCATGGCATTGCAAAATGGAGTGATAACCTTCCTTCTTCAAGATCCCTTTTACCCTGTACAAATCTCCCACTTTACCACCACCAAAGCACCCCCAGACCATCACATTGCCTCTACCATGCTTGACAGATGGCGTCAAGCACTCCTCCAGAAAGAACTCCTTCATTTTTCTCACGAATGTTCTTCTTTGTGATCCGAACACTTCAAAATTAGATTTGTATGTCCATAATACTTTTTTACAATCTTCCTCTGTCCAGTGTCTGTGTTCTTTTGCCCAAGTTAATCTTGTCTTTTTATTGGCCAGTCTGAGATATGGCTTTTTCTTTGCAACTAGAAGGCCAGCATCCCGGAGTCGCCGCTTGACTGTTGACATTGAGGCTGGTGTTTTGCAGATACTATTTCATGAAGCTGCCTGTTGAGGACTTGTGAGCTGCCTGTTTCTCAAACTAGACACTCTAATGTACTTGTCCTCTTGCTCATTTGTGCACCGGGGCCTCCCACTCCTCTTTTTATTCTGGTTAGCGCCAGTTTGTGCTGTTCTGTGAAGGGAGTTGTACACAGCGTTGTACGAGATCTTCAGTTTCTTGGCAATTTCTCACATTTTTTTATTTCTCAGAACAAGAATAGACTGACAAGTTTCAGAAGAAAGTTCTCTGTTTTTGGCCATTTTGTGCTTGTAATCGAATCCACAAATGCTGACACTCCAGTTTTCAGCTGTGCTAACATAATTGCAAAAGTGTTTTCTGATGATCAATTAGCCTTTGAAAATGATAAACTTGGATTAGCTAACACAACGTGCCATTGGAACACAGGAGTGATGGTTGCTGATAATGGGCCTCTGTATGCCTATGTTGATATTCCATCAAATCAGCTCTTTCCACCTTCAAAAGTCATTTACAACATTAACAATGTCTACACTATATTACTGACCAATTAGATTTGATTTTAATGGACAAAGAATGTGCTTTTCTTTAAAAAACAAGGGCATTTCTAAGTGACCCCAAACTTTTGAACAGTAGTGTACATATTACCTCAATTACTTAGACTAACTGGTGCAACCACACATTGACTCTGTACTGGTACCCCCTGTATATAGCCTCGCTATTGCTATTGTTATTTTGCGGCTGTTTAATTATAAAAAAATAATAATGTACTTATCTATTTTTAACTTAACATATTTTTCTTCTTAACTTCTTAAAGCATTGTTGGTTAAGGGCTTGTAAGTAAGCATTTCACTGTAAGGTCTACACCTGTTGTTATTGGCGCATGTGACAAATATTTGATTTGTAATGCCAACTCCTGTTTACCTAGGTAGCATGTAGCATTAACAAGCTAGGTCTTTCAAAATCTCACGGTTCTCTTGTTACCTTTTGCATTGTGCATGCTGTTGATGTTCCATCTTTGTTGTTCATTCAGATGAAATCCTGCGACTAGTGAGGTCTGGCCACCCGACAACCTGCATGCTCGACCCCATCCCCTCCTCCCTTCTCCAGACCATCTCTGGAGACCTTTCCTCACTTCCCTCATCAACTCATCCCTGACCACTGGCTGCATCCCCTCTGTCTTCAAAATGGTCCTGGTCACTATCCTCCTCAAGAAACCAACACTCGACTCATCTGACGTCAAAAACTATAAACCTGTATCCTTTCTTCCTTTTCTTTCCAAAACACAAGAGCGTGCTGTCTCTCATCAACTCTATTATTATCTCTCTTAGAGCAATCTTCTTGACCCTAACCAGTCAGGCTTCAAGACAGGTCAGTCAACCGAGACTCATTTTCTCCGTGTCTCCTCTGTTCTCATCCTCCTAGATCTATCCGCTGCCTCGACACCGTGGACCATAAGGTTCTCGTCTCCACCCTCTCAGGGCTGGGCGTCTCAGTCTCTGCACACTTTTGCATTGCATCCTACCTGTAATGCCACCCCTACCAGGGGACGTGGAGAGGATCTGTGTCTGTACCACATACTCTCACTACTGGTGTCCCCCAGGGCTCGTTTCTTGGCCCTCTCCTCTTATCTCTACACACCAAGTTACTCATCTCCGTCATATCCTCACATGGTCTCTCTATTATTGCTATGCGGATGACACTCAACTACTTTTCTCCTTCACCCCTTACATTTAACATTTAAGTCATTTAGCAGACGCTCTTATCCAGAGCGACTTACAAATTGGTGCTTTCACCTTATGACATCCAGTGGAACAGCCACTTTACAATAGTGCATCTAGGTCTTTTAAGGGGGGGGGGGGGGAGAAGGATTACTTTATCCTATCCTAGGTATTCCTTAAAGAGGTGGGGTTTCAGGTGTCTCCCTTCTCACACCCTAATGGCAACACAAGTCTCTGTGTGCCTGACAGATATCTCAGCTTGGACGTCGGCCCACCACCTCAAGATCAACCTCGACAAGATGGAGCTGCTCTTCTTCCCGGGGAAATCCTGCCCACTCAAATACCTCTCCATCATGGTTGACAACTCCAGTGTCACCCTCCCAGAGTGCAAAGAACCTTGGTGTGACCCTGGAAAACACCCTGTCATTCTCTGCAAACATTAAAGCATTGACTCGCCCCTGTAGTTTCATGCTCTACAACATATAGAGTATAGAGTACGATCCCACCCCACACAGGAAGTGGCGTAGGTCCTAATGCAGACACTTGTCATCTTCCGTCTCGACTAGTGCTACTCACTATTGGCTGGGATCCTTGATTGTGCCTTCAAACCCCTGCAACTTATCCAGAATGCTGTAGCTTTCCTGGTTTTCAACCTTACCAAGTTCTCCCATGTCACCCTGCTCCTCCGCACACTCCACTGGCTTCCAGTCTAAGCTCCCATCCATTACAAGATCATATTGCTTGCCTACTGAGCAGCAAGAGGAAATGCCCATCCCTAACTTCAGGCTATACTCAAACCCCACACCCCAACCCGAGCACTCCGTTCTGACACCTCTGGTCTCTTTGTCCTCCCATCTCAGCCCAGTCCAAGCTCTTGTCTGTCCTTTGCTAATAGCTACTTTATTGAGGAAAATGAACAGTACAGTAAGTCGCTCTGGATAAGAGTGTTTGCTAAATGACTAAAATACAAAATGTAAATGTAATGCCAGATCTATCTGTGAGCTGCCAAATGTCTTAAGAGCTATCTGGCTTTAATGTGAGACAAATGTATCATGCTTGTTGAGTGCTATAGGCAAGTTGTTCAAGTCGCAGTAACTGCTCTTTTCTACACGCCGTCGCTGGTGGAGAACAACAGCAGGCAGGGGAAGCAGTAGAGTAGCAGCGCAGCCACAGAGCCAGTCTTTCGGTTGATACCACTCAGATTGAAAGGATCCTGTTATTTTCTGTCCCTTTGATGTAGGTCCCTGAGCTTAGAGTTGGTCTTCCGACCCTTATCACCCTGTTTTGCGAGAAAATCACATTTTGAAAACTGTTTCAGATGCAACATGTTAGCCATCCTGATCAGCTTAATTTAGCTAGCAGTAAAACAAGCTCTGCCTATTTTCCTTCCAAGCCCATGACTTTTTTTCTAGCCAACAAGCATAGTCACGGAAAGTAGGAGTGATGAGGGTACTGCAGCACCACCGATCATTCAAATAAAATCCCCACTACATTTGTGAACTAGGCCTGGATTCCTCCTGTATGCGGGGAGAAAAATACGCATTTTGCATGAACTGACACACACATTTACGGGGGAATCTTTTGTGCGTATGCAACATTTATAAATGAGGCCTTAGGTCTTAACATAAGGATGACTCGGATTATGCTATTCTGTTTTTCTGAAATAGGTAACATTTTCTTCATATCATAATACTAATTTTGACCTGCCTGAAATGAATAATGGATTTATTGTGATGGTGTAGGCAATATTACGTGGATTTATTAGAGTTTTTAAAATGTAGATGTTCCAAATGTCCGCATCAGTGGCTTGTAGGCTATGCGTGAAAGCACAAAGATACTAAACCTGTTTATGCTAAAACTGGAAATTATTTGCATGACAATTACTGGCTGACAAAATATCATGACCGCCAGACACTGTGCTCCACCCTAGAGAAGGCAGGTCAGGACACGGAGTAAACTGTTGTTTGCCCCTCTTTGCCGCTGGGGACGTACCCCTAGGCCGGACACTAATTCTTTCCCATGGGGAAATCAAGGCGGGCGGGAGACACAAATGCCGTAGGAGCAAAAGACTGCTTCCCCTACTGTCGGCATATGTTAGGAGAGCTGATCTGTGGGTTAGCAGCCTGCTGTGTCACTGGCGGTCTTGCATTACGGAAAACCCCGGTGCCAGCGAGTTGCCCTCTCCCTGCACGAAGCCCTGGCTCATGGAGGAGGAGACTGGGTTGCCATGGTAACCAGGTCTCCGTGGCAAGCAGAAGTGGAAGGCTTCACATTCCTTCTTGTGAAGTTCGCGCTTCTGTCGCATTGCAGCAACAGAAGGCCCAAACAGTTCCTTCAGTGCGATAGGAGCATCAAAGAAATCTGCCTTTTCTTTGTCTGAGAGGCTGGACAAGTTGAGCTACAAGGCTCTCTCCCCCATCACCACAAGGCTCTCTCCCCCACCACCACAAGTCTTTCTCCCCCAACACCCCAAGGTTCATGGTGCACCCACATCCTTGGATGGTGCCTCTGGAGACTCTGAGGTTGGGATCTGCTATGATGCAGATATCGTCCCATAGGTTCTGGTTAGCTGTGCCTAAGAGAGTTCTCATCTCTTGTAGCAAAATGGCTTGGTTAGCCAAAAGTAAGGATGTTTTGTTCAAGGCCCGTACTGAACTTGCCACAAACACTTAGACCTTTGTTCTTCCCAGGGACAGCAGTGCCGGTCATAGACGAGGCACTGGGGTTGAGGTGGTTAGCCAATGACGGCTTAACCACCAGCGGCTTCCATGCCAACAGTGTCTAGTTTGGACCTGGCTGGACAAGGGCTTGTCCCAGTTGCGTTTACATTCCACCATGCCTTCCACCACGCAGAATGGGTCTACTGATTGGGACCAAGTTGTTTCCCCGGGATGGTGCGAGAAGGGAGTTACCTCACATCGAACCAGTCCCTCTCAGTGCTGCCACCCCTGACAGGTGCGAGCCAGTCGATACCAAGTCTGGCCATTGCCCGTTTACAGACATTCAAGCCCAAATCTTTTATTGGGTGCCGATGCTGCCTGAGGGAGGAAGAGGGCCTCCCTCATTGATTTGGAGTATTTCTTCCTCATCGATATCAAGGTTGTCATCTTCCTCTGCAGCTGTTTCATCTTGATACAGCGGGTTCAGGACCCCATATTCCATAGCCTCCTCCCAGGAGGGTTGGGTTTGTGGGGTAGCCTCATTGCCCGATGGCTGTGAGGGTGACAAGTCTTGTATGGGGGTTGCTCTGTGCACTCACTGATGCAGGGATTTTGCAGGCAGTGTCCTACAACTCGGGGCTAGCGAGTGATGCTGTAGAGTGCTCAAAACCTAAGCAGGCGATGCACATGGGGTGTGTATCCTTGCCTGCTATCTTCACCTAGCATGGACACGGGTGTGCCGGTGCTGGGGCGTGGGCAGGAGCTCTGCTCGGTTCTCCCTGAGTAGGGGTAGCAGGCTCCATGGCTCAGAAAAAATAGTGTTCCTTGAGCAAAGTGTGAGTTAACTACCGTTCACCTCGCAGCTAATAGCCTAGCTAGTTAGCACACAGCTAGCTGGAGAAAGAAGTGCTTTCTTTGTTTCTTGAAGAACTAAGCGTATCTCTTCACCGTTAAAGTTTGGTAGGAAGACAGGAATTAAGTCGTACTGAGGAGAACTTCAGTGAGCATAGTCTCTTCCACAAGGAAAAGAGGTGTGAATCACCAGTGGGCGGGCGAGTGGCTCATTATAAGGAGGAGAGGGCCTCACCTCATTTGCCACTCGAGCTGTCTCCAACAGACGCTGTGATTGGATACATCGAGCCAGTGATTCGCCCCTGAGCAAATCCCATAGTGACACATCGAAACGAGTATTAGAAATGGAACCATTAAATAAATATTAAATGAGATTGATGTTCGTTAATTATCTGCCCACCCGAAACAGCTTAAGGAATGCATTCATTTATCCATGTAATTAGCTTCGATATTGCACTATGACTTTATATAATTTCCAAGGAGGAAAGTTGTGCCTTAAAAGCAAGTTTAAGCACAAAATCTCTTGAAATTCCAATTCCAAATCAAAAAAGGTTTTAGTCTATTGAATGAAAAATATTCCATTGTACCTCATACAGCAATCTTTTTTTTAGGTAATTTAGCAGACACTCTTATCCAGAACGTTTTACAGGAGCAATTAGGGTAAAGTGCCTTGCTCAAGGGTACATCAATAGATTTTTCCCCTAGTTGGCTCTGGGATTTCAACCGGCAACCTTTCGGTTAGTGGCCCAATGCTCTTAACTACTAGGCTACCTGCCACCCTATTTTTACCCATGTATCATCCAGAAGACAAATTGAATCAGTTATTTTCAAGAGACCTAGTATATGACTGTCTTTCACATTACAGAAACAGTTGTTTGAGATTTATCTCAGGTTGCATATGCAATGCCTTGACAAGATGCATCCCTCAGTTCACTAATCTACGATGATTTGAGCCGAGGCAAAGATGCTGATTTGCTGTTTCTGTGTGTCCAGGATGGAGCAATGTCAGCATTGGCTGACCTGAGGGGAATGGACAGGAGTCTGAGACGTGTCCGGAGGAGAGACAGAGCACTGTCCACTGCCTGCACCCTCATCCCCACCTTCTCTCCCCCTCCTCTCTTCCCTGGATCCCTGGCGGCCGTACTGTAGCCAGTCAGTTCAGGCTCAATGCCATAACCCCGACATAGAGACCCGAGCAAATGCAATTGACCTTCCCACTGACCGTTTATCAAAGCCCTGATGCACACGGACAACTGCTAAACACATAAAGCTCTTCATTTTTTTTGATTAGTAGGCAGGTCGCTAAATTTGATTTAATTGGGCCCCCAGATCATTTGAAAGAAGACGGATGGAGGGGAAAAAGAGCGAGAGAGATTAACCAAACTTAACCTGCTCTCTATTTCAGTCCATTCCAATAATAATGAAACATAAAGTGACATTAACAAAATAAATAGCGAACGGTCGGCTGTGGTTCTGGAGCCCTTTGCGATTTGTTCCTTCCTCATTCAATAAAGAATAAGCACTGTCATATGTAAGGGACTACTAGTGGGCACATAGACAGTTGATAATCATATCATTAGAATGCAAATGGCACATTAACTACACTGAAGCTGTAGGAAGAGATGGCTTCTAGTATCTGGTTTATGGCAGCATTAGCAGAGAATGTAATTATGAGTCTAATTGTCCTCTACCCACTACTCATACTACATTGAGCAGTTAGTATTTATGTGTCTCCATGAACATATTTTTCCTGGAAAAGACGGAACCACCAGTAGGCGAGCCGACGTGACAACCCGCTGAGTGGACATGTGTTCATCCTCCCTTTGTAAATGGCTTGGCGCTTTAGCCAAAGATAATCTGTCTTCATTTCCTGTGGAGGACCCACTCCTCACTCCCTCACAGGCTTACCCCCTTGCCACACATTGGTTCCCCAGCAGTCGATACACCATGGCCTGGCTCAGATGGTGGAAGAAATAGATGGTGTTTAGCTGGATGGCTCTAGGAGAGAACAGAGAACAGAGACATAAAAAGAGACTGCTACAGAATAGCGATTAAACTAGTTCTGAATGTTTTTCTACTATAGTTTTACCCTCTGAGCATCTGCTTAAACGTAATGTCCGCTAAAAGTGTAAAACAACAACAGCTTTTCTTTGATGCCTGGTTAAATTGTAAAAAATAAATGACATATTGCTGAGTTGTCATTATTGTGGGTCACTTAAAAGTCACGGGGGAAATGATGTCGTTGTGCAGAGTCAGAGTGATGTTGGCTGCAGCTTTTTCAGACAAAGAAATATACTTTTATGGCAGATCAGTTATGGAGATTTATGAGGTAATCATAGAAATGAAACTTTCAATGGGAGCAAGGAACTGTGGTGCAAGGAGGGAAAAGAATTGAGGCCTGATAGGTTTAATGTGAAATGTGAAATTACTTTTTTTGGTGCAATTATTGTTCCTGATGGGTTTGCCATTTGACATGCCTCATACCCTTAAGTCTAAGCTTTAAAAAAATATTAATCATCGGGATAACTACTGTAAAGCAAAATGAAATAAACAAATTAAATGACAATAGTTTGTATTAAACAGAAAAGGAGGTGGATTGCGTAATTTCACCCTCCACTCAAGCAGCGCAATGAAGCATGTGTCCAACAGTTTGAAGGCCCATTACTGTTCCTCTCCTTTGTCATCCTGTAGTCATCCTGCAGCACACAGCTCAGTCCACAGCAGCACCTCTTACTAAACACGGGCCAATTAATAGCATGTTTCTGCTGCCTTCAATACTATAATTACTGAGCAGGTGAGCCCCTAAAAGAGCCCCTAACACACCTACCTTTTGACTAAACAGATGATAAACATTGGGCCATCCAACACGTGCCTGCACTAGCGTGAGATATTTGGCTTTCCTTTCTCCTAGATTTGCATACGCCTGAGTGTCTTTTGTTCCCCCACATATCATTTGCCCGCCCCAAACATATCCCCATCCCACGCTGTCTGTGTTAACTGAATAATTCAACGGTTTGAAAACATTACAGCTATTAAGCACAAGCCCTATTAACCTATAAAAGCATTCTGTTTTGCTTGGCTGATGCCTCTGTGAACTGTGCTCACCTAACACGCCATGGATCTTTGGCTCAAATACTGTCATCATCATCGTCCCCACTCTCCCTCTGCATCACTCTGTAATGTACAGTACGTGAGGGTCATCTCAACTCCTTATGCATGAGATGAACCCCCGTGTCCAGGCAAGGGGTCGAGAAAGAGCGATTGTGTGTGTCTCGCACTCTCCAAATGAACTTGATGAGGGCAATAGAATTCACATCAGAGATTTTCTACAGCAAGCTGTGGCATTTCGGGAGGAAAACAACTGCTTATTCCTTATTTAACATCTCAGCTTCGGAATGTAACAAATACAGCAAAGGTCTCTGAAGGCACGTCTGGGTGCGGCCAACATTTCCTTGGCAAAAGCTTCGTACACGGATGCAAAAGCAGGTCTGCCAGCCAACCTTTCTAAGATGAACTTCTCATTCACAACCAGACATTTGACCTGGCTGGCATTAGTCAAATACAACCTGCTGTAGAAACAGCAGAGACTATTCACTAACTTTTATCATACCGTTCTGTTATTTTGACAGGGCCAGAGCATATCATCATCTCCCTATAATCAGGAAATCATGGAGCGTTAGTTCTGTTCTCTCCTGTTTGTCTGAATCTGGCCTGACATTGGCTGGTTGATATCTCAGCACCACTCTCCATGTATTGTAAGCACGTACCTGCAGCTAAGGAGAACAATCGCCTAGACAGTCAAATAATGCAATATTAATTTGTTAGTGCCTATCACTTTGTAAAAGTTTTGTTAAACTCCTTGCACAGAAACCTCCCCACAAATGCTCAGTATTCTTTACGAAAACTGTTTATGGCCATCGTATTTAATCTAAATGGAAACAATTACCTGAGTGGGGCTTGGCTCTTTAAAGCCTCCTAGATAATTACACCCATTAATCAGCTGCCTTAACTAAATGGCTGGCATTTAGATGAATGCACATCTTTTTAGCTATAGTTTCTTGTAAGTGTTCTATTTAAAACTTTACATATAGAAATGGCAAGTAAATGGCCATTGTTCAATGAACGTGAAGGAGACTTAAATTCTCCCTTGACATGAGGGAGACTTAAAATCTCCCTTGACATGAGGGAGACTTAAAATCTCCCTTGACATGAGGGAGACTTAAAATCTCCCTTGACATGAGGGAGACTTAAAATCTCCCTTGACATGAGGGAGACTTAAAATCTCCCTTGACATGAGGGAGACTTAAATTCTCCCTTGACATGAGGGAGACTTAAAATCTCCCTTGACATTTTTTTTCAGTCTGAGGAAGATGGTGGGACCTTAAAATAACTGTCTGTACATGACAAACTCAAAGTGTGCGATGTGACAGCGTGCTTACAGAACAGCATAGGAAAGAGATGGCATCTACAACCTGAAGACAAGAGACAGACGCAGCGCTGGAACAGAAAGTCATCTGTAAACACTGTCATCGCAGCGGGTTCAAAGATTGGTATTTTTATCTGTATTGTTTTGTCGTGTTCTAGCCTCCTTCGAAAGAAACCAAATCCATTTACGGGGGAATCGACGTGGCTGTCTTTGATCCAATCCCGTTTTTGCACTCATCCTGCTCAAAGCCAGCTCCTATGAAGCGAACAGAAAATACAAAATGCACCACATTGAAATGTATTTTCTGCCAAACACTAACGACACACAGTCGGTAAATGCAAAAGCAAGGAAACAAAAGGACAAAATGAAGCTGTAATCTATTTGGGGTTTCAGGAGCCGTGAATATGTGTGCTAGATTGGAACCCATCCATTATCAAAATGTTACCAACTCCATAAAACCTCAAAACACAGCAGCCTGCGAGAGAAATGAAGGCAGCTGCCATTTGTTGAATAATAATGTTCACCGGTTCCACTGCCAAGGCCAAATTTGATTCCAAAGGTAGGACAAATATATTACATACTGTATTTGAATAATGTATATGTTATCATAATCCCGCAATCCCAACCCAACATGCTTTTGTGGAAGTGTTAAACCAGCCCTTTTCAAACTTTTCTGGACAAAACCCCTTTCCAATGTTTGACTGGTTTTTACATACTCCCAACACCTATATTAAGTTCAACACCACTGCTCTAAATCACCTGTCACCCTGATCCTGATCCCTGAAATGGGAAGCCTGGGGAAGTTCCAAGACAGAAATCAGCTGAAGAGGGGTCGGAACCAGGTGTAAATCAGTGACGCGTCACAACACGTCAAACCAATGAAATGCCTTGCTTGGGTGGAGCTCCAAAGGTGCTCAGCAGATTAGTGCCGTAGGAGCAACTGTGTGTGAGAACTAAAAATGTCAACAAAACAATCACTGGTGACAAAACATTTTGCAGCACACTGGTTTTCACAGCATTTCTCTGTTCTTATTAGATGATCTAAAACTTCAGCAAGAGGGGAGAAATGGTCTACAATGCTGTCCATGTCAATATTTAAAATGTTGACTTTTCTGAAGTGATATTTTTTCTGTAAAAGCGAGCATGAGGGACTAGAAGTAGCTAGCCACAAGAAAAGTCACCTAATCCTGTAAGCTACATACAGTTGAAGTCGGAAGTTTACATACACCTTAGCCAAATGCATTTAAACTCAGTTTTTCACAATTCCTGACTTTTAATCCTAGTAAAGATTCCCTGTCTTAGGTCAGTTAGGATCACCACTTTATTTTAAGAATGTGAAATGTCAGAATGATAGTGGAGATAATGATTTATTACAGCTTTTATTTCTTTCATCACATTCCCAGTGGGTCAGAAGTTTACATACACTCAATTAGTATTTGGTAGCATTGCTTTTTAATTGTTTAACTTGGGTCAAACGTTTCGGGTAGCCTTCAACAAGCTTCCCACAATAAGTTGGGGTTATATCCTTCCTGTTTGGCCCTGTCCGGGGGTGTCCTCGGATAGGGCCACAGTGTCTCCTGACCCCTCCTGTCTCAGCCTCCAGTATTTATGCTGCAGTAGTTTATGTGTCGGGGGGCTGAGGTCAGTTTGTTATATCTGGAGTACTTCTCCTGTCCTATTCGGTGTCCTGTGTGAATTTAAGTGTGCTCTCTCTAATTCTCTCTCTCTTTCTCTCTTTCTTTCTTTCTTTCTCTCTCTCTCTCGGAGGACCTGAACCCTAGGACCATGCCTCAGGACTACCTGACATGATGACTCCTTGTTGTCCCCAGTCCACCTGGCCGTGCTGTTGCTCCAGTTTCAACTGTTCTGCCTTATTATTATTGGACCATAATGAACATCTTGGCCATGTTCTGTTATAATCTCCACCCGGCACAGCCAGAAGAGGACTGGCCACCCCACATTGCCTGGTTCCTCTCTAGGTTTCTTCCTAGGTTTTGGCCTTTCTAGGGAGTTTTTCCTAGCCACCGTGCTTCTACACCTGCATTGCTTGCTGTTTAGGGTTTTAGGCTGGGTTTCTGTACAGCACTTTGAGATATCAGCTGATGTACGAAGGGCTATATAAATACATTTGATTTGATTTGATAAGTTGGGTGAATTTTGGCCCATTCCTCCTGACAGAGCTGATGTAACTGAGTCAGGTTTTTAGGCCTCCTTGCTCGTACACGCTTTATCAGTTCTGCCCAGAAATGTTATATGTGATTGAGGTCAGGTCTTTGTGATGGCCACTCCAATACCTTGACTTTGTTGTCCTTAAGCCATTCTGCCACAACTTTGGAAGTATGCTTGGGGTCATTGTTCATTTGGAAGACCCATTTGTGACCAAGATTTAACTTCCCTGACTGATGTCTTGAGATGTTGCTTCAATATATCCACATCATTTTCCTTCCTCATGATGCCATCTATTTTGTGAAGTGCACTAGTCCCTCCTGCAGCAAAGCACTCCCACAACATGATGCTGCCACCCCCGTGCTTCACGGTTGGGATGGTGTTCTTCGGTTGCAAGCCTCCCCCTTTTTCCTCCAAACATAACGATGGTCATTATGGTGTTAATAAATGCACTATATTGTTGACCTAAAAGTTAAGCTGTGTTAGCCCAGTCGCTAGCATATCTAGGGTCAGTGATACATAGACCAACCATGTACTTTATATCTGTCACACTGGTATGAATGATTCGGGAGACAGGCACAGGAATGCGTAATAGTTTTTAAAACTGTCCTACCCAAATTACTGCGTACCATGTATAGACACGGGGACGAAGACCAAACAAAGACGTAACAAAAACACAGGGTTGAAACCCAAACAAAAGAGCGAAGAGATTAACACATGGGACGAGACCCGTAATCATCTGCGCAATCCACAAGGGTACAAAAGCCCAAAACACACAGCACAGGTACTCACACACACCAACGGACATGGTGACAATAGTCGACCAGACCAAGGAAACCAAAGGGCACGTACTCTATATACAAATAATATTCAGTGGGAATATGGGACAGGTGTGCATGATGAAAGTTCCGGAGGGATCCGTGACAGTAACCCCCCCCCCTCCCGCTACCAGCAGCGCAACGACACCGGACTCGAGGACAATCACAGGAACGCAGTGCGGGTCGATCAGGACCAAATGAAGCTGCCGAAGTTGCGTCGTCGTCGGACGGGCCAGTTGTGGCGATGTCGGACGGGCCAGTTGCAGCTGTCGAAGTTGCGGCGGCGCCGGACGGACCAGTCGCTGCGTCGGTGGACTGGCCATTCCCGCTGTCTCCCTTAATGTTTGATTATTCTGTCACACTGGTATGAATCATTCGGGAGACAGGAGCAGGAATGTGCAATAGTTTAAAAAAATAAAATCTTACCCAAATTACGGCTTGCCGTGTAAAGGCACGGGCCGAAGACCAAACAAACAATACAAAACACAGGGTAGGAAACCAAAACAAAAGAGCGAGGAGTACCTTGAATAAATAACCCAAGCGCCCAATGATTAACCCACGGGACGAGACCCGTAATCATCTGCGCAATCCACAATGGCACGAAAGCCTAAACACACAGCACGGGTACTCACACGCCCCAACGGACATTGTAACAATAATCGACAGCACCATGGTGAACAAAGGGCATATATACACAAATGCAATCAGTGGTAATAGGGGCCAGGTGTCCGCAGTGAAAGTTCCAGAGGGATCTGTGACAATATCTATGAGAACAATTGCAATCATTTTGAATGCATCATTGCTAAAATGAATGAAATTAAATGAACCTCATCAAATATTGTAATGCTCATCTCTTATAGCCTAATTGTAATGTTCTTATTTTTTATACTGTACCTAAATTATAAGGGTTGGATTTGCGCTAAACATTTGTATATGTCAGCACTTGAAAGGCATGTACAAAATGGGATATATGGTTTACCTCATACACAGTGTCTACTGGTATCATTTTAAATTGAGAACATACAGCTCAACATGTAAACAATGTGTGAGTTTAGCTATTCTCTGCTTCAGATGACAGATGCCCATAAGGCCAGTAATGCCATCATACTATAGGCCTATGGCTGCGTTGGCGATGCCATATGATAAGCTGCTAAATGGATTCACATACTGATATACTGAAAGAGAGTGACAATCAAATATAACAGATTGTAGATCTTACAACTAAACAAAAAGGAATTACAACACAGAAACACAGACACATTAGAGACAGAACCCCTTCCCCTCTTTATTGCAGGATTGTGATATGTGATTAATCAACATTGAAACTGCCAACTCTTGTAAGGAAATAATACCAAGAGAAATGTGAAAGAAAGTTATAAACTAAAGGAATGTTGTCAAGGGAATTAATTGAATAGAACGTTGCCAATGGCAACCGACAAAAGATGGCAACAAGGTTGCCGAAAACTGCAGAACAGATGGGACATTATTTTGTTGACATAACCATGGGTGGCAATATCTCCAATCATGAATGACGACCTTGGACATGTAATGGTGTGGGAGTAGAGGTTAAAACCCAACAGTTACATCAACAGCAGCACTAAAACCTACATTGTTACATAGCTCCATAGATGATAGGCTCAGACGAGGGAAAAGTTTCACATATACTGTAATTCCCAGGCACTGTGTGCTTCCAAGGGTAAGAAGACAGCGGAGCCAGGACAGGGTGAGTTATGGGGGTCCAGGTCTGGGTCCTAATGGAGGGGGCGGTGGACAGGTGTAATGGTCTGACTAACAGGCAGGTCGGAGGGAGAGAGGCAAGGGGAGGTCAGACGGGTGGGCAGCATAGACACCGCTCAGAAATCACTAGCTTTTATCTCAAAGCCCTATTAACACACCCTCACTATTATACACATAGAATCAACAGTATACAGAGGAAGACCTTTCAGATGGCGTTTGGCTACACAAGATGGGGGTGACATTTATATTATCCCTTGCCGATAAATTGATGTCTATGTGAGATGTTTTCAGGCTTGTTAAGGGTAATTATGACTTTCTCTCACTGTAGAGTCCTTAGCTAGGTGTTTTTGTGACAATGAATCTGACAAGTATCCTAATCCTTACCCGTGGGAGTGGTTTAGGGCTATCTCTGGTCTCTTCAGTCTCAGGGAAAAGGAAAGAAGTCTGGACTTAATCAAACTGGCAACCATAGACATGTCTTCATTACTCCATTTGCAAAGATTTTTCAACTGAGAGAGAGGCTTTCATTACCCAAATCTCATAATTGAGTTACAGTACAGTCTCTACCTTGATAATAACCTGAGTATTTCAACATTAGAACACAAAGCTTCTCAAAATAGACAGAAATTAGTAACATCTCAGCAGGCAGAATGTTAACACATTTGACATCAAGTCTAAGAAATCCTTCTCTTGCCTGCTTACACTCATTTTGTCTTTGCACAGGAACATTTCAAACAAGTCCTGGTTTTTCTAGGGATCATGGAAAACATGTCTGAGGTGCAGTTGAGGTGACCATACACTCTCAGAAAACAATATGCTACAGTATCTAGAATCTTAAAGGGTTATTCGACTGTCCCCATAGGGGAACCCTTTGAAGAACCCTTGTTGACTCCAAGTAGAACCCTTTGGATTCCAAATAGAACTGTTTCAGGTTCTGTGAAGAGGGGATCATCCCTAAAGCCAACACCTCATTTGGCTGCCTTTTGTACCAGTTCTCTGCTGCCTGTGACTGGAACGAATTGCAAAAATCGCTGAAGTTGGAGACTTTTATCTCCCTCACCAACTTCAAACATCTGCTATCTGAGCAGCTAACCGATCGCTGCAGCTGTACATAGTCTATCGGTAAATAGCCCACCCAATTTTACCTTCCTCATCCCCATACTGTTTATATTTATTTACTTTTCTGCTCTTTTGCACACCAGTATCTCTACCTGTACACGACCATCTGATCATTTATCACTCCAGTGTTAATCTGCAAAATTGTAATTATTCGCCTACCTCCTCATGCCTTTTGCACACAATGTATATAGACTTTTTATTTATTTTCTTTTTTCTTTCTACTGTATTATTGACTTGTTAATTGTTTACTCCATGTGTAACTCTGTGTTGTCTGTTCACACTGCTATGCTTTATCTTGGCCAGGTCGCAGTTGTAAATGAGAACTTGTTCTCAACTAGCCTACCTGGTTAAATAAAGGTGAAAAAATGGAACCCAAAATGGTTCTACCTTGAACCAAAAAGGTTTTTACCTGGAACCAAAAAGGGTTATCCTATGGTGACAGGCAGCCGAATAACTGTTTTATAATCATTTTCTTCTAAGAGTGCACTGTAACAAATTAGTTATCAAAGGAGCTTAATCAAATGACTAAGACAACACTTTGGTGCCACTGGCAGAACTATGCAGCATGTGCTAACGAGAGGACATCTCTCAACAATGTACGGGTAAGGATTCATGAATGATTCATTTGCATATCAGAGACTGAGAGATGTACCTGGCTGTGCAGTAATGAAATCATTTATTTCGGCAAAGAATCAACTGAGATTGTTTTGAAAGTTTCACCTTGAACACTAGGGTATACTACAAAACAGGTTCAAGGAGGTAGCCAGCTAACTTGCCTAAATATTTTGATACAGCGCCATGTTAAAGTCTACATACCACTAGCAAAGTCTTCACATTTTGCTCCCTTACAATTAAATCTAAAAAGGGATTACATTTTTTTGAGTGGCTCAGTCTCAGTCCTGACTTAAATCTGTTTGAAAATCAGAGAGCAATTTTGACAAAAAACTATGGATACAGTATGTGCCACTAAGAGTTGTGTAAAGTTGGTAGAATCGTATTCAAAATGATTCACAACTGTAATGGCGGCCAAATTAGCTTCCTCCAAGTGTTATTTGGGCTCCGGAGTGGCACTGTGGTCTAAGGCATTGTATCTGTGCTTGAGGTGTCACTACAGACACCTTGGTTGGAATCCAGGCTGCATAACACCCAGCGGTGATTGGGAGTCCCATAGGACAGTGCAAAATTGGCCCAGTGTCTTCTGTGTTTTGCCAGTGTAGGCTGACAGTTTACATTTTTTATTAATTTAATTTCTAAAACATTTTCATTTGCATGAAACATTTTTATTTGGAAGTTTTTTTATGATGTGGAGTAGGTTGTGTAGATTAGTTGAAAAAAAAAAAATACACATAAGTTAAACTTTTTCAATGAACCAGAAAGTCAAGCTTTTTCTGGTTGCTTATCAAAGTCTGCTGGCTAACGAATTGATCCTGCTTTTTAGTATACCACTGAGAGTTTGCTTCTTTGTGGGATTTTCAAAGTACATGAGCTTTGTAATAAGTTGATTTATACACCTCCCCAAACATTCTGTTTTAACCATACGACATTGTGCCACCATTATTACAAGCCAAATAGATGTACAGAACTGTATCTAAATATGTATTACATTAAAGGCCATGGCATTTGTAACTCATGACATTTGTTAAAATGGAGGTCAAACACCCTGGAGGAAAGCTGTCTGCTGCCATAAGTTCTGGCAGTTTTCATTTAAAGTTTTCAACACTTTGATTTAAAAATGTTTGGCAATTATTTTACTAGACTGGGGAGGGATGGATACAATAAATAATCATGTAATCTATTTGTTTATAAAGTGAATAAAAAATAAATAAGGAAGGACTACGGACAGATATAATTTAAATATCAAGTACCTCCAGAGCTGTGGTAAAACGACTGGCTGTGATCCCATATTTCTTCTGTCGGTAGTATGAGTCGGCATCCTGTAAGGCTAGATCCAGCCATTTGTCAATTTGAGGCAGAAAGCCGAGATTAGGTCCACTTGGAGGGCCTACTATTTCAGAGGCTTGACACATTAATTGTGAAGCCGAGGAGGTGGCTGGGGACTTGGAGGGCTGCTGGGTAATGTTGTGCTGCTCGTCACCGTACACTAGCTTCATCCCAGCCTCCAACAGGCTTTTTAAAGAGGTGTGGAGGCAAGGGGCTTCCCTCATCACACGCCCCCTGCTTCTCCTCTGGTGGTCCAGCTCTGACACCCCTGCAGTCCGTCTTTCTCTTCTTGGTCCTGGTGCCATCTCCCCTCACCCTCACCTTCCTCCTCTTATTAGGGCCAATCTCCTTGGGTGTTTGTGGTGCGTGCTTGGGTATTGTGACTCAGATCCTCCTCTCTCTGTAGTCATGCTGGGTCTCTTAGGCTGAGCCTAATGATCTGAAAGCTGTCAAACTCCTGCAGATTGAACCATGATGCGCTGTTAGGAGAAGATCACCAATGTGAACAGAATTACCCATGGGACCAAAGACTCCTACTGCAGTGCATTAAGCTGGAAATGCTCTGAGGTAGGAATATATTTGTTACTGTGTAGGCCTAGACCTTGTGACTGGTATGTGGGAAGAATTAAAAAAGAAACCAGATTTAAATATATATATCCTGCAAAATATGTGTTATAGATCATAAACCAAATTCCTAGTCTACATCAGAACTTTTCAAAGTAGGAAATATGACATTTCTCAAACATAAGGAATAGGTTACATATGTTTTAAGCCAGGCAAGAACAAATTCTTATTTACAATGACAGCCGACCCCAGCCAAACCCGGACGACACTGGACCAATTGTGTGCTGCCCTATGGGACTCCCAATAACAGTCGGATGAGATGCAGCCTGGATTCAAACCAGGGACTGCAGTGAGGCTTCTTGCACTGAGATGCAGTGCCTTAGACCGCTGCCCCACTCAGGAGCCCCATATACACATAGGCCTAATATCACCCACAGTCTAATTGCTAGTCTACATCAGAACTTTTCAAAGAAGGAAATATGAAGTTCCTCAAACATAAGGTATAGGTTACATGTACAGGTAAGGCTAACCTCTAATTGCACATGGGTGGAAGTGTCTGGTGAACTAGAGTAATTGGTAGGCATACCAGTTTTCAATATGCAATGTGCAATACTTTATATGTTACAGTATATACAGTGCCTTCGGAAAGTATTCAGATCCCATTACTTTTCCACATTTTGTTACGTTACAGCCTTATTCTAAAATGTACGAAATAAATACAGCAATCTACACACAATACCCCATAATGACAAAGCTAAAAAAGGTTTTAAGAACTTTTAGCAAATGTATTAAAAATATAAAAGACCCTTTGCTATGAGACAGGTGCATCCTGTTTCCATTGCTCATACTTGAGATCTTTCTACAACTTGATTGGAGTCCACCTGTGGTAAATTCAATTGATTGGACATGATTTGAAAGGCACACACCTGTCTATATAAGGTTCCACAGCTGACAAACTTTGCAATCGTGGGAGAAGGGCCTCGGTCAGGGAGGTGACCAAGAACCTGATGGTCACTCTGACAGAGCGCTAGAGTTCCTCTGTGGAGATGGGAGAACTTTCCAGAAGGACAACCATCTCTGCAGCACTCAACAAATCAGGCCATTATTTTAGATGGAGGCCACTCCTCAGTAAAAGGCACATGACAGCCCGCTTGGAGATTGCCAAAAGGCACCTACAGTAACGACTCTCAGACCATGAGAATCAAGATTCTCTGGTCTTATGAAACCAAGATTGAATTTTTGGGCCTGAATGCCAACAGTCACTTCTGGAGGAAACCTGACACCATCCCTACGGTGAAGCATAGTGGTGGCAGCATCATGCTGTGGGGATGTTTTTCAGTGGCAGGGACTGAGAGACTAGTCAGGATCGAGGCAAAGACAAACGGAGCAATGTACAGAGAGATCCTTGATGAAAACCTGCCCCAGAGCGCTCAGGACCTCAGACTGGGGCGAAGGTTCACTTTCCAACAGGAAAACAACCCTAAGCACACAGCTAAAACAACACACTCTCTGAATGTCCTTGAGTGGCCCGATCTAACATCTCTGTAGAGACCTGAAAATAGCTGTACAGCAACACTCCCCATCCAACCTGACAGAGCTTGAGAGGATCTGCAGAGAAGAATGGGAGAAACTCCCCAAATAAAGGTGTACCAAGCTTGGAGCGTCATACCCAAGAAGAATCGATGCTGTAATCATTGCCAAAGGTGGTTCAACAAAGTACTGAGTAAAGGGTCTGAATACTTATGTAAATGTGGTTTGTCATTGTAGGGTATTTTGTGTATATTGATGAGGGAAAAAGCTATTTAATACATTTTAGAAAAAGGCTGTAACGTAACAAAATGTGGAAAAGTCAAGGGATCTGAATACTTCATGAAGGCGCTGTATGTACTGTACCGTAGACTGCCTTCAAATCAGATGCAGTACATTCTGAAAGTCATGCTGACGTTATCCACAAAAATAAATCTTACTCACTGGCGATATCAATTCTCTGCCAACGTATGCGTTTTTGTAAACATATTAGGCTAAACCAAAGACATTGAATGGCACTTTGGTATGTAAGCCTAAATGGAATTTTCGAATGACTTAGCTATATTTAGACTATTTGTTACTCACTTATTTTGGTTCATTATTATGGGGATGGAATGCCTTCGATCATCCGCATTCTGTTCGTAAAACAACACTTTATGAGACCATTTGAAGGCGTTCTTCAGGTTTTTGGATTCCATGCTTTATCATTTGTGGCCAATTTGTGCGGCAAAAAAAACGCCTATTCATGAAAAACGTATTTGATTCCAATATTTCCAAGTGAACCCATAGCTTTTAATAAAATGTATTTGTACACTGTCTGCTGCAACCTGGTTTTTCTTTAGTAAAATAATATTGCAGTATTTATTTATGGTGAAAATGGCATCACATGTAGATCATAAATAAGTTGGGCAGTAGGCAGTAGGCAGTAGGCGGTAGGCGGTAGGCGGTAGGCACCGTAAAGATGCCTAGGCAAGCCCCTGTACATTTTGTAAATATTTAATCTGATTTATTTGAATATTTGTATTTTCTTTGGTTTTGAACAGCTAAATGAGTAGCCTATAGTTTGAAGGAAAATTCCACCCAAGAACTATTAGTTCATTGATGACATAGTCCCAAAATGTTTTGCTTGTCAGAAATCAAATTTTCAAGATTCGCAAATACAGAAATCATCCCCGTATGATGCATTTTGAATCATATAATGCTAACCGGAACATCAAACACCAAAATATAGTTTTTGGGTGGAGTTTACCTTAAGTCTGCGTTTCTCTGCCTGTGAATTTGATAGCAAATCAGCTCCTTCAATATAGCTACCTAACAAGCTAGTGTGTTTTGATTTGAATTCAACACCCTATTCTTTGGTTGTCTCCTGACCCATGAGGAGGACTGCAAAGTATGGCGAGCTGGCAGTGAGGAAACCATCGCTCAGTCTGAGGATTCCCCCGAAGTGTTGTGCGTGCTGTCATCATTAAGTGAGTGGGAACCTCGTACAAGACCAAGTCAATGACCATGGAGAAGTCACAGACAGACGGTGGGGACTGCGAGGTGCCGGTGAGACGTCTCGAATGGAGAGTGAACTGTGTTGCCTGCCTGCCACCAGAGGACCTGCTCATCTCCCAGTTGATAAACCCCTCCCTCTACTCGAGCTATGTGGATCCCTTTTGACTGTCGCCCCATATGTTGGAGGCTTCAAACACCCAAAACGTTCATTGTCCAGACCTATTCTCTTATGTAGCTACACATACACTACAAAAGTATGTGGACACCTGCTCGTTGATCTCATTCCATTATCATGGGCATTAACATGGTGTTGGCCCCCCCTTTGCTGCTATAACAGCCTCTACTCTTCTGGGAAGGCTTTCCACTAGATGTTGGAACATTGCTGCGGCAATTTGATTCCATTCAGCCACAAGAGCATTTGTGAGGTTGTAGGCCTGGCTCGCAGCCGGCGTTCCAATTCATCCTAAAGGTGTTCGATGGTGTTGAGGTCAGGGCTGTGTGCAGGCCAGTCAAGTTCTTCCACACTGATCTCGACAAACCATTTCTGTATGGTTCTCGCTTTTAGCATTGTCATGCTAAAACAGGAAAGGGCCTTTGTCAAACTGTTGCCACAAAGTTGGAAGCAAAGAATTGTCTAGAATTGTCTAGTTGACCATTGTACGCTGTAGCTTTAAGATTTCCCTTCACTGGAACTATTGGGCCTAGCCTGAACCATGAAAAACAGCCCCAAACCATTATTCCTCCTCCACCAAACTTTACAGTTGGCACTATGCATTGGGGTAGGTAGCGTTCTCCTGGCATCCACCAAACTCAGATTCACCCGTTGGTCTGCCAGATGGTGAAGCGTGATTTATCACTCTATAGAATGTGTTTCCACTGCTTCAGCGTCCAATGGTGGTGAGTTTAATCACCACTCCAGCCGACGCTTGGCATTACACATGGTGATCTTAGGCTTGTGTGCGGCTGCTTGGCCATGGAAACCCATTTCATGACGCTCCCGACGAACAGTACTTGTGCTGACATTGCTTCCAACTCGGTAGTGAGTGTTGCCACTGAGGACGGACAATTTTTACACGCTACGCACTTCAGCACTAGGCGGTCCAGTTCTGTGAGCTTGTGTGGCCTACCACTTCGTTGCAGAGCTGTAGTTGCTCCTAGATGTTTCCACTTCACAATAACAGCACTTACAGTTGACCAGGGAAGCTCTAGCAGGGCAGAAAATTGACAAACTGACTTGTTGGAAAGGTGGCATCCTTTGACGGTGCTCTTCAGTAAGGCCATTCTACTGCCAATGTTTGGCAATTGAGATTGCACGGCTGTGTGCTCCATTTTATACACCTGTCAACAAGGGGTGTGGCTGAAATAACAGAATCCACTCATTTGAAGGGGTGTCCACATACTTTTGATTTGATGCTTTTGATTTGATGCTTTATTTTTCTTTTCAAACCGTTTGAGATTCTTTCTTTAATGAAAAGAGCCATAGAAGCTAAATAAAGGGTTCTTATTATTTTAATGATGCTGATAGAAAAAGGTTCAGTTTTGAAGCTAATTTCCTGTAATTCCCCCCAAAATAATCATAGCCAATGACATGTTCATATGCTATCTAGAGGGCCCAACCTCCTGGGAGCCCCCAAAGCTTGTGGCCTCCCTACGGATGGGCGTGGTATGCCAGTGGCAGTTGGCTCTTGTATGAAGAGAGATTCTGTAAACAGTGCTAGACAGGTTGGATTGAATTAGCTTTTTGTGTCCCTGTCCACAACGTTCTTGAGTAGTGCGGATCCAATTAGCTGGCTACAAATTCAGCTTGTGTTGGATTATGAGCTCCTGACAATACAGGTTACAAGAAGTACCTTAAACCAAAAATACTCAAAATAAAACATTGCTTTTGTGCCTTTTATGTGGTCTTGATATGGGTAGAAAGAACTTGGAGGAATCTCTATGGAGGAATTATTGTAACAAGGAACTGGGTGCACAGCTATAATAATCTATAGTTTCAACAGTGAGAATGAAAATGAAAATGCTCAGCTGCCTTGACAGCAGCTTGCTATTTTTATAGACATTCCATAACTCACAGCGACGTTGCACCACAGCAACAGCTTGGTGACAGATGTATAATATTGTCTCTAAGGAGAGAGAATCTGTCTTTTGTCTCCAGCAGAGGTAGTTAACATTATAACCTCTCAAGATTAATGAATTTTCTGCCCACATCCGTTTCTATTTGATACCTAAATCCATGAATCTGTGTTTGACTTTGGTATTATTCTACATGTCAGTCGCACATGTGTTACTCCTAACACAACTTGTGCTTATTGTCAAGGCAATTTTTCTGGTTTTCGTAGTGCCTAGAAAGTTAGGACTCAGGGGTTTCTAAAAATTGCCTTGATAATATGCACAAGTCTGGATTCGATCCTATGTTGAACAATTGGAAATGCTTTGTTTTTTACTTTGAATAAAAATAGAGACTCAGAGCTAGAAAATGGTTTATCAAACACGGCATTTGAGGAACAATGGGAGAGTAATTCTGCTTTGAAATTTGATAAACTTGTAACCCCACTTTTGAGAAAATGGCCCTTGAATGCTTTGGTAAACCTACTGGAGAGCTCCTCTTTGTCTACACCCATTCATACCCTCTTAGCCCCACCATCTTTTTAAGGATTCACGTGAGGTCATGTGCTAAACAGAGTGAGTAGTGTAGTAAATGACCAAGGTTTTCAAGACTAAAAGTAGGAGCCTCAAATAAGGAAAAACTCCAGGTAAAAATAGACTTTCTCTCATCCTTGGCCTATGTCCTAATCTGACTTTGGTGCAGGTCATGTTGTTCTTCACATTATCATCTCTGGTAAACACACATTATATCAAATACAATCTCTGTTTATTTGTCACATGCACAGGATACAGAAGGTGTAAACAGTACAGTGAAATGGTTACTTGCATATTTGCACAGTTGCAATATCAAAAACAGAACGTTTCCAGATGATTATTAGGTGACGCTTACCCAGACTCACTTGTCTGAATTGATGGGTCATGTGAAATAAATGCTATAATCACCCCAGTCACATCTAGCTAAGAGGATGGGTCCCTATTGTCTAGATCTGTAAATATGAAATACAATAGATGGCCGTAATCACTCCCAGACACACCTGGCTAACTTGATGGGTCGTGTATTCACCTGGAGAAGTGGAGTCTTTTGTTTGGACTTGTAGCTAGCCAGCTAAACAATGAACTGGAATAATCTGAACTCATACTACTACAAATATGAACTGATTGTCATAGCTGTAGTATGAATATGCAGGTAGCAAAACCTAACCAACTAGGTTCAATATTAGCTAGCTAGCTAACATTAGGCTATAACTAGCAATGCAAATGGTTTTCTGATTCAAATAATATTACTAACAGATCCATTTAACATTAGCTAGCGAGCCAGCAAGCTAATGTTCGCTAGCTAGCGTACAGTATGCTTTAACTTGCAATGAAAATGAATTTCTGACAAAATTAGAAACGTATCATATCTGGAAATGTAGCTAGATTATTATATGCTGACCACAATGCACAAGCATTGCAAAATAAATGTACACAAACATGTTATTCAATCATTTCATCCAAACTCAAATGAAAGCTTCACGGCCAACTGGAAACATTTAACTCCGCTTTGTTTGTAGCTACATCTTCTTTGGCCAGCTTTATGTTAAGTTACTCTGGTTCACACTGACCATGGCTTGTGTAGAAATTAGCCCATCTCAACGTTTTCCAACTGATCTGTCAATAGCGCCTGCTAAATTCAGGGCATCAATGTTGTTGAGAAAAGTAGCAAAACTGTTGTAGTTATCAATGGCTAACGTTATACATTTCAAAAAATCCCCGATAGAAAGGCTTATCAACACATACTGAGCAGGTCATGCATTAGACAGAAGCATGCTACATGGCAGACCAATCCAAACTCATCTACCACCATGTCCAGCCCATCCATTATCTCAGCAAATCATGGCTAGCGGGAAGGTTCCTGACTTTTTCTGTGGATTAACCAACTAGGCTCAGAAGTAAAAAAGTGTATTCGTATTTACAGATGGAATACAAGTTTATTATTAAGGCACATGAACGTTCACATGTTCCAGAAGGCATTTCTGAAGAAAAAAAAATCATTTTGCTAAAAACATTAAAAGATGTTCAAATGCCTCTCATGTGAAGTAGTGACATGCGACATATGCCTAGCTTCCTGAAGCAGGTCACCCTTGTCAAATGCAGATGGGGAGAAGTGTATGGAGTAAATTAACAAAATGGCTGAACCTCCATCCCAATCTCTTAGACGTTGTAATTATGCAATTTTTAGTCTGCTGCATCAATATGGCACTTAAAACTGACAGACCCAATTAAAAAGAAAATGTGTCAATGTAATCAAGTCTTTTTTGTCTCTTCTTCCGCTGGTTTAGAATCGGACACTAAAAGAACAATAAAAGCTTGTTATTGTATGAGACTCATTTGCCATTGTGAAGATTTATCATGCAACAGTTCCTTAAAAATTACAAAAGGGCTGGAGGGTGCTCAAGTACAGTGTCACATTCAGCTCTGCTAGGACTACACTCAACCTGTCTGTGGCATTTTACCTATGCCCTGCGCTGTGCTATAGGGCTCTTAATGATTCAGAGTGAATGATACACTAGACAAGGACTATGAGTATGATACAAGTGTGCAGAGCCATAACTGATGCAAGCAGCAGAATCAGATTTAAAAACAGATAAAAATGCAACTTATGGAACAGTGGGGACTGTGAAGAGACACACGCACAGCCACACATACACATGATAAGACACGCACTCTACACGCACATACACATGGATTTTGTATTGTAGATATGTAGTGGCCTGAGGGAACACACTTAATGTATTGTGTAAATGTTATGAAATGTAATATTTTAAATAGTATATAACTGCCTTAATGTTGCTGGATCCCATGAAGAATAGCTGCTGCCTTGTCAGGGTTCTCTCCAGTGGTAAAAAGCCTCTGTTGTTCCTTACCAGTAGTCTGAGTGACAGGACCATGGTACTGGCACACGTTGCACAGCAGAGTGGACCTGTAAAATTGTCGCAGAACAGCAGACACAGCTATTTCTCTGTTGCCTATTGTTTCCCTTTGATGCATATAAATAGCTGTTTATTCCACCTTTTGCTGACCACTCTTTTAAGTGCCTGGGTTCAATGCCACAGTCCACACAGCCTGGCAAAGTGAAATGTATATAAGTCCTCAGCTCTGAATTATTAGAAGTCCATTAGAGCCAATCTTATGGTACTGTAAATGGCTGCTATATGATTAGCGCAGAGTACATCTGTGTGAAGTACTTTTTATCACAGAGCAGTTTCTTTGCATCCGTATTTGTCTAGAGAGCTGTTAGCAGCTGTACCATTTCCTGGATAAGTAAGAGGAGGCCTGTTATAGTATGCAATATATTTCACCTTAAAGAAGTGATTCTAGGCACAGCTTTTTCCCTCCATCTCTTTACTAATAATGAGATAGCAGCTCATCCATATGCATCTCCATTACTGGAGAGGACCTTGGGAGTATGTTTGTGCTGAGTCTTCTGCCCTTTCTTAGTCTAATACAAGTCAAGCACACTATGTTCAATGAAATTAGAAGCCAGCTCACAGACACCCTTCAGATATTTCCTGCTTCATTTGTTCCTTCTCATAATTGCAAATGCAACCCAATACATACCTAGACTTTGTTCACCCTAGCTTTGAAAATATAATACCGATGACACGCTACAGTGGAACACTTTTCCTTGTATATTCAGTAGTCAAGCCTGGGGAGCTATAAAAGTAATGACATAAAAGGTGTTATCGTCACCAGATGAAGAGGCTGCTGCGATGTGGAAGGATTGGAGTGGGTGGTGGGAGGGGGGTCAAAGGAAATATAATATATTGAGTGTATCTAACAAAGAAAGTAGAGCCATATAAGAGCCAGTTTGCTCACAAAGGCTGAGGCTGACAAGGCTGATTACATGATTTATATAAACTGGCTGTAGCTACAGTTTAGCTGCAGACGGCATAGGGAGACGAGGCTAGTACTCATTGTGAGTCAAAGTTAGTACCAGTGCTACGGTTGTGGTTCTGGTAGAGGAGATGGAGACGGAGGAGGAGGAGGAGGAGGAGGGAGGAGGAGGAGCATGGGGAAGGGTGGTTGCTAATGTAAAATTCATTTAGACATACAACGAATCATATTAATTAAAATCATAAGTCCGTAACTGATTAACAATACAAACAAATTGGTTCAGAAGAGACTCTGACTCCTTCCTCTAAATTATTAACATAACAGAATCACAGTGAAATTTGTTCTTACAATTTTTTTTTGCTAGTGGCCAATTTAGTAATCCTTGATTCCACTGAGTTAAGAGAGCGTTAAAACCAATTCCAGCACTGACCCTTGACTAAACCTTTACTATAAACCTATAACTCTGCCAATGCTTAATCCTATCCTTATGTCATCATATTTATATGGGGGTAAATCACCATGAGGATAAGTATCTGGTTCTTAGATTAATAGACCATGGTGGGGAATAAAAGTGGATGAGAAAATGCTTTAGGGCCATATCAAGAGACCTATAATCTTCCCTGCCGTATATTTTCATCTGAAACGATGCCGTTACACTTCAAATTAAACAGGACAAAAACCTGCCAGATACACTGCGCATTATCTATGTGTCCCTCTAGTAATGAGGTTGAGGTCTGCCTTGCTGTGACAGCTCCCTGCTTGGGTGGGAAGTGTTCTTTATTCATACTGGGTTGGATGACTTTTGAGGGTGCTGGTAGTAGATATATTATCCAGGATTTCCACCCACAACACTACTGACTTAACATCATGGATAGTTCTGGGAAAATACACTTGTATATAGGCTTGGAGAAACAGATGAACATTAAAGATGTCGTGCACATGGCTCAGCTTTTGGACAGGAAAATTTATAAACACAGCAGAAACTAACGTAGGCAGATTGCTTAATATGATTCATAAGCAACAGGTTAGGTAGAATTGACCCCATATTGAGAAGCCTTGGTTCTTTGGCTATCCCCATAGGAGAACCCTTTTTGGTTTCAGGTAGAACCGTTTTGGATTAAAAGTCGGACCCTCTGTGAAAAGGGTTCTTCGTGGAAGCCAAACGTCTTCTACCTGGAACCAAAAAAGGGTTCTTTAAAGGGTTCTCCTATGGGGACAGCCGAATAACCATTTTAGGTTCTAGATAGCAACTTTTTCCTTAGAGTGTAGTGTACAAATAGGTACAGTATATGAACATGTTTCAGGGAGTGGCAGGGTCAATACCATGTTCAAGGAAGCAGTTTTAACACATTCAGATGCCGTTTTCACTGTCAGTGAAACTTTTGTTTTTACCATCACATGCATATTCTAAAGATTGCATTGCGATATAATTGTGTTCTGTGCACTATAGTGAGATTTACTTTACACCACTCTGCCTACAACAATCTGCTTTTAGGTGACACCATGCATCTCAAGAGAGAAGCCTAAAACCTGCGCACCACTACTTGTTTGCCCCAAAGAGTAGAATTTGGGTCCAAAAGCTAATAGAGGATAAGAAAGTGAGCTGGGAAGAAGGCGATCAGACAACAGCAATTGAATCTGAGGGAAAAAATGAAATGGTGGTAAAGATTGTTACAATATGTCAGCTAAAGAGTGCATCCATCACCTTCTCTGTAGATTTCAGTGTTTGCCACAGTGGGGCTGGCAGCATGGAGGATTCTGTCAGTGTTATGGATGGTGCTGGGGGCTGAGCAGCAGCTCTCAACCAGACCCCCAGAGAGTGCCATTACTATGATGTTCAATTAGCTCACAGCCCAGACTCACTACCAGGGAGCTCCTCTCTAAAGAATAGATTCTCTAGGTAGGGAGGGGAACCTTTTAATATTGAATGTTTCACTTTTGAAATGTAAAACAGACATGAGAACATCAACAATAACCCATACATTAAATGTAAAGAATGTCTTTATTGATAAATATTGGTTTATTTATGTTGTAGAAAATATCAATGCAGCTACTGCCTCTGGCAGTTCATAACAAATTATTGGACTTATCCTGTGGGTTATGTTTATGTTTATCTGATTCTGGGGGTGCTTGTCGATCAGTTATTGCACAATTATACCAGCTCTATGTGTTAAAGTCAAAGACGTGTTGTATTTTACTAAGTTATTAGCTTTTGTCAATTAGAGGCTATGTTTGAATTTGAATGTATACAACTTTTGACAATGATGTAGATGTGGTTGTGATAAATGTTGGCTCTAGCCTACATATGGCTGATTTGATTTGTCTGAAAGCTATATCCAGTACCATGGTCACCATGGTGATCCTGTGAAAACATTCATGATCTTATCTGGGTCATAACAGCCATATATTTACATAAAGACGTGACTCTGGGTATTAAACGATGCTGGCAGGATTAAACCATGATCTAGACTAGAGCTCTTTAGTGAGCTCTTTAGTGAGCTCTTTAGTGAGATCATGTCAAGTACAGATGTTTAAGCCACACAACCCTTTAGCAACGCAACACTTCTGAAATAAAACTAATGTTATTTGGAACAGAAATCAATGCCTTCTGTAATTTGCCATCAATATCAGCAGGTGTACCTCATCAAGACTAAGTATTGATAGACTACAACCCATACAACCTATTTTGTATTCATGAAATTTAAAAAAACAAAAAACAGAAAGACTAATTTTCCACTCTGAAATTGAGGTTGGCAAATGAACTAAATCACTCTGATTGTATCCAAACCCAGGAGTTTGTTTCAGTTCATATTTCAGAAACATGCGGCCTCTATTCAGCAGTCATGAAGATGTGCACTTGATTTAATTTTGACACGCAGCTCCCCGTTTGTTCACTCTCAACTAATTACAAAGTAATTTAGGCAATGTTCTGAGGCACATTCTCACTCTCACTCTCTGCTGTTTTTAATAAAAAACTACTTTTCTTTAGAAGAAAACACATAATGAGGATGAATATATATATCTGCTGGTAACAGTATCTGCAATGTAGATTATTGGGTGCCCTAAATCATTGGCTAATTACTGTTGGAAATGGACTCGAGCAACAAAACACCAGCTAAAATAGGTTGCATACTCAGGTGCAAAACACTTCCTCTACTACACAGGCATGAGTTCAAATCTTGAGATTGAAATAAAGATTGGTTATTCTATTTCCTCAATGGGGCTGGTCTTTTCCTTATGGGGAAATACCCAGGGAAATCCTATTCCTATGGGAAAACAAGTTGTGATTATTTAACTGAATCTCAAAGCAACCATCCACTATCCATTGTAGTAGTCATTATGTGGCTCTAAAACTGGGCACTAAAGCTTTAGACAGTATGTGCTAACCCCATTTATAATTATATTATTATTTTACTCAGAATATTGTTGAGATGGCATTCAAAGCAATGGTCAAAATGAATATGTGCACATAGGGAATCTCAATGAATGTATTCAGCTAAAATAAACGTAATGTTTTCATTGTAAGTTCGATATTTAACCTGTGTTAACACCCTGGCCCAGAGCTGCTCTCGCCTGATTATACATCATCTGCGTCATTCGCACGTTCGCGCTGCTTTCTGCAGAATCAGACATCAGTTTTGTTACGGCAGTAGAGATGCACCGCAGCCTGCCTCATGTAGGATTTGTGCCGTTAACTGCCAATCTTTTCATATCAACATCGGTGATTATTAGAGTTGGGTAATTTGTCTGGACTTGGTCTACCAAATTATCGTTTTAAGCCACGTCGGCAGCGCTCTCCTTGGAACGTCAGACCTGACTTGGTTTCTTCACCGGACTCTATTCTGCTTGATATTCCGTTCACTGTCAAAAACACAGCAACTGTAGGAGGAGCGGGAGTCGGCTGTTTTACCTTCAAACTTTGAGAAGGGATAACGGTTGCACAAAATGTAGCATGTCCAAGACATTCTGAGAAAAGTAAACTGGTCGTCGAAAAAGCTACTTGGGAGTATTGACGGCAGAAACCGGGTGCCATTGAAAACTCCTGTTGTCTCAGTCATCGCAAGGTTCAAACATCATTAACTGTGTATTAATTGGACATGACTGATGTCTGGTTCAAAATAACTCGAAAACTCCAAGGATTGCTGAGTCGACAAGCAATATAAAGATTCTTCTATAACTCAGGTATGTTTTTATTAAGCTATCAGCATAGTTCAATAAAGGTTAAACAACAAATAAAAACATCTTTATTTACATCCTTTAATGATTTATGTTAGCTCGTGTGATCTATTATGTTTATTAGGCCATTATTCATTATTTATTTTGCATAATGCAAAGTAGATTCACGCCTCTGGAGGACAACTATAAAGGGGAAACAAAGTTGCCATTTCTGATGGATTCGTGTGTGTGTGTGTGTGTGTGTGTGTGTGTGTGTGCGTCCATGCATGCGAGCGAGAGCGGGATAATGAGTAACTGAGTGAGTATGTATTATATTACATGGAGGTCGATAATTCCAAGTGACATCAAATTTAACTAGATGAGCAAACTGATCATATCTGATTGTCATTTCTTATTTAGAAAAAATATAATTCCCCTCCACAGTATTGTAATTGAATGAATAAACCTGCTTTTAAGACAGGGAATGTCATTTACAAATAAAACTAATACATCTGAAAATATATTCCAGGCCTATTTGTTCTCCATAGCGAAATTAGGAACGAAATTTGGTGGTATCAGATATGTTATAATGTGTTGTTCATTCTCATTTAATTAACGATTGCTAAAATAATAAGTATGCAGCTTTGCCAACTTCCTCAGTGTTTTACGATGTCTATCACATAGGCTATTATTCCACCTTTAAACCCGGCAAGCTCTAGACGCCCCATTAGAATACACTGCGTCGCTGTCCATGGTGCTGACAGTTTGCAGAGCAGAGGCAATGGCGGAGCCTGGCTTTTCAATTGAAATCATCAGCACTGCGCGCTGAGGCACAAGTCACAAGGCAGTACGGCATCATTTGCCTAATCTCTCTCTCTCAATGAAACTCTATCTGGCGTACAATTTTACACAGCAAATCACTGCCACAACGAGCACCATCAACAGTTCTCACACACTTGGTCGGGGTCAAGGCACTGGTTGGATACTCACAACATTAGATTTATGACTGTATGACACGTTCATATTCAATGCATTTAATATGTATCAATATTCAATATTCATATTCAATGCATATGTCGTGCCTCCTGCAATGACAGTACAGTTCATATCTGACTTCATACCCCCCCCCCCCCCCCTGTACAGTGCATAGTAATGATAACACTATGTAGGCCTGCCCTCAAATTGCTTGCTTATCTACTGATAACAGTGATTGTGATAATAAAGGATAACTTGAGATAGCGTTTTCAAGTGCACTCAATTAGTGGCACTGCCACAGACCCAGTGGTTGTTACCCTCTGGACTGTTTTCCTGTAGATGGCAGTACAGGTCAGATATTCATTTACACACAACACCATTAATCCTGATAGCACATTGACAGGTGTAGTGTAATTGGGTATCATAGCAAGATATTGGTGAATGATTTATTGTGGCATGGTGATGGCCTAATGTATCTTCAACATACATATGCATGTTTGGATGGATGGTGAAGTAAAACACTGACTTCAGTAAATCTAAAGACAATGTGTTGAGTATACAGCAATGTGCATACTAGGGCATCTAAATTCATTGGTTACACAGTTGTGCATGAGACACTTTTCTTCATGTCATGTAGCAAACCTGGAGATCTTTATGAAGGCCTGTTCACCTTAGGCTTCAGCAGTGATATACAGATGTCTGATCTTAACTTGATCACTCTTTTGTTGCAGAGAATTGTCCTGCTGCATCAGGAAATTCAAACGAGCCTCATCAGTTCTCTTTCTTTCCAATGTGGGGGCAGTCGAGACATTGGGATCAGGGCTTGCTATCAAAACAATTGTATCTCAGGCTCGCTCAAACGTTAGGCCTAGGTCCTATTACTGCAACATTCAAATATAAAAAAATGTTTCTGAAATGCAGCCATACAGATCAACAACAGTCATTTTATAGCTTAATAACACAAGATATATATTAGTCTCCACTAGGCTACGACATACAGGTATCAAGTGTATCCTAAGGTCAAAATGTAGTTTAATTGTGGGTTTGTCTAGCCATTGGGGCAGCTGCTTTCAGTGCGCACATATAGGCCTGTCGTGTCGGTGTGGGTTCTATTCTGGCCCATGCCCTTCTGGCACAAATAACTTAATCCCCATGATTGACTTATCCCCCCGATTGATTAAGTTACACATTTCAAATATGGGGAGTCCAGGGATAATTTACCCCCCAATCTTGATAAGAAATGACCATTTCAGACACTTCTGGATAACATAAATAGGAAACAAATAAAATAATTAACAGTAAGATTCACCAACATGAGTTTCCATTCATACAAAGTGTCAGGTAAATCGACACAGTAGATTTGCTCTGGTAACCAATGAAACACTTGATTTCTATTGTATGGAATGGTAACCTATATAATAATAATGACAGAGGTGACAGAGGTGAAAACCGTTAATAAACTACTGTGTTTCTTTGGCTGAGTTGATTTGGGCCATCAGTTGATTTACAGATGTAGGCCTGCAGTAGAACGATATACTTTCATCCAGTGTGTATACTCATCCACGTTTTATAGTTAGGCAGGCTATGTATACTTTGTCAATATAGTTCTGGTCTTTGGTGTGGATTGAAAGCTTGTATTATGTCGTTTTAATATTTCATTTCGTAGAGCTGTCAAGGTGTTTATGAGTTTGAGCCCATCCAAAGACAATTTAGTTGAGCTGAGACACTTTCCTTTGTTGTGTAAATGATAAGACTATTTGTTTAACTTCTTGAAAACGTTTCTATAAATACAATTAACTTGTGGGCCTATTGTAGGCTCAGGATGGTCACTATATTGCCCACCACTGGGTGAAAACTCAGCTTTGAGCTTTGAACCGGAGATCGCTGCTCAGACCACTGTGCTACGGCAGTTCACTCTAACAAGCACTAAGAATACTATGAATACTCATAATACATCGTTTTTTAAATGATTTTGTTTCAAACCACAGTATTAACCTTAACCACAATTAATCCTTAAACTGTTAACCTTTAAGTTGTTTCTGTCTTAACTCTGTAACCACACGGCATGAATGCATCAAAAATAGACATTGATCCACGAGACGTGCTGTAGGATGCAGGTAGGTACAGTGTGCATTGTATACAAACAACGCCTTCAGCTGCACCCTGGCGACGATTATACATATTTCTTCAGATATTAAAATCCTCCTGCTGCAGGATTATTTTCCTCCTGGGACGAAATGTGTCAAATTAAGATCCGACATCTGTACTAATGGTCAATAGGTTTTAGTGAGAACTAAGCTCACTATGCAATTAAAAAGTGTTATTTTATTCCTCTGTTTTCGGTAAGCAATGCACAGGCTCTGTTGGGTGTCACAGGCATCATGGTTTGGTGGCCTGGCCTGTTGGTGACCGTGTGTTCCTCTTTGTAGAGATGAAAGCCAGAAAGCTTTGACAACAACAGCAATACAATTCTCTTTGTATTTTTCTGCAGGTCCATCATATGAATATTTAGAAAGTGGTACTCTCTCTATCCTACTCTTTTCCTTTCGGCAGGGTTCAATGTCCCATTGAAAATTATTATTGAATTAAGGATTAAATACTGTAGACTGCCAACAGATAGATGAATTGATTCCATTTGAATGTCTACTGTTTGTCTGCTTAGATAAGGAGAAAGGCAGATAGACAACAATTAAAAATATATTCTGAGAAATAGAGATATAGTTCTCAACATCCTGTTGCAAATTATAGTGGAAGTTGTCGAAGAATTGAAAGAGTGTGGTGAGCAAACATTCACCTCTGAAGAGCCACAGAGGCTCAAATTCATACTCAAGTTTTCATTGTCAAATCAAGTGTTGAGTGGCATTGAGAAAATGGAATGGTCCTGTTACTCAAACAAGGGCTTTTAGATGAACCAATATTGAAGAAGGAGTTATTTTCCTTTCTTTGGTTCAAGGAGATGGTGGGGGTTGATAGAACCAATATTGAAGAAGGAGTTATTTTCCTTTCTTTGGTTCAAGGAGATGGTGGGGGTTGATAGAAGTTAGTTGCTGTTACAAACATGTATTTTAGTTTGTACATGAGAGACTGATTGGATAATGGGCCGAAGGTATTGTATCACTTTCAAATACTTTCCGTTAAACTGCCACATTTTGCTTCATGTTGTTGCTGTAACCTGAGTGATGCTGTTGATTTGTCCTGAGTGTTTACTTGTTTGCCCAGGGCACAGGAGGGTAATGTAGCTAATCTAAATAACAGAACGTTTTCTCTATGAAGGGTCACTGCCTCACTCTGTCTCACATTAACAACAAATCATGTAACAAGCACAGGAACTCAAGGTGTTTCGTTAAGACGCTGCTCTATTTCTGGCGTCTGTCAGGGTCACTTGATCACTGGAGTGTTCTTTTTTTGAACACTTCAAAACCTAAACGTTGTCTCCTTGACATACATAACAATAATAATATATGCCATTTAGCAGACGCTTTTATCTAAAGAAATTTACATCCAAAACGACTTACATTTTAAGTATGGATGGTACCAGGAATCCAACCCACCATCCTGGCGTAGTAAGAGCCACACTCTACCAACTGAGCTGTATGTCCATTGTTAGTGAATTAACTCTACACACAGTGTGCCATACAAGTTTTCTGTTTTCTCATTCATTGAGTTAGTCAGACTGATGTGTTCCCCAGTCTTTCAGCATTTTTGTAGCTGATGCTCATTGTCTTAATCATCTCTGTTACCAGCCTTTGTCAATAGAAAATATGAATCTCATTATTTTTTATACTTCTGTTCTGCAGTGCTCATCTCATTAAGTTGGGATATCGCTACAATCTGTTTGACCCTAATGGTCACGGTGACCGTGCTGTACTGTGGCTATCTCCTTGTTTAGCACAGCTCCTCTACCTGACACAGGCGTGAAACACAGCAATTAGCCACGCGGTCATGGCTAATATTAAGGGGGTGAACAGGGGGATGAGACAGAGGCTGTGTCCCAAAATGCACCTTATTCCCTATATAGTGCACTACTTTTCTACAAGGCCCATGGTGTTCTGGTAAAAAGTTATGCAATGTAGGGAATAGGGTGCCATTTGGGATGCAAAAAGAGTCACAGAGCTGACGGATGGCAGAGGGCAAAGCCATGTTACGTAATACAGCTGTGGTGACGGTCAGACTCAGACTCATTGGGTTCATTGAGAAAATTGATAAGACAACATTAGTCAAGTTTGAATATTCCCCATTAGGGAAGTCACACATTAAATTAAGATGGGGAACGGCGTAATTTTGTCTCTTTGGTGAGTATGACACTGATGAGTTGAGCCAAGTGTTCTGTTTGCATTTGGGTGAAATAGGACTGAGTTTGCTGATATCTTCTTTACCAGAGTACATTGATTTTGTATTGGTAAACCAATGACTGATATAACCTTCCTAGTCATTAGTGGGGATCAGACACTCTTATAGACATATTGATATATTTCATGCCCCCAGTGTTGATATCATTACTTGGCATTACTTTCCTATGATCTTTAATAAGAAGATTTTTCTCAAGGTCTGGTTTATGAAACCAGGCAGTTTAAACTTTACCTTTACAATTTGAATCTTCACCAGGACTCAAATACTTCACAGAGTTGTACCATTACGCAACATTTCCAGGTTCTGGCTCGAGCAACGACACCATAATGTGATTCTAAATGTGGCTTGGAAAATTACGAGCGACAAAGCATTCAAATATTGAATGCGGAGCTCAAGGCAAGATTTAGATGTTTATTTATTAAATTGCGCTTCCTACTAATTCATGGGGTGTCGTTATTAATTTTAGTCTGTCGTTTTGACTCGCAGCATTTCTTGCACACTCTGAGGACAATGAAACAAGATCTGAGGGAAAGGAATCATGAAGCACATGGCAAATGTTCCCCACATTGGTCATCAAATTCAAAACCCTGGGGAATAAAGAAGGCTTTGGAGTCAATTATCCGCAAAAGGTTTGTACATCTGGAGTCTATCTGAATTATTACAGCCAATGGAGCACAGGAGCTCAGATCCTCTCACACTGGAGAAGATAGCCATCTCTTTGACTCACTAATAAAAATGGCTGCTTCATTAAGAGCAGGGGGCCTCTGCCTGTACAGTACTTAAGTGTAATCGGACAGGTCTTGAGGGAGAGACGGGGAGATCAACTGTTGGTTGCAGACAGTCAATTGGGGTTGGCGTCAGCTTGATTATTTGAATGGCAATGTGAAGATGTTATTGAGATTTCCTGGTCACAGTTCATCCTGACTCCTACCGTGGCTCTCCACAGCTAATGCAGAGGCATGACTGACCATAACACCAGTGTGTGTGTGTGTGTGTGTGTGTGTGTGTGTGTGCGTGTGACCCTATGTGTGAGTAATGGAACGGTGGGGGTAGATGGGTGGCTGGTTGAGTGTTATTCAGAGCAAAAGGTTCCATATTGTCTGTATGATTTATGTTGTGCTTCTCAGCAGACGTTGACGCCTTAGAATGGCCAGAGCCAAGGGGAGTGGCAGCTCAGCCACCCTTATGGGATGCTACATGTCCTCGCCACCCATCACGTGTTTGGCTGCGTACATTGCCACATTGTGTTCAGTGAGATGATGAGGACTGTGACCTATCCACCTTGACATACAAGATGTCCATCCGCCCTGCTCCGAACAGCCACACTGCCCACTCCACCAGATTCGCTCATGGCAGAAACAAAGCCACTGACTGAGCCAGAACCTCCTCCAGAGATAGCTAGCATAGCATCTACTAGCTATCTACAGTGCACACGAGAGTAAACAGTACTGGTTTTAAAAGGCATAAGGAATGTCTTTCCTAATACCATTCACTATACAGGCTAGTAATTTATTCTGTTTAGGCTGCCCTTTATAGGTAATGAAATTCTGTTAAGTGAATCTAGCTATACTTTACTTTGCTGAAGATGCCACTAACAAGCTTACCCCAGAAGCTCAGGGCTCCTTCTCACTAGCATTAAGCAGAGTTGGAAATGTAATTATTCTAATTGTTTATTCTCTCTCCATCCTTAACAAATGGCCTGCACATTAAGCTGAATCTCCTGTACTGAAGCCATTGTACCTTACCTTCTATTCTCTACCGCCCCTTCTCCTTTCTCCATTCACATTTACATAAGTAGATGTTTGACTCTGGTCTCAGCCCAATGCTCCTGCGGCACTTCGCTCCCCCTGGCAAAGTTAACAGCAGTTTAACATTTTATTGAGCTACGCTCTGTGAAGAGTTAAACAAATCAGTACTTCCATGTTTTAGGGATGCCTTGTCCTCTACAGAGGCTCTGTGGGACAGCCGGAGAGAGAGGTCTGAGTTTGTACATCGATAGGGCTGCCTCTTGTTTTTTAAGGTCAGAAACACTTGAAAATGTGCCACACTCTCTTCTGTCTCCCCCTCGTTCGTCTGGTTTTGTGTTTTTGTTGCAAACGTTAAAGACCTGAAGGTGTTGTGTGAACCTTGTTGGACAGATCATGACCCCTCCTGCCAGGAGAAGTAGGCCAGAGGCCTGTTAGACATGGGGATCATGTACTCCCATGGCTTTATGGGTCAGTTGTGGGGAGAAAAGCAGAGCAGTGGAGGAAGGGAGGCGTACTCACTGTGCAGAGCAGACAGCAGGAGGTGGAATAGCCACTGGCTATAAGAGGAGTGCTGGAATATGGGTTATCACCGCAGTCGGAATGAAACCTCTGTCACCTAGCTGTGTGATCCACAATACCTTAGTTTGAGCTCAAATGAGCACCTTAGGTAGAGCTACCGCTGCCTCTCCACCGCGTCTTCTGTTCTCATAAGCATTGGGCCTCTTTGGAGTAAGACGGTTGGTTCTCCAAGGTTATCTCTGGGGAGAGCTGGTATGAATATGGAAGTGAAATACTGGGAATGAAGGTTGATCAGAAATTCAAATAATTCCTGCCAGCACACTTTGGTTGATGTTGACCCCTTTGCATATACTTCTGTTCTCTAACCCCATTCCCATAAAGGAAATGCATGTACAGGAAATGCATGTACAGGAAATGCATGTACAGGAAATGCCTTTTTAAAATTCCCGTTTCACTTTTCATTTCCAATTCTTTTGTAGTCAAATGCTTCCATTTTGACTTGCATGTGAAGATTGTGACCTTGGAACGCCATTTGATGCATTCTGCAGTCTGTATCTGTCTGGCTGTATGTTTGATAGGATAAATAGGCAGGGCCAGTGAAATCAGCCTTTCTCTGTGTGTGGACCTCCATTCAGCCTGGTATTAGACTGAATCAGCAATGGGCTGAGTGGCCCTGATCATTTATATGCAATTTTTCACTCTCAACCCTCACAGAGCACTCTAAAGCTCTTATTACCAACTTAATTAGGGGCTTGAAATCAATGCACTATCACATTAAATAAAACACAAGCAGCAGAGACGGAGGTGACATAGATTTCACCACAGAGTTAATTACAGAGTATATGTTACCAAAGGACTGTTTTATGTTGGCTTTTGGGTTTTTAGTGTGCCCATCTTAAACCGCTCGGCCCTCTCTCACTTGGCTTTTACAGACAGAATTACCACGTTGTCCGTGTGAACGATAAAAAGGCGTGTAAAAGAGGGAGCAAGATTGCAGTTTGATGGCCAGAGCTGAATCTTTACTGCTGGTTATTACCAGTTCCATGTTGGTTTTATTAATTTATTTCCCCTTTTCTGAGGTGTGGTAAAAATGTATAATGTTATTTAATAGGGAAAATGTGTTTACCAGCAAAAACAGCTTCTTGTGATGTGGCCTAAACCAGGGTTCCCCAACTGGCGGCCAACGGGCCGATATGGCCCGCAGCTCATTTTATTTGGCCCACCAAGATTTCTGAGCAATATAAATATATATATATATATAATCAGCTCCAAGTGATTTTTTTTATTTTTTATATCTGTTCCAAAGTATTCCCACGCATAATAGAGAGATATATGGGATCGTATATAAATGTAAGTAAGGCTTGAAATGATGATTTTTTACTCATATCTTATATATGTTTGGGCTTCTTTGCAATCTAAAATTATTTGTAATTATGTTCCGACTTCCTGACCATCGGCCCGCAGATATATCTAGTTAATGATCCCTGGCCTAAACTATCACTACGGTAAACTCCAAACAACCTGCAGGTTAGTGTTTTACACCATGAATCTTGTTCTGGAGGCAGCCCTGCAGACTGGGCACTAGATGGCACAGCCCATCTAGCGGAAGTCGCTCAGTTCTGCATCCAGGGCAAGATTCATGACAATAAACATCAACCTGCAAACATCCTAAACCCGGTTTCCCAAAAGCCTCTGAAAACCTTCTGGCGCAGGCGTTCCGCTAGCGACCCACCTCGACAACATCCGGTGAAATTGCAGAGCGCCAAATTCAAAATACAGAAATAGTCTTAATAAACGTTCATAAAAAATACAAGTGTTATAAAGCGGCTTAAAGATGAACTTCTTGTTAATCCAGCCGCTTTGTGTGATTTCAAAAAGGCTTTACGGCAAAAGCAAACCATGCGATTATCTGAGGACAGCGCCCCGCTTACAAAAGCATACAAACATTTTACAACCAAGGAAAGGAATTACAAAAGTCCGAAATAGCGCTAAAATTAATCACTTACCTTTGAAGATCTTCATATAGTTGCAGTCACAAGAGTCCCAGCTTCACAATAAATGTTTGTTTTGTTTGATAAAGTCCCTCTTTATATCTCAAAAACTCTGTTTTGTTGGCACGTGTTGTTCAGTAATCCACTGGCTCAAAGGTGGTCAAAACATGCAGACGAATACATCCTAATAGTAGCAGTAAAGTTTGTCAAAACATGTCAAACGATGTTTATAATTAATCCTCAGGTTGTCAGTTGTGTAAATAATCAATCATATTTAAACCGGACAATAGCGTATTCAGTAGAATGGAAAAACAACGAAGGACACGCGGTCAGTCACGCACCCAAACCAGCTCTGCATTCTTCCTCAGTCCACTGACAGAAAGGTCTTATTCTTCTCAATTTTTCAGAAAACAAGCCTGAAACAATATCTAAAGACTGTTGACATCTAGTGGAAGCTATAGGAACTGCAATCTGGGTCCTAACCCATTAGATACTCAATAGGCATTCAATTGAAATACCCACATCAAAAAAATCCCACTTCCTGGATGGATTTTCCTCAGGTTTTCGCCTGCCATATCAATTCTGTTATACTCACAGACATTATTTTAACAGTTTTGGAAACTTTAGTGTTTCTATCCAAATCCACCAATTATTTGCATATCCTAGCTTCTGGGCCTGAGTAACAGGCAGTTTATTTTGGGCATGATTCTCATCCAGACGTCGAAATACTGCCCCCAAGCCATAAGAAGTTTTAAGGCTAAATTCATCGTTAGAAACTTCATAGGAGCTGTTACCCAAAGCCACCGTTATTAACGTTGCACCTGAATACGCTCGTAATCTAACACCTGCCTCAGACTACTCGTAGAACAGCTAAGTGCGTCATTAAATGTTCCCCCACCCCGGAGCCACTTTATAAACAGAAGATCTTTGCTAAACATACAATCACATGATTTATTTGTCTCCCTATGACCTCTGATCACTTTAAAAGATGACTACAAACACAAAGTTGCCAATGTCTTTGCAAGTGATAAAAACAAGCAACGTATAAAAATATGATTCAGATGAAAACTGAGATGACTGCATTAAAATATAAACAGTAGGTTATATGCCTATTTAAATCATATTGAAATACATTTCATGTTCAATCAAGTGAGTTCCATTTTGCTACTTGTAGGCTACTGTCTATAATTTTTCTCAATACATTTCATGATGTGTAGCCTAACATCTGCGCAATGATGTGCCAAATCGGTGGTTTAGTGCATTTTTATTGGGTAGACATAGAATAAGCCACCTCAATATTTGCAGTCTTAGGTGGTAATATCTCTCTAGGAGCTGATCCATCATCAGTATTGTGAAATAATTCAAATTTTAAGGTACAGTTTTAATAGAGAAAGCAACCCTGAGGGCTGCACTCCCTTTCTTTCGATCCTATCAGTATTTACACATGCTCCAATGACGCACGTAGTGACCATTCTCTCTGCGTGGTATTTTGGGAAACACATGTTACGTCTTTGGCCGTTGTAGGAAAGATGCATCATTAAAACACTCATAAGCCTCAATTCCATTGCTATCCGGAAATCCAGGCCCAGGTCATCTACAATAGGTTTTTACATTGTGTGGAGCCAACGAGACACCGACATAGTGTATAGTCCGGATTTCAGAGAGGTTGCAGGTGGATTGTCTTGCTTTAAAAGCAATAGCATGATAGCCGAGGTGAATGTAGAATGGCTTCAGAAACACTGTGGGAGCCAGACAGGTTGTATCAGACACGGCTGGGTTGATTCAATGGAGGCAGAATTAGTATGCCGGGCCACAGTCATGTCCCTGCTTGTGATGATATAATTTGTAGTGCTCCCCGTTGAATGTCGCCCCATAGTTTACTTGTCCTTACAGCCAACCTGAGCCTCGGAGCAGAGCCTAGGAACAACGTTCAAATTTGATGACAAGTATTAAGCAATGAGCTCCGGTGACTAATAGATTAAGGGAAGCAATAATATCCTGTCCTACAGGTAGAGTTGTCCTATGGCCGCCAGCAGAGTTGCTAACACAGACCTCAGGCAGGTAGATAAACTAGACTACAGTGGTTGATGGCAGTGAACAAGAGAGAGCCATGAGAAAACAAGTGCTGCAAACATGTTGGCTCACCATTTAATAATAAGGTGGATAAGAAGCTAGAAAAGGAGAAATATTGGAGTGTTGGGGTAAAGGTGCCGCCAACTAGCACTAGCTAACATTAAAGATGCGCTAGTCCGGGATCTTAAGCATAACAAATTTGTAAAATATTGTAAGAATTGGATTTGTAACATATCATACAAATTGCATAAAATAAGAAAAAAGGACACAACATTTCATGCAGGACGTAGATCATACAAAATCAGGGGTGAAAGTAGATTTCATTTCTTAACGGTAAGGGTATTTTCTTTATCGACTAGGGGTGTAAATCATAGAATTACACTAACTTTCAAATGTTTGCGTCACTTAGAAATATCCTTGTTTTTGAAAGAAAAGCACAATTTTCATCCATTAAAATAAAATACAATAGATCAAAAATACAGTGTAGACATTGCTAATGTTGTAAATGACTATTGTAGCTGGAAACGGCAGATTTTTTATGGAATATCTACAGGCTCAAAACGAAATAAAGAACTTGCTTCTGAAACTCGTCAGTCTATTCTTGTTCTGAGAAAGGCCCCGGTGCACAACTGAGCAAGAGGACAAGTACATTAGAGTGTCTAGTTTGAGAAACAGACGCCTCACAAGTCCTCAACTGGCAGCTTCATTAAATAGTACCCGCAAAACACCAGTCTCAACGTCAACAGTGAAGAGGCTACTCCGGTATGCTGGCCTTCTAGGCAGAGTTCCTCTGTCCAGTGTCTGTGTTCTTTTGCCAATCTTAATCTTTTATTTTTATTGGCCAGTCTGAGATATGGCCTTTTCTTTGCAACTCTGCCTAGAAGGCCAGCATCCCAGAGTCTGGTGTTTTGCGGACACTATTTAATGATAGCTGCCTGTTGAGGACTTGTGAGGTGTCTGTTTCTCAAACTAGACACTCTAATGTACTTGTCCTCTTGCTCATTTGTGCACCGGGGCCTCCCACTCCTCTTTTCATTCTGGTTAGCGCCAGTTTGTGCTGTTCTGTGAAGGGAGTTGTACGAGATCTTCAGCATCCCAGAGTCTGGTGTTTTGCGGACACTATTTAATGATAGCTGCCTGTTGAGGACTTGTGAGGTGTCTGTTTCTCAAACTAGACACTCTAATGTACTTGTCCTCTTGCTCATTTGTGCACCGGGGCCTCCCACTCCTCTTTTCATTCTGGTTAGCGCCAGTTTGTGCTGTTCTGTGAAGGGAGTTGTACGAGATCTTCAGTTTCTTGGCAATTTTTCACATTTTTTTTTTCTCAGAACAAGAATAGACTGACAAGTTTCAGAAGAAAGTTATCTGTTTCTGTCCATTTTGAGCCTGTAATCGAATCCACAAATGCTGATGTTCCAGTTTTCAGCTGTGCTAACATAATTGCAAAAGGGTTTTCTAATGATCAATTAGCTTTTTAAAATGATAAACTTGGATTAGCTAACACATCGTGCCATTGGAACACAGGAGTGATGGTTGCTGATAATGGGCCTCTGTACGCCTATGTTGGTATTCCATTAAAAAATCAGCTGTTTCCAGCTACACTAGTCATTTACAACATTAACAATGTCTGCACTGTATTCCTGATCAATTTGATCATATTTTAGTGGACAAAAAATGTGCTTTTCTTTCAACAACAAGGACATTTATAAGTGACCGCAAACTTTTGAACAGTAGTGTATATAGAATCCCTATTCTTTTCATTTATGATGTCTGTGGGCCTAGTAGCCTAGGCCTAGTAAAGATTTGTCATATAATTTTTAGCATGCAATACTTTTTATCATAGATGGCGCAAAGCTCATTTTCACCTTGAACATGCACCCTTATAATAAAGCATTCCACGCATCCTCGCATTTGCAGACTTATGTAAAATAGCCTACTATTACTAATGTGATGATTAGATTGGATAGTGATCATGTTAGGTTAATAATATAACTCAGTAACTGTTCGCAAATAGACTGTTCCATGCAGCTCACAGCGGCGTAGAGTAGGCTTAGCCTATAGGATTATCAGATACATTTCTTGTTGGCCTTTTATAACACATTTCACGCAATTCTACTATACTTTACATGAATGGAGACATTAGCATAATATTTTTTAGTACTTCAAAAATGACAGGGTAGCCTACTCTGCTGACACTGATGAACAGATCAATGACACCGTTGTTGTCTGATCCATATAATCGGCCTATGAAAGGGGAGACACAAATACAATATGACGTCGATCTAACCAGACATTGTTGTCCAAAAATAAACAAATGTGGCACTGACCCAATGATAAAGACAGTGAATATGCACACTCACCGGGGATATGGCCAATGTTCTCTGCTGGTGCCAATAAGATACTAGGCTACTGTTCACTCAAATCAAGTTGATCATTTTGATAACTTCAAATCAAATTTAATGTTATTGGTCACATACACATGTTTAGCAGATGTTACTGAGGGTGTAGCGAAATGCTTGTGTTTCTAGCTCCAACAGTGCAGTGATATCAAAAAAGTAATTTCTAACAAAATCACAACAATACCCGAAATACATACAAATCTAAGTAAAGGAGTGGAATTAAGAATATATAACTATATGGACGAGCAATGTTAGAGCGGCATAGACTAAGATACAGTAAAATAGTATAGAATACAGTATATACATATGAGATGTGTAATGCAAAATATGTACACATTACTAACGTGACTTGTGTTCCATTTATTAAAGTGGCCAGTGATTTCAAGTCTATGTATATAGGCAGCAGCCTCTAATTTGCTAGTGATGGCTATTTAACAGTCTGATGGCCTTGAGATAGAATCTGTTTTCAGTCTCTCGGTCCCCTCTTTGCTGCACCTGTACTGACCTTGACTTCTGAATGATAGGGTGAACAGGCAGTGGGTCGTTGTCCTTGATTATCTTTTTGGCCTTCCTGTGATATCGGGTGCTGTACATGTTCTGGAGGGGAGGTAGTTTGCCCCCGGTTATGCGTTGGGCAGACCCCACCAACGTATGGAGAAACCTGCGGTTGCGGGCGGTGATACAGCCCGACAAGATGCTCTCAATTGTGCATCTGTAAAAGCTGTTGCACCTTCTTCAACCATCTCTGCAGCACTCCACCAATCAGGCCTTTGTGATCAGGCCTCTGTTTGGATGGACCATCTCAGTTTGTCAGTGATATGTACACAGAGGAACATGAAGCTTTCCACCTTCTCCTGTCGATGTGGATAGAGGGGTGCCCCCTCTGCTGTTTCTTGAAGTCCACGATCATCTCCTTTGTTTTGTTGACATTGAGTGAGAGGTTATTTTCCTGGCACCACACTCCTAGAGCCCTCACCTCCTCCCTGTAGGCTGTCTCGTCATTGTTGGTAATCAAGTCTACTGCTGTTGTGTCGTCTGCAAACTTGATGATTGAGTTGGAGACATGCGTGGCCACACACTCATGGGTGAACAGGGAGTACATGAGGGGGCTGAGCACATACCCTTGTGGGGCCCCAATGTTGAGGATCAGCGAAGTGGTGGTGTTGTTTCTTCCTTCACCACCTTGGGGCGGCCGGGCATGAAGTCCAGGACCCAGTTGTACAGGGTGGGGTTCAGACCCAGGGCCTCGAGCTTAATGATGAGCTTGGAGGGTACTATGGTGTTGAATGCTGAGCTATTGTCAATTAACAGCATTCTTACATAGGTATTCCTCTTGTCCAGATGGGATAGGGCAGTGTGCAGTGTGATGCCGATTGCATCATCTGTTGATCTAATGGGGTGGTAAGCAAATTGAAGTGGGTCTAGGGTGTCAAAGACAGACTTAAAGACAGATTTGCGTCTTTTCATTGTCATCTCTTTACAGCAAGAGACATTTGCTTTCCAAACTGTTTTTCTGTGATTGTGTTTTTAAATATTGCAATATGCCTGGTCTTTCTGCTGTTCACTGACAGGCACAACTTATCAATCAACTAGGCCTATTGGTATTTGCTTTGCACGCTGGAAAAATTGTAGCCCCTTCCATCTGTAGGCTATGAATTTAAAACAATCCACATCCTTTTTTTAAGAAGCTAATGATGCTCTGTGGCATCATGCTTTCTGGTGTAGCACCCTATTTTGAATGATTGTATTTATTTCTGTATAGAGGGGTATAAGCTAATTAGGCTATATAATTTTGGCAATCTCCTAGCTTTATGGACAAGCTGCCTATGCCTTTTAATGAGGCCTAAACACAACCAGTCATGATGTTTTCATCTGATTGTCAAACAATCACATAACAAAGGTGCTCCTGTAGGACACCCGTGTACATTCGTCAACTCACAAAATAAGTTCAGCATCCAAACCCCAACAGTGCACTATGCAACTGCAATTTGATGAAAGGAAAGAGACACATGTTACAAAACACTTCCGTGTATTGTAATGAGATTCTGTGATTGTCATTAGGCCTACAATTGAAGCCTGAATTGATACATCCACTGTTGTCGGTCTTGGCCACTCATCTCCGCCTTGTCCTCATGCGTCTTGACTACTCATCCCGCCTTGCCAAAATGTAAGTGCTCTCATCGAACCACAGTGCAGTTTGGAGCATATACCACCCGTTGACATGCAGTGATGTTAATATTTTATTAATATTAATCAAATGGCCAATGGACTATTTACATTGACCCCCCCTCCATTTTTTTGTACACTGCTGCTACTCACTGTTTGCACCAGACATAGCGTTTTCCTTGATGGCCAAAAAGCTCAATTTTTCCTATTTTGTTGCATTACAACCTGTAATTTAAATTGATTTTTATTTGGATTTCATGTAATGGACATACACAAGATAGTCCAAATTGGTGAAGTGAAACTAAGAAATAAAAACGTATTTAAGAAATTCTACAAAAAAAAATGGAAAAGTGGTGCGTGCATATGTATTCAACCTCTTTGCTATGAAGCCCCTAAATAAGATCTGGTGCAACCAATTACCTTCAGAAGTCACATAATTAGTTAAATAAAACATATGGAAGAAGGCACTCTGGTCAAATGAGACTAAAATTGAGCTTTTTGGCCATCAAGGAAAACGCTATGTCTGGTGCAAACCCAACACCTCCCATCACCCCAAGAACACCATCCCCACAGTGAAGCATGGTGGTGGCAGCATCATGCTGGGGGAATGTTTTTCATCGGCAGGGACTTGGAAATCAGAATTGAAGGAATGATGGATGGCACTAAATACAGGGAAATTCTTGAGGGAAACCTGTTTCAGTCTTCCAAAGATTTGAGGTTCACCTTCCAACAGGACAATGACCCTAAGCATACTGCTAAAGCAACACATGAGTGGTTTAAGGGGAAACATTTAAATGTCTTGGAATGGCCTAGGCAAAACCCAGAACTCATTCCAATTGAGACTATGGTTTTACTTAAAGATTACTGTACACCAGTGGAACCCATCCAACTTGAAGGAGCTTGAAGGAACTTGAAGGAGCTGGTAGGCATGTTGTGTAAATTAAATGATACAACCCCCCCCCAAAACCCATTTTAATTCCAGGTTGTAAGGCAACAAAATAGGAAAAATGCCAAGGGGGTGAATACTTTCATAAGTGTCACGAGTTACTAGGAGTGGAAGGTAGGAGTCAGGCGCAGAGAGCAGAGGGTTCAATAATAGATTATTTATTTCTCCGGCACAAAAACAGACACGCCAAACACAGGCTGCAGAAACACTGACCAGCCCAAACACACAGGGCAAAACGATCCGGAGAACAAAATACATCCACAACCAACAGCGAACACAAAATAATCCCGCACAAACCTAAGCGAGCCTAACAGGCTTAAATAGACCAGAAGTCAAGAAACACAAAAGAAACAGGTGCAACTAATAAGACAAAACCAACAGAAAAGGGAAAAGGGATCGGTGGCAGCTAGTAGACCAGCGACGACGACCGCCGAGCGCCGCCCGAACAGGCAGGGGAGCCACCTTCGGCGGGAGTCGAAGCCACAGTATAGCCTCAGTATAGCCTCGTTATTGTTGTGTTATTGTGATACTTTTTATAATTTTTAACTTGAGTTTATTTGGTAAATATTTTCTTAACTCTCCTTTAACTGCAGTGTTGGTTAAGGTGTTGTAAGTAAGCATTTCACGGTAAGGTCTACTCTTGTTGTATTCGGCGCATGGGACGAATAAAGTTTGATTTGATTTGATAATGGTGTAGTAGCCTATATTTTTGGGGGCATGTTGCATTAATTGTGATAGGCTCACGTTTTACTGATGCAGTGTATCCCTACTATTTATTTAGCCAGGACGCTGTACCGGACCGTTCGCCTGACTTTCACCCCTGTAAGAAATGGATGACGTAGTACACAATTGGGAGACCCATTTTGGCACGTGAACACCACTTTCAAAACTATTGGTTGAAAAGTATTGGAGCATCACTTTTAAGCACATAGCAAAAAAACTAAATAACATTTGTTTTGCGAATCGATACTGGAAGTCGTACAATCGATATAATATCGTCAAAATTGATTTTGTGATAATCCACCGTATACATTTTTCCCCTATCACTAATTGTGGCCAAGGATCATCGTAAATCATCGCTAACCATGATCCCTCATCACATGAACATCTTATAATAGCTGCATGAGAAATTTGCTATGCATTATGTGAGGCACAGAAGGTGCCATACTAAATCACCTCGTATCAAATCAAATCAACTTTTATTTGTCACATACACATGGTTAGCAGAAGTTAGTGCGAGTGTAGCGAAATGCTTGTGCTTCTAGTTCCGACAATGCAGTAATAACCAACAAGTAATCTAGCTAACAATTCCAAAACTACTACCTTATAGACACAAGTGTAAGGGGATAAACAATATGTACATAAAGATATATGAATGAGTGATGGTACAGAGCGGCATAGGCAAGATACAGTAGATGGTATTGAGTGCATTATATACATATGAGATGAGTATGTAAACAAAGTGGCATAGTTAAAGTGGCCAGTGATACATGTATTACATAAGGATGCAGTAGATGATATAGAGTACAGTATATACGTATACATGTGAGATGAATAATGTAGGGTATGTAAACATTATATTAGGTAGCATTGTTTAAAGTGGCTAGTGATATATTCATTTCCCATCAATTCCCATTATTAAAGTGGCTGGAGTTGAGTCAGTGTGTTGGCAGCAGCCACTCAATGTTAGTGGTGGCTGTTTAACAGTCTGATGGCCTTGAGATAGAAGCTGTTTTTCAGTCTCTCGGTCCCAGCTTTGATGCACCTGTACTGACCTCGCCTTCTGGATGATAGCGGGGTGAGCAGGCAGTGGCTCTATCAAGTGCCTATACAGTGTATTCGGAAAGTATTGAGACCCCTTGACTTTTTCCACATTTTGTTACGTTACAGCCTTGTATTCAATTGTTTTTGTTTTCATGAATCTACACACAATACCCCATAATGACTAAGCAAAATAGGTTTAAGAAATGTTTGCAAATATATATATATATTTTTTTAAATATCACATTTATATAAGTATTCAGACCCTTTACTCGGTACTTTGTTGAACCACCTATGGCAGCGATTACAGCCTCATCTCTTCTTGGGTATGACACTACAAGCTTGGCACACCTGTATTTGGGGAGTTTCTCCCATTCTTCTCTGCAGATCCTATCAAGCTCTGTTAGGTTGGATGGGCCACTCAAGGACATTCAGAGACTTGTCCCGAAGTCACTCCAGCGCTGTCTTGGTTGTGTGCTCAGGGTCGTTGTCCTTTTGGAAGGTGAACCTTCGCCCCAGTCTGAGGTCCTGAGTGCTCTGGAGCAGGTTTTCATTAAGGCTCTCTCTGTACTTTGCTCCGTTCATCTTTCCCTCGATCCTGACTAGTCTCCCAGTCGATGCCGCTGTAAAAAAACACTACAGCATGATGCTGTCTACACCATGCTTCAACGTGGGGATGGTGCCAGGTTTCCTCCAGACATGACACTTGGCATTCATGCCAAAGGGTTCAATCTTGGATTCATCAGACAAGAGAATCTTGTTTCTCATGGTCTGAGAGTCCCTTAGGTGTCTTTTGGCAAACTCCAAGCGGGCCGTCAAGTGCCTTTTACTGAGGAGTGGCTCCCATCTGGCCACTCTACCATAAAGGCCTGATTGGTGGAGTGCTGCAGAGATGGTTGTCCTTCTGGAAGTTTCTCCCATCTCCACAGAGAAATTCTGGAGCTCTGTCAGAGTGACCATCGGGTTCTTGGTCACCTCCCTGACCAATGCCCTTCTCCCTCGATTGCTCAGTTTGACTGGGTGGCCAGCTCTAGGAAGATTCTTGGTGGTTCCAAACGTCTTCCATTTAAGAATGATGGGGGCCATTGTGTTCTTGGGGACTTTCAATGCTGTAGAAATGTTTTGGTACCCTTCCCCAGATCTGTGCCTCAACACAATCCTGTCTAGGAGCTCTATGGACAATTACTTCGACCTCATGGCTTGGTTTTTGCTCTGATATACACTGTCAACTGTGGGACCTTCTATTAGACAGGTGAGTGCTCTTCCAAATAATGTCCAATCAATTGAATTTACCACAGGTGGACTCCAATCAAGTTGTAGAAACATCTCAATGATGATCAATGGAAACAGGATGCACCTGAGTTAAATTTTGAGTCCCATAGCAAAGGGTCTGAATACTTATGTATGTAAGCTATTTCTGTTTTGTACTTGTAATACATTTGCAAAAATGTCAAAAAAATAGTTTTTCGCTTTGTTATTATGGGGTATTGTGTGTAGATTGATGAGGGAAAAAAAATATTTAATACGTTTTAGAATAAGGCTGTAACGTAACAAAATGTGGAAAAAGTCAAGGGGTCTGATAAAAGTGGCCATTTTAGGACCTTTTTACACCTATACATGCCTCCTGTAAAACCATATGAGCCGCGAACCATACATGAAAAAGACAACATATTGATGTCATTATATTCCTACACATACGTTCCGAATGCACAGTATGTCACATCTCATAAAACCATCATGTTGCAGTGTCTTTCAAGTGGCTTATGGAGACAGAATGTACTCTGTGTGTGTTGCCTGCTGGTCCCTTTGAGACTATAGGGTAATTCCAAGCCAGCAGGTGTGATTTTTTGGGGGGAGTATCTCAGATTGTTTTGGCAACTCGTATAGAAATTTCATTGAGAGGAAGGATGTTTGACATGACTTTTTACATTTTTACCTTTTAATCCGTTTAACATTCTCTGTGTCGTAAAATGTATCATAACTTCAGAATTAGCAGAGAGCTCACACTGTACATTTGGATGTACTTGTAGAGTATATTGTTCCAAACAATATGTCTTAAAATGAACAAAATCAAAAAGGTTAGTTTTGAGATATCCATATTAATATGTTTAATGTTTAATAAATGAATGTGAAAATGTGTATTTCAAAATCTAGACCAACTCCATGTGTTAGATCACACTATACGGAGTATAATGACACCAATATGTTGTCTGTATCATGCACAGTTCACAGATCATAGGTTTTACACGAGGCATGTATAGGTCTGAAAAGGGTCTAAAATGGCCACTTTCATCATGATTTCCATTTTTTTTGTGATACAAATTTTTTAAGCATGCTAAACATCCTTCCTCTCAGTTATGTAACTACTGTATGTGAGAATTGCCAGAACAATCTGAGAAACCCAAAATATGTTCTTCTCCTGCTGGCGTGGCATCACCCCATAGAGTGTGCAAGAATCCATGTTAAAGAATCCATATTGTTTTTTTCTTGGATATATGTAAGTACATGTTTAATATGCAAACCTAAATAATTCCAGGGTGTAGAATTAGAATTAAGACCTGCAGTTGACCTACAGTAGTCATTACTGGGAGTTGCAGTACCTCCTACTGTACTGTATCTCGATGGCTGGTAGCAGTCAGAGAGATGAACCCAGTAAAAGGACTTCACTCTCCACTGTCCTGGCTCTCAGAATGGACTTTGATTAATGTCCACTGGCCACCCACACAGTGCCCGAGGGAGACAGACTCAAAGAGACTGGGTCATTGGTGTCACATTAAAGTGCTGTATGTGCTGTGCATGTAGTTTGGATGCTCTTTTTTATTGTGTGTGTGTGTGTGTGTGTGCATGTGTGTGTATGTGTGTGTTTGTGTTTGTGGACGGCAGAACAGTATATGCGTGTGTGTGCATGTGAGAGGGTGATGTGTGTATTTTTTTTCTGTTTGAACACACATACAGTTGTTCTGTGCATCAGTGGTTGAGCTTGTTGTATTTGTGAGTGTGTGTACTGTATGCTTACCAAAGATGCCTGTGTATCTCAGATAGGTACTATTGCATTTGTACACACCACTGACACATTGCTCACTGGAGGCTAAACGCTACACACTATAAACCACTTTCAAGCTGCCCTCTACAACACAGCTCATGGAAACTACCATGTGTGAAGAGAAAACTCTTTTGCTATTGATTTGTGTGCTACAGTCAAGTTTTGCATCGTATGCTAGGCTACTCTGGCTCCCTTCTAAAAGCAGCCAACCACAGAATCTATTAGGTTGCTGGTCAAGGTCAGGGCAGTAAGTTCTAACACTCAAGAGACTATGGGCTGTTGCAAAGAACATTTTCTCTAGGGTCAACTTTGTCATAAACAAACGTAACCAATCAATAGAATATGGGCACAAAAATAGGAAAAGGACAACAAGAGACAGACAACAATCCTGAATGGGTCATGAAGGACAAAAAGGATGACAGCTATGAACAATGTGTGGAGCTTTGCACCGGAGAGAGAAAACAATGTACCGTCTACCTTCGGAGGGGATTTAGGGCGAGTTAATGAAGTTGCTTTCCACTTCATTATTCAACTTCATTATTGAAGAGGAGCAGATTTGGCTTCACATTTGAACTTATGCTTGGTTATGTTGGATTGCTGTTGAATTTGTGATTGTATGGTGGTGTAGGTGTAGATGGTGGGTAGATTTGATGGAAAATATTGAAAACATTTAGCTATAACTGCATCCTACGCTCCCTAGCCCTCTATAGTCCTATATAGTCCTCTAGTCAGATGGAGGCCTATTGTACTGTATGTAAATGGCCGTGCTCCAGTGATCACACAGGCCACGGGTAGGCAGAGCTCTGCCAGCCCCTTCAGGGTAAACAATGATTCAATAAAGGTTTTGCTGTGTCCAGACTTCTCACATCTCTAGCAGCAGCCTGCTGAATACCAATCCCTTGTTGTATTCAGATACTGGTGACTATGAAGGAGCAAACAGACAGACAGACAGACAGACAGACAGACAGACAGACAGACAGACAGACAGACAGACAGACAGACAGACAGACAGACAGACAGACAGACAGACAGACAGACAGACAGACAGACAGACAGACAGACAGACAGACAGACAGACAGACAGACAGACAGACAGACAGGGCACTGAGATGTCTGCTCCTGGTGATCCAGGAGTCCTGGAGGAGAACCAGCAGCCAACAACATGATTAAGGTGCCTGGCCTTGTTAGCAGAAGAAAGGCAGGGCTGCCATACACTGTGTCATTAGTTCAAATCAGTGTGCACTGCTCCGTGTTTGCTTCGGAAAATGCAGAACGAAACATAATCTTATTAATGAAGGCATATAAATTGCATTTGGGGTGCCTCTAGTTTTTCTGTCAGGTGTCAAGTTATGAATTTCTAATGAGAGCTTAAAGAAATATCACTGGAGCATTCCAAATGGAGCCAAGTTGGTTTGTTTGTGTTTTTTCCTCCCTTCATCAAAGTGTGTGATAAATTACAGGTACGCCAGTAAGGAACCAGGAAGTGCTCAGACAATAATGAGATTATTTGCTCTTGCTCGTACACATTCCCCATATCACTCCTAATCCAGACCCATTGTACGGTTTAGGAAGTGTCTCATTTTTTTTTGTGCGCAAGTGTGTTCCCAGATGATAGTAGCAGGGGATTTACATTTTTAAAGGTAGTTCTTGACAGATCATCCACATTCTCACGCAGCCGAGGCTCAGCATGGAATAGAAATAAAGGGGACATTTGGAAGCACATTCAGTGCAACATATGTGTATTTTCAGACGTTGAATGGTTGATCATGGCATTCGTGCAAACTTCCCACATGGTTGCCTGATTATCTGAATCCCGGACGTAAAGTGGTGACCTCAAGTGTCTTTGTCGGTGAGATGGGAATAATAACAGCGCTGGCAGATTTCTTCAAGGACAAGAGGACACAATGGTTAGCATGAATTGCCATCTTCAACTGAGATGATATTGATCAAACTGTTATTCGTGAAATGGCTGTTTACATCACATATGCATTGTTGTTGAATTGCAATGAGAGGAGGTTGTGGACCTTCACAAATGTTGAAGAGTCAAAGCACGGAGCATGACTAACTTGAAGGCTTGAGATAACACCCAGATGCAGGCGGAGCCGCGAGCAAACAGACAATCCCAGCTGCTTCTGAGTTCTGACTAATCATAGGAGAGAGGGCAGGTTCACTGCTTTCACAGCTTCTCATAACAACCTACCTTGTGCAACATACTGTAACAGCTTTAGAGTCAGGCTCCCAACACTGGGACCACTAGGCTAATTTTAGCATCTAACAATAATGCTGTACTTCCATTTATACTGAACAAAAATATAAACGCAACATGTAAAGTGTTGGTCTCATGTTTCATTAGCTGAAGTAAAATATCCCAGAAATGTTCCATCTGCACAAAAAGCTTATTTCTCTCAATTTTGGGTCCGAAATGTGTTTACATACCTGTTAGTGAGCATTTCTCCTTTGCCAAAATAATCCATCCACCTGACAGATGTGGCACATCAAGAAGCTGATGAAAAAATAGCATGAGCACTGTGAGGTACAATAAAAGGCCACACTAAAATTGGCTGTTTTGTCACACAACACAATGCCACAGATGTTTTGAGGGAGTGTGCAATTGGCATGCTGACTGCAGGAATGTCCAACAGGCCTGGCTCCTATGCCCTCCCAGACCCACCCATGGCTGTGCCCCTGCCCAGTCATGTGACATCCATACATTAGGGCCTAATGGATTGAATTCAATTAACTGATTTCCTTATATAGATTGTTAGTCCGTAAAATTGTTGAAATTGAAATGTTGCATTTATATTTTTGTACAGTATAGAAGGAAATGTGTTGTTGGGCTATTTATTGATATTTACCCATTTATATTATTTAGACAGAAATGTTCCTCTCAGTCTGCTGATGTTGTTTATTGATTAATATGCAACTCCAATCCTCTGGTGCACAACGCCAGAAGTAGGGTCACGACAGCACCCACCTTGTAACAAAGGTCAGATAAGTCAGAAGTGTTCCAGTCCTCCTGGGTGTTTGAAAGAGAAATAGAGAGAGCGAGATTGAGAGAGACAGAGGATTCTTAGGAGCTCTGAGACTGGAGGAGTTTAAAGTAATGTTAGCACATACTGTATCGCTCAGCTTAAATCAGATTACCTCGATACAGGATGGGACAGTTAAAAAACACTCCTCTTCTGAGGAACTCCCGGATCTCTGGCTCTCACTTCAAAGAGCCTCATTATGCTACAGATCCTCTGTCACTGCCTTTACAGGAAGTTGGTATTTCTTGCATTAATCTGAGAAAATCAGTCATTAGCGGTTGCCAGCGTTTGATATCCTTCACTGAAGTTTTGGGGGTATTTGAAACCAGTCCAGCACGATATGAATGGATTATAACTCCCTGCCAGTTATGTGACAAGCCATAGTCCTTCATACAGTACCATAATTCTGAATTCATGACACATCATATATGTAAATAGAGCTGCCAGAAAATGTGTGGCGAGACAGCATTGGTCCCAGCTTTCTCCACACCACTTTCAAAGCAGCAGCACCAAACGCGTTTACCAGACATATTGATTAGTTCACATCATAGAAAACTAAGAAAACATGTCTTGCAATGGAATAGAAAGCAGGCATTTCTTATTGGACAAGTTGACATAGTCCCTCCCCCAATTTCATTTTCCCCCCCATTTTGTCTAGTGAATACAACCCTGTCCCTGGGATTTGACGTGGTAACCCCCCACGCTTGCTGCGAGAGATGGAATCACTTGTCAGTTACAGTGGTCTCCTAGTTACAGTCTACAGAGCCTCATCAACCACACCTCTCAACAATTATGTTTGGTTTATGTCTGGTTGCACCAGAACCTCGTTGTTTGACTCTCCACTCTGCACTTGGTTTCTTTCTTTCTTCGCTCACGCTCCTCTCCTGCCTGTCTGGTTGCCTGCCTCATGAGAGAGCGAGCACACATTTTCATGGGAAGGTATATGTTAATAAAACTATAATGATCAAATCTATAGCTATCTATCAAAACTACTAACGTTAATTTTAATAGCCTAGCTAGATAGCTTTAGCTAGCTAGGTTGATGCAATCATGCAGCCAGCAGCTAACGTTAATAATTTAGACTCACAGAATAAATGTGTTTTGGCACAGCATAAAGAAGATGACATTATCTGTTGCTGCTACCCAGTGCCAAGGAATACTGATGTTTGGTTAGGTTAGTAAGCCAGTTTGTTAGTCCAGTAATGTTGGCATATCATTTTATTCCCACTGCTGTTGATTAGTCACAAATGTTTGTGGTACATATTACACTGTCTTAAAAGTCAAAAACCTACACATGCCACCACAGTGCAGTCTACACAGACAATATGAACATTGTCCAACCATAGCAGATGGATGGCTAATGCAGAAAGATTTTTTTTTTTTCTCTCACAAATACAGAGACAGGCAGCCATCATTGCTTCAGTCTTTTTCGACTAGCTAGTGCATAGTGACACCTACTAATACGAGCTGGTAATGCAGGTTTGGTTAGAATATAGTGCAATAGAATGAGTGACATTCAATAACATCTACTTCATGGAAAGGGGGATGTTACTTTCAATGAAAATGTTGAAAGTAGTTGATTTAATGATTGAATATATAGATTTGAAAGGCAATCTGTTCCTACGGTGAGTGCCAGGGAACCAACCTCTGGTGGGCCAGATGGAGACCAGGATAACGGTTAGCGGTTTTATGACTTACAAATAAAAACATTGTTACAAAGTCTACTGTGTATAGTGTTAGATTTAACCCTGCCTTGTTACATATTTGACTGTGTATAGTGTTAAAGGTAACCCTGCCTTACAGGATGAATAATTGCAGAAGAGCACTAATCAGATGATCAAATAATAGATTTTATGACATGACAAGTCCACTGCTTAACACTGAGTGTGTATAGAGTGAAATTATTTTTGAAAGACATTGTAACCATTCTTTGCGGTATGCTCAGCCCTGCTATAGTAGTTCACTAAACTACAGAGTATGTTGTCCATTGAAGTTGTTGTCTCTGGCTCTTAATATCAGATTGAGAGTGAATAATAAGAAGGTTTGTGGTAGTTTGAAGGGGTTTGATCAACATAAGGCCAGGAGTGTTTCGAAATCACATGACCCGACTAGAAAAACCCCAGCCCTAAAGTTATAGCACAGATGAAAAGGGAAGCTATCTATAATAATAATATTTTGTTATAGCCTACGAATAGGAACAAGAGTTTTACCTGATCAGGTCATGAGATCAGAAAAAACTCAAGGCCCCAGAAAAGACACGTACACAATTTGGCACACCACATCTGAACCTGTGGTGCCACCTCTGTCTGTAAAAGTCAGAGTTGATATTGTCCAATCTCAAATGTCCTCCAGGCAGATGTAGCTGCATTCTGTCTCTACTTGAAATACAGTAATTGCATAGGATATGAAGATTCGCCATGGGGTTGCATGTGTAAGACAATGTTGTTGTTCAATCATTAACATAATGGCCCTCTTAGAATTCAATCTTCCGTACACGGTCAGTACAGTGGACCAATGTTCCCCTCTGCTAAACCATGAGAGGGAATGGTCAAAGCACCATTGAACAAGGAATAGGTGCACCATTAATATTCAAAAACAGGTTTTTATCCCCAAGAAGGCGACAAAAAAACAGAAGAAAAGTCGTTGTCAAGGACAAAGAAAGGTTTCCATACAGAGGCGAAGTGTATTAGATTACCCAGTGAGAAGTCTCACCCTGACATCTGAAATGAGGCCCGAACTGTTGGAATCCATATTTCGCTGGAGGGACCTCCACGGCTCCCCGAATCCCACTTTAATCCCACTTCATTATTTGTTGTCAGAGAGGGGCAGTGAGATGAAGCCAGGGGAAGAGGGATGCCAGAGCGGGCATAGGGCGATGCACAGGAGGTGCACCTCAGAATGCACTCAAAAGATAATAGGGGGGCTGAGGGAGCAGGACTCCATACAGAGAAATGAATAAATCCTAATACCTTTCCGTTGTGTTGGCTCTATAAACTCTGAGGAGGTGGAGAAGAAGTATGCCAGTAAACAGTATTTTTTTCAGGCTTCATATTGTGGATTAATACTCCTTAGTCTAGGGCCAATGAATGTGACTGTACTGTATGTATTTGGATGTGTTTGTATAGAGTGAGACGGACAGAGCATGAGTATGTGTGTTTGTAGAAAAAGAGGTTAGACATGATAGTCTGACTAGCACATTCTCTTTCTAGGAGTGGAAAAGCGGCAGAAAATTACAACTTTGTGGGGTGAGGTGGAGTGATGCTTCTCCCACTGATATGAAACTGGGCGATTGGACGTGTACCATAGGAGGGGTGATGGATGCATCCATGTCTGTTTGAACAGTAGGTGCTCTGACGTAATGGAAACTGACACCACACGGAGGGGTCCTAGGAGGGGTCAGGATGGTCTCCTTAATTCTCCCACTGCAGGTAAAAATAATCTGGGTCCAGCTGAGTCCCAATCTGAAACGAACAGTCGAGAGGCATGAATGGACATGCAGGGAGAGGAGGGCCCAGGGAACTGTGGTGGATGAGGTACCAGGCAGCCTACATAACCACTGGAGCTGTTGGTGAGTCCAGGCAGCCCCCTGATAAAAATGCTGTTGAGTTTGGCCCTCTTACGGGATGAACGCTCCCACCGAGTGAACGGAATAGGAGCTGAGACAGACAGCCGCGGGAGGGGCTTTGAAAAGGGAGCCTCCTTTAATGCAGACCTGCTACTATTGCTGATGAATGAATGTCTTCCCACCTCAATGTATTGGCTTAGAAGGTGTAAATGGCACTGATCCCGTTGCTTATTTATTCCCACTCTGACAGTAATTGACAGCACTGCTCGTTGGCGATGTGTTATAAACCAGGACCTGAATCATTTATGCATAGTACGAGCAGTTTGAGTGGTCCTACCAGTTTCTACCGGCTCTCCTAATGGAACTGGGAGCCCCTTTACTGACTATTAGTGCAATACAGACAATGACGGCCAAGAAGAGAAAAATAACAGCAGAATGTGAAGTTCGATCCATTTTGAACCATTTGTCTATGATACTGTACAAAAGGAATGTCCCTACCAGCTCTTCCATGCTTTATGTTATTAACGGCTGATTCACGCACACACACGCACACACACACGCACGCACGCACGCACGCACGCACGCACGCACGCACACGCGCACACGCACACGCGCACACGCACACGCACACGCACACACACACACACACACACACACATGCAGACACACACACAAAAAAAATGTAACTCACACTACACATTGGGACATTTTTACAAGCTTGATTTACACCATTACAGTGTCACTGGAGAGAGGGGTAATGATCATGAATCAGGTTTGGGATTTGTCGTTGTTATTGTCAGTGATTTAGTTAAAGACTGAAGACTGAAAAGGCTTTTGAATGCAGAACAAGATCCCTCTAAGGTTTGGGGGAGTTTTTTCCCCCAACATGTGCATAATGCCATCTAAGCATGGCTGGAGAATTGACAGATATCTCTTTAGCTCCATTGTGCAAGGTTTTCCCATACAAACATTCATGTTGTTTGTCGGATGAAAAGGACTGGATTTCACAAATAAAACATTGTTTCCTGTAAGCGTTTCATCCCCATAATAACATATCAGGGAGAGGTGTGGAGGAATGAACTTGAATGAGCTTTTACAAATGATCCCATTTCAGATGTTTTTGAATTGTTTAACCACACACCAACATATACGCCATATACGCTGCTGCAACTCTGTTTATCATATATCCTGATGCGTAGTCACCTTATCCCTATACATATCTACAATGCATTGCAAAAGTATTCACCCCCTTGGCATTTTTCCGATTTTGTTGCATTACAACCTAGAATTTAAATGGATTCTTATTTGGATTTCATGTAATGGACATACACAAAAATAGTCCAAATTGGTGAAGTGAAATGAAAAAAAAAAACGTAGTAAAAAAATTCTAAAAAATACAAAACGGAAAATGGGTTTGTGTCTATGTATTCAACCCCTTTGCTATGAAGGCCCTAAATATGATCTGGTGTAACCAATTACCTTCAGAAGTCACGTAATTAGTTAAATAAAGTCCACCTGTGTGCAAGTGTCACATGATCTGTCACATGATCTTAGTATATATACACCTGTTCTGAAAGGCCCCAGACTCTGCAACACCACTAAGCAAGGGGCACTACCAAGCAAGCGGCACCATGAAGACCAAGGAGCTCTCCAAACAGGTCAGAGACAAAGTTAGGAGAAGCACAGATCAGGGTTGGGTTATAAAAAAGATCCGAAACTTTGAACATCCCACAGTCGCTCTGGATAAGAGCGTCTGCTAAATGACTTAAATGTAAATGTAAATTATTAAAAAATGGAAAGAATATGGCACCACAACAAACCTGCCAAGAGAGGGCCGCCCACCAAAACTCACAGACCAGGCAAGGAGGGCATTAATCAGAGAGGCAACAAAGAGACCAAAGATAACCCTGAAGGAGCTGCATAGATTGGAGTATCTGTCCATAGGACCTCTTTAAGCCACACACTCCACAGAGCTGGGCTTTACGTAAGAGTGGCCAGAAAAAATCCATTGCTTAAAGAAAAAAATAAGCAAACACATTTGGTGTTCGCTAAAAGGCATGTGGGAACCTCCCCAAACAAATGGATGAAGGTACTCTGGTTAGATGAGACTAAAATGTTGCTTTTTGGTCATCAAGGAAAATGTTATGTCTGGCGCAAACCCAACACCTCACATCACCCCGAGAACATCATCCCCACAGTGAAGCATGGGGATGGCTGCATCATGCTGTGGGTATGTTTTTCATCGGCAGGGACAGGGAAACTTGGTCAGAATTGAAGGAATTATGGATGGAGCTAAATACAAGGAAATTCTTGAGTGAAACCTGTTTCAGTCTTCAAGAGATTTGAGACTGGGATGGAGGTTCGCCTTCCAACAGGACAATGACCCTAAGCATACAGATAAAGCAACAGTTGAGTGGTTTAAGGGGAAACATTTCAATGAGTATCTGTGGTATGACTTAAAGATTGCTGTATACCAGCGGAACCCATCCTATTTAAAGGAGCTAGAGCAGTTTTGCCTTGTAGAATTGGCAAAAATCCCAGTGGCGCTGCCAGAGTCTCCCGTCTATTCAGGGCCTGCTGTAAGGGTCCCCAGTCCGGGGTCGGCGGCGATGGTCGCCTCTCCAAAGGCGCCACCTAAGTGGACCGAGACTAAGGTGGAGTGGGGTCCACGCCCCGCACCGGAGCCGCCACCGCGGAAAGATGCCCACCCAGACCCTCCCCTATGGGTTTAGGTTTTGCGGCTGGGGTCCGCACCTTTGGAGGGGTGTGGGGGGGTGGGGGGGGGGGGGGGGTGTACTGTCACGTCCTGACCTTAGTTCCTTTTTATGTCTCTACTTTAGTTTGGTCAGGGCGTGAGTTGGGGTGGGCATTCTATGTTTTTGTTCTATGTGTTATAGTTCTATGTGTTTGGCCTGGTATGGTTCCCAATCAGAGGCAGCTGTCAATCGTTGTCTCTGATTGAGAACCATACTTAGGCAGCCTGTTTTCCCAATATGGTTTGTGGGTAGTTGTTTTCTGTCTTTGTATGTAGTTTACTAGACGGAACTGTTTTGGTTGTTCATTTTTTTACTTTGTATTTTTAGTGTTCAGTGCTATTGATTAAAATGACGAACACTTACCATGCTGCATATTGGTCCGATCCTTCCTACTCCTCCTCAGAAGAGGAGGAAAACCGTTACAGAACTACCCACCACCAAAGGACCAAGCAGCGTGGTGAAAGGGACTCCTTGGCAGGTGAGCAGCTCTATCTGGAGTATGAGACAACCTGGGAGGAGATAGAGAGGTGGTCGGTTGACCCAGGAAGAGTGCCGGAGCCCGCCTGGGATTCTCTCGAACAGTGCGAGGAGGGATACCGGAGAATGGAGTTGCCGACACAAACACGGCTGGCAAAAAAGCCAGAGAGGCAGCCCCCAAAATTTTGGGGGAGGGCACACGGGGAGTGTGGCAGAGTCAGGTTGGAGACCTGAGCCAACTCCCCGTGCTTACCGTGGCGGGCGTCGTACTGGTCAGGCACCGTGTTATGCAGTGGTGTGCACGGTGTCTCCAGTACGTGTTCTTAGCCCGGTGCGCTACATCCCAGCTCCCTGCATCTGCCGGGATAGGGTGAGGATCCAGCCAGGGCAGATGGTGCCAGCACTACTCTCCAGACAGCCAGGGCATCTCCTCGGGCCAGGATATCCTATGTCGGCTCTGCGCACTGTGTCTCCCGTGTGTCTGCACAGCCCAGTGCGTCCTGTGCCTGCGCCACACACGTGCCGGGCTAAAATCACCTCCAGCCAGGACGGGTTGTGCAGGCCCTTAGTTCGAGACCTCCAGTGCGCCTCCACGGCCCAGTCTATCCTGTGCCTCCTCCGAGGACCAGGCTGTCTCTCCGTCTCCTCCCTCCAGGTTCTCCCTCCTGTCCGGAGCTGCCAGAGCCGCCCGTCAGTCGGGAGCTGCCAGAGCCGCCCGTCAGTCGGGAGCTGCCAGAGTCTCCCGCCTGTCCGGCGCTGCCAGAGTCTCCCGCCTGTCCGGCGCTGCCAGAGTCTCCCGTCTATTCAGGGCCTGCTGTAAGGGTCCCCAGTCCGGGGCCGGCGGCGATGGTCTCCTCTCCAAAGGCGCCACCTAAGTGGACCGAGACTAAGGTGGAGTGGGGTCCACGCCCCGCACCGGAGCTGCCACCGCGGAAAGATGCCCACCCAGACCCTCCCCTATGGGTTTAGGTTTTGCGGCTGGGGTCCGCACCTTTAGAGGGGTGGGGGGTGGGTGGGTGGGGGTGGGGGGGGTGTACTGTCACGTCCTGACCTTAGTTCCTTTTTTATGTCTCTACTTTAGTTTGGTCAGGGCGTGAGTTGGGGTGGGCATTCTATGTTTTTGTTCTATGTGTTATAGTTCTATATGTTTGGCCTGGTATGGTTCCCAATCAGAGGCAGCTGTCAATCGTTGTCTCTGATTGAGAACCATACTTAGGCAGCCTGTTTCCCAATATGGTTTGTGGGTAGATGTTTTCTGTTTTGTGTATTGCACCTTGCAGAACTGTTCGTTTGTCGGTTTGTTGTTCAAGTATTCATATTGATTAAAAGGTACTATGAATACCACGCTGCAACTTGGTCTTCTCCTTCTCCCGACAGCGGCCGTTACACTGACCCTGTATATAGTATGCTTACTTACTTTAGCATGTTCTTCTTATTTTTATATCTCATGTATTTTTGTTCGACATTGTTATTTTTGCTATTACATTGTTATTTATCACTGCATTATTGGGATTAGAGCTAGCAAGAAATTCATTTCACTGTACTTGTGCATGTGACATTAAAACTTGAAATTTAAGATGAACAACCTTGTAGCCTACTGTAGATCAACAGCACTTCAAACTGCAATTATTTCTGTATGTGGTTTAGAGCCTCTCAAGGACTTCTTCGCATTTACAAAGCATCTGCTGTACAAGAAGTCCATGTTGATCAGCCATTTGAGTCAGATGTGGTAGTGCGTGGGTAACCATAGTAGTGAATGTATCGAGCATATCAACACGACTACCATCACCTTTGAAAGGGTGTCGCGGCACTTTGCTGCATTCTATTCCATTCATGCATGCTGCTTTTACCAAAACATAAATCGTTTTTCAGGCAAAAATGAGTTATTTCCATTTGCCATGTCTTGGATACGGAATGTTATGCTTTTTCTAAATTCTAAGAAATGTACTATAAGAGGGTCTGTAGATATTTTTTTGCACATTAGCAACTATTTCTTTCTTATTTTGATAGGCTGCACACTCCGAATGACTCGCACTGGTCCATCATAGTAGAGCTGTTGTTTGTTGGTCATTGTGTTCCTGTATCTATCATGGCAGCCTTTTTATTTGATTCTACATATATATACAGTACCAGTCAAATATTTGGACACACCTACTCATTCCAGAGTTTTTCTTTATTTTTACTATTTTCTACATTGTCGAATAATAGTGAAGACATAAAAACTATGAAATAACACATATGGAATCATGTAGTAACCCCAAAAGTGTTAAACAAATCTAAATATATTTCTTTAAAGTAGCCACCCTTTGCCTTGATGACAGCTTTACACACTCTTGTCACTCTGGCAGAGCTCCAGAGTTCCTCTGTGGAGATGGAAGAACCTTCCAGAAGGACAACCATCTCTGCAGCACTCCACCAATTAGGCTTTTATGGTAGACTGGCCAGACAGAAGCCACTCCTCAGTAAAAGGCATGTGACAGCCCACTTGGAGTTTGCCAAAAGGCACCAAGATTCTCTGGTCTGATGAAACCAAGATTGAACTCTTTGGCCTGAATGCCAAGTGTCACGTCTGGAGGATATCTGGCACCATCCCTACGGTGAAGCATGGTGGTAGCAGCATCATTCTGTGGGGATGTTTTTCAGTGGCAGGGACTGAGAAACTAGTCAGGATCGAGGGAAAGATGAATTGAGTGAAGTACAGAGAGGTCTTAATGAAAACCTGCTCCAGAGCACACAGCCAAGACAATGCAGGAGTGGCTTCGCGTCCACTCTCTGAATGTCCTTGAGTGACACAGCCGGAGCCCGAACTTGAACCAGATCCAATATCTCTGGAGAGCTGAAAATAGCTGTGCAGCTACACTCCCCATCCAACCTGACAGAGCTTGAGAGGATCTGCAGAGAACAATGGGAGAAACTCCCCAAATACAGGTGTGCCAAGCTTGTAGCTCATACCCAAGAAGACTCAAGGCTGTAATCACTGCCAATGGTGCTTCAACAAAGTACCGAATAAAGGGTCTGAATACTTATGTAAATGTTGTATTTCAGTTTATCATTTTTTTAAATACATTTTACTAGATTTTCTAAAAACCTGTTTATCTTTGTCATTTTAGCTTTGTGATCAGATTGATGAGGGAAAAAAACAATTGAATAAATTTCAGAATAAGGCTATAACGTAACAAAATGTGGGGTCTGAATACTTTCCAAATGCGCTGTATATAAAGACAATTATATATATTTTTCATTCTTCCTCTATGTTCTTAAAAAGTATTTTTTTCTCTTCAATATCCTTCTAAAGCAATTTAGGGGTAAATGAAACCTTTGTCCTGGAACATGATGGGAAAAAAACAAACAAATCATGTGCTTTACTAGAAGCTGCAGTTGGCTTGCCCTTTTCTACTCCGCACATCTGGGTCTTGCGGCTTGTGCTCACGGCTCAATGATCAGGCAGGCTAGTGCTCGGCCACAGACAGATAGACAGAGAGCTTCTTCCTTGTATCTGAACATACAAATGCACAAACGTCCCACAACTGCCTTATGTAACATTTTGTAAAATATGTCATGTAAAATATGTAACTTTTTTGTTTGAGTGTCATAATCGTTCAGGCATCCTGCACCTTCATCACCGGCGCAAATCCGTTGTTGACAGGTGGCGCAGCGCAGAGCAGAGATGGCTGGTGGGAATGACTTTATCTCGTTGTTGCGCATACCGTGGCTCTCACCCTGAGAATTAGGCCAGCCACACATCATATGTAAATAGGGCAGAAAGACACGTCCTCTGACTCGCAGATACATCGGAATTCTAATCCCGTTCACCGTGGGATTTTAGCTTTTGCATTATTTAGTGGAGGAAGGCCATTAAACGAGGCTCTGTTGAGGTTTAACTGCTGACACGACATAGCCTGTCATTTGTGACCATCAAATACGACAGTCTAAGTGGAAAAAGTCATGAGAACATTGAGATGTAAGGCTATATGTGAATGTTTTGTTAAGAAGAGGGGAAATTAAATAGAATTGTCACACTAACGTTCTGAAATTACTTCTGGTGAATTGTCATCACATTGGATTTAGAATAGAGGTCTTTTATAAGTACAAACTCCTTTTCTTTTATATTGACCTCATAAGCCAGACACCTTTTGAATATACCTGCACACATACAGAATAGTCCTTTGATTAAGAAAAGTTTGACAATACATTGTATTATTTCTATAAGCCTCTGACGGTTTAAAACCATTTCTTTTCCTTTTTCAATTTGGCATTATGTCTACAAATGGTGACCTTAAAGGCCCAGTGCAGTCAAAAATGTGATTTCCCTGTGTTTTATTCCATACTATGAGGTTGGAATAATACTGTGAAATTATGACAATTATGATAATGCCATTTTAGTGTTAGAGCTGTTTGAAAAGACCACCTTAAATTTCAGCTTGTTTTGTTGGGAGTGAATTTTGGCCTGCCTGGTGACATCAGTAGTAAGAGTTCCAAACCTCTCTGCCAATAACAGTTAGTTTTCAGTTTTCCCCACCCTACACAGACCACTCCCAGACAGTCCTAGCTACATTTTTACTTGAGAAATTGCTATCTTACTAAGAAGCTTTTCTTGTCTATTTTTGACAATTTTATTTGAAAACAATCACAGTAAACAACTTAATTGTTAACGAGAAATTATTTGATATTGGAACTTTAAAAGTCTGAGATCATGGGTCATATTATAAAAAATACCCAGAACTTTAGCTTTGCATTCTAGTCTCTATAGTCTCCTATATTTAGAGACAATTGTTCATTTCCGATAAGTGAAGATCTTGACAGAATATTTAAGCAATTATACCTGAGAGGCCATGTGTTATGGCATTTTTATCATGGCTGTGATGTGGCATAGACCACCACAGCCACGATAAAAATGTAATAACACATGGACTCAAGTGTATTATTGCTTTTATCCAATGGATTACCAGCATTAAAAATCGAGATTATTTTCCAAACCATATATTTTTCAACAGAACTTGATGCTATATTCACTAACACTGGTTGTCAAGTGGCATTTTAGGCGTTCTTTGGCGGTTATTATTTTCGATTTAACTGCCATGTAAAGCGAAACTACCCAAGCGCTGGCTGATAGTTCCTGAACCTTGGTTTTCAGGTATATGCGTAAAATGGCTGCAAGGAAGTCAGGCGCAGGAGAGCAGGTATTTGATAGCACAAGGAGCCTTTTATTCAGGCGAACCAAAAGCACACGGCACAATAAATACGAAATACAAAACGGGTATACATAACCCAGCGCAACCAGACTAACGTGCGCATACGTCAAAACAGATAAACAATACCACACAAAGACATGGGCGAATCAGAGGGTTAAATACACAACACATAATGAGTGACAATGAGAACCAGGTGTGTGGAAAAACGAGACAAAAAAAAATGGAAAATTAAAAATGGCTAGGCGATGGCTAGAAGGCCGGTAACGTTGACCGCCGAACACCGCCCAAACAAGGAGAGGCATCGACTTTGGCCGAAATCGTGACACAGTCCATGGATCTGAAAGCAGCACTGAAACATTGTAGCAAAGACACTGATACAGCAGATCAGAATAGAAACCACAATGACACATTTTTTCGGATGGTCACAGCATCGACAGCTATTTATTTATAATACTGAATTGCATATTTCTACGGGGCAGAGCTCGTTCCCCCTAGGTTCTCTTTTGAAACAGTTGCCAGATAGATGTTTATCCCCTTTTCTGACAGCCATTCCAGAAGCCATTCCATAAAGCACTTCACTGCCCAGTTGGTTTGTCTTGATGTAGCTAGCTTCTTAATTTATCTCCTTTTCTATGTCATCTATATCAGCGCTAAAATGAATGATTTCTGCATGTCTAATGTTAGGCTCAGGTTGCTGGTCCACTTGCTCTTCTTCTTGTTTCATTTCTTTAATATCTTCCTCCTCCTCTTCTTGTTGGCACCATTAATGAAAACGTTTGTGGATCAAACAAATAAAAAGCAGCTTTAAAATCATCGATGACGAGTTACAGGCGCATGGGCAGGAGAGGCTCTAACAATGGAAATTCCAAACCACCCGTTGTATAATTAAGCAATAATACATGAGAGGCCATGTGTTATGACCTTTTTCTCATGTCTGTGATGTGGTCATAGCCACGAGGCGAAGCTGCTTTTATGAAATGGGTTACCAGCATTAAAAATCAAGATTATTTCCCAACAAGGCCCAGGAGGTGTGGTATATGGCCAATATACCACTTCTTATGCACGACAACGCAGCCCTTAGCGCTGGTATACTGGCCATATATCACAATTCCCAGAGGTGCCTTATTGCTATTATAAACTGGTTACCAACGTAATTAGAGCAGTAAATTGTTTTTGTCATACCCATGGTATATGGTCTGATTTACCACGGCTGTCAGCCAATCAGCATTCAGGACTCGACCCTCCCTGTTTATAATTAGATTTTCATAATGGCAAGCTAGGACTGATGGTTTGGTTTGCGAAACTAGCAAGTCTGTTTGTTTGGTTACCACGGTAACTACTGTAGCTATCTAGTAAACTTGCTAGCTACTTCAGTTAAAAAAGTGATAATCAACGCAGGGCTCTATGCATTCTCTGGAAAATAAGCGCAAAGCTCCTCATTGATTATCCCTTACATATTTCATCCACACAGATGCCACCTTGCATACTGTAATAATGTATTGGCCATGAACAGCCTCATCTTGTGCATGCTGGTTCTCTATGCTACAATAATGCAAACATAGATGTCAGCATGATTTAGTCAGCATGATTTAAGAGCAGATGATTTACTCTTATCATTGGTATTTGGAAATTGGTGCTCAGATAATTATCCTAAAAGGAGCTGCAATATGCTTATTAAAGTGGAGGAATATTCATGTTCATGTATGAGCGCAGCATTCTTAATCGTTAATGTAGTCCATGTGTAAAATACCTTGTGGAGTTACAGTGACATAATAAATAATGCAGGGATGATGAATGAAATTGTCTGGCCCAAGCTATGCAAATAAGATAAACACACAGCATATGTGTAATGGCACCGCTGTTGCCACAATGTGCTTTGTAAAGTCCATTCCCCTGACAGAACATATGTATCAGTGAGACACGCAAGCACGCATACGCATACACACGCACTCGCACACACACACACACACACACACACTACCTGAATTCACGATGATCCGGCTCAGTTTAATACGCCAGTATTCTACAATATTGTGTTTCTCACCTTGGTTTATGACCTGTATCTGCAGTAGATGAGGGCGGTGTACGTAATCAACAAACGTGTCTCTTTCAGGTCTTTAGTGAAGGTTGGCCGAGGTAGGAAGGGAGTCCATATTAATTACCTTCAGAATGGAGGGTATTCAGCTCTTCAATCTTCTTTTTCAGATTTAATCAGGCTGGAAGACTGGCTGAGATTTACTAAGAACGAGCAGGAAGGAGAGAGGAGGAGGGAGAGAGGAGGAAGGAGAGAGGAGGAGGGAGAGAGGAGGAAGGAGAGAGGAGGAGGGAGAGTAGGAGGGAGAATGTTGAAAAATAAGGCTTTCTCTGAGAATCACTATGAGGCCGTTTTTACATTCATTATGGCTTTTTAATTTCTATAAGTAATTGTGTCTTTTCACAATGGGCTTTATTTTACAGTGCAGCTCACACGGCCTATGGTTACAGCCCATAGAGCTGCTTGTCAGCTGCTGTATTGCTCCACTGTGGCTGCCAATGCGAGCATAGCAGGCTCTCCCTGAACTGTAATGGAATGATGAATTAACGATCACATATTCAGTACTGGCACACGAATGCCAGCATTAACGGACAAAAACGCACGCACGCACGCACTCGCACGCACACACACACACACACACACACACACACACACACAGCTGTGTCCTTCAGAGACAGCTGTTCCATCACAGGTCTCCATTCTCTTACGCAGTGGTTACAGGAAAAGCCACTCTATCTGCTAGTCATGCGCTTTTTTCCCACACTCTACACCATAGCCCTGGACCACTCTGCATAATGGTGTGCTTGGCCCTCGCTTATCGATTCTTCCACTGTTTTCACCTGACTCCTGGATTAGGGTTAATTCTCTGATCCATCGGCATTCTCAGCATTTAAAGGCCATGGCGTATCCATGGCGATGACAGACAGCAGTCTGTTCTTCATAAAGGTGTGACAATTCAGGACCCCCTTTTCTTCACCCACCTCTCTCTCCATTCCCACACTCTTGAATCCTGAGGTGTGATATTTCTTTGTCAACCGTCACCCCTCATTTTCAAATGATTACAGTGCAATGTGACACTTCTGGGTCAATGAATACTGGAGATATTGATTTAAAAAATACACTCTGCTTGACTTTTGTGTTATATGTGTATATGAACACTATATATAGTAGTCAAATATCCCTCAAGTAGAGTTATTATATGAGGCCCCCCTCTTTATATGAACTACTACCTCCAGGCAATAAAAAACGTATTGGGTGCTGGAACAGAGGTGAGACCTAATGGGGGGAAAAACACAATTTCATATTATTCTCCAGCAGTATCTGAAGGATGAACTTTTTTTGAGCAGTCAGTATTACTTGTGACGTAATTCGTAATGTGGCGTTAATTCTCCATTATGAAGGAATCAAACAAGATGAAGCTACATTGCTGACATAGATACCTGTAAGTGATACAACAGTGAGTTGTTAAAGATTTTTACAGTTTTGAGAGACGTCACATTCTTCCCATGCCACAACCACTTACATCAATGAAGAACTTGACATCTAATAAAAAAAAGACAGACTTCCCTTTACACTTGAAATGATGAAGAGTGGAATATGTAAGGTATCTATCACATTTCACAACACATACTGGAATTTTTGCCTAAAAGGCACTATTTGACCAGGGCAAAAATCAATTTAGGTCCATTTCACACTTTCAGGTTTTTCTATCTCTCTGGTGTTATTTTATTCACTCAGTTTAAACAGATTATGCTGCTTGGAGGAACTCGGAGTTCTTTGGGGTTGACAAATTGAGCAGTTCCTTTCTCAAGGTTTCCCTTTATTTGCTAAGGAAGACTAAGGCAGACAGGGAGGATGAGTAGGAAGAGGAGGGGGGACTGAGAGTTCTTGGCTGATAACTTATTCCTCTGTTGTCAAAAACTAAGTTAGAGATATTTTTTTTACATAAAAGAAGATGGAATGTCCAGGCTTCATAACACAGCCTGATCAAGCTGGTGTCCTGTGTGTTTTGGAATACAAATTAGGAAAATGCGCCGAGCAAAGACAGTTTACCTCTGCCCCACAAGGACACTGACTGTAATCTCAATGTCAGACAATTTTCTGTGAGGGGGGTGTTGTGCAGAATTCTGAAAGAGCCTGCTTGACCTTGCATCCAATAAGAAACAGTAGTCTTGCCTTGTTTCCCCATGCATTTTGGCCACTACTTTATTTATCAATTTAAGCTCTCTACTAGCACACTGGTTTATCACCAGATCCACAATGCAGACACATCCTGCTAAGTTTAGCAGCACAGTGATCCCAGCTTAATGGTCAGCCTCATTGGTAAGTGGAAATGGAAGGTCAAGAAGCTAATATGTCCTCGACTGTCCCAGATAAAATAAAATGGTCTCGGATAAAATCTTTCTAAATGAATTTCCTTTATTTACTTATTCCAGACACTGTCTGAGACTCTTTTGATCCGGGGGATGAGATCACCACTAAACCAGGCTTCTGTATATCATAATCATTTCCCTACAATTAACCTCACTTTTATTTATCTGATAGATAGATTCAGAGGTTTGCCCTTGCCCCTTGCTTCACAGACACTTCTGTCATCTCTTGTGGGCACAGAAATACTCCCAGGAACATTATGTAAGTATCTCTAAGACCATGCCTCTGTCAGTTAGGACATCACAGAGTAGAAGAGCTGGCTGGCTGGTTCAGCACCTTGGAGAGCTCAAGACAGAGTAGTGCTCGGTTTCCCGATAGTGATGGAACTTTGGTTTATTAGTGTTTTAACAATGCAACTTTACTACAACGGCCGAAGATGTAACATTTGTTTCCCAAAATGCAACGCAGAGAGAACAGTCGCTAAGTGCGTCATTGGAGCATGTGTCGATGCTGATAGGATCGAAAGAAAGGTACTGTAGCACTGCTCTCGGATCAGCTTTCTCAATTCTAATCTTTAACATTATAATTATTTCACAATACTGATGACAGATCAGCTCCTAGAGACATATTGCCACCTACGGCTGCACATATTGAGGCGGCTTATTCTAATGCTTACCCAATAATAATGCAGAAAATCACAGATTTGGCACATCATCACATGTTGATTTAACTAGGCAAGTGAGTACAAATTCTCATTTACAATGAAGGCCTACCCTGGCCAAACCCAGAAGACGCTGAGCCAATTGTGCGCCGCCCAATGGAACTCCCGATCATGGCCGGATGTGATGTAGCCTGGATTCGAACCAGGGACTGCATTGACACCTCTTGCACTGAGATGCAGTGCCTTAGACCACTGCGCCTTTCGGGAGATATGTTAGGCAACACATCATTAAATATATTGAGACTAATTACAGAAAGTAGCCTACAAGTTGCAAAGTTGCAAAACTGTATATTTCAATGCGATTGAAGTAGGCCTATATCTTACTGTATTTATATTTAATGCAGTCGTCTCGGTTTCATTTGAAGCATCTTTTTATAAGTCACTTGTTTGTATCAATTGTAAAGACATTGTCAACTTTTGTATTTGTAGTCAACTTTGTTCTGAAGTTATCGGCAGTCACAGAGAGACAGATAAACCATGAGATTCTATGTTTAGCGGAGAAGATCTCCGTATAAATTGATGCGGTAAGGCAAAACAAAAAGGATCTAAAGACGCACTTAGCCGTTCTATGACTGGTCTGAGGCAGGCATTAGATTACGAGTGTTTTCGAGTGTAACGTTAATTATGACTGTTTTTGGAAACAGCTTGCAGATTTACCGATGCTCCAACGAAGGTTCTAAATGTTGAACTTAGCCTTAAGATGCTTTTGGGAAACTGGGCCAAGGTCTGAGGAGGGCTGGAGGCTAGTGGCTTCCTGTCCCATCCTTGTGGCAATCTGTTTTGCCAGTAGTGGGCCGTAGCAGTCACACTGACCCCGTGGCACAGTATAAACAAGATTTAGTGGGCAGTCAATATGTTCCAGACAGCTCCAGCCCCTTTCCTCGGCCTGATGTAATTGGAAAGAGCTCTCAGATATGGTGGATCCACACTCTCCCAGCTTCTCACTCAGTGACAAAAGGAGAGATCCTGCACGACCAATGAATCCCATTTTACTCTAACTGATGTTGTTAGACACAGACAAACTCCCTTATGACAGGATGAGGGGACAAACTCCTTATATGTGATTGTGAAATCTTAGCTGATAGCTTTGATTGCAGTTAAACTCAGCATTGTAAAAATTTCTGGTTGAATATTTTCGGCATCATATCCAGACAGTATATTAGGCCGACAACGACCATTGTTGCTTCCTTGTTGTCTTTCTCATTTAATTTCACTCTCGCCTCTCCCCCCTTACAGATTCATTACAGTTTGATGATATCAGATGATTGCTCTCACTCCTGGAACAATAGGCTGCTGGTCCCCCGGGCATGAGATCTAAATTTGACGGGCTTTTCACTCAGACATCAATGAGTCACTTTGCCAGAACATGTCTGCTTCTAACCATATCCTACTAGACATGAAGGGAGAAAGAAATTCAATAGTATGACTTGAATGCCAAATCAGTGTGAATGGGATTCTGGTACCAACATTTTTGGGGTTTACATATATACTGTACAGTAGAGCAGGCGGCATATTGTTATCACTACTCTTTTAAAACTTGCATGCCTTGATCAGAACGTTATGTTGCTGACATTCTATTGATATATGGCACAGCAGAACTCATCATTGCCTCAAGAGTTTTGCTACAGTAGCCTTCCAAATGCAGCTCAGTAGTAAATGTTGCAGATCCTCTCATACTATGGTTTTCTTATTTAAATATGGCTATAGACGTTCTTTGTCTACGACATATAACATGGCAGTTGTCATTTCATTTGAAAACAATCATGCAAAGTGATTTACTTCGTATTTCAGAATGGAATGAGAAGCACTATTAGAGCAGAGCCAGTGAGGACACAAACCACACTGTCATTACGGAATACCTGTGGAACAGATCGTGGCTGACAGCTCTCTCTGACACACGGGAAAAGCAATCACAAATGGAAGCATTTTCATTTCCATTCATTTAGTTATGGATTAAAACCTGACCCATTTACTAATCGCGGCAGTGGCACGCTTTTGTCAGCGCCCGTGCTGGGGTCCTGGTTGTTAGACAGATTACACCATTAGACTATCATCCCTGCTCTGTATCCGGGACCACCTGAAGGCAGGTGGTGGGTGGGGCTTTAAATCAATCACAATATTTAGAGATAAAGAGACCTACTTTGCTATCCTTTGCAACCACATAGTACATGGAGGATTGGCAGGCAGTTGAGTAGCGGTATATACAGTATGTGAGGATGGTGGGGCATGGGTTATTTTTAGATTGGTGCTCTTTTCAGATTTTGTATCTCTTGCTGGAGGGAAATCAGTGGGTGAGGAACAGGAGGGGGAGATAGAGGAGGTAGAGGAGAAGATGGTGGGAGGAGAAGTATGAGGAGGAGGAGGAGATGGAGGAGGAGGTGGGGGAGAAGGAGGTGAAAGAGATGGGGGAGAAGTTGGAGGAGGAGGAGCGAGAGGAGGAGGAGAGTGGGTCAGAGGAGATGGGGGTTTGCCACAGAGACAGGCAGCTCCTCGGAGTCAGGAATAGGCAGGCCGATCCTCCAAGTCTGCCTGAGGGGGGCCTGGTTATTACACCAGCGTCTGCTTGGCACCGTGCTCTCCTCTCTCCACTTGGGGCGATGAAGCCATGTGGTGCTGTACCCAGCCTCTCCTTCCACTGTCTCTCCCTTGACTCTCCCCTGCCTTTTTGTGTATCCCCTAACAGCTGTCCACACGCTTGTTCCACATTGTGCATAGAAAACGACCTATAGGTCTCTGCATGAGAATGATACACCTCAGAATGATGGCCCAGGCTGACTTATGGTTCTAGAGAGGACCTCTCCAGCATGGTGAATGACCAACGTGTGAGTAAATTTCAAGTGTCTCCCAATAGCCACTCCATCTCGGAGATCATCTTGTTGGACATGACATAAATTATAGACAGGATAGATGCTAGCTGCTAGACGCAGCTTTTAAATTCTATGGGTGGAATGAATCATGGCTGAAGTCAGGGCAGCGTTTCACTGCTAATGGCCGAAGTGCATTAATGTGAAAAGTGCATTAAAACTTTCAATGGTTTATCCGGTAGTCTGTAGTAAAAACGGAGAATGTCAATTAAAATATGCAATATTAATGAAATGATATTAGGCGCAACGATACTGTACAAGGAAGACCCAGTTAGCTGGAGGCAATTTTTTAAATTTTCAAATGGTTCAGCTCACTCAAATGGGAAACAGGCTGTTATCCAGTCCTTTCAGTGACAGCAACAAGCAGCCACAGCATGTGGGTAGCTAGCCCAGTAGTGGCCTTTTGTGACCAGACACCAGTCTTCAAGGATAGCAATACACCCTCTTGTGGCAAACAGAATCCATATCACAGTGGATTTCCAATATAGCTACCTCTTTGGCAAAAGTGGTTGCTAAGTTTCCCCTTATTCTTAGAAAGCAATTCCATTTTCCCATTTGCCATATCAACAGTAGCAGCTGAGTTGCTTGCTACAGTATCTGTCACTGCAGTTATCACAATCGAAAGTTCTGTTCTAGTGCTTATTGAGGGGATGTTCGGTTGAACATCAGTCTCTTGTTCCCCAGTAATCTGATGACCGTCAACAAAAGGACAGTCCGCTTCAAGATATCACAGACATTATTTTGCTCTATTACTGTACCTCTGTAGTAATTCTGTAGCCACAACATTGTACTATGCTGTCTTACCACATGTTATTAAAGGTCAACATAGGGCAAAAACACAAAAATAACGTATTTGAACTGTAGAACTGATCAATGTACCATCATACCAGGTCATTTAATGTTAAAAATAAAATACAAATGGATGAATAAGATATTTGGCTACAGAAGTGCCGTTTCGTACCGATCTCTTCATCTTCTGTCCACCCAAAAAATCCTATGAAATGAAGTCAACACACACTAGAGGGGTTGCTGGCTAGTTAAAGTGGCTAGTTTAGCCAACGATCTAGCTGCGTCGGTCGCGGCGCGCATGACCACAATGACACATTGACGAACTACCAAAGGCACACTCCATTTCTGTTTGAAAATTGAGAAAGCCGAGGAGTTGAACCTTTTTTCGTGCACAACGTCTAGCTTTAATACAATGTTGTTATTAGTGTTATTACAGCATTTCTACACATTTTTAAGAGCAATTCAATGTAAATTGAGATTCTTATTTTGTGACTGTCTACACAATAGAATCACCACTGAAAATCCCTTTGTAGTGTAGAAATCTATTAGACCTAGCCTTTTCTGCCCTGTGATTGGCCCACATGCGTATAATCTTATAAATAGGGTTCATTTGTAATGGTTGTTTCCTCTTTCTTAAAATCCCAATGTAGCTGTTTTTATATCAATATCAAATAATTTCTGGGTAACAATTAATTCTTAAGTATCTCACTGTAATAGATATCCATTATAATAGTAAAAGTAGCTTTATAGCAAAAACTATTTCTCAAGCAATAATTTAGCTAGGACTGTCTGGGAGTGCTCTGAATAGGCAGGGGGAAACTGACAACTTTACATAGAGGTTTGGAACTCTCTTTGTTAATGGTCTATTAACCAATTTACCTCATGGTGATGTCACCATGGAAAGCCAAAAACTCCTGCCCATGCAAACCTGCTGATTAAAAGGTCATGTGTAGATTGTATTTTCAACCAACAACTACCAGGAAAAAACACTGATACATTTTCATTTAGTTTCATTAGCTATTGTACAATATGACAAAAAACTAATTTTGACTGCCCTTGGCCTCTAACATGGAAGTCCTGTCTGTGGTGCTGAAAATATCCTTTAGGTTAAATTATATGTAGTGGCAGTCCCACAATTCTTGTAGCAAGCAGAGCAATAATCTTAGCATTCTCCATGTGTAGGGTGCTCACTCACTCTGCCCAGACTACAGCTCAGCTTTCAATACCATAGTGCCCGCACAGCTCACCACAAAGCTCAAGGCCCTGGGACTGAACTCCCTATGCAACTGAGTACTGGACTTCCTTACAGGCCACCTCCAGGTGTTGAAGGTAGGCAACATTACCTCCTCCACAATGGTTCTCAACACGGGGCCCCACAAGAGTGCATCCCCAGTCCCCTCCTGTACTGCGTGTCCTCACACAGTTCCAAGTCCATCATCAAGTTTGTAGACAACCTGACAGTAGTAGGTCTGATTACCAACAACGACAAGACGGCCTACAGGGAGGATATTCGCACTCTGATGGCGTGGTGCAAGGTAAACAACCTCTCCCTGAATGTCAGCAAAACAAAGGAGCTGACAAGCTGGGCACGCCCCCATCCTCATCAACCGGGCTGCCATGGAGATGGTCAAAATCTTCAAGTTCCTAGGTGTACATATCTCAGAGGAGCTAAAATGGTCAAACCACACATACACAGTGGTGAAGAAGGCACAACAGCTACTCTTCAACTCAGGATGCTCAAGAAATATGGCTTGTCCCCCGAACCATGGCTTGTTTTCCCCGTTTCTAACACTCAGACGTGGGCAGTATAGGAGCATCATGGCACAAATGGTAAAACTGGCCAATAGTGTCTACCCCCAGACCATCAGGCTGCTGAATAGCCACCACTAGTCAGCTACCTGCTCACCCTGTGCATTGTTTAATTTAACTTTGTCCTGTATTGTTTGAGCCCCGGTAGCTAAATCATTTCACTGTACACTGTAATTACATCGGCAACCCTGTACATGTGACTATTAAACTCTTTAATCTAATCAACATTTCACTTTCTTATGTTTTAAATACATTTTAACAAGACAGATATAATTTGTCATGTTCTGAATCATTCAGCGGGGTCTTTCTCTAACATATCATAAACATTAGAGTGCTGTGAAAAAGTATTTTGCCCCCTTTCTAATTTTGGTCAAAATATATATGTGCTTCAAGTATCAATGGTAAAGTGCTTGCAGAACAATAGCTCCATATGGAGCCTAAGTCCCATTCATGGTTGAAATAAATATCGCTCTCCTGGGGGTGATATGCCACTGAGAGGTACTCATACTATTCTAGAAAAACAATCATGCAAACAATTGTAGTCAACAAGTAAGTGTGAATGTGATGCAACAGCAGCAAGCCATTCATTGTGGGAAATGCCCACACAGGACGTGTGCAATACAATAAGTTGCCTACAATAGGGTAGAGTAAAATCGTGACTTGATATGGGGAAGTTTATTTGCAGACATTTAGGGGAAAATAATATTCCTTGTCTCTTTAAAAATATTAAGCCGCTTTATTGAAGTTCCTTCCAGGGCCACTAGATGTATCTCTGTTCCATTTTTCGATCAGCGCATCCTCTCGCCAACAGGGACGAGAGGAGACCTCGGCATTTTGTCAAGCAAGTGCACCCTGAATCGTGAGCGAAGAAAATATATTTAAGTTATTTATTTTTCGTGTCGTTAAGATAAAAAAAGTTAAAAACACTTTATTCCGGCAGAGGGGGATCCTTTAGTTTTTCTCTTCTGCAAAATTGTTGGACGGAATTATGACGGAGTATGAAAAGGCGAGTTTATAACCTTTGAAGTGAAGTATTTTTCTTTGCCAAAGCTTGTGCCTCAGATTTTTGGGGAGATGATTCTAAAGAGCTTTGCACTCTGAAATAACGGGACATGGCACTGAGGGAAATTGTCTGAGGTGACGAGTGGTGGAGATCAAGCCTCATGGTAAATATACAATATTGAAATATGACTGTTCAAACATACTATTCGGTCACAGCCCTTGTCTACTTTTATCAAATGCCGATTTTAAATGCGAGCTTTGAGTCGAGGTCAATTGTAAGATATTGGGAAGGAGGGAAAAACTAGTTCTAGACTACCTACCCTACATGCATTTATTGTTATGCATAATGTGTATATTAGCCTATATAGCCTATATAAATATCCTAGAGTTACGATGAATTTGAAATTGGGATGCTGGCATGGTGGCTACATTCAACGACAGAGCATATTTTGCTATGTTTGGCACATATGCTCCTGTCCAGCTCTCTGTTGAAGTCTCTGTCTTTTGGAAGCTCACACACTCACGTGCTTTCATGTTTAATATGAAAATGTGATTAAACTACTTTCATAATGGTCGGTTGTGCTGATGCCAGTTGCCCAGGTGCTTAGGTCCAAATCACCATCCATTTTAATACCACCTGCAGCCCTGTGAAGAGACCCTATTTATTAAGTGCAATAAAGAACCAGTAATGCATTTCTCTGTGAATTGTAATACAACATAATCATCACTGATGAAGGAAAATTAATTTCCACCCGTCTAAATTCAATTGAAATGTTAATTGATATTCATTTAGCCATAAGGGTAAATACCTAACGCTGAGTCGGGGATGTATTAGCCTTCATTCGTTCATTCATTTCAATGACTATGTTCGGAAATGACTCTCAGATGGTGGATAAGCATCGCTATGCTATGAAGAACTGAATTAGATGGTAAATCGAGTAGGTGACGTTTGAATGGGAAAGTTCAACACTATTGGCTATAGGTACAGGGCACCAGAAAACTGGATAAATGCAGTATTTGTGTGTGCTCAATTTATAGCCCAAAGGCAGAAATAGTCATGGCAGTAAAAAGCTGACTGGATTAGTTTATTTGGTTTTGGCAAATAGTCGTTAATGACATTATCAACAATATGGATGTTTTATGCATGTTTGATATGGGGGGATAAACTCACCAATTATCATTACGTGATCTTCGAGCTATTAGTCATTGACTTCCATTGCTATATGCATACGTGGCCATTTTTCCTACAGTGAGCTCTGTTGTGGTCCTGTTAATTACAGTTTGTATAGACGTGAACACTGCATGCTGTGTCGTTATAGCCACCTTGGATTTTACTCTTGTAAAAGCTCATAAAATGAGGTACCCAATCAAATCTTACACAATATTAGATTCAAGGATAAAGTTGAATGTGATTTGAGATAGAGAGAGACATATGATTGTCCTCTATTGTGATGCAGGGACAAAAAAAGTATATATTATACACATTCATTTGTGACATCGCTCTCAACGCAACTATCCCAGAAGGCAACATCTGGTTGAAAATACGTCATTATGATGTCTTATTTATATATAGCCTACATCTTTTTACTGACAAGAATATTATGTATGTTTCTGACCACCATATAACCAGTTGATCATAATTGTGGCCTATATCTGACCAGTTGGTCATAGTTCTGACCACTACTAATTCAGAAGGGTTGGGTTAAATGCGGAAGACACATTTCAGTTGAATGCATTTATATTATGTGCTATATTATGTACTGGTCTTAATTAAGACCTCATCATAACCTGGCAATGACACCTGACTACAGCACTACAGTATTGCAGAGGACAAAGTTGGATATTGAAAAGATTGTTCATTACATGTCTATTTGTTTCCATAGGCACCAATTAAAGTTCAAATCTGCAACATTCATACATTTAAAATAGATCAAGCAATGGAAAAAAAAATCTACATCACAATTGTTTTGCACATGTGCATACAGTTATTGTTTCATAATTCCCCCACAGACATTACATGCCTAGAAAGACTGGGACACAATGTATATAGGCCCATTGTTTTGTTTTATTCATGATTAATAAGAGTGGCGTGATTGGGTAGATACTCATCAAAGACTTCTGAGCATAGAATGCTATCTGGAGTGTAGTGGCTCTCCTGACGAGTGGTGTGATGGGTCCGATCTGCAACGAAGATAATCAGCGTATTACAACTGTATACATTTCAGATTTGAAAAGAACTAGAGAAGGACATTCCTGAAGGAACTTTGTGGACCTCCATGGTACTAGTTGAACAAGTTTGTGGCAGTATAGCTTAGAGATAGATGTCTTCCAAATAGAGCAACTTGCTCATATACAGTGCTTTCGGAAAGTATTCAGAGCCCTTGACTTTTTCCACATTTTGTTACATTACAGCCTTATTCTAAAATTAATTAAATCGTTTTTTCCCCCTAAGCAATATACACACAATACCCCATAATAACAAAGCAAACACAGGTGTTTAGAAGTGTTTGCCAATGTATTAAATACAAAAAACCCTGAAATATCGCATTTCAATAATTATTCAGACCCTTTACCCAGTTCTTTGATGAAGCACCTTTGGCAGTGATTACAGCCTCAAATCTTATTGAGTTTGATTTTACAAGCTTGGTACACCAGTACTTGGGGAGTTTCTCCCATCCTCCTCTGCAGATCCTCTCAAGCTCTGTCAAGTTGCATGGGGAGCATCGCTGCACAGTCATTTTCAGGTCTCTCCAGAAATGTTCGATCAGGTTAAATTCCGGGCTCTGGCTGGGCCAGTCAAGGACATTCAGAGACTTATCCCTAAGCCACTCCTGCTTTGTCTTGGCTGTGTGCTTAGGGTTGTTGTCCTGTTGGAAGGTGAACCTTCACCCCAGTCTGAGGTCCTGAGGGCTCTGGAAAAGGTTTTCATCAAGGATCTCTCTGTATTTTGCTCTGTTCATCATTGTCTCGATCCTTACTAGTCTCCCAGTCCCTGCTGCTGAAAAACATCCCCACAGCATGCTACCACCACGCTTCACCATAGGGATGGTGCCAGGTTTCCTCCAGATGTGACGCTTGGCATTCAGGCCAAGGAGTTCAATCTTGGTTTCATCAGACCAGAGAATCTTGTTTCTCATGGTCTGAGATTCTTCAGGTGCCTTTTGGCAAACTCCAAGCGGGCTGTCATGTGCCTTTTACTGAGGAGTGGCTTCCGTCTGGCCACTCTACCATGAAGGCCTGATTTGTGTAGAGATTAAATGGTTGTCCATCTGGAATAATCTCCCATCTCTACAGAAGAACTCTAGAGCTCTGTCAGAGTGACCATTGGGTTCTTGGTCACCTCCCTGACCAAGGCCCTTCTCCCCAGATTGCTCAGTTTGGCCGGGCGGGCAGCTCTAGGAAGAGTCTTGGTGGTTCCAAATGTTGTCCATTTAGGAATGATGGAGGCCACTGTGTTCTTGGGGACATTCATGGCTGCAGACATTTTTCTTTACCTTTCCCCAGATCTGTGCCTCGACACAATCTTGTCTTGGAGCTCTACAGACAATTCCTTCGACCTCATGGCTTGGTTTTTGCTCTGACATGCACTGTCAGCTGTGGGACCTTATATAGACAGGTGTGTGCCTTTCCTAATCATGTCCAATCAATTGCATTTAGCACAGGTGGACTCCAATCAAGTTGTAGCAACATCTCAAGGATGATCAATGGAAACAAGATACACCTGAACTCAATTTCGAGTCTCATAGGAAAGGGTCTGAATACTTATGTAAATAAGTCATTTTAGTTTTTTTATGGGGTATTGTGTGTAGATTGCGAAAACAATTAGATTTAATACATTTTAAAATAAGGCTGTAACATAACAAAATGTGGAAAAAGTCAAGGGGTCTGAATACTTTCTGATGGCACTGTACTTTACATCCTTCTTCACCATTGCGGTTCGGGCCATGTTTAAGAACTTTCCAGAGGGCCTGCAACACATTATCCTCCTGAGTTTTATGGCTTTTCATGACACTTACTATAAGTATAAAAAGATAATAAAATACATTAACATTTGGCATAATGTGGGCATGCAGGACACGACAGAAGAGTAACACAGAGTAAAATAAAAACTGTCAGAATCTACAAAAAAATGATCTTTGTCTTTGTCAATGTCTCAACTGCTCACTTACTACAACGGAGCACACACGAGTGGTAGCAAAGGCAATCTGAAACATTTTAAGAGGATATCAAAATTCAACAGTAGTTGAATAATGACCATTTTGAACTCATCTCTAAATGGTAAAGTTTTGCTTAATCTAAATTGCAATGTTCAAACAACTTTTTATGAACACACCACTCCATAATCCTTAAGACAAGGTTCCCCAATTGATGACAGCTTGGCAGTCTTACAAAAATCAAAGGTGAATGCAACAATTAAAGTATAAAATAAAATAATAACGAGACAATAAAATATGATCTTTTTCCAAAAGTTGTGTCTTTCATATCATTCCTGCACCAAACGTAGTTAGAAATGGGTGTAATTGGCAAATCTCTTCCTCTTCTCTGCAACTGTGCACATTTGTGTGTTTGAGTGAGGTGCCAAGGAGAATGAGCAAGAGAGAAATGGGATAAACTTTACATGACTCACCGAGGGAGGTGTCTGTTGAATCTGGACACAAGGATTTTGCACCTGAAAAAAAGGCGAGTTAAAATAGGATTTTATTTGCTTTACAAATGTATATTATTAGAGTGGTGCTATTTCAATTGGATCTACTAACACTAAGACCAGGCAATCATGGGCAGCTGAATTGCATGTCTCTTGGGTCTCACCTGATGCAGAGAAGAAACTTTAATGATCATCAGCATAGCTATTACAAACCTAGCTCTTACACAAGTGGCTAGTATGAATCAATAAACATTAAAGATCAGAGTATCTTTTTGCACACAAAACTAACTGTCAATGATTATGGATTTAAGAAGGGGTGGTTCTGCGCTCTCATTTCCCTGGGATGTGGCAGAATAGGTCAATGCTAAGTGAATGGGTGGCCAAACACTGCTGTAGAGGCCATGCATTTGGTCATTGACATGTTTCAACCTTAAAGGCAGAGTCAAATCATGATGAACCATTAGTTAAGGCAGGGATGGGCAACATTGATGGGGGTGGGGGCTACAGAAAAACGGAACTCATAATGAGGGGCCGCAGTGGCCCCACCTTGCGAGCAAAACATTTTAGCAGCCCGCCTCGTGACAGCGAAGATAAATATTTAAAAAAGTTTTAAAAGTTCATTTCTACACATTTTGCCATGCGGCGGAGAGAATATTTTGCAATTTTACAACTAATTTCATGCACATTTACTCATTTTGCCCTTTATTATGATAACTGGTGATCAATCGGCCCCACCCAGGTCATTAATTCAACCATGCTTACTACAAGTTTAGATAACTGGCTGCTAGAATAACTTACCAATAATTTAAAAAGAATAATGCTGAAATGGGCTCATTAAGTAACTGCTGATGCACAACCAAATTTTGTGTATTCTATTATTCTAACTCTTAACAGTAAGTTGAGACCCCGACTGAGTCCTCCCCCCCAAAAACAATATTAGACTAGCTTAAAATGTCTCACACACACAATAAATGTTTCCTATATGTAAATTCATCAACCATCTCTCTCTCTCTCTCTCTCTCTCTCTCTCTCTCTCTCTCTCTCTCTCTCTCTCTCGCACGCACACACTGTCATTAACTAAACAGATATCAAAATATCAAAACGTTTGCTAGTTAGCTACAACCAATGGCTGTAACAGGTAAACATGAAAAGTTACCATGTCCTTGGAGGATTAACCATAGAGCTAACATTAGCTAGCTAAAATGACCCAGCTAAGCAAATCTTTCCTTGACGTTTTTCTCTCCAACAAACTGCCGCTTTACTTACAAAAATTCAAACAAGAATGCAGGAGAACAGGGACTACCACTTAACAGTAAAAACGTTTAGATTTTTTTTTTTGTGTCAATTTTAAGAAATGTTGTTTTTCAGCTGTGTTGTTGTGGAGCCTACTGGGCGCTCTGTCCCAACGGCCTTATGGAATAATGACAAGTTTTAGCTTGAACTGAAGTTTTAGCTACTGGAATGTAATTACTAAATGCATTATGTTAATTGCTTAAAAACTTTAAGGGAAAACATAATAGTCATATTGTCATGGTCAAATTCAGGAGCTTAAATGTTTGACTAATTATTGATGGGAATAAATAAAAATTGGGGTTTTGTAAATCCTGGTGGATTGTAGTAGGATATTGAAATGAAATACATACTGCAGGTCTACGTGTTATGTATTAAACATCAAAACAGCGTTCATTGGGACAGAAAAAAATGTGCAGCACAATAAACAGTGCAATTAGCTAAAACAGACAACAGGTTACCATTAGAACCCAACATACACAGCAAGCTATCACATACAGCATCCTTAATTATGCAAAGATTATGTACTGCTGTTTTACTGCATTTTAATGGTAGTGAAGTTTTGTTAGGGTGTCCTGTGTTATTGTGCATGTTTATCTTACATGCTGGTAGCCTAGAACAAATATTATGGAAGTGAATGTTCACTTTTGAATTGGGTGGAGTGCAACTACAAAAACCACTGCTACAGCCTGTTGTTTGTCAAATGTGCTCAGCTGAATCATGCAAACTCTGCAGAAAAAGAACATTACTCCAATTGTAATAATTGTAATCGTTCTAGTGTGGGTCCATGGCCCCACAACTCTATACATGTTTCTAAAGATTGCTGTCTATTAATTGAGTAGCATTTAGATAACTGGTCAGTAGTTATATCAGATTTCAACCAAAAATCAGATATCAACAAAAGTAAGACTTACTATATATCATGAAAAATACCACTTAATCCCAACCAGATTTCAAACAGAAAAAGACGTCTTTATAACGTCGTATGCCCACTGGGTAAAGATATGATCATGACTCACTCAACTCACATCAATGAAGGGTTGTATAGTAGGCCTAGCCTGTGCCTCATAGCCAAATGTATATGAAACAAAGGGATAGTTTGTTGAATATTGCCAAGGCTACTGTGAATGTTTTTTGGTGTTGTTTTTTACGTGTGGCATCTAAAAGTGCAGAAGTTCGTACAACAATTTTCTAAGTCCATTGATTTAGTGTCACGTCAGTAGCCTGAAAGGTTAGAGCTCCTTACAATAGGCTGCCTCCTCTCCTTAAACTCCTGGCAGCATCCAACTCAGCTACCCACTCTGTACATAGGAGGGAGCTAGTTCATAAATAATGGAAGTGTTGACTCTTTTGTGTTCCTGTTGTTTCAGGTGCGTACTTTTTTTTGTAACCAACTTATTATTTATACTTTTTTTTAAACTTTTTTTTTTCCAAGGGGGTCGGGGGGTCACAGGGGGGGGGAACAAAACAATCAAAGACCTGCATACAAAGATAACCCCTAGCCCATTCCCCTGTTCAGATAGGAAAACTGTTATTGGAATGATTCTATTTTCTTTTACAGTATTGTCAGAGAGCTTCCAACTGTCGTCGTACAGAATTTATTTTCCGTCTGGGCGTTTTTCCTTTTATACTACTATTTTTGATTATTAGTTTTTTTTTAATGAGGGAACTATTTCCCTTTACAACTTGCCAAGACAATATTTACACATAATCACAGTCAGACAGCGTGACTTTTAATTTGAAAGGATAATTCCACAAGCTATGCATGTAGGAGGCACACCTGTAATGGATTGTGTATTACCATACTACAACACTATAGAGACCCAGAGAGGAATTCTGTGGAGAAATGAAGGGATGGTTTGTGAGTACAGTATACAGAAACACTACACTGTAAAAAAAAATATGTTGTTTTTACAGTAACTTACTTGCAGCCTATTACCTGTAAGTTACTGTAAAAAAGATTCCCCCAAAACTTTGCTTAACAGTACAGTGTATGGTAATGTACTGTTAAACCAAAGTTAATGTAAAAACAACATTATTATTTTTTATAGTGTTTCTTTTGCTATGGGATGGAGACTATGGCAGCTATCTGCCACCCTTTCCTCATGAAATTATTGCTGGGAAGGTTTCTGTAACAAGTTCTAAAATGGCAGACAGTGTTGCTTAATTTGGGGCCATTTCGGAACTGTCTGCATATTTTTCAGATTTTCTAGCATAGGCTCCAAATGGCCCTTATGGAAGAGGGCTTTGTGAGTGCTTGTGGCATGTATAGTGTTAGGGATTTGCCACGGAAGGTGGTTTTTCATGTAACCCAGTCATTTCAGGCCATTTGCTGGTTATTTAGCCCCCACAGTGTTTCTTCAGCTCAAGTGGACTGATGCACTCCTCTTGTCAACATGAGAGCTTTAGTGGCCATTTGCTGTGTTTTCGGTCAGGTCATTGTGTCTTGACTGATCTGAGGTGGGAAATGGGGTGCAACGAGAGCCTCAGCCCTGAAATGGGACATTAATAAGGTCTGAAGAGTGTGTGTGTGTGTGTGTGTGTGTGTCTGTGTGTGTGTGTGTGTGTGTGTGTGTGTGTGTGTGTGTGTGTGTGTGTGTGTGTGTGTGTGTGTGTGTGTGCATGCGTGTACCCAGTGGAGGGACGTTGGAGCACCCCATCTAATGAGTATACAGAGTCACAGAGCTCTCCTGTGGCACCTGACCAACCCTCTGGTATGATGACTCAGGTTCTCACCTCAGAGGGCACCCAGTCCTTTCACACCTTTTCTGCCCATTTACTGGGGAAACAAAAACAAAACACATGAAAAGTGGAGCACACAGTACGTGCCAGAAAAAGCAAGACAAAGCTAAACAGCCGTAACGGACTTGTTCCTGTGATGAGTGTAGTTTGTGCTTGCTGCTCACCCCCTCCCATCTAGGGTTGTGTGGCAGCGCCGCGGTCAAAACTCCACTTCCCTCCTCTCCACATCTGCTGGAGTGAAAGGACCTCTCAGTCAATTGATCAGAGTCCTGCTGCTCTAAAGGTGAGAGAGAGCTGGGCCATAGAAGCGCTCACACATTCCAATTCAGCCCACTTAGGCTCTGTGTTTGCACATAGACACCTGTCCTTCCTCTCAGGAGGGTGACTTTTAAAGCCAGAGCAGAGTGAAAAAATAATGGATTAATATTCTGTTGAGAATAAACTGCTCAAACGACCCACTGAAAAGATTGGCGTTGAAATGTATAGCGGCCGTTGTACGGGGCTCTCTGACCAATTCTGCTATTTTGTGTGTTTTTTTGCGCTGATCTTAGTTTTTTGGTACATAACGTTTCCGCCATTGTTTCCTAGGATCGAAAATAGCTTTTGGACATCGGAACAGCAATCACTAACCTCGATTTCAATGAAAATGTCTACCTCAGTGAGTAAGATGCGCAGGACATACTGCTCAACACGGGCCAGGCCCTTATCCTCGAAACTCGGAAGAGAAAGAGACAGCAATTTAGAGACCGACATGCGGGCACCCTGATGAAACTACAGTGGCAAGGAAGTAAACCGCCTCTACCCTCTTTTGTATTGGCGAATGTACAATCACTGGAGAACAAACTGTATGAGCTCCGTTCGAGAATTGAACCTGAACAACTGTAATATCCTATGTTTGTCGGAAACTTGGCTAAACAAGGACATGGATAATATTCTAGCTGGTTTTTCTATGCATTGGCAGGACAAAATGGGACCGTCGGGTAAGCTCAAGGAGGGTGGTGTTTCTCTCTTTCTTAATAACTGTCATGTCCTGACCTTAGTTCATTTTTTATGTCTCTACTTTAGGATGGTCAGGGCGTGAGTTGGGGTGGGAATTCTATGTTTTGTTCTATATTTTGTATTTCTGGTTTTGGCCTGGCATGGTTCCCAATCAGAGACAGCTGTCAATCGAACCATACTTAGGCTGTTTTCCCACTATGGGTTGTGGGTAGTTGTTTTCTGTCTTTGTATTAGTTACCAGACGGAACTGTTTCGGTTGTTCTTTTTGTTTACTTTGTATTGTAGTGTTCAGTTTAATAAAATTACGAACACTTACCACGCTGCATATTGGTCCGATCCTTCCTACTCCTCCTCAGAAGAGGAGAAAAACCGTTACAATAACAGCTGATGCACTCTAATATTCATTTGTTGGATGCAAATTTGTTGGATGGATTTGCTGTTTTTTTGGGTTGTGTTTCAGATTACTTTGTGCTCAATAGAAATTACAAGAGGGGTTTAATAAATGTAAATGCATTTGGATGCTACCATGATTACGGATAATCCTACATTAATTGTGAATAATGATGAGTGAGAAAGTTACAGACTCACAAATATCATTATCTACTATTCATTCAGGATTGTCCGTAATCATGGTAGCATCCACATTCATGTAGAAGTGTTGAGAAACATATTCTATTCTTATTTACAATAAAAGTGACTACAAAATGACACAATGCATTATTTACCTTTAATTTCTACGGGGCATAAAATAATCTGAAACACAAGTTTGTAGAGTCACAAGCTTGATGTAGCCACTGCGTGCTATGAATATGGGACCAAATACTAAACTTTTTACTACTTAAATGTACATAAGGGAATTTGTCCCAATACTTTGGCCCCCTAAAACGGAGGGACTATGTACAAAAAGTGCCGTCCTTTCTAAACGGTTCACCCGATATGGATGAAAATACCCCCAAATTAAAGCTGACAGTCGTCATGTTCATTGCATCAATTTAAATTCCAAAGTTATCGTTACTCATTGTGTATCTATTACGTGTTTTCCTTTTCCATCATTTCTCTATTTTCTTTCTCTCTGCATTGTTGGGAAGGGCCCTTAAGTAAGCATGTCACTGTTAGTCTACACCTGTTTACGAAGCTAGCACAGACTGGAATATGTTCCAGGACTCATCCAATGGCATTGAGGAGTTTAACCACATCAGTCACCAACGTCGTCCCCACAGTGAAGTGGTTTTGACCACTTGGACAAAAGGAACACTTACATGATAATGCTGTTTAACACCATAGTGCCCTCCAAGCTCATCACTAAACTAAGGACCCTGGGACTGAACTTCCCTTGCAACCGGATCCTGGACTTCCTGACGGGACACCCCAGGTGATGAGGGTAGGCAACAACACCCGCCATGCTGACCCTCAACACAGGGGCCCTTCAGGAGGGCTTTTGTCCTTTCCTGTACTCCCTGTTCACCCACAACCACGCACAACTCCAACACCATCATTACATTTGTTGATGACACAACAGCGGCAGGCCTGATCACAGATGACGATGAGCCTATAGGGAGGAGGTCAGAGACCTGACAGTGTGGTGCCAGACCAACATTCTCTCCCTCAATGTTAACAAGACAAAGGAACTGATCGTGGACTCCAGGAAATGGAGGGCCGAGTACTCTCCCATTCACATCAACAGGGCTATAATGGATCGGGTCAAGAGCTTCCAGTTCCTCTGTGTCCACATCACTAAGGATATATCATTGTCCAAACACACCAACACAGTCGTGAAGGGGGCACAACAATGCCCTTTCCCTCTCGGGAGGCTGAAAAGATTTGGCATGGCTGGAGTGGTGTAAAGCTCACTGGCCCCTTAGTTCCAGTGAAGGGAAATCTTCACGCTAACTTTGTGGCGACAGTTTGGGGGAAGGCCCTTTCCTGTTTCAGCATGGCAATGACCCCATGCACAAAGCAAGGTCCAAACATAAATCGATCAGTGTGGAATAACTTGACTGGCCTCCACAGAGAGCCCTGACCTCAACCCAATCAAACACCTTTGGGGATTAATTGGAACTCCGACTGCAAGCCAGGCCTAATCGCCCAACATCAGTGCCCGACCTCACTACTGCTCTTGTGGTTGAATGGAAGCAAGTCTCCACAGCAATGTTTCAACATCTAGTGGAATGCTTCCCAGAAGAGTGGAGGCTTTTATTTCAGCAAACAGGGGACCAACTCCATATTAATGCCCATGATTTTGGAATGAGATGTTCGACGAGCATAATTTTGGTAATGTATTGTAGTTAGTTAAATAGCTACCTGGACTATCTGCATTGACCCTTTTTGCACAAACTTCTTTGACTCATCACATATGCTGCTGCTATTGTTTATCATCTGTCACTTTAATCCTAGTTGTACATACAGTGAACTCCAAAAGTATTGGGACAGTAACACATTTATGGCAGAGGGGATTGTATGTGGCCCAGTACATCACTGGAGCTGAGCTTCCTGCCATCCAGGACCACCAACAACAAAATTCACTCTCCCAATACTTTTGGAGCTTACTGTATCTACCTCAAGTACCTTTTACCCCACCTTTTAATCGACTCGGCATTGGTCCCCCTTGTATATAGCCAAGTTATTGTTACTCATTGTGTATCTATTATTACGTGTTTTCCATAACTTCTCTATTTTCTTTCTCTCTGGAAGTAAACATTTCACTGTTAGTCCACACCTGCTTTTTTTTTTTTACGAAGCATGTGACTAATACATTTTGATTTCATATGATTTGACTGAAGTTTTGCCTCGTTTATATCTCGTAAAGAAAGTTTTGCCCTCTATTTTTGCCCATTAAGAAACCAAACCCAAGTTTGAGTCCCACCAGGGGAAACTAGTAGAGAGCAGGTTCTGTGTTTACTCTCCCCAGCTCACAGGCTTGGCCCTTGAGGGCATCCAAGTCCCCCATGAGATCTGCGGTAAGTAACTAATTATTGCTTTTGATGTAAACCAATTTGAGGAGGACCCCTGGATCCTAGGGGTGGGCTAAAGTGGAGCCGTAAGATCTGTGTACCCCAGGAGAGCAGAGCTGGGGAGAGCCCGCTCCATTTGCATTACGGTAAAATATAATCTAATAGTGGAGTTTATCATTTTTCTAAATGTATGATAATGACTTTCCCAAATACACTCCTGATCAGGCCTGGTCTCTGTGCCCTGAAGTGAGAGAGTGGGAGGTAGTGTTTCTCACTGAGCACAGGGACTCTCGGAGAGCAGCCAGGAAGCTTTTCCATTTTTATTTTTTCACGCCAAACTGGTGCTTCAGCTGTGACCCCTGGCAAGAAGACACAAAGATGGCAGCCAGGTGAACCAAGTGGAGGGGAAAAACAGATGCCCTCCCACACAGCCATTCAGCCACAGCCATTTAGAAAGCTAAATACAGTCAGGCTCTAACAAGGGCTGTGATCAGCATCACAATGCTGATCACAGCCCCTGCCAATGCCACCCCTACTCGCATCCTGCCCATGTCTTTCTCAATTGATTGTGTTATCAACTTGTATTCCCTTTTCTTGCATTGTTTTGTTTGGCTGTTCTTCCAATATTTTGTGAACACACATGAAATGCACTTAACAAATAAACTTGATTTGATGAGAGAATTGACCTGATAAGCTAAGTAGAAGCACACATGGAGCTGTCCAGTTATGATGCTCTTCAGCCTCCTGGTAAACAGTGTGAAGTGGGGATGTGAGACCAGAGGAGGAGGTTTCCTTGAGGGGGCCAATGAAGGCTAAGGGGGTAGTGTATGTAGGCTGCAGTGTGCAGTGTGATGCAGGACTTGGCTGGGGCAGCTGCAGACGCTGGGAGTAGAGCAGGATGAATAATGCACAGCCGCGTCACCCCTGTCGTCATGCACCTCAGTGCTCCGCCACAGGCCACAGACATGTGCTGGGCACTGCACGTCATGTGTATATGTGTGTGCGTGTAGTTTTTGTGCAGTGTGTCTGTGTGTGTGTGTTCAGAGTGAAGCGCTCATAGCTTGCTGTTACATTTGAACTCCTCCATGTTCCCAGCTCCAGAGCACTGAGAGTTGATGTGACATGACAGCACGCGAGAACCTGCTAGAGTCAGAGGGACTTAAGCAGTAAATTGGAATTTGTTAACTGTCATTAGCCATAATTTAGATGGTAGCAATGGTCAAAAACCCAAATGGTGGATACTACTACTATTACAATACTACTGCTACCGCTGCTACCATTTGTAATGGATGATAGCATTGGTGTAAGCGTTCTATCATTTTTTGTTAGTAGCACAAATATTGTTGCCGGTAATTTGTACTATGATCAGAATTGTTTCTTCATCATAATTTCCTTCTGCATTTAGATTGCAGATTTCTTCTTATTCATGCGTGAATACCAGACTTATTCGATTGCCAGCAGCATACCATCCTGCATACCACTGCTGGCTTGCTTCTGAAGCTAAGCAGGGTTGGTCCTGGTCAGTCCCTAGATGAGAGACCAGGTGCTGCTGGAAGTGGTGTTGGAGGGCCAGTATGAGGCACTCTTTCCTCTGGTCTAAAAAACATCACAATGCCCCAGGGCAGTGATTGGGGACGGTGCTGTCTTTCGGATGGGATGTTAAATGAGTGTCCTGACTCTCTGAGGTCGTTAAAGATCCCATGGCACTTGTTGTAAGAGTAGGGGTGTTAACCCCAGTTTCCTGACTAAATTCCCAATCTGGCCCTCAAACAGTCACCTATTAATCCCCAGTTTACAATTGGCTCATTCATCCCCCTCCTCTCCCCTGTAACTATTCCCCAGGTTGTTGCTGTAAATGAGAACGTGTTCTCAGTCAACTTACCTGGTAAAATAATGGATAAAAAAAATCTAAAAAATCAGTCTTTAATAACCCAAGCCTTGGGATTTCCCCCAGCTTGTGGAGACAGGCCTCAGTAGAGCTGCTGCAGTCAAGTCTAGTTACCATTTACCTCACAATGTGACTGACACATTTTACTAAAGGGTGGTGATACAATGGGCATTGTCTCAAACAGCGCTTCGTTTTTTGATGAGTGCCAAGGAGAATTCCGACTTGTGTTCTTTAAATCACAGCAACGTCCCACTGTCACACCACAAAGTCCACAAATCACAGCAGGCGGACCTGCTGGCTAATCATATCCACTGAAATAGTCATAAGCAGCTGACTACAAATTCCCCAAAAGCCTTCCTGGAGGTGAAATGAGATCATTAATGTCAGCGGTAGCTCGCATGGAAGTAAACCACACAGTGATGGAAGGTTTAGTCTGTTGACTGACTGCCGGCATAACTCTACTTTGTGCCCATATGTTCTCTACTTTTGACAGCTTGGGCTGAAATAATAGGCCGTTTGTTTTCCAGAGTACACCTCTATATAATCGGGGACCTTCCAATGGCTCCTATTTGGGAAATGTGCTGAACCTCATTAAATGCTCTTCCTCTAACATCGTCTCTCAGTCTATGTATATCCATGCCTCATCTGTGGTATTTTGCCACCCTGTAGACCCGTCAGTAAATTAATAGGGTAATAAATACTGTGGTGATGACGTATTGTGATGCATCAGGTACATATTGTCTATAACTGAAGAAAGAAAAAGCGTAGTTCTGCAATGTATTAAGTCATAACATTGCTTCCCATTGCAATGCTTCCTATTTCAGCATTGGAACTTGGCTGCAGGGTCCCTGAGTGGGTTAGTGATTTGACTCACACTGGGACAAGTCCCCGCGGGGGATCTGCATGACGGATGCCTTGCCATAAACTCTGGGAAAGAAACAACAAATAAACATGGAAAAAACTTAGTTGGAAAAACAGGATGATAAATGAGTGACTCCACATGCAAAATAAATGGCAAGGCTTGATTTCATAGATCACCTCTTTCTGCTTGATCTGCTGAGCTTATTATGGTAGGGTTCTTAAGCAGGGGATTTTCAAAGGATTTGTTAAATGGATATCCTGGCCACGTGTGAAATTTGTTCTCAACACCTGGAAGAGTTTAATCACATACAGAAAGCATTGAAATTGGAGGCAAAGTTGCAACCATTTTCTGTCCCCATTTGTAGGATAAGGTAGGACAATGGATTGAGAATGAATTGTCTCGAAGGAAAACATGCAAATACAGTATAGTATTGGATTGTATTTTTGTTTCACTTGATTGAAATTGCATCATGGTGACACTTCTGTTATGCTGTAGGTATGAGACAGATATTACAGGGTGTTTAAGGTAGCTACCGTAGGGTTATACCCAGTGGTATGTGTATGTTACCACCCCTGAGAGATTTAGCTTTGGGAGACACCTCACTAAACTCCTCTCAGCATAGGCCTGTTTGAGTTAGATTGTTGTAAAGATTAAAGGCCACAATCAAATCTCATCCTCTGCGCACACTCATTCACTTAATCTCCCTCACACCACTCACACCGTGCAGCACAATAATGTTACCAAATTCTGTTTTGCTCCGACAAGCCAGCAATCATCGCTCGAGCCAAACCTAGCCCCTCCTGGACTGAAAAAAAGAGTTCAGATTAGAGCCAACACCTTGGATTTCATTTGCCTGTCTGCAGTCTAAATATTTGGCTGGTGTGTCAGAGATGACAAGGCTTGTGGCGAGGCTCATGTGCAGTTTTTCTTAGACGCCCCATTGTAAAAACCTCACAGTAGTTTTATAGTCTCATTAACAATACAGTACACAATCAATGCTGGAGGTTTTTCATTTAATTCTGTTTATCTGTTTGCCTAATTATTCCAGAACGCAGAGTGCTTTGCATTTGTTTGCATGCATACCATTTGTACGCCTCTGTCAATAGATGTGATTTGTTTTAAAAGATGGTTTTGTTGTGAGGGTTGAAGTGAGAGTGATGACAATAATTAATATGTTTGGCTATAGACAAAATAGAAATGACTGCAAATATTACCATTGGGCACAAAAGGACATCTAATCTGCAGTGACTGGGATGGTTTGAAACTCAGAGGACTGCCAAACTCCTTCAACGCAGAGCTTTTAATTTATATTTAGTATGAGATATATATAGCTCTGTCCCAAACCCTGTATTCTTGTATATTCACACACACACACACACACACACACACACACACACACACACACACACACACACACACACACACACACACACACACACACACACACACACACACACACACACACACACACACACACACACACACTAGTTTACTTAGGTCTACAGGAGGACCAATAAACCATTGGGTCTGCTTAAGCAACCTAAGTGCTTCTTTCAACATGCCCACAGCTACAGCTGCTATACAAAAATGCATGTGCTTAGTGTCTTAGGATTGTTGGTTGTTAGTATCACTTCATCTCCTCATGGTGTCAACCTTACTTCACCCCTGCGCCACTCATTTAAAAGTCACATAGTACAGGATTACTACATGACACTGTATAATCTCCACTCCGGATGCTGATGTCTCTATGTCTTGGTCTGTCTCTCAATGATGTGCCTGTTCTGCTTCTGTCTGTGACTGTGAATCTGTGTCTGTGTGTGGCGGACCCGGTACAGTAATATTGAGGACAAGCGTCCCATTGTGGGAGGACATAAACCTGCTTTGTGTTGCGCTGGGAGATCTGGCGCTGGGTTCATGTGCTGGACCAAATGAATGGCTGATCTGAATCCGCTTTACACTGGCTTCACTGGGAGAAAGAAAGAGATAGAGAGAGAAAGACAGTCTCTTCTAGTTATAAACCAATCTCCCATTCCTCCTTGTTTTCTATAGAGGAGGATAAATATATAGCTACAGTTGAAGTCGGAAGTTTGCATATACCTTAGCCAAATATATTTAAACTCTTTTTCACAATTACTGACATTTAATCCTAGTAAATATTCCCTGTTTTAGGTCAGTTAGGATCACCACTTTATTATAAGAATGTGAAATGTCAGAATAATAGTAGATCGAATGATTCATTTCATCATTTATTTATTTCATCACATTCCCAGTGGGTCAGAAGTTTACTCAATTAGTATTTAATAGCATTCCCTTTAAGTTGTTTAACTTGGGTTAAACATTTCGGCTAGCCTTCCACAGGCTTCCCACAATAGGTTGGGTGAATTTTGGCCCATTCCTCCTGACAGAGCTGGTGTAACTGAGTCAGGTTTGTAGGCCTCCTTGCTCACACACACATTTTCAGTTCTGCCCACAATTTTTCTATTGGATTGAGGTCAGTGCTTTGTAATGGCCACTCCAATACCTTGACTTTGTTGTCCTTAAGCCATTTTGCCACAACTTTGGGAGTATGCTTGGGGTCATTATCCATTTGGAAGACCCATTTGCGACCAAGCTTTAACTTCCTGACTGATGTCTTGAGATGTTGCTTCAATATATCCACATATTTTTCCTACCTCATGATGCCATCTATTTTGTGAAGTGCACCGGTCCCTCCTGCAGCAAAGCACCCCCACAACATGATGCTGCCACCCCCGTGCTTCACGGTTGGGATGGTGTTCTTCGGCTTGTAAGCCTCCCCTTTTTTCTCCAAACATAACGATGGTTATTATGGCCAAACAGTTCTATTTTTGTTTTATCAGACCAGAAGACATTTCTCCAAAAAGTATGTGCAGTTGCAAACCGTAGACTGGCTTTTTATGGCGGTTTTGGAGGAGATGCTTTTTCCTTGCTGAGCGTCCTTTTAGGTTATGTCGAAATAGGACTTGTTTTAACTGTGGGTATAGATACTTTTGTACCTGTTTCCTCCAGCATCTTCACAAGGTCCTTTGCTGTTGTTCTGGGATTGATTTGCACTTCTCGCACCAAAGTACTTCATCTCTAGGAGACAGAACGCGTCTCCTTCCTGAGCGGTATGACGGCTGCGTGGTCCCATGGTGTTTATACTTGCGTACTATTGTTGGTACAGGTCTACAATTTTTCTTCTGAGGTCTTGGCTGATTTATGTTGATTTTCCCATGATGTCAAGCAAAGATGCACTTAGTTTGAAGGTAGGCCTTGAAATACATCCAAAGGTACACCTCCAATAGATTCAAATGATGTAATTTAGCCTATCAGAAGCTTCTAAAGCCATGATATCATTTTCTGGAATTTTCCAAGCTGTTTAAAAGCACAGTCAACTTAGTGTATGTAAACTTCTGACCCACTGGAATTGTGATACAGTGAATTATAAGTGAAATGATCTGTCTCTAAACAATTGTTGGAAAAATGACTTGTTTCATGCACAAAGTAGATGTCCTAGCCGACGTGCCAAAACTATAGTTTTTTAACAAGAAATTTGAGTGGTTGAAAACTAGTTTTAATGACTCCAACCTAAGTGTATGTAAACTTCTGACTTCAACTGTATATGTTTTGTGTACCGTACTGTATGGTTGAAAAGTCTCTCCTCAATCCATTTGGAAGTAGTCAGTTCAAGGGGCAATCTGCAGTTGCCACATCAATTTTTGGACTTATAAATGAATGATAAATACCCATTGAATCTTGTAGCATATCACTTATAACAGCCTCACATGAGAGTATTTCAACTGTCATTCCCCATCAGGAACCAAAATAACAGCTTGTTTTACTCCAGTGTTTGTAAACAAAGTAAATGTAAACCATCTCTGTACTGGATCAACAACTAGATTCAGCCGTGGCCCCAAACTTGTCTTGAGCGGATGGTCAGGGAGCCGGAACATAATTACAAATCATTTGAATGCAAATAAACCGCAAGAAGCCCCAACAAATATAATTTTTTGACTAAAACATAATCATTTCAAACCTTGCTTACATTTGTATTCAATCACATATAACTCACTAGTGTGCGTGGGAATACGTTGGAACAGATATCCAAAGGTAAAATCACTTGGAGCTGATTTGCTGGTGTTTTTACAGTTTTATGTCCAACAACAACAACAACAACAACAACAACTAAATATATATATATTTGACCTCAAAGCTTGGTTTTCAGCTTTATTTGTTATTCATCTGAGCATATTTCCTTCGTTATGATCCCTTCTTGTTGAGTAAACATGTTTAAAGTGTGCTCTAGTCATACGAATGCGGCTGCTCTATTTTTTTTATGTTTCCATAGAAATACTGTCAAAAACTGAATAGTGTATTTTTGTCCCCCACCATGTGTCTGCTCCTGCTCTGGCTGAGAAGTGTCTATGAGATGTGTCATTACATTATAAACAAATAAGATTTCTTTCTCTCTATGAAACATGATCGTCTTAATTCTCCCTCCCAGGTCTGGAGGAGGAGGAGGGATCCCATAACTAGTACAGTACCTAGTCACTCAGTCAGTCTGCTTGCACATGATTGATGAAGTGTCACTAGGCAGACTGTGATTGCCCTGTGCTCTGCTTGATGGGAACATCCAGATTGTAACAGCCAATAAAGCCCTGCTCTGTTCATATTTCTTCCCTTTACCTTAGCACTAATGAATTATTTTTTATTTCCTGCAGGATATAGACCTACGCACTGACTGGAGTTGATTTATCTGTGGACGACCTGCTGCAAATGGCTGCCCTGCCTGTGTCGCCAGGATGGACAACAGGATTGTCAATAGGATGCGGCCTGAAAAATATCGGCAAGTGAAGATGTCACCTCCGCCAGTGTGAAATCAATGGGGGATACTTGCCATGCGAAGAGCCTTTGAAAGTTTTGACAGCCGCGTGTTTGGGAGGCCTGATACTTTGCCTTTGATTGTACCCCTTCCTGCGAGTGGATCTAAAGTGGATTGTTGCTGCTAGCGCTGTGCTGTGATTAGCCCCTTTAGTGTGTGTGTGTCTACTGGTGTGGCAGAGGGAGCATGCCCCTGCAGAGACCTGGCTGTCTGAAGCTGTACCCTGCCTGGAGGGCCATGCAGCCCCGGCTGGGTGTAGGCCTGGGTCTGGGCCTGGACCTCACCTTCCTGCTGTGGATACTGAGCCTAGCACAGCAGGCCCTTGTCACGGCCTCTCAGAAACTGGACGAGACGGACCCCGTGGTCACCACCGTCTACGGCAAACTGAGGGGCGTCAAGAAGGAGCTCAACAATGAGATCCTGGGACCCGTCATCCAGTTCCTGGGGGTGCCTTATGCCGCACCCCCCACGGGCGAGAGGCGCTTCCAGCCCCCAGAGCCACCCATCTTTTGGCCGGAGGTCCGCAACGCTACGCAGTTCGCCCCGGTCTGCCCCCAGACCATCGTGGAGGGGCGTCTGCCGGACGTCATGCTGCCTGTGTGGTTTACTAACAACCTGGAGATAGTGTCTTCCTACGTACAGGACCAGAGCGAGGACTGCCTTTTCTTAAACATATATGTTCCCACTGAGGATGGTGAGTTAATAGCCAGACCAAAAGGGAAAACAGACCTAAACCAACAACCTCTTTTTAAATATATTCCTGTCTGTTTGCTGACAACAGAGTGAGAAAAGCATGACCTTTGCATGTTTACGTGCATGACACTGCTTTTATGTATGTTACTGTGTACGTGTGTGTGCCAAAGTTTATGTGTGCCTCTGTATGTGTGTGAGTGTATGTGTGTGTGTGTATGTGTGTGTGTGCCTCTATGTGTGTGTGTGTGTGTTTGTGTGTGTGTGTGCGTGTGTGAGTGTGTGTGTGTGTGCGTGTGTGAGTTTGTGTGTGCATGTGTGTGTGAGTTTGTGTGTGAGTTTGTGTGTGTGTGTGTGTGTGTGTGTGTGTGTGTGTGTGTGTGTGTGTGTGTGTGTGTGTGTGTGTGAGTGAGTGAGTGTGTGAGTTTGTGTGTGCATGTGTTTGTGAGTTTGTGTGTGAGTGACTGAGTGTGTGAGTTTGTGTGTGCATGTGTTTGTGAGTTTGTGTGTGAGTGAGTGAGTGAGTGAGTGAGTGAGTGAGTGAGTGAGTGAGTGTGCGGCTGTTCATTAGTCTCCTGATCCCTCCACCCACATGCACATCGTCCTGTCCACCACAGCATGTCCATTCAGGTGAGACTGGTTCCTCCCTTCTTTCTCCTCTTCTCATCCTCTTCCTCCTCTTCCTCCTCCCCCTCCTCCTCACTCCTGACTGACAGTGGCTCATCATCTGTCCATTGTGTGTAGGCACAATGAATAGAGCTCATCAAGGAAGAAGCTCATGTAAATAATGATTATTGATTGATTCACTGACTTATTGATTCATGAACTAAGCCAATAAGAGCAACTCTCTTTGTTAACTCATTTTTCCTTCCTCAGCAGTCAGATAGTGGTGTTGCATGCTCCAACTGTCCTTAATGGAGCTCCATGTTATTTTTTAGTCTTCTATTCATTTTACAGTAAAAAGAATATCCAAGGAATGTGCCAGGAAACCGGGCAAGAAAATATGTAGACAAGGAGGTATGTATGCACTGGAATAAATAACACAGAAAACAGAGAAGGGCCCCAAAAAAGCCAGCTGCATGGGGCCACAGAGAGAGGAGTCTCTCCTCCCCAGGCAGCACACTACCAAGAGGAGAGGAGATGGGGCACTCTGATTGGCTGCCAGGTCCTAGGTCAGAGAGTCTCCTGTAATTGATGACATGTGTGAGGAGTTAACTGTGGGGGACGACGTCCACTCTTAAATTAGATGGGCGCACGGTGAACTTGCAGAGTCTAATCTCAATTAAAAGGGATGGTATCCCTGTTCCATTGGCTTGATCTGGCTGTATCGATCATGGCTTCATCAAGATAATGTCCTCTAGGCTCCCTCCCTCCCCACTCCTCCCTCTCCTTCCTTCTCTCCCTCTCTTCTGCTGGTTGGCAGAGTGGCAGTTCATTGTGCCTCTCAGGGCCGGTGACAGTGCCCTTGATAAGGCTTGTGGTGTTAATGCAGCCACTCTGGCAGGCAGGGAGCACTCATTAAACATCCTCTCTCTGTGTCCTCTCTCTCCTCTCTTCTGAGTGACACACACACAGGGCAGGGCAACCCCTCTCCAACCCTCCTCCCCTTCGTTGATCTAGTCACACATATAGTATTTTTGTGAACATATAGCTCCAATCTCTTTAAGAGGTGTATATACTTAATTTACCCTTACTAACTAATCCTGTCATAACATGCCCCCTCTCTCCCTGTTCGTCCTTGCCTTACCATTTGACCTCCCTTCCTGCCAGTCAGAGCTACCATGTTGACCCCCACCCCCACCCTTCCACTTAACAGAGAAATGAGAGTATGACAGATTTCACATGACCCCTCCCATGTGATACAGCAAGTGCAGGCCATGAAGTGGCTGATAACACCTTTTAATATTTCATATTTTTAATGCTCACTTTATGATGTAAAAAACTTACAATGAACATGTTACTGTGTTTTGCCACATTGTCTATCCAAGTGTTCTTATTGCCTACAAATACATTTAGACCTCAGTGACATCAGTAATGCAGTAAAGAGTCATGTTTTGTTAGTAGGCTATTTATCATAATTCCAGCCCACATTGTTAATAGGATTTCAACTTTACAGATGAGGATTTCTCAGTCACATTGATAGTTACAGAGGAGAGCTAGTTCACCCTCTATATCCTCTGTAATACTGCAGAGCTTTTTAGTTATGGTTGGTATTCATTCAATATTCTGTTCCTTTGGGCACATTTGAAGCTGGGTGTTTGGTGGTAATTCAGGTTAAACTGTGATAATGTGGTCCTTCTACATGAGTGCATCTTTTGATCCATTGATATTCAAACATAGAAGATATGCCACTCTGCATGAATGTCTTTGATGTGGAAGTAATTTGCAGCAGCATTTTGACTTAACATAAGTGTTATGCAATATTATGATTTGCCAGCTCTCATCTGTCAGAATAGGACATGAACACATACTACCCATCCACTAAGATATCAGTTAAGATATTAGTTAGCTTGTTCTTGGAATTTGCGTCGACATTGAGGGTACACTCTTCCAAAGAAAAGGTGCTATATAGAACCGAAAATAGTTATTTGGTTGTCCCCATAGGAGAACCCTTGGAAGAACCCTCTTGGTTCCAGATAAAACTATTTTAGGTTCCATACAGAACCGTTTCCACAGAGGGGAAACCTGTTGGAACCCTTTTTTCGAAGAGTATACTACAGAGCTGATTTAGAATGAATCTGTGTAGTTGGGGAAAGTTGGTGAAGCTTAAATGAAGCTCTTTCTGCCAGCTCTATAATCGGTTTGAACATGGATTCTATGAGCCGCTGTTCATTTGTTACAATGACACACAGCGGAGCACTTCGGCTGCATGAGTTTTAAAAAAGCTTCCAAAGTTAGTAACTACCACATTTAAATTTCAGACTTGATTTGCCCTAGTGAAAAATGTATCAACCCCTACTAAAAATGTCCATTAATTATAATCCACATAATAATTCACATTTCCTGTTGCTGCAGGATTATTTCCCCCCTGTAGCAAACTGTCTCAAATGAAGATCCTACATCTGTAGTAAGTCTGCAGTACTCCAAATAACTGAAACCCAGTGTAGTTAGTAGTGTTATCATGATGGCAGTTTTACACATAGCATTGGTCGCTCCAGCGGGGTACATAGTTGCCCTTAGCACTATTTGGTACTTCTCAGTTGACACAGAACCCCCCTCCCCCACCTCCCTCAGTCCTCTTTCCATTTATGAGGCCTCGTCCCAGTTTTGTAATGGTTGAAGGGGGCTCCTGGGGGAGGTGCAGGGCCTCACACGGAGGCAGGAATAGATTTTTACAGCTTCAATACATTTCCAGCATTCTCCCCACTGTGTCTCCGGAGAGAAGCTGTCTGTAAAACCTGGGCTAAATTTCTGTCTGTTTTTGAGGTGTGCTGTAACTTTGTTCATGTGGGCTGAAGTACTATAGTATGTGTGGGTGAGTGAATGTGTATGATTGTCTGTTTGTGTGTGTGTGTGTGTGTGTGTGTGTGTGTGTGTGTGTGTGTGTGTGTGTGTGTGTGTGTGTGTGTGTGTGTGTGTGTGTGTGTGTGTGGTTGGACATATTGGTGTTACCATGCATTTCAGCCTTTTGTCTGTAGGAGAGAGAGAAAGCACCAGACTTGTGTGTGTGTGTGTGTGTTTGTGCAGGACGTGGGTGTGCATGTGTAGACTTTTCTGAACACTTACAAATTGCCTTGCTCTCTCTCAGGAAATCAGAGATTAATTATTCTAGTGGCGATTGTAAAAATCACCTGTAGTTTGTGCTAAGTGTATTACATTTTAACAGAAGTTTACAATGGTGGGCTCAGCATTTTGAAATGCAGCTTGCAGAATAAAAATCAGGCCGTGAGTGAAGGAATTATAGCTTGGTAGAGTGTGGAAAGACCCTATATGTTATTCATGTTGGATTGGAGTCTCTCGGAGGACTGCAGGGTATGATGTGTTTGCACATGAACTGCATGGTATGATGTGTGTGCACATGGAATGCAGGGTATGATATGTGTGCACATGGACTGCAGGGTATGATATGTGTGCACATGGACTGCAGGGTATGATATGTGTGCACATGGACTGCAGGGTATGATGTGTGTGCACATGGACTGCAGGGTATGATATGTGTGCACATGGACTGCAGGGTATGATGTGTGTGCACATGGACTGCAGGGTATGATATGTATGCACATGGACTGCAGGGTATGATATGTGTGCACATGAACTGCAGGGTATGATGTGTTTGCACATGAACTGCAGGGTATGATATGTGTGCACATGGACTGCAGGGTATGATATGTGTGCACATGGACTGCAGGGTATGATATGTGTGCACATGGACTGCAGGGTATGATGTGTGTGCACATGGACTGCAGGGTATGATATGTGTGCACATGGACTGCAGGGTATGATATGTGTGCACATGGACTGCAGGGTATGATATGTGTGCACATGGACTGCAGGGTATGATATGTGTGCACATGGACTGCAGGGTATGATATGTGTGCACATGGACTGCAGGGTATGATATGTGTGCACATGGACTGCAGGCTATGATATGTGTGCACATGGACTGCAGGGTATGATATGTGTGCACATGGACGCAGGGTATGATGTGTGTGCACATGGACTGCAGGGTATGATGTGTTTGCACATGAACTGCAGGGTATGATGTGTGTGCACATACACATGGTTTTATCCACTGTGTTATAAGTATGTGAGTCGTGGGGACTGCTCTGTAGATTTAGCAAGGTGCCTCCAGACAATATTTGTGGGAAATCGAATCCGTTAATTTTCAATTGATCGATCGTGATTTCAATACTGAGAGGCACTTTTCAATCTGAAAAAGTAATATCTCACTTGGTTCTGAAGGCTCCATGCTCTCTCCCCGAGTTTCCATCAACTGAGGTATGAAAACGTTGATTGGAAATTCTCCCCTGATCTTTTATGCTGCAGCAGGAAGAATGGTGGCTGAAACATGTACTATTGTTGTAAGGCTGAGAGCTCGGTACAGATGGCATTCCAAGGTGCCAGTGTTGATAACTACAGCTAACTATGAATGACAACTGTATTATGAGAAATATAGATGAGTATCTTATGTTTTGAATCTTTAATAAAGGGCATTAAACTGGAGAAAATAGGCTAGACTCATTATACAACTCCTCATGTAGTCGGGAAACAATGGCAAACAACAAACCTAATATTGCTTTCCGTACTGTTCATTTCTCAGAAATTATATTTTGCTGCAGTATGAAATGAATTGCATTTCAAATATGCTGTTGGAACAACACATATTGCTGCTGAGAAGTAACAGCTTTTTGCTGTAGTTTCAATTTCATATTTGCAGCCATTCTTTATGGGCGTTTGCAAAAATGTCCTTACACTATGTAATGCATGAGGCCATTTGTTACAATGATGATGGAGAAAATTCAACAATGACATTGCAGTGGGGTAGAGAGGGAAATGTTTGTTTTGCTTCAAGCAAGCAGTGTCAATAGTTATAGTGTTGATGCACAGACACGCAAACCCTTGCAAACCCTTGCACTTTTACACATGCTAACATGTTCAGAGCAGTAGGCTTTGATCCTGTCACTTTTTTGTGATCTCATGGCCTATTCCTTGGAATTCAGAGCAGGGTTGAATAGAGGCTCTTTAAGAAAACACAGGCCCGGATGTGCAATGCTGCAGTGAAGGAGAGAGCGAGGGAGAGAGAGAGAGAGAGAGAGAGAGCGAGAGGGGGAGAGAGAGAGAGAGAGAGAGAGAGAGAGAGAGAGAGAGAGAGAGAGAGAGAGAGAGCGAGAGAGAGAGCCAGAGCCAGAGCCAGTGGGTGATATAATGTTTGGACCGACTTGGTCGGTGGCAGCTGTGATAAATTCTGAAATGCCAATTCACTGCGGCCCATTTTAAAGGGCCAGGACACACTTTAGTTCAGAGCTGCTGTGTGCCTTATTTGACCATTTATTTATCTACATTGGGAAGCTGTTGAACATAATCTTCCTTGACTTACAATCCACTAATTGCCAAAGGACATGTCCGCTTTGTGTCAGAAGACTGGGAGGTTTCACGCAAGTAGAATGGCAATGCCAATGGCAACCTATGATGAAACCTTTTGAACTTGATTTAAAGATAATACAGAATTGAAAAGCGGCTTGTTTGTTGGTTCCGTGACTGATAAAACCCCACAGGGAACCTTTTACTGAATTAGTAGGCTTTATACAGGCCTTGAATTATGGATACCTAGGATTGTATACTAAGGATACCTTGAACTCTACCTGACAGAGGAGATGTGTTTTTTCTATTTGCACTATAGCCCAGAAATGTGTCAATATACATTAACCAATTGCCATTGATAGTTGTACATCAGTTTGAACACATGTAATAGCTGTCAGGATGGCATTTACATAAGTCCACAGCATCAGGCTTTTTTTCTGGCTACCAACTGCACACCCATTCTTGTGATGAGGGAGTATGACATTTGGTTTTAGCCGACTGCCAAGTCACTTTAATTACAGTTTACTCTAAATTGTGGAGCGTTGGATGAAACAGACTGCATGCCGCACTTAGGGGAGGGGGGGAGACAGAGAGAAGGTCTGAGTGACAAGCTGTTGCAGATGGCCACCATGCAGGAGAATCTAAGTAAATGCAGGTTTCACCTTGACTTGACAATGGAAACAGAACATCTGACCCAGAGTGTGTTAATCACTGGGCTCTAATTTTTACCTCCCAGCTGCTTACATCTAGTATTCACCTCATCCTACAGTCTTTCTGTTTACTGTAGTCACACATGAGCAGGAGAAAGGTCATCGGCACACTCTCATTCCCATGAAAACATTTGTAATATTTATGGCCCCCTAACAATTATGTTTAAATTACAGAGAGGTTAGTGCTGGAATAAAAAGTAATAAGATGTCATTTGCACATACAGTCTACCATAAATTATTAGCCTGGAGCCACGTTCTACTGAGGTGCTCCATACCAGAGGGTGTCATTAATAAATGTTTAACCCCAGTAGTTGTCGAGGCGGCTTTGAGATGCCTATTAAAAAGAAGTCCATGGGGATTTGAAATAATTAAGTTCTGTCACCCTGTGTCCACCTGTTTTAATGTTTAATTTCAAACCAAAGTCAGGACTGGTCAAGAATGGTACAGGGGGACTTGAATGCGTCGGAGACCAAGCCACAAATTACCCAGCTCCCAGGTCTCCGATGCTCCCACTCTCCACCAAACATTTCGTTATTGACCTGGAGTTAAAGCCAGTAATTAGTTTCACCAATCCGCGGAAGTGTGACTTATTGGAATTTAAGGCTTCTGCCAGTCAAAGGGATAGCAGATCACTTTCTCCCCTGCCTCGCCATCTCTTACACACTCATATACAGTACACACACACCAATACACCCTGAAGTGTCCAGATACAGTCCACCACAGCAAAATCAATGGTCCTCTTTATCTGCTGTCACTGCCAAGGCTGCAATAGACACCTCAGTGCCTCTAATTAGATGAGAGCTGTCAATAACTCATCACTCCCGTCATTAAGCATATTGGAAACCAGGAAATGGGCCACAGTCATTTTCTTTTCACTGGTTCAGCGACTTGCCACATTGTCCGTCCCCTGACGGTGACAGTGTGCATTGTTGTTATTCCAGGGGTCATTTAATCACAGAGAGTTCATAATGTGTGCAGGCAGGTGGAAATGTAACATGTACTCTGGCAGGTGGCTTCTCCACTGAGCTTGCAGCCAAGCGAAAGGCAAAGGCAAAGGTGATGAATAACGCCGGGGTGGAGGAGTACATTGAGACGATCAGTAAACAGGCAGACTTGGAGAAATCAGGAAAAGCCTGAAGGTCCACAAGCAGTTGAAACTATGAGGAGTTCACCTTGAATAATAATGACCGGGCAGAACCATCAATCCCTGTGGCAGTCGGGCAGTGGCAGGGAGGGAGTGAGGGGGGTAGGGGGAGCTTCAGTATCAGATCGCTGTTAATATTCTGTGTCAACTGTGCAGTCTGCTTACAGCAGAATTGTACGTGGACACAATAGATCATTTAAAGCAAAAAAGAACAAGCAAGATGTCTTATAAGTAAGCTAAAGTAAATCCAGGGCAGAGTATTATACGTATATACGTCACCCCGCTCCTCCGCTCTCTCCACTGGCTTCCAGTTGAAGCTCGCATCCGCTACAAGACCATGGTGCTTGCCTACGGAGCTGTGAGGGGAACGGCACCTCAGTACCTCCAGGCTCTGATCAGGCCCTACACCCAAACAAGGGCACTGCGTTCATCCACCTCTGGCCTGCTCGCCTCCCTACCACTGAGGAAGTACAGTTCCCGCGCAGCCCAGTCAAAACTGTTCGCTGCTCTGGCCCCCCAATGGTGGAACAAACTCCCTCACGACGCCAGGACAGCGGAGTCAATCACCACCTTCCGGAGACACCTGAAACCCCACCTCTTTCAGGAATACCTAGGATAGGATAAAGTAATCCTTCTCACCCCCTCAAAAGATTTAGATGCACTATTGTAAAGTGGCTGTTCCACTGGATGTCTTAAGGTGAACGCACCAATTTGTAAGTCGCTCTGGATAAGAGCGTCTGCTAAATGACTTAAATGTAAATGTAAATGAGTACGACCCTGCCTCACACAGGAAGCAGCGCAGGTCCTAATCCAGGCACTTGTCATCTCCCGTCTGGATTACTGCAACTCGCTGTTGGCTGGGCTCCCTGCCTGTGCCATTAAACCCCTACAACTCATCCAGAACGCCGCAGCCCGTCTGGTGTTCAACCTTCCCAAGTTCTCTCACGTCACCCCGCTCCTCCGCTCTCTCCACTGGCTTCCAGTTGAAGCTCGCATCCGCTACAAGACCATGGTGCTTGCCTACGGAGCTGTGAGGGGAACGGCACCTCAGTACCTCCAGGCTCTGATCAGGCCCTACACCCAAACAAGGGCACTGCGTTCATCCACCTCTGGCCTGCTCGCCTCCCTACCACTGAGGAAGTACAGTTCCCGCGCAGCCCAGTCAAAACTGTTCGCTGCTCTGGCCCCCCAATGGTGGAACAAACTCCCTCACGACGCCAGGACAGCGGAGTCAATCACCACCTTCCGGAGACACCTGAAACCCCACCTCTTTCAGGAATACCTAGGATAGGATAAAGTAATCCTTCTCACCCCCCCTTGAAAGATTTAGATGCACTATTGTAAAGTGGCTGTTCCACTGGATGTCTTAAGGTGAACGCACCAATTTGTAAGTCGCTCTGGATAAGAGCGTCTGCTAAATGACTTAAATGTAAATGTAAATGTAGTATTTGCATCCATTTATTTTCAATAGAGATATTTAATGAGGACACTGTACAAGTCAAATCCCCTCCATCTTCTGCTTTCAAATTGAACAACAGGAATGGCGGCATACTCCAACATTAGATGTACCTTTATGCCTTTCAGCCTATATGTTTGTCAATAATGGATCCAAAGATATTCACCCATGATGAAAGCAGGCGTTTGAAGTCACCAGAGAGAGTTCTTGATAGATTGGAGCTGCTGGACCCGCTGGCAAAGAAACCATTTCTCCATTAATATTCATTCAACAAGTAGACAATCTTATCAAAAAGGGGCAGAGGGGAAAAAACATAAATGTGTTTGATTTTAATAATTAGTACATGACAATGCATGAAACCAAAACTATGACAGATCTATAAAATTTGAAAATATAGTGCATATGGAAAGTATGCAGACCCATTTACTTTTTCCAGATTTTGTTACGTTACAGCCTTATTCTAAAATGGATTTAAAAAATACACAATTCCTCATAAATCTACACACAATACCCCATACTGACAAAGCAAAAACAGTTTGACATTTTTAGAACACCTACTCATTCAAGGGTTTTTCTTTATTTGTACTATTTTCTACATTGTAGAATAATAGTGAAGACATCAAAACTATAAAATAACACATGTAGTAACCAAAAAAGTGTTAAACAAATCAAACTATATTTTATACTTGAGATACTCCGAAGTAGCCACCCTTTGCCTTGATGACAGCTTTGCACACTCTTGTCATTCTACTCAACAAGATTCATGTGGAATGCTTTTCCAACAGTCCTGAAGGAGTTCCCACATATGCAGAGCACTTGTTCGCTGCTTTTCCTTCACTCTGCAGTCCAACTCATCCCAAACCATCTCAACTGGGTTGAGTTCGGGTCATTGTGGAGGCCAGGTTAACAGGACAATGACCCTAAACACACCTCCAGGCTGTGTAAGGGCTATTTGACGAAGAAGTAGAGTGATGGAATGCTGCGCAGTGATGGAGTGGCCTCCACAATCACCCAATCTCAACCCAATTAAGATTGTTTGGGATGAGTTGGACGGCAGAGTGAAGGGAAATCAGCCGATAAGTGTATGTGTCAGCATATGTGGTAACTCCTTCAATACTTTTGGAAAAGCATTCCTTATGAAGCTGGTTGAAAGAATGCCAAGAGTGTGCAAAGCTGTCATCAAGGCAAACGGAGGCTACTTTGAAGAATCTAAAATCTATTTTGATTTGTATAACACTGTCAGGGAGCTAGGAGTTGGTGGGTGCGGAGTCAGGCGCAGGGAGCAGAGGGTTTTGGGTTTCCGTAATTTATTCCGGACAGAACAAGGTCATGCCAAAACAATAGGCGACAAATACTGACCTACCCAAAACAGGACACCAAAACAGTCCAACAAATAAACCAACGCAACCATCCAAACACAGCAGAAAATAAACCCGCACAAAAGCAGGCGGGCATAGACGGCTTAAATAGCCCTGAACAAAAACCCCAAACGAGAAACAGGTGAAACCAATAAAGACATAACCAACAGAAAAGGAAAAGGGAATCAGTGGCAGCTAGTAGACCGGTGACGACGACCGCCGAGTGCCGCCCAAACAGGAAGAGGAGCCACCTTCGGTGGAAGTCATGACAAACACTTTTTAGGTTTTGATGTCTTCACTATTATTCTACAATGCAGAAAATAGTTTTTTTAAAACAAGATACTCAGGTCTGATGAAACCAATATTAAACTCTTTGGCCTGAATGCCAAGCGTCTAGAGGAAACCTGGCACCATCCCTATGGTGAAGCATGGTGGTGGCAGCATCATACTGTGAGGATGTCTTTCAGTGGCAGGGATTTGGAGACTAGTCAGGATCGAGGGAAAGATGAACGGAGCATAGTACAGAGAGATCCTTGATGAAAACCTGCTCCAGAGCGCTCAGGGCCTCAAACTGAGGCAAAGGTTCACCTTCCAACAGGACAACAACCCTAAGCACACAGCCAAGACAACGCAGGAGTGGCTTCAGGACAAGTCTCTGAATGTCCTTCAGTACCCGAGCAAGAGCCCGGATTTGAACCCCATCCAACGCTCCCAGTCCAACCTAACAGAGCTTGAGAGGATCTGCAGAGAATAATGGGAGAAACTCCCCAAATACAGGTGTGCAATGCTTGTAGCGTCATACCCAAGAAGACTTGAGGCTGTAGTCGCTGCCAAAGGTACTTCAACAAAGTATTGAGTCTGAATACTTACAGTATGTACATTTCATTTTTCAGTTTGTTAAATTATAAATCAGCAAAAAATGTTTTATAAAATCAGTTTTCGTTTTGTCATTATGGGTTATTGTGTGTTGATTGATGAGAGAAAAAATATATTTAATACATTTTAGAAAAAGAAAACAAAATGTAGAAAAAGTGAAAGGGTCTGCATATTTTCAGAAGGCAGTGTATATACAGTAGAATAGAGGAGAATATCTTCTATCTCTACTCCTAATGTTGAGAGTTAATTACACTCACTGGAGTATATGACATAGGCTTTGAAAAAGCACCCGCAAGTACCAGCCGCAGCATATACCACTTGCTGTTCGTGAGCTTTCTTGACTTGGATATTTTTGCCGGCACGTGTCTGAACTTTGTTTAACCAGCTTAACAGCTGCTAGGAGTTTATACTTCCTATTCCAATTATATTGTGGGGAGTTCAAATAAATAAAAAATATCTACCATATCTATTAATTTTTAAATGTTGATTAGGCATACTTTTTCTTGCCATTATCATTCACCTGATGATATGTCTGGCAGACATATCAGTGTGGATGACGGATCACCACCTCAAGCTGAACCTCGGCAAGACGGAGCTGCTCTTCCTCCCGGGGAAGGACTGCCCGTTCCATGATCTCGCCATCACGGTTGACAACTCCATTGTGTCCTCCTCCCAGAGCGCTAAGAACCTTGGCGTGATCCTGGACAACACCCTGTCGTTCTCAACTAACATCAAGGCGGTGGCCCGTTCCTGTAGGTTCATGCTCTACAACATCCGCAGAGTACGACCCTGCCTCACACAGGAAGCGGCGCAGGTCCTAATCCAGGCACTTGTCATCTCCCGTCTGGATTACTGCAACTCGCTGTTGGCTGGGCTCCCTGCCTGTGCCATTAAACCCCTACAACTCACTCAGAACGCCGCAGCCCGTCTGGTGTTCAACCTTCCCAAGTTCTCTCACGTCACCCCGCTCCTCCGCTCTCTCCACTGGCTTCCAGTTGAAGCTCGCATCCGCTACAAGACCATGGTGCTTGCCTACGGAGCTGTGAGGGGAACGGCACCTCAGTACCTCCAGGCTCTGATCAGGCCCTACACCCAAACAAGGGCACTGCGTTCATCCACCTCTGGCCTGCTCGCCTCCCTACCACTGAGGAAGTACAGTTCCCGCTCAGCCCAGTCAAAACTGTTCGCTGCTCTGGCCCCCCAATGGTGGAACAAACTCCCTAACGACGCCAGGACAGCGGAGTCAATCACCACCTTCCGGAGACACCTGAAACCCCACCTCTTTAAGGAATACCTAGGATAGGATAAAGTAATCCCTCTCCCCCTTAAAAGATTTAGATGCACTACTGTTCCACTGGATGTCATAAGGTGAATGCACCAATTTGTAAGTCGCTCTGGATAAGAGCGTCTGCTAAATGACTTAAATGTAAATGTAAATGTAATGATAAGACAAGATGTGCATTTTTTAAAATGTATTCTAAGATATAATGGGGGCCCCTAGGTCGCTGGGTTGCCTGGGCAAGAGAAGGTTGAAGCCCCCTGCCGTAGCATACTTCCCAGAGGTTTTAAAGCATGTCCCCCACTGGGTCAATCACATGCCTGACTTTATCGAGACAGTGATCGACTCTATATAGATGGAGCACCTTTTAAAGTGTGAGTTTTTGCTCCTTTTCTTGTGGGACTGACTTTGGATCATCCTACTTAAATCGCTCCCTAAGCTAGGATGTCATGCTTTGTTGTCTATTTTATGTTTGTGGGTGATCGTAGAAGCTGAGTGTATCAGTGTCTTTGTGTAAGAGATCTAAGCCCAAAAGAAGTTAATGTTAGACATGCCGGTTTGCCTGTGAGCGGGGTCCCTGGGCAAGTAAAGGTTGAAGAACCCTGGCGTATAATGTAGTTACATTATTTTCATATAATATAGGAATTTGTCTGTTCAAGGCTGACTGTGATACTGCAGGTTGTTGTATCCAGAAAGCAGGATTCCCCATTAAAGTCAATGCGAAAAAATGGCAATAATTAGTGGTAAATAGTAATGTAAATACGTATATACAGTACCAGTCAAAAGTTTGGACACACCTACTCATTCAAGGATTTTTTTTTTTTTTTTGTTATACTAATATTTATATACATTGTAGAATAATAGTGAAGACATCAAAACTATGAAATAACACATATGGAATCATGTAGTAACCAAAAGGTGTTAGACAAACCCCAAAATATATTTTAAATTCTTCAAAGTAGCCACCCTTTGTCTTGATGGGATCTTTGCACACTCTTGGCACTGTCTCAACCAGCTTCACCTGGAATGCTTTTCCAACAGTCTTGATGGAGTTCCCACATATTCTGAGCACTTGTTGGCTGCTTTTCCTTCACTCTGCAGTCCAACCCATCACAAACCATCTCAATTGGGTTGAGGTCAGGTGATTGTGGAGGCCAGGTCATCTGATGTAGCACTCCATCACTCTCCTTCTTGGTCAAATACACAGCCTGGAGGTGTGTTGGGTCATTCTCCTGTTGAAAAACAAATTACAGTCCCACTAAGCACAAACCAGATGGGATGGCGTATCACTGCAGAATGTGATGCTAGCCATGCTGGTTAAGTGTGCCTTTAATTCAAAATACATCACTGACAGTCTCACAAAGACAAGGAGGTTGGAACCAAAAATCTCAAATCTAAATTTTGACTCAGAGTACAGATTTCCACCGGTCTAATGTCCATTGCTCGTGTTTCTTGGCCCAGGCAAATCTCTTCTTCTTATTTGTGCCCTTTAGTAATGGTTTCTTTGTAGCAATTCAACCATGAAAGCCTGATTCAAACAGTCTCCTCTGAACAGATGACGTTGAGATGTGTCTGTTACTTTAACTTTGTGAAACATTTATTTGGGCTGCAATTTCTGAGGTGCAGTTAACTCTAATGAACTTATCCTCTGCAGCAGAGGAAACGCTGGGTCTTCCTTTCCTCTGGCTGTCCTCATGAGAGCCAGTTTCATCATAGCACTTGATGGTTTTTTCGACCGCACTTGAAGAAACTTTCCGGATTGTCTGAGCTTCATGTCTTAAAGTAATGATGGACTGTCATTTCTCTGTTTTTTTTAGCTGTTCTTGCCATAATATTTGCTTTTACCAAATAGGGCTATCTTCTGTATACCACCCCTACCTTGTCGCAACACAACTGATTGGCTCAAATGCATTAAGAAGGAAATAAATACCACACTTTTAACAAGGCACACCTGTTAATGGAAATGCATTCCAGGTGACTACCTCATGAAGCTGGTTGAGAGAATGCCAAGAGTTTACAAATTTGTCATCAAGACAAAGGGTGGCTACTTTGAAGAACCTCAAATATAAAATATATTTAGATTTTTATAACAATTTTTTGGTTACTACATGATTCCATAGTTTTCATGTCTTCACTATTATTCTACAATGTAGAAAATAGTAAAAATAAAGAAAATCCCTTGAATGAGTAGTTGTTGTCCAAACTTTTAACTGCTACTGTATATATTTTTAGAAGACAATCAGGGTACCAATAATTGATTCTATTACACCAGACGTATATCCTTGAACTGACTATTTTAAAATCACACACAGAATAAGTTATTAGGAAAGTTTAGTTGCTACCTGCAATACCCATGTCTGTCTTCCACTTGAGCTACTCAATGAGAGGGGGCAGTTGTTCGCCACTGGTACCATCCTGCAATGTGACTTTGGAGTAGCTCAAACTGAGCATGTTATGTCTTGAGAATCCCCCCCATTAGACGCCATCTTAACAAACTAAAACCGACTTCCTGATCTTAAATTGGTTTTGTCCATTTATATATACGTTCTATGGTTCAACTCTTCGGTGTTAGTAATTATACATTTGCAGCAACGCTCCCTACCCAACCTGACAGAGCTGGAGAGGATCTGCAGAGAAGAATGGGAGAAACTCCTCAAATACAGCTGTGCCAAGCTTGTAGTGTCATACCCAAGAAGACTCATGGCTGTAATCGCTGCCACATGTGCTTCAACAAAGTACTGAGTAAAGAGGCTGAATACCTATGTAAATGCATTATTTCCTTTTTTAATTCATTAGCTAAAATAAAAAAAATAAAAATGTTTTTTCTTTGTCATTATGGGGTATTGTGTGTAGATTATTGAAGAAAAAAATATTTTATTAATTTTAGAATAAGGCTTTAATGTAACAAAATGTGGAAAAAGTCAAGGGGTCTGAATACTTTCCAAAGGCACTGTATGCTGCTTTCTTCCACCTTCTAGCTCCAGTAATTGTAGCATAACCTTTAAAACAGCAGGATCGTCTCTATGCATTCAGCTTGAATAATCTGTCTGTCTGTTGCAGGCAGCACAGGACCCAGTCACTGCAGGCATTGCATCAGGGTTCATTTTGTGGGAGCAGTAAATTCTGTTCTAGTCAGGGTCGCAGGTAAGAATTCCAATAATATTGGACAGGCAATGGTCAGGGTCACATATGCAATCTCCCTCCAGTACTACTCCATAAAGAGCGCAATCGGAAGCCTTAGCACAAAAAAACAGAACCACAGAGAAAAACAGCAAAAACATTAATAATGAAAGATTAAGGGCCAAATCTTGTAGGGGTCAAATCATTTTTTGCTGGAGATTATAACAAATGTAAGGAGCATATTTTCCACGTATATTTCAGGACTATTTGTGACTTCATATATAGCTAGCAGCGATTTTACCTCTAAAGCTGTCAGGCATTCTAATTGTTGGTTCTGATTGACCAGTGTAGTGGCATATAATAAATGTGGCTAATTATCCACCTCCTTCCTCATAAAAAAAGATGACAAGAAAACCAGGCTGAAAATCAGGTCAGCCTCTTGACATGGCAGAGCCACAGCAGTCCCAAGATTTGAAATAGCATGATTGTAACTCACACTCATTTTCTGCTGTTCCCTGATGTTTGAATAATCGCAGGGAGTTAGCCTGGCTTTGACACCTATTGTGCTTGATGGCAGTCCACTGTGACTTGGCCCTCTTTGTTCCGCTGTTTAAATGTTCTATCTGGCTGCGGACACAGAGGCCTGTGTTTAATTGTATTCAGGGCTGTTTGCTTGGGATTCTGGAGCGCCATTATGCCAGGAAGTCGGGTTAATTGGTGTTTCTGCTGATAGGAAGGACCTTTAAAGAGCTCAAACTGAGTTTGACGTCTCTGGCCACTTATTGCTCAATGCCTCTCAAGCCACTGCTATAGCAGAGCAGTAATAGTTTCACTGAGGCAGCTTAGAGCAACAGTTCCCACTGTACTGTGTAACACAGGGTGTAGGAACAGCGACTTGTCATCTTCTCCTCTCGTGACACCTGTCTCAGTGCACTCTCAATAGTGGGAGAGAGGGAAACCTTAACAATTTACAGATTGTGTTTGCCAAACGTTCCCATATATCAAAGGAAATTTGCACCTGGCTGATGCCTTGCTTTTTACTTCCAAAGGCATTTCAAAGTTTGTCAGGGAGATAAACAGCTCCAAAGAAATAGGGTGAAATGCTGTTTTTCTTCAAATCATTGTATTTCTGGCGTTCCTCTTAAGCCCTCAGATTTTATGGTCGCCTGCTTGTCGCCTGCAGTTCTTAGGCGATGAAGCTGAGGCTCACCACATCCCAGTGCCCCTCCCATCTTGCTCTCTGATATCTGCCACTGTCATCTTCCTTCAGCTAGTCATTGATCAGGCCTTGTTCTCGGTCTCTTTGACAGAAGCCAATTTGTTTGGATCATGTGGTTTGTGAGGATGCGTCACCAAAGCCATGGCTGGACCCCTCTGTAACGTGCCCTCATGTCCCCCCTCCTTCTACTTCTGTACTTGGCAGAAAGGGGCTCTTTTTGACGCCTAATGATGATTTGACAGACTTAATAACGAACAGGCATTGGCCTTTTAGCATTTAGCGGAAATATGTTTTTGACACAATAAAAGGAGGGCCGATAAATCACTGTGGTCTCTAATTATCCCAGGGGAGAAGAGTGATTAATGGGAGCCTGGACCTTTTGAAGGACAGACAGACAGGCTGCTAGCCCAGCAGGAGAGATGAGATGAGACAAACAATGGGGTGTCAAATAGATGATTCCCTCCCTCGCCCCACTTAGCTATGGGCCATGCCTGCTGTTTAGCACAGCAGCACACCTTTTGTGAGGGGCCCTCTTAAAGCAGACAGAGCACTAACTACCCAAGGGCTGGTTCAGTCTTCGGATAGTTAGATGTAACCTATAATGATTCATGTGCAGAATTGATTGATAGGAAATGGTGGGTCTGTTTCAACATATATTCATTGTAAATGACAGAAGGGCACCAAGCTTTGCAGTTGTCAGCTGTAGAGTCAGTACAGTATATTGTATAACAACTCCATCAGGCCTAGATTCAGAAGATTACATTTTCAGAACTGTATTCAGCATTCATTTTCCACAGCGCCGTAATGGCAATGCAGCAGACTTTAAGGACAGGCTGAGTCTGACAGAAAGCCCCCCTGATAGCCCCTTCCTTCCCATTCTCTTTCCCTCCCCTCCCCTGGGTCGACACACACAGGAGACCACCAGGGAAAGCACTTCCCTTTTGTTGAGAGCAAACAAGCTTGAAGGAATGTGTGAACTCTGGGGCGACATCTGACTCATCGGGCCCTGCAGCCTGACCTGCCAGATTGGAGCTTCTGGGGAGGGGAAATGAAACACCGATTTCCACCGATGTTTGGTATTTAAGATTTGAGAGGAGAATAAAGGGAGATTGATGTTGTGATGGATAGTCATTGACTTATGACCTTTTCCCACACATTTCAGTGCGGCGAGCCATTGTCAAATGGCAGAGGAAATTTGCAAAGCGATTACCTTCGTGTCTTTCTAAATCATATGCCACTGTGGAGATAGCTCCCATAATACCTGCAATTTACTGGCCAAAATATCTATTATATTCCTGTTTTCATCTTTAATGTTCTTGGTTAGGGAGGTGACCAAGAACCAGATGGTCACTCTGACATAGCTGCAGAGATCCACTGTGGAGATGGGATAACTTTCCAGAAGGACAACCATCTCTACAGCACTCCACCAATCAGGCCTTTATGGTAGAGCGGCCAGACGGAAGCCAGTCCTCAGTAAAAGGCACATGACAGCCCGCTTGGAGTTTTCCAAAGGCACCTAAAGACTCTAAGACCATGGGAATCCAGATTGAACTATTTGGCCTGAATGCCAAGCTTCACGTCTGGAGGAAACCTGGCATCATCACTACAGTGAAGCATGGTGGTGGCAGCATCATGCTGTGGGGATGTTTTTCAGCAGTAAGGACTGGGAGACTAGTCAGGATCAAGGGAAAGATGAACATAACAAAGTACAGAGAGATCCTTGATGAAAACCTGTTCCAGAGCACTCAGGATCTCAGACGGGAGCGAAGGTTCACCTTCCAATAGGACAATGACCCTAAGCACACAGCCAAGACAATGGAGAAGTGGCTTCGGGACAAGCCTCTGAATGTCCTTGAGTAGCCCAGCCAGCCAGAGCCTGGACTTGAGCTTGATTTAACATTTATGGAGAGACGCAATCCAACGCTCCCGATCCAACCAGACAGAGCTTTAGAGGATCTTCAGAGAAGAAATGGGAGAAGGTCCCTCAAATACAGGTTGCCAAGCTTGTAGCGTCTGTAATTGCTGCCAAAGGTGCTTCAACAAAGTACTGAGTAAAGGGTCTGAACACTTACAGTTGAAGTCGGAAGTTTACATACACCTTAGCCAAATACATTTAAACTCAGTTTTTCACAATTCCTGACATTTAATCATAGTATCAATTCCCTGTCTTAGGTCAGTTAGGATCACCACTTTCTTTGAATAATGTGAAATGTCAGAATAATAGTAGAGAGAATTATTTATTTCAGCTTTTATTTCATTCATCATGTTCCCAGTGGGTCAACGTTTCGGGTAGCCTTCCACAAGCTTCCCACAATAAGTTGGGTGAATTGTGGCCCAGTCCTCCTGACAGAGCTGGCTTAACTGAGTCAGGTTTGTAGGCCTCCTTGCTCGCACACACTTTTTCAGTTCTGCCCACACATTTTCTATAGGATTGAGGTCAGTGCTTTCTGATGGTCACTCCAAAATTTGACATTGTCCTTAAGCCATTTTGTCACAACTTTGGAAGTATGCTTGGGGTCATTAGACCCATTTGCGATGTTGCTTCAATATATCCACATGATTCCTCATGGTGCTATCTATTATGTGAAGGGCACCAGTCTGCAGCAAAGCACCCCCACAACATGATGCTGCCACCCCCGTGCTCACAGTTGGGATGGTGTTCTTTGACTTGCAAGCCTCCCCCTTTTCCTCCAAACATAACAATGGGCATTATGGCCAAACAGTTCTATTTATGTTTCATCAGACCAGAGGACATTTCTCCAAAAAGTATGATCTTTGTTCCCATGTGCAGTTGCAAACCATACTCTGGCTTTTTTTATGGCGGTTTTGGAGCAGTGGCTTCTTCCTTGCTGAGCGGCCTTTCAGGTTGTCGATATAGGACTCATTTTACTGTAGATATAGATACTTTTGTCCTTGTTTCCTACAGCATCTTCACAAGGTCCTTTGCTGTTGTTCTGGGAGTGATTTGCACTTTTCGCACCAAAGTACGTTCATCTCTAGGAGACAGAACACGTCTCCTTCCTGAGTGGTATGATGGCTGCGTGGTCCTGTTGTGTTTATACTTGCGTACTGTTGTTTGTACAGATGAACATGGTACCTTCAGGAGTTTGGAAATTGCTCCCAAGGATGAACCAGACTTGCGGAGGTCTATACTTTTTTTTCTGAGGGTTGGCTGATTTATGTTGATTTTCCCACGATGTCAAGCAAAGAGGCACTGAGTTTGAAGGTAGGCCTTGAAATACATCCACAGATACACTTCCAATTGACTCAAATGATGTCAATTAGCCTATCAGAAGCTTCTAAAGCCATGACATCATTTTCGGGAATTTTCCAAGCTGTTTAAAGGCACAGTCAACTTGGTGTTTGTCAACTTCTGACCCACTGGAATTGTGATACAGTGAATTACGTCTGCTAAATGACTTAAATGTAAATGTAAATGTAAATCTGTCTGTAAACAATTGTTGGGAAAATGACTTGTGTCATGCACAAAGTTGATGTCCTAACCGACTTGCCAAAACTATAGTTTGTTAACAAGAAATTTGTGGAGTGGTTGAAAAACGAGTTTTAATGACTCCAACCTTAGTGTGTATAAACTTCCAACTTCAACTGTATGTAAATGTGATATTTCAGACTTTTATTTGTAATACATTTTCTAAGATTTTACTTTACTAGGCAAGTCAGTTAAGAACAAATTCTTATTTGTAATGACAACCTAAGAACAGTGTGTTGACTGCCTTGTTCAGGGGCAGAACATCAGATTTTTACCTTGTCAGCTCAGGGATTTGATCTAGCAACCTTTCAGTTACTAGCCCAATGCTCTAACCACTAGGCTACTTTACCTTAGTGTCTTTCTAAATCATATGCCTCTGAGTGGAGATGGATCCCATAATACCTGCAATTTACTGGCCAAATGATCTATTACATTCCGGTTTCATCTTTCATTTTCTCCTGACTGGCTCTGAGTCTGAAGGCAGGGAGGAGTGGGAGAATGCAATGAGCCTCAGCTTATTTTACACCATGCAGGCCTGGTTTCTATAGTCGTCCTTTTTTCTAGACGAAAGATTTTGGTAAGCTTTGATATAAATTCAAATGGATTTTTAAAAATATATTCCCACAGAGATTAATCAGTTGGAAATCTCACCTTTGGAGATTTCAATTCTGTATAGAATATTAAAAACATCCCCAAAAGGTGCTTCAGACAGAGGGACGCTTTACCATATTGTTTGTGATGGCCTGGTGAAAGCAGCAACAGCTGTGGATTCACAAAAACTATAATTGTGTGATGAAAGGAGCATAATTGAATTCAGTGATGTAGGATGCCACGTTATTAAGCCCTACCGTGCCTGTTTATAAGGAATTAAAAAGCCTAAAATAAACCAAATGGAGGAGATGTTAATTGAATCATAAGTTAGACTTTCTGAGCAGGATTGATCTCTTTCTTATGCTAATCTGACGGATTTAGCATGCCTGTGGTAATCTTTTGCTATGCAGACTCACGCCATGCAGACTCACTGTTGCTACCTTCATCTTTCTATCCATCTGACATGATGTGTTGAGAAAGGGTAAAGCTACATGGCCTTGTGCTCCATACTAGCTACTGTGTGTTCATAAAAAGAACATGGAATCAATGATCAATAATGGACATTGAGAACCTAATGTCAGTTTTAATTATAAATATTGAACATAAACAGGTATATACCCTTTTAATTAGCACTCTTAACATTGTTTATGTTTTTAGTATAAAACAAATAAATTATTCTGTGTGATATACAGTGGGGCAAAAAAAGTATTTAGTCAGCCACCAATTGTGCAAGTTTTCCCATTTAAAAAGATGAGAGAGGCCTGTAATTTTCATCATAGGTACACTTCAACTATGACAGACAAAATGAGAAAAAAAAATCCAGAAAATCACATTGTAGGATTTTTTATGAATTTATTAGCAAATTATGGTGGAAAATAAGTATTTGGTCAATAACAAAAGTTTATCTCAATACTTTGTTATATACCCTTTGTTGGCAATGACAGAGGTCAAATGTTTTCTGTAAGTCTTCACAAGGTTTTCACACACTGTTGCTGGTATTTTGGCCCATTCCTCCATGCAGATCTCCTCTAGAGCAGTGATGTTTTAGGGCTGATGCTGGGCAACACAGACTTTCAACTCCCTCCAAAGATTTTTTATGGGGTTGAGATCTGGAGACTGGCTAGGCCACTCCAGGACCTTGAAATGCTTCTTACGAAGCCACTCCTTCGTTGCCCGGGCGGTGTGTTTGGGATCATTGTCATGCTGAAAGACCCAGCCACGTTTCATCTTCAATGCCCTTGCTGATGGAAGGAGGTTTTCACTCAAAATCTCACGATACATGGCCCCATTCATTCTTTCCTTTACATGGATCAGTCGTCCTGGTCCCTTTGCAGAAAAACAGCCCCAAAGCATGATGTTTCCACCCCCATGCTTCACAGTAGGTATGGTGTTCTTTGCATGCAACTCAGCATTCTTTGTCCTCCAAACAGGACGAGTTGAGTTTTTACCAAAAAGTTATATTTTGGTTTCATCTGACCATATGACATTCTCCCAATCTTCTTCTGGATCATCCAAATGCTCTCTAGCAAACTTCAGACGGGCCTGGACATGTACTGGCTTAAGCAGGGGGACACGTCTGGCACTGCAGGATTTGAGTCCCTGGCGGCGTAGTGTGTTACTGATGGCAGGCTTTGTTACTTTGGTCCCAGCTCTCTGCAGGTCATTCACTAGGTCCCCCCGTGTGGTTCTGGGTTTTTTGCTCACCGTTCTTGTGATCATTTTGACCCCACGGGGTGAGATCTTGCGTGGAGCCCCAGATCGAGGGAGATTATTAGTGGTCTTGTATGTCTTCCATTTCCTAATAATTGCTCCCACAGTTGATTTCTTCAAACCAAGCTGCTTACCTATTGCAGATTCAGTCTTCCCAGCCTGGTGCAGGTCTACAATTTAGTTTCTGGTGTCCTTTGACAGCTCTTTGGTCTTGGTCATAGTGGAGTTTGGAGTGTGACTGTTTGAGGTTGTGGACAGGTGTCTTTTATACTGATAATAAGTTCAAACAGGTGCCATTAATACAGGTAATGAGTGGAGGACAGAGGAGCCTCTTAAAGAAGAAGTTACAGGTCTGTGAGAGCCAGAAATCTTGCTTGTTTGTAGGTGACTAAATACTTATTTTCCACCATAATTTGCAAATATTTTTTTCTCTCATTTTGTCTGTCATAGAACTTGCACAATTGGTGGCTGACTAAATACTTTTTTTGTCCCACTGTATATATCATACCATTTGACACCAGGTTGCATTTGGCTTCCTGGATTTCCAGGAAGTCCAGACTAGTTGCCTGTAATTAAGGGTTTTGTGACGCTTAAACCCAAGATCTCAGTCGCTAGGTCCTTGTCACTAGGTCAAAACACTTTTAATGACTTTGGAATGTAAATATATATTAAAATATAATTAGCTGATCTCTGGCGATCATCTCAGTCAAGCTAATTAGTAGTTTTTTTTTGTTAACGTGACAAAGGATCCAGAGATAGGGAGGTGGTGTTGACAGTTATTAATTACCTCAGCTTGTCAGGAGCGCTCTACAGAGACACCCAGACACCAGGGTAAATTTTCTGACATGCCAGCCGTAGCCCCAAACAATGGAGAATTGAAGATACTTGACATACTGTACAGGCTGAGTGAACACCCTCTATCCTCTGGTGCTATTCTATTCTGGGAGCCATTTGTTCCTTTCACTGGCCTTATCTATGCCTCCTCCTGCCCTGCCATTCTTAGTTGGCCATGCCTAGGTGTGGGTAATGAGGATCTTCAGACCTCATTGCCCTTCATTACCACACGTCCTGCTTGGTCTATTTCTCCATCTATGGAATGTCACCCTCAAAGTGTTATCTAGTGGCGCATCCGTGGCAAAGAGCCCTTACAATTTTCATTCTGTTTGAGGGTTTTAGTGATCAGGTCCTCATATAGGCTTTAGAGTAGAACCATTACACCTATTCACCCATGTACTGTATAGAGTTATTTGAAAGGAATTGACGTAATTCAAGCTTGATTGTTATTTTTCCATGAACGGTGTCCCTATTGAGCAAAAGATGTTGAAAAGACGCTGAATGTGTGTGTGTTATCTGTGTTCTTTAGAAATGTATTTCCCCCACATTCCTGCTATATCACATCACCCCTGTATCCTGTAAGCTAACACAACGTCTTGAAAGATCACCATTTGATATTTGCTTTTGTATCTAATCCCCTTCACTCATAGCATGTTCACACTTTAGCTATGCCCTGGTTAGCGGTGTGCTGAATAATACTGTCAAAGTGAAGAAGACTCTGTCCTGCAGTACCATCACCAACAAACATGGATGCAGATGAGGGAGGGGAATATGGAAAAGAGCAGAGAAAGAGGGGCTTGAAGAAGTACTCCAGATATTTATTTTGTGTCCCCGAGAGGACCGAGCAGTCTATTTAGTTGGCATGGTTTCAGCAGCAGTTGAGACGGAGGCAGTAGATCAGGTGCAAAAATAGGTAGTATTTATTTTACAGAGCAGGTCACCAAGAGAACTGGATCCAGAGTTGTTTAAAAAATGCCCAAAATGACTTGAGAAACTTTTAAGAGATTTTTAAAATAAACTTGGTTTAAAGTTTGATTGAAGGCAATACTTTTGCACAATTCACACGTTACTGAAAACAAAGACATAAGTTGCATAACCATTAACGTTTCTAATAAATGATGAAAACACACCCTACATGGGAGAAACCAAATACAAACAGGCAAACAACAGAAATACAGATATGATTGATTACCAGACTCTGGTGTTTGTTGTTTTATAATGCAAAACGGTATTAGAGGAAGGCCCGAAAAATGGCCAAAGACTCCAGCCGCCCAAACAATAGACTGTTCCCTCTGCTACCGTCTGGCAAACCGTTCCGGAGCATCGACTCAAAGGACCAACAGACTCCGAGACAGCTTCTAGCCCAAAGCCATAACACTGTTAAATAGCCAAACTTCTAAATAGTCAATTAATGGCAGCCAAACTATCTGCACTGACTCTATCTTGCATTGACTCTACGCACACTCACTAGACTATACTGTATATACACACCATATACACACTCACTAGACTATACTGTATATACACACCATATACACACTCACTAGACTATACTGTATATACACACCATATACACACTCACTAGACTATACTGTATATACACACCATATACACACTCACTAGACTATACTGTATATACACACCATATACACACTCACTAGACTATACTGTATATACACACCATATACACACTCACTAGACTATACTGTATATACACACCATATACACACTCACTAGACTATACTGTATATACACACCATATACACACTCACTAGACTATACTGTATATACACACCATATACACACTCACTAGACTATACTGTATATACACACCATATACACACTCACTAGACTATACTGTATATACACACCATATACACACTCACTAGACTATACTGTATATACACACCATATACACACTCACTCACACACACTGCCTTTATAATCCCACACAAAACCCCCACACATTCACATACTGAACGGTGCATTCGGAAGGTATTCAAACCCCTTGACTTTTTACACATTTTGTTATGTTACAGCCTTATTCTAAAATGTATTTTAAAAATGACTTATCAATCTACACACAATACCCCATAACGACAAAGCGATAACAGGTTTTTAGAAAATTTAGAAAAAAAAACCATACAAAAAAACAGAAATACCTTATTTACATATGTATTCAGACCCTTTGCTATGAGACTCTAAATTGAGCTCAACTGCATCCTGTTTCCATTAATCATCCTTGAGATGTTTCTACAACTGTAAATTCAATTGATTGGACATGATTTAGAAAGGCACACGACTGTCTATACAAGGTCCCACAGCTGACAGTGCATATCAGAGCAAAAACCAAACCATGAAGTTGAAGGAATTGTCCGTAGAGCTCTAGGACAGGATTTTGTCAAGGGACAGATCTGGGGAAGGGTACCAAAAATGCATTGAAGGTCCCCAAGAACACAGTGGCCTCCATCATTCTTAAATCGAAGAAGTTTGGATCTACCAAGACTCTTCCTAGAGCTGGCAGCCCGGCCAAACTGAGCAATTGGGGGAGAAGGGCCTTGGTCAGGGAGGTGACCAAGAACCCGATGGTATCTCTGACATAGCTCCAGAGTTCCTGGATAACTTTCCAGAAGGACAACCATCTCTACAGCACTCCACCAATCAGGCCTTTATGGTAGAGCAGCCAGACAGAAGATACTCCTCAGTAAAAGGCACATGACAGTCCGCTTGGAGTTTGCCAAAAGGCACCTAAAGACTCTAAGACCATGGGAATCAGGATTCTCTGGTCTGATGAAACCATGATTGAACTATTTGGCCTGAATGCCAAGCGTCATGCCTGGAGGAAACCTTGCACCATCCCTACAGTGAAGCATGGTGGTGGCAGCATCATGCTGTAGGGTTGTTTTTCAGCAGCAGGGACTGGGAGACTAGTCAGGATGCAAAGATGACAGAGAGATCCTTGATGAAAACCTGCTCCAGAACATTCAGGACCTCAGACTGGGCGAAGGTTCACCCTAAGCACACAGCCAAGACAATGCAGGAGTTGCTTCGGGACAAGTCTCTGAATGTCCTTGAGTGGCCCAGCTAGAGACTGGACTTAAACCCGATCTAAAATTTCTGGAGAGTCCTGAAAATAGCTGTGCAGCGACACTCCCGGTCCAACCTGACAGAGCTTTTGAGGATCTTCAGGGAAGAAATGGGAGAAACTCCCCAATTAAAGGTGTGCCAAGCTTGTAGCGTCATACCCAAGAAGAATGGAGGCTGTAGTCGCTGCCGAAGGTGCTTCAACAAAGTACTGAGTAAAGGGCCTGAATACTTATGTACATTTCTAACATCCGTTTTTGCTTCGTCATTATGGGGTATTGTGTGTAGATTGATGAGAAAAAAAGTGTTTTAATCAATTTTAGAATAAGGCTGTAACATAACAAAATGTGAAAAATAATTATTTCCAAATGCACTGTACACTACATAACACACACACACACACACACACACACACACACACACACACACACACACACACACACACACACACACACACACACACACACACACACACACACACACACACACACACACTCACAATTTTACACTAATAATTTGCTGCTGCTACTTTGTTCTTTATTTTACTCTTATTATTATCTATCCTGATGCCTAGTCAATTTACCCTGCCTTCATGTACATATCTACCTGAAATACCTCATACCTCTGCACGTTGATCTGGTACTGGTACTCCCTGTATATACTGTAGCTACTTTCTTGTGTATTTATTGTATTCCTGTTACTATTTTATTTGTATTGGTATTTTTAAACTGCATCGTTGGGAAGGGCTCATAAGTAAGCATTTCACTGTAAAGACCACACCAGTTGTATACGGTCCATCTGAGAAATACATTTCATTTTTGATTTGGAACACAATGTTTGATGGGTCCAGCGTTAGAATAGGTTAGCTAGTAAACAATGTTTGCACCAACAAGTTAGTCCGTTCACGTAGGGGAGAAATTGAGAGAAATGTCCGACTTGAGGAGATCACATTCACAGCGTCACAGGCCTCTCCCTACATTAAACAATTGCATCAGCACCTGCTTTATTGCCAGAAGCTGAAGCAATAGGCCTACCTTGTGCCCTCTGCCATAAATGAGGTGAAAATAATCTGGAGGAGTTGGATAGAAGCTACAGTGTTAGAGGAAACAATCTGGCCATCGCAACCAATGCCAAGCAGAGGCCTAGATACAGTAGAAGTAGCTGAGAAAACCTCAACTCTCCACATACAAATAGAAGGGAGTTGAGTGGCGACGAGCGTTCGCGGACTACATCGAGTCGCTGTAATCTTAAACCCTTATCATGTACCTATGTTTGTCCTGCCTTTGCTTGCTGAAATCCATACTGTTTATGAAACTTTCGTCAAATACAACCACCGACTGTTTCTTCGTTTCTGTTGCTCTAAAATATCTCCAAGACTTAGATTTCCCTACATAACCTTTGATTCAATTGGCAAATGCTCATTTGTGCGTCTTAGAATTGTTTTTGCGTAGTGTAGTACTGTATACTGTTGTATTTACTGTAGTGTTTTTTGGGACATTACTGTAGTATTTACTAAAGTGTTTTATTATCTTTGATAAAGAAGTGGGCGACTTTCTCCTTGAGGAAACCTACTGGAGAAATACTAAAATAGCAAATTTCCATAACCTGGAGGGAGGACTAGGTTCTGAACAGTGAGTTCAGCACTTCTGCTATTTTCTATAACCTGTTGGGAGCACAATATATCATCTATACTTGGCTTGTAGGTTTCTCACTTACAGGTAACACAAATTGGTATATGGAGGAGGGGAATGGACAGGGTATATGACAATTAAAATCTGTAGTATTTACTATATTTAAATAAACTCTACTATTTTTGCAGACTGTAGTGTTTTTGTGGACATTTCTGTACTATTTACTACAGTGGTTTTTGTGGATAGTACTGTAGTATTTACTATTATATTCTACAGTATAGTATAAAATGATATACTAAGTACTACACATAATCGAGACATATAGTGAGGGAAAAAAATATTTGATCCCCTGCTGATTTTGTACATTTGTACATACAGCCCACTGACAAAGGAATGATCAGTCTAGAATTTTAATGGTAGGTTTATTTGAACCAGAAAAACGCATGTCAAAAATGTTAGAAATTGATTTGCATTTTAATGAGGGAAATAAGTATTTGACCCCTCTGCAAAACATGACTTAGTACTTGGTGGCAAAACCCTTGTTGGCAATCACAGAGGTCAGACGTTTCTTGCAGTTGGCCACCAGGTTTGCACACATCTCAGGAGGAATTTTGTCCCACTCCTCTTTGCAGATCTTCTCCAAGTCATTAAGGTTTCAAGGCTGACGTTTGGCAACTCGAACCTTCAGCTCCCTCCACAGATTTTCTACGAGATTAAGGTCTGGAGACTGGCTAGACCACTCCAGGACCTTAATGTGCTTCTTCTTGAGCCACCCCTTTGTTGCCTTGGCCATGTGTTTTGGGTCATTGTCATGCTGGAATACCCATCCACAACCCATTTTTAATGCCCTGGCTGAGGGAAGGAGGTTCTCACCCAAGATTTGACGGTACATGGCCCCGTCCATGATGCGGTGAAGTTGTCCTGTCCCCTTAGCCTAAAAACACCCCCAAAGCATAATGTTTCCACCTCCATGTTTGACGGTGGGGATGGTGTTCTTGGGGTCATAGGCAGCATTCCTCCTCCTCCAAACACGGCGAGTTGAGTTGATGCCAAAGAGCTCCATTTTGGTCTCATCTGACCACAACACTTTCACCCAGTTGTCCTCTGAATCATTCAGATGTTCATTGGAAAACTTCAGACAGGCATGTATTTGTGCTTTCTTGAGCAGGGGGACCTTGCGGGTGCTGCAGGATTTCAGTCCTTCACGGCATAGTGTGTTACCAATTGTTTTCTTGGTGACTATGGTCCCAGCTGCCTTGAGATCATTGACAAGATCCTCCCGTGTAGTTCTGGGCTGATTCCTCACTGTTCTCATGATCATTACAACTCCACGAGGTGAGAAATTGACAGTTATTTTGTGTTTCTTCCATTTGCAAATAATTGCACCAACTGTTGTCACCTTCTCACCAAGCTGCTTGGCGATGGTCTTGTAGCCCATTCCAGCCTTGTGTAGGTCTACAATCTTGTCCCTGACATCCTTGGAGGGCTCTTTGGTCTTGGCCATGGTGGAGAGTTTGGAATCTGATTGATTGATTGCTTCTGTGGACATGTGTCTTTTATACATGTAACAAACTGAGATTAGGAGCACTCCCTTTAAGAGTGTGCTCCTAATCTGAGCTCGTTACCTGTATCAAATACACCTGGGAGCCAGAAATCTTTCTGATTGAGAGGGGGTCAAATACTTATTTCCCTCATTAAAATGCAAATCAATTTATAACATTTTTGACATGCGTTTTTCTGGATTTTTTTGTTGTTCTGTCTCTCACTGTTCAAATAAACCTACAATTAAAATTATAGACTGATCATTTCTTTGTCAGTGGGCAAACATACAAAATCAGCAGGGGATCAAATACTTTTTTCCCTCACTGTACTACAGTGTGTAGTATAGTATTTTACAGTATTTTACTGTACTACAGAATTCTATAGTAAATACTGTGGTATTCTATAGTGAACTGTAGTATTTTTTATGTGGGTACGTGGAGATGATTTTCTCAGCAAAGATAGAAGGTGAGTGAGGTGTGAGAGATAGTGAGGAGCAGTCCTGCTTTATAGCTGATGACAGCCTCTGATTAGACTGTGTTTACCAAACACTCCAACATTAACTGCGCTATGTATTTGGATTGGAATAAGGTGTAAGGCTCTCTGTCTTATTTGTTGGCCTTTACAAGTACTGCAGGGTTTGGGTTTTATTATTTGCTTAGCAGATTGGATTGTTGGTGAGAGGCTGTATGTGTATTTGCTCATTATTGATTAAGTGACACCATGGAGAGCTATCCTCTCACCTTTGTTGGCTGTTTTGTTATTGGTTTTGATTACTGTAATACCATGGTGACTGATGCACTTTACATTTGGTCACCATCCTTATCTGCAGAGAGTAGGCCTACACTGGAGGAGGTGCTGTCAACAGGCCAATTTTCATGTTCCCCTGAAATATTTTTGAACTGATGTTTTGGAAATAGCTTTTTTGTTCTCAATCAAATGCTGATAATGGTGAACAACAGCCTTGTGAAAGTGCCCAGGAGTAGAACATCACATCTAGTAGGCTACCCAGGAATAATCCATTGCCAGATCTATTGGGCTTTGTAAAAACCTTGGCCCAATCTAACTTCACCTCTATCCCTGGGACGTGTGTTTACCCTGCTGCTCTGCATATGAATCCCAGCAGAATAATTCTCCACTCTGGAGCATTCAGTCTCAGGAGAGCTAGCCAATGTTTAACCTTGCAGTTTGTCTACGTTCAGGGGTTTATTGTCACTAAAGGAAGGGAAACAAAATCCCTGAAATGTTCTCCCTTTGTGTTCAGCAGTATAGCTATTTGATGCTGGGGGTCTTTAGATGTTATTAGCTGTGGATATTGAGCTTTAGAGAATATATGGCGCCCTCTGTTTTAATTTAGAACCTTAAAACAAAAAGTCTTGTCTGTCTAATTAGCTGCGGTAGATACTAATTGTTAATGGCACTGCCGTTATTGCACTGGGCTCTCTTTTTTATTCCAAATGGAGCATGCTGCTTTTGTGAGGCATAATTAGGTTTTATAGTGTTACTCCAACACGAGTTTTTGTGGTGGCAGACACTCCACACGGTTTTATCAGCCACTATTCTAGCAATTAGTATGACTACAGCATTTGTAGTTCCTACCTGTGGAGGCTCCTCAGAGGAGGAAGGAGAGGACCATCAACAGCACTCTGTAGGGTAGCATCAACAGCACTCTGTAGGGTAGCAGCATGGTGAAGCCGGAGGACAGCTAGCTTCCGTTCTCCTCTTGGTACATTGACTTCAATACAAAACCTAGGAGGCTACCCCCTTCCATAAGACTTAGACAGTAATTCCTTCAACCTATCAGAGCTCTTGCAGCATAAACTGACATGTTGTCCACCCAATCAAAGGATCAGAGAATTAATCTAGTACTGAAAGCATAAGCTACAGCTAGTTAGCACTGCAGTGCATCAAATGTGGTGAGTTATTGACTCTAAGAGAGAGAAAGACAATAGTTGAGCAGTTATCAAAAAATAATTTATTCAAAAATGAAGGAGAAGCAAGAGAGGGAGAGAGAATGTATTTTTTTCTTTCAGTTTCATTACTTAGCTAGCAAATGCATATGGCTAGTTTAATTACTCAAACACCCTGCTCAAACAGAGGGATGCTATGTTAGCTAAGCTGGCTATGACTATCCAACACAACACTGGAACTCTTCCAAGTCAAGGTAAGCTTTTGGTTGTATTAATTTATTGCCACTGGGGCCCGGTGCTTACACCGGCAACGTTACTGCATGATTGTAGCGGGTTTACTAATGCATTAGTTCTATTAGCTATGTTTACTAGGACATGACTTTAGCTAATATGGGGACAACAATGTAGGCTGTGTGTAGTGGTTATGACATGGTTTGGCTTGGAAAGGTTTTTTCACCTGGTCACATACATCTGATGTGTTGTTCATTGAAGTCCACAAACGAAGTGAAAAGGTAAGAGGAGGAGAGTGCATAGAGGCTAGAATGAATACAACGTGGCTGCTATGATCAGGGATGTATTCATTCCGCCGATTCTGTTAAAAAACGTTCTTAAATAGAAGCAAACGAAACGGGGGATAAAAAATACCAGAATTTGTCCAATAGAAACTCTTGTTTGCAACTGTTGGACCAATGATAACATCCTAGATAAGCTAGATGCAGGCAAGAATGTGCAAGGCGGTATTGAATGTGTCACTGTCTGTCCATGTGTCACTGTCAGTCATCTCTCATTTCTCTCTCGACCTGTGTTGTAAACTTTCATTCATAGGCTAGGTTGTAGCAACCTCATGATGGGTATAGGGGAAATGTGTGGATCAGGTAGTAGCCTAAACGACAATGTTACATTGAACTGGGTGAATGGAATATGAATGACAGTCATCCAACATGCTGTAATAGAAATTAGGCCATGTTCATGAAAATGATACTGATCGCATGTTTTCCCTGCTCAGATATTTCACTACAACTCAACTCTGCTCTAGCCCGTTAGATGTTGCACGACACCCACTTCTGTGTTGTGTTTGATCCGTTGCCAAAATTGGAAAGGATATTTAACAAACCAAATGAAAACAACCTATTCTTCTTCTTCTTCATTGTGTCTCTACTTAGACAGTCTCACTCCCAGAAAAGTGTTTTCACTATAATCCTGTCACGTGAAGCGACTACTGAGAAAAAAGCAATTAAGAGGGAATCTTGGAGATAATCCATACTGTCTCCCACTATGGAAACTATATTTAGTCTCTCCCGTTGCTCCCACAATAGGAGAGTTGTTGTTCTGTTAATCTCTATGGGCTGCAGGCTTTTGCATTCTACCAGTTAGCTGATATTGATCCCAAGCTAAGCAATTAGTCCAACCACACCATTTAATCTACAGCCTGAATTTAGTGCAAATACCAGTGGATTGTGTTCAGTCAAATGACACCAAATGCCTTTTAATTTCTCCCTTTGTTAAATTCACCTGCTGGGTTGTGTGGGTGATCGTGTGAGTCCCCCCCACCCTGGGCACAGGTCTCCTCTGTAATGACGGAGTCGTCCTATCCCAGGCAGAGAGCTGGAGCTGGGGGACTTGAGCTGAGCCCTTTAGACCATGTAAGTGGGAGGCTTAGCACACAGCATTTTCATCTCCATCCGCAGCCCATTTACCGGATCTCCAAAGGGCTTATCGGTTACACATCAGAGCAGCCTTTCATGTCCCTACCACACTACCTCACTCCCATCTGAACCCAAATTGACCAATTTTCTTGTTTATAGAAGCTGGGAAATCTGTGTTAAAAAATATTTTTTTTGAAGGTGGTGGAATGATATAGGTAGATGTACGTAGATGTTGATGCATAGATGTTGATGCAATCAGCTGTTCGATTGATCAACTATTTATCAACTATCAAAATGCTGTTTGTGGTTTTGCCGTCAGTTAGAGAAGATCAAGGTATTGTAGGTGAAATATTCTCACGGATGGCTGAATGGAACCGGTATAAATGATAATGCATATCCGTTAGAAATTATAACACCACTTTCTTTTGAAGTTTGATTATGAGCAAGCCTACAGTGGATTTGATTAGGCTGCAGCTCGGCCTCCTATCGTTGAACAACCTATTATGAGAAAATAGGTGCTAAGCCTGTCTTTATTTACTGTGTGAGAGTTAGCAAGGACACTAACTGAGAGCTCAGTGACTTTGTGGATTCAGCCGGTCTGGACACATTAGGTTACAATATATTGCTTAAACAAAATTAATTGTGAGCCTTGAGCCATTCTCAGGAGATTGTCTCTCTTTGTCATCGTTTTTCACATGTCGGCTCCATTAATTGATGTAATTAATTTGCTTATTGATGGACTCACTTGCCTGATGGTTTTAACTTTGAAATAATATGACATTTTAGTCAGCTAATGAAGCAATCATGAGAATTATTGTTTATACTTTACAAGAAGTTTGCATGAAACTAATGGTTTTTCTGAAATAATTCATTAATCCCAACCAACCTGAATAAGCAGACTTTTAATGAGTTGTGACAGGGAAAACAGGTTCCACTCAGAAGCAGTTCACGGGAAAAGAAAAGCACTGATTAATGATATGCTCCATCAGATGTCTAGGAAATGGCTCTTTGCGGTTGGTCCAATGGTACATTGTACATATTAGTACATATTAATTACTGTTTTAGGATTAAGTGTTGATTTTGCTTGAAATGGAACTTATGTTTTCAAGATTCAAACACTTCTCTGCAAAGGGGTCCTTCGCAAATGTGAAAATTACTTTTAGAGAAAATATTAACAGAATTAAAACAAGGTCATGCTCCTCCATCTCAAAGCAGGGCCGAGATATACGGTGGGGTTTGAAATTATTGATGCCCTTGATAAAGATTAGAAAAAATGACACAAATAAATCATTCAAATACAGAGAGATATTGTATGCTCAAAGAAATGGGAAATTATATTCTATTAACTAATAACAAAAAGGCACAAAGAAATGGCCACAAAATCAACAGTTTGGCCATCTCAGTCTTCGGACTTGAAACCCATTGAAAGCCTGTGGTTTGAATTGAAGAGGCTAGTCCATAAGCGCAGATGGAGGATATCAAGAATGTGGAAGGATTCTGTATGGCGGAATGATCTATGATCCCTCCCAACTCATTAAACATTTTAGAAAAAGGCTCAGTGCCATAATCCTTGCAAGGTGAGGTATTGAAAGGTATTGAAAACAGGGGTGTCATTAATTTTGACCACTACCTTTTTGAGAAGAAAATAGTATACAATCATTCCCCTATTTTTTGGAGGATACAATGTTTTACTTTAAATAGTCCTTTTTTTCTCATCTTTATCAAAGGTGTTAATAATTTCAGACACCACTGTAGAGCTATTGGGTGGGAGAACAAAAGACCGCCATAAACCCAAGGGAAGGGCAGCGTCTTTTTTCCCTCACCTCTTCTCTCGTTTTTGCAGAGTATGCACATTGCCTTTATCCTCCCATCCTACAGTATGAGAGAGAGACATGGAAGGCCAGTCACATGCAATAACGATCTTTCTGCCAGTAGAGTAGTATGGTGTAATTGGATGAAAGAGGATGACCTTCGCCTCATTCGCTCACATCCGTCTAGTGGTGAAATCTGAGAACTACCAGGTGTTAACATGGAAGTGCTCTGCCCCAGCTAATACAGGTCACGCCATATCAGATTTCCTGTCTCTGCTGAATGACACAGATGCAAAGAGAGACATCATGGTGATGTGAGTAATGTGAATCACTGGTATTTGTTTATTTTTTTTGTGGGGGGGGGGTAGTCATGATGTAGACTTTACTTTGATCTTGTGGCTCCCAATCGGTTCTGTGGTTTGATTACCCTGAAGCTACAATTACAGGTATGCTGTCATATTGGAAAGCTGGTAAAAGCCTTGTGCCAAGTTTTTGGGAAGCTGCAGGTGGAATCTGAGTTTGCTGCAGTTGCAACATTTACTAACATATATCCTTGGAATGTTCTCCTAACATTTACTAAAATGTTGTACAACATCTGTAACAACCATCACAGAACATTCCCCAATAGTTCTCATTAGGTCTCCAGGTAATGTAATATCACAATATACCAGTACTGTTTTCCCAGAAAACCTATTTCTAGGAAAGTTCCTTGAAGTTTTTTGCAAGAACATTCCTATAAACACATTTAACCAGTTCTTTCAAGGTTCCCAGAATGTTTCATTTGGTTGTGGGAACAGTCTGGTGAGAACATTGTGGGGACATCACAAAAAATATGTTCCCAAAACACAAAAACTGTCCAGTTGTGCTGACATTCTTTCCATTGTTGTTGCAAGAATGTTGACAGAACAGTCTTTCTGAGTTCTTTAAAGGTTCCCAGAAGATGTAGTTACATTGTGGGAACAGTCTGGGTACATTGCAAGAGATAGGTTCCTAAAATACAACATATGCTCAGTTGCGATGACATTTATACAATGTTTAAGTTTGATTGCACATGACATTCCCTTCATTTTGTAATAATGAAATAAGTCCGTTTTGATTACGTTCATGGCATATTTGTTTGAGGTTCAACATAATATTCCATTTATGTTCACGCAATATACATTTGACCTTGTCTTGGAGGTCCTCAGAACATTTCAAGAACATTCTGAAAATATTGAAGTTTTACCAAATATTACCAAAACATTCTCATGCATGCAAATGAGAGCATAATAAAGCAGATTGGAATACATCCCCATTATGTTTCTCTCCAGACTCAATGACAATTCACATTTGAGGACTGTATTGTTGGTGATATAGAGACACATGGCATTTGAATTTCATTCATAGGACATTTGAACAGGATGTAATCGTATAAACACAACCATATAGTTTTTAACACTATTCTAAAATACTACTTATGAACAGAATTTAGAATGTTCGTACAAATGTAAAACGTGTGTTTGATTTAGGAGAGTCATATGCACACCAGTAGGAGATCGCCATTGGTAAATACCAATTGTTCTCAGTGCTCAGTCCTCAGGTCTCATGCACAACCTTGGCTATTTCCATAGTGAAACGCCCCTAATTAACCATATATGGCCAAAATCATCCCTTTACAGTCCATGGGGAATATACAACGCCGTAACCATAAAATACAATGGCGCAACCAAAACATTTTTTACTTTTCTGAGACTGAAGAAGTGCTAGTGTCAGAGGTTGAGTACCAAAAGGTTTTATTTGCCTCGCTCAGTTGTGGCTTGACCAGTAAAAATGAAAGCATAGCTACAAAGAGAGGACCATTAGGACAATTCAAGTTGCTTCAGCAATGGCAAATATACTTCAAATGAGTAGACAACACTCACAAATAAGCCATTCATCCTCAACATCCCGTGTGGCTGTTTCTGGTGATGTGGGCGCCATATATTGCTCCTTTCGTATTTGTGAACCCATTGATGGCAAAAAGAAACCCTTCTTGACTTCAACCTGTTGTGCGATGTTGTATGGAAATTCTGTTTTTCAGTTAGTTTTGCATCCAAAACATTGGCTCATTTTTTATTTAAGTAGACAAATCAGTTAAAAATAAATCTTATTTACAATGACGGCCTACTGCTACCAAACCCTAACGACACTGGGCCAATTGCGCGCCACTCTATAGGATTCCTAATCACAACTGGTTTTGATACAGCCTGGAATTGAACCGGGGTCTATAGTGACACCTCTAGCACTGAGACGCAGTGCCTTATAGACCACTGAACCACTTGGGAGCTGAGGGATGTGAGATGTAGATGATCGGCAAGCTACCGCTGAAAAGTACAACAACAAAAAAAACAGGGTGGATAGTAGCACTTGGAAGTGCACCGGAATGGCATGTGTTTGTGTTTCTAAAATAGGTCTTACATCCTCATATAAGATTGGTTTTAGGAAATGGTATCTGATGAGCCAATCTTTACTTCTGCGAAAGAGTCCAACTAGACTCTAAAAACACGCTCTCTGTGAAATGCAGCGTGTGCCAAATCTTACCAACAGAGCAAGATCAGCCATCTCTCATTCCATTTCCTATTATCTCAGTATTTTATAGTATTTCAACAATGGTTTCACTTTCATATGTGCCTCTAATTAACAAATGACTGTACTTTATATGGATTATTATCGAAACAAATGCACTGATGTAGTCAAATTATATGATATAGACTGTTAAGATATGTTGCATGAATTCATAACCGAAATACAATGAAATCGAAAAGGGTTTTAATGATTACTCTCACAATTTCAACATATATTTCCCCGCATTCTACGCTTGACAAGCAGTTCCCTTATTCCACCACTTGGAACTGTGCGTACGCAATGACATGACCGTGCGTAAATGTACCCACACTTTCAAGCAAACGTTCATATTGATCAATCTCATGAATCTAAATGCTCCAACACATGGTTTATGCACAGATTTGTGCCTACTTTATTTTTGTTACCCTTATTTGACCAAATAAGTTGACTGAGAACACATTCACATTTACCGCAATGACCTGGGGAATAGTTAGGGGGGAGAGTAAATGAGTCAATTGGAAGCTGGGGATGATTAGGTGGCCACGATGGTATGAGGGCCAGATTGGGAATTTATCCAGGATACCGGGGTTACACCCCTACTCTTACGATAAGTGACATGGAATCTTTAGTGACCACAGAGAGTCAGGACAACCGTTTCACGTCCCATCCAAAAAACAGCACCCTACACAGGGCAATGTCCCAAATCACTGCCCTGGGGTAGTGACCAGAGTGAACGGTGTCTCCTACTAGCCCTCCAACACCATTTCCAGCAGCATCTGGTCTCTCATCCAAGGACTGACCAGGACCAACCCTGCTTAGTTTCACAGGCAAGCCTGCAGTGGGATGCAGGGTGGTATGCTGCTACGCATTACTGATACACGAGGCCCCAGGTCTCATGATCTAATTAAAAATTGTGTTCTGTGTTCTGATTGAACATATCTGACTGACAAAAAACAACAGTCCACGGCTCTCCCCTGGTGGCGCAGAGGGTTAATGATCTGGCTGAAGATTGCTGATTTAATCCCACAGTTTTTAACTTTTGGAAAAAAATGAAAATAAGGCTCAGATATACGCTGCTAAAAGAGAGGATGTCTTTATTTCGTCCAGATTTATAAATCCAGTCAAATGCAAGAATTGGACTAACTGTACAATATAAAACTTTAAAAAATGCACCTGGTATAATTCCTCATTTGAGACACTTGATATGGTCCCACCTGATTTATTTTTCATGATCTGGAAAACAAAATATATAATAATTTAGCACTCATAGTCTTGGACAACTTGTAAATATGGGCCCAGAAGTACGCAGCACATAAAGAGGATGTGTGACGTAATGGTGAATTACCCAGTTACTAGTATTTCCCTAAAGAAAATAACATGAAAGAGAGCTTCCTTGGTGGCCAGAGCACAAAAGACCAGTCTTGGTAACTGACCATTGCAGGTTCAAACCCAACATGTACAGTTTGTCAACATACTAAGTGTAAGCTAGAGGGTGGTGTTTACATGATTAAATACTCTTCAAATGTTATATATTCTAATTTGCATGCTGGTAGTAACTTAAATATAATGTTATTGAAATGTTCTGCGGACCTCCAAGACAAGTTAAATGTATATTGCATTAATATCAATGGAATATTACGTTGAACCTAAAACATATGCTATGAACGTCATAAAAACAGACATGTCATTCTTACAAGATTAAAGGAATGTCCATGTGTAACCTAACTTAAAACATTGTAGAAAACCTTGTTCCAACAACCTTAAGGTCTGGGAACCTTTAAAGAACAGACCAAATGTATTCTGGGAATGTTCTTGTAATATCAGGTGAATTTTTTTTTTTACCCTAAAAGAAACATTGTATAATCATCCACACAACTGGACAGTTTTTGTGTTTCGGGAACATATCTTTTCAATTCAAATCAAATCAAATGTATTTATATAGCCCTTCGTACATCAGCTGATATCTCAAAGTGCTGTACAGAAACCCAGCCTAAAACCCCAAACAGCAAGCAATGCAGGTGTAGAGGCACGGTGGCTAGGAAAAACTCCCTAGAAAGGCCAAAATTTAGGAAGAAACCTAGAGAGGAACCAGGCTATGTGAGGTGGCCAGTCCTCTTCTGGCTGTGCCGGGTGGAGATTATAACAGAACATGGCCAAGATGTTCAAATGTTCATAAATGACCAGCATGGTCCAATAATAATAAGGCAGAACAGTTGAAACTGGAGCAGCAACACGGCCAGGTTGACTGGGGACAGCAAGGAGTCATCATGTCAGGTAGTCCTGAGGCATGGTCCTAGGGCTCAGGTCCTCCGAGAGAGAGAAAGAAAGGGAGAAAGAGAGAATTAGAGAGAACACACTTAAATTCACACAGGACACCGAATAGGACAGGAGAAGTACTCCAGATATAACAAACTGACCCTAGCCCCCCGACACATAAACTACTGCAGCATAAATACTGGAGGCTGAGACAGGAGGGGTCAGGAGACACAGTGGCCCCATCTGAGGACACCCCCGGACAGGGCCAAACAGGAAGGATATAACCCCACCCACTTTGCCAAAGCACAGCCCCCACACCACTAGGGGGATATCTTCAACCACCAACTTACCATCCTGAGACAAGGCTGAGTATAGCCCACAAAGATCTCCGCCATGGTACAACCCAGGGGGGTGCCAACCCAGACAGGAAGATCACATCAGTGACTCAACCCACTCAAGTGACGCACCCCTCCCAGGGACGGTATGAAAGGGCCCCAGTATGTCAGTGACTCAGCCCCTGTAATAGCCGGAAAGTAGAGCTTTGCAGTAGTCTAACCTAGACGTGACAAAAGCATGGATTAATATTTCTGCATCATTTTAGGACAGAAAGTTTCTGATTTTTGCAATGTTACGTAGATGGAAAAAAGCTGTCCTTGAAATGGTCTTGATATGTTCTTCAAAAGAGAGATCAGGGTCCAGAGTAACGCCGAGGTCCTTCACAGTTTTATTTGAGACGACTGTACAACCATTAAGATTAATTGTCAGATTCAACAGAAGATCTCTTTGTTTCTTGGGACCTAGAACAAGCATCTCTGTTTTGTCCGAGTTTAAAAGTAGAAAGTTTGCAGCCATCCACTTCCTTATGTCTGAAACACATGCTTCTAGCGAGGGCAATTTTGGGGCTTCAGCATGTTTCATTGAAATGTACAGCTGTGTGTCATCCACATAGCAGTGAAAGTTAACATTATGTTTTCGAATGACATCCCCAAGAGGTAAAATATATAGTGAAAACAATAGTGGTCCTAAAACGGAACCTTGAGGAACACCGAAATTTACAGTTGATTTGTCAGAGGACAAACCATTCACAGAGACAAACTGATATCTTTCCAACAGATAAGATCTAAACCAGGCCAGAACTTGTCCGTGTAGACCAATTTGGGTTTCCAATCTCCCCAAAAGAATGTGGTGGTCGATGGTATCAAAAGCAGCACTAAGGTCTAGGAGCACGAGGACAGATGCAGAGCCTCGGTCTGATGGCATTAAAAGGTAATTTACCACCTTCACAAGTGCAGTCTCAGTGCTATGATTGGGTCTAAAACCAGACTGAAGCATTTAGTATACATTGTTTGTCTTCAGGAAGGCAGTGAGTTGCTGCGCAACAGCCTTTTCTAAAATTTTTGTGATGTCCCCACATTGATCTCACCAAACTTTTCCCACAACCTAATGAAACATTCTGGGAACCTTTAAAGAACAGATTAAATGTGTTCTAGGAATGTTCTTGCAACATCAGGTGAATGTTGTATACAAACATTCTTTAATCATCACCACGGCTCGACAGTTTTTGTGTTATGAGAACATTTGCGGCGACCTAGCTAATGTTCTGGTAACTTTCACGGAACCAATTTTGGTTTGCAGGGGTGACTTTAAGGTGAATTACTGAAGATAGCGTGAATGGGTCTAGGCTCAAATCAAGGCCTTGTGGTATTGAAGCCTCCCCACTGAGTTATAAAGCTAAGTGTAGTAGTCTGAGTGTAGGGCTCCTGAGTGGCACAGTGGTTTAAGGCACTGTGTCTCAGTGCTGGAGTTGTCACAACAGACCCTGGTTTGATTCCAGGCTGTATCACAACTGGCTGTGATTAAGAGTCCCATAGGGCGGTGCACAATTGGCCCAGCGTTGTGCGGGTTAGGGTTTGACTGGGGTAGGCCATCATTGTAAATAAGACTTTTTTCGTAACTGACATGCCTAGTTAAATCAAGTTTAAATAATGAAGAATCTGTAGTATTCCCAGAAATATTTCTCAAGGACTCATACAGATGTACAGTATATTCTAATTAGTACAATGCAGTGTAAAAGGCTAAATTAAATAATGTGTTCTGGAAGAAAATCTATTTCAATCAAGTACAGGCTTAACTGAATGAACCACAAAGATGGAATGCAATATAACATTTGATTAAATCGTTTGGGGAATGGCCTCGTCTCGAGACGAGGGAAGATCCCTTCTCCCCTTTTAGAGGTCATGTCCCAGCCAAGAAGTGGTTAGTCAGTCTTTGGGGTTCTGGAGGACTTATTCTTGACCACAGGGCCAGCAGGCCATGGTTATCCAGGAGGAGTTAGTCTCCTAGTCCCCTCTCAGCCTCTGCTCTCTGGGTGTTTGTGTGTGTGTGCCTGTGCCCGTGCCCCAGCCTCTCCATTAAGCCAGCCCTCTACAGATGGTGGCAGCCGCAGCAGATCCCTGCATTCCCATGCACGGCACGTCCTGGGGCGATCGCCACAGCGATTGACCCGCCTCTCTGTTGCCGTGACGACTGAGTCGGAAGGTCCAGCTGGGGCCCTTATTATGTGGTTTTCACCATATGGATGTCCTCCCGGAGTGACATATAACTTTTTAAAGATATCACATCTTGCCCTTTTTATAATTTTTCTGCAGGGGGCTAATTGTTCCCTGAGAAGATGCAATGCTCGACACCAGACTTGTAGTCATTCATAGCTGAAGCAGTGGGGATATTTTCCCAGGTCTTTTTCATGCAGCTATGCAAAAGACTATTGTCTTGTGGCTTGTTGCTGAAAATGCATTTAATTGCTGAAAGCAAAGTACACTTTTCAAAATTGTCCATACTTAAATGTTCTTTTGTTGCCTGTGTGAAAAACAGAACAGAGAAAATGGAATTTGGGAAAAAATACTAAACAGGTAAAGCAAGTCCCACAATTTTACTACAATTATTATCTAGTTATTGTTGTTATTTCCTCTTCCGCAACCACCTCAGAACCAGAAAAGCTATGAACACAAAACCAACTTCAAAACGTGCAGATACTACTTATACTTTTACACTACAACCATATTTGCATGAATCCCAATGCATTTCAATGGCCATAGAAATGCCATTCAAACTTTAAAACGTTCAGACTGGTCTAGAATATGTTGGTTGTATACAGCTTTTTGAAACCATTTATATTTTTTCAACTATAACCATTTTAAACGTGGATAAAAGCTCCATAGGCTCGAATGGGAAGTATTTGGATTCGCCACTGCTCTTGAAACATTAAAACTACAAACACCAGAACAATTTTGACATGTGTAGACAGACTCAACTTAGATGGCTTCAACACAGCTTTTTGCTACCATTTCTACTTCATAAACTACAAAGCTTGTTGTATCCCCATTAATGTAAATGGTGGAATGCAGGCTTCAACATTCTAAACTGAAATCACTGCCACAAAACTTTCAGAATGTTCAAACTAAAACATGTTCAGAGTTTAAAAGCACATTATATGGCTTATGATGATATAGTACCCATTCCAGCCTACTATACTAGCCCACTATAATCCACTATAAAAACTACAATAAAAACCACCCCAAAATAGGTCACTATAACTAACACAGCCTATGAAAACCCTATTACTACCATTACTACTGCCGTCACTACCACTACTGGTTCACATCCAGAAATACTTCAAGACTAGCAACTACACCACATTTACTTCAGTAAATGTCCTTTTCTACTCTATTATAATTTGTTATATCAGATACTTTCAATTTTAGTGGCGGACTTGAAATTTCAAAGCTGAATAACATTAGGCACTTACTTAGAATACTTAATAGTGTGGATGAAGCCTTAATATACTTCTTATTAAACATAGAATTACTGCTGGAGTGGGCTGCGATGTATTAGAATTTGAGGAGGGAGCCTTTGAGAAGTTGCTGTGAGCTGTGCTGAAAAGGAAAGGATGGGGGCTGGGAGATTAGAGTTTAATGGGAATCTCAGGCTCATTTTGAGTTGATATCTCTTGTCTTTGGTCTTGTTCGTGAGGGGATTGGATTAATCAAGGCTGAGCTCATCCGTAATGGATGTTTGAGCACACAATCTGAAGATTTGTATGCAGGGAACGGACAGCTCCCTCTCGTCTCTATTCCTCCTGTGCATATCAGATCTTCATAAATAGAATGGTAAAATTAACATTAGTTATTATTATTCGCCTTCCGCTGCCACCTGTAGGTCCAAAACCATAACAGCTATCAACACGAAACTAACTTTTAAACGTGCAGACTGACCGTCCGCAGTGTACTTTATTATTATTATTTTCATACTACTTATATCTTTCACACTACAACCATATTGGCATAAATCCCAATGCATTTCAATGGCCATAGACTTGAATGGTAAACATTTCCACCATAACTAGTCTTCAACCGTTTAAGCTAGAAACATCATTCAAACTTTAAAACGTGCCGACCGGTTTGGAATAGGTTGCTTGTATACATCTTTTTGAAAGCATTTATATTTTATAATGGATGTATTTTTATGCAGGGAACAAATGGATGGCTCCCACTCTTCTCTATTCATCCTGTGCATATTAGATCTTCATAAATGAAGATGGGGGATGCTTTTCAGTGTTGCACACACAGTCCTGCCTGTCTGTCTGGGCTGACTCTAAAGAGAGTCAAGGGGACTACATGTTCTACATGACATCTATCTCAATGGGAAGCCAGATGTGGCAGGCCCCCGTCACAAAGCATGACAACAATGCACTGTGCAATTTGATTAGGTTGGGTGATTTCCTGTTTTTGTTGGTCACTCAATGTGTCATTTATATAACAAGGCTGAAAAATATTGCTGTTTTTTGTTGTTGTAAAAAATAACACTTTTTCAGTGTTATTTCATAAATATTATGCAACGAGAAAACAACCTTCATCCTTCTTCTTCTTCCGTCTGTACTGTAGTTGTGTACTGGAGGTGTGTATCACTGTTTTGTGTCACTGTGTGTACCGCAATGTGCATGGAAGAAATGAAGAAAACCAGTTAATTATCTGAGATCAGACACACGATTGTAGCCAGACGGACAATCAAGGCTACAAGTCCATCACCAGAGACCTTGAAGTTCCTGTTTACACCGTACGTATTATTACGAAGAAGTTTAAGGCCCTTGCCACTGTATCCAACGTCCCTGTATGTGGCCGAAAGAGAGAACTTGATGGAAGATTGCAGCGAAGGATTGTTCGAATGGTGGAGAAAGCACCTCAATCAACTGCCACACCGATTCAAGTTGACCTTCGACACAAAGTACGACAGTTTCAACTCCCACCATACATTGCCAACTCAACGAAAGGTTGTCATATGGTAGGAGATCCAGGAGAACCCCACTGCTGAGAGAGAGACTAGAAAGCCTGACTGCAATTCTCAAAAAAACACCAGAACATGCCAAAATCCTTCAGGGAGAATGTCCTGTGGACAGATGAGACCAAATTAGAGCTTTTTGGTAAAGCACACCATGTCTATGTTTACAGAAAACAAAATGAAACCTTCAATGAAAAGAACACCTTCCCAACAGTCAAACATGGAGAAGGTTCAGTGATCTTTGGGAGTTTCTTTTCTGCCTCTGGCACTGGGTGCTTTGAACATGTGCATGGCATCATGAAATCAGGAGAATACCAAGGCATTTTGGAGTGATATGTCGGACCCAAACTGCCAGTGCAGAGGCGCAGGAAGCTCATCGATGGCTATAGGAAGCATCTATTTGCAGTTATTTTGACCAAAGGCTGTGCTGCCAAATATCAAGTCTAGGGTGTCAATCATTTTGTCAATGCCATTTCTGTTTATTTTCTGATTTAAATGGATATATTATATTCTGAATCAAAAACATAGGTTCTGTAATATTAACAGTGAAACAAAGAATACTTTGGTCAATTTCAACTTATTTTTAGGGAAAATTGTGAGTTACATGAAAAAAGTGCAAGGATGACAATATTTTTTGGCCACAACTGAAATTGGAAATTTAAGTCAGAATTATCTGTCAGAAAGAAAATAAGTCCTTTTTAGCATTGGTTCATTGTTGTTTAATATATATTCACTGAACAAAAATATCAATGCAACATGCACAATTGCTAAGATTTTACTTAGTTACAGTTCATATAGTATAAGGACATCAGTCATTTAAAATAAATTCATTACGCCCTAATCTATGGATTTCACATGACTGGGAATACAGATATGAGTCTCTTGGTCACAGATGCCTTTAAAAAAGGTAAGGGCATGGATCAGAAAACCAGTCAGTACCTGGTGTGACCACCGTTTGCCTCATAGAGCGAGACAAACCCACAGTTTCATCAGCTGTCCAGGTGGCTGGTCTCAGATGATCCTGCAGGTAAGAAGCCGGATGTGGAGGTCCTGGGTTGGCGTGGTTACACGTGGTCTGTGGATGTGGAGGTCCTGGGCTGGCGTGGTTACACATGGTCTGTGGTTGTGAGCCGGTTGGACGGATGGGCTGCCAAATTCTCCAAAACGACTTTGGAAGCGACTTACGGTAGAGAAATTAACATTCAGTTCTTTGGAATCAGCTCCGGTGGATATTCCTGCTGTCAGCATGCCAACTGCAAGCTCCCTCAAAACTTCTGTGGCAGTATGTGGCATTATGTTGTGTGACAAAAATTCACATTTTAGAGTGACCTTTTATTGTCCCCAGCACAAGGTGCACCTGTATATTGATCAAGCTGTTTAATCAGCTTCTTGATATGCCACACCTTATCTTAGAAAAGGACAAAGGCTCACTAACAGGGATGAAAATGAATTTGTGCACAACATTTGAGAGAAATTAGCTTTATGTGGGTATAGAACATTTCTGGGATCTTTATTTCAGCTTATGAAAAATGGGACCAACTCTTTACATGTTGTGTTTATATTTTTGTTCAGTATATATATACAGTATATGTGTATGTATATCTGTGTGTTTTATTGTTTTTGATAGGTAGCGTTAGCTTGTTCGCCATATTCTTTCTAAATAGTGAGCCAACATTGTTTCAGCACTTTTAATATCATGACTGATTCCAAAATGTTTTATCATGCTCTCTCTTGTCTCTCTGCAGCAGACATATAGTGAACAATATGTTTGGAAAATGAAATTGCAATAGAATCACAAAAAAGAAATGTCCCTTTTTAAGGCTTGTCTTTCAAAGATAATTTGTAAAAATCAAAATAACTTCACAGATTTTCATTGTGACAATGTTTCAAATGCTTTTTCAATGAACCATAAACAATTAATGAACATGCACCTGTCGAACAGTCGTTAAGACACTAACAGCTTACAAACGGTAGGCAATTAAGTTTACAGTTGTGAAAATGTAGGACACTATAGAGGTCTTTCTACTGACTCTGAAAAACACCAAAAGAACGATGCCCAGGGTCCCTGCTCATCTGCGTGAAGGTGCTTTAGGTATGCTGCAAGGAGGCATGAGGACTGCAGATGTGGCCAGGGCAATACATTGCAATGTCCGTACTGTGAGACGCCTAAGACAGCACTACAGGGAGACAGGACAGACAGCTGATCATCTTCGCAGTGGCAGACCACATGTAACAACACAGGATAGGTACATCCGAACATCCCACCTGCGGGACAGGTACAGGATGGCAACAACAACTGCCCGAGTTACACCAGGAACGCACAATCTGGACTGAGGGCTTGTAGGCCTGTTGTAAGGCAGGTCCTCAACAGACATAACCGGCAACAATGCCCCCACTGGGCTCAAACCCACCATCGCTGGACCAGACAGAACTGGCAAAAAGTGCTTTTCACTGACGAGTCGCGGTTTTGTCTCACCAGGGGCGATGGTGGGATTTGCGTTTATCGTCGAAGGAATAAGCGTTACACCGAGGCCTGTGCTCTGGAGCGGGATCGATTTGGAGGTGGAGGGTCCGTCATGGTCTGGGGCGGTGTGTCACAGTGTCATCGGACTGAGCTTGTTGTCATTGCAGGCGATCTCAACGCTGCGCGTTACAGGGAAGACATCCTCCTCCCTCATGTGGTACCCTTCCTGCAGGCTCATCCTGACATGACCCTCCAGCATGACAATGCCACCAGCCATACTATTCGTTCTGTGTGTGATTTCCTGCAAGACAGGAGTGTCAGTGTTCTGCCATGGCCAGCGAAGAGCCTGGATGTCAATCCCATTGAGCACGTCTGGGACCTGTTGGATCGGAGGGTGAGGGCTAGGGCCATTCCCCCCAGAAATGTCTTGGAACTTGCAGGTGCCTTGGTGGAAGAGTGGGGTAACATCTCACAGCAAGAACTGGCAAATCTGGTGCAGTCCATGAGGAGGAGATGCACCGCAGTACTTAATGCAGCTGGTGGCCACACCAGTGTTCTGCCATGGCCAGCGAAGAGCCTGGATGTCAATCCCATTGAGCACGTCTGGGACCTGTTGGATCGGAGGGTGAGGGCTAGGGCCATTCCCCCCAGAAATGTCTTGGAACTTGCAGGTGCCTTGGTGGAAGAGTGGGGTAACATCTCACAGCAAGAACTGGCAAATCTGGTGCAGTCCATGAGGAGGAGATGCACCGCAGTACTTAATGCAGCTGGTGGCCACACCAGATACCGACTGTTACTTTTGATTTTGATCCCCCCCTTTGTTCAGGGACACATTATTCAATTTCTGTTAGTCACCTGTCTGTGGAACTTGTTCAGTTTATGTCTCAGTTGTTGAGGCTTATGTTCATACAAATATTTACACATGTTAAGTTTTCTGAAAATAAACGCAGTTGACAGTGAGAGGACCTTTTTTTTGCTGAGTTTATTTAGAATTGTGAGAATCATCAGAATCGCAATACATATTGCATCAGCAGTTATGTATCGTGATAATATTGTATTTTGAGATCCCTGGCAATTCCCAGCCCTATTGTTTTGGGCTGTGGCTGCATTGCCAACCTGTTTGGGGAAGTAAAGGGGTTGTAGGCTGTCAGCAGGGGTTTGCTTGATGCCAGGCAAGCAGGCATAGTAGACATGTGAGCTGGCGAAAGAGAAGAGGCTACAGCTCATATCCCCTGAGGCTGCAGCTCAAACCTCCAATACAAACCTCATCTCAACCTACTAATGCAGGAAATACATTACTCTTTCTCCCTCTCTTCCCTTTCTTCTCTGTCTCTTCTCCTTATTCCTTAATTCCTTATGTCCCTCCCTGTTACCTTCAGACTCCTCTTCATCTGATTTATCTCCTCTTTTCCATCTCTCTGTCATGATTTACCATTTACAATTGGCTCATTATTCCCCCTCCTCTCCGCTGTAACTATTCCCCAGGTCGTTGCTGTAAATGAGAACGTGTTCTCAGTCAACTTACCTGGTCAAATAACGGATAAATACTTTTTTTGTTTTTTTAAATGATCTCCCTTTTTCCCAGCTTTCTCTTTAAATCAAACATACTGTAGACTACATCCTCCAAGTATGATAAAAACTGACACGGACAGGTAAACACATATTACCAAGAGATAACATATAAAATAATTGTAAAATAATTTATCTTTCGTCTCTTTGTGTTTCATAATTTCCTTCAATTCGCAAGAGGCTGAATGTATGTCACCGGACAAAGCATCCGAGTTAGCGAAACAGCACCCCTCTGTCTCTGTAGGCCATCTATTTGATTCGGTATGGTCAAAAAGAGTATGACATTGTTGCCGCCCATAGCATTGAATGCAAAGGAAACCAGTAAGCATTTGGCCTCCCTTGATAATTAAAAAAAATCTAATAATAGCCAATCATCATTGAGCTAAACTGAGTGAGCTCAACTGTGAATGGTCCTGATGCAGGCTTCAAGGGAAGCCTGTTTGGATTTGGCTTCACTCCAATCACATCACATCGAGAGCAGTACCTCATTGACAGAAACAACTTGAATTGTTGAATCTCATTGTGTTGTTGTCCTCTGATGGCTAGCTAGCTACATAAAATTGACGCTTTCCTAAATTAGCCATGGATGGAGATAAGGATTTGGACTTGTGGCTTTATTTAATTCTCCGTACTGACCAATGATTATAACGGTAATTCTGATCCTACCATAAATGCATACATTGTGCCTTTGGCCTGAGAGGATGGGAGTTCAATATGTAGCTAGATGTAGAAGGCTAATGTTAACAAGCTAACTTTTCCCATGAAAGGAAATTAGGCTAGCGAGCAAGCATTTTAGCCAGGTAGCCAAGGACAACAAATAATAAAAGCGTGTTTTGTATGACAGAGTGGTAGACCATTTTGTCAACATGAATGAGAGGAGGATGGCATTGGCGTTTCTCTACAAGTATGGTTAGTCAACATGTTTTTTCTACACACACACACACACACACACACACGCGCACGCACGCACGCACGCGCACGCACGCACACACACACACACACACACACACACACACGTTGTTTAGTTCTCCAAAATGTCGAGAACATTAACTTGCTTGACCATGCTGTAGGTTAGGGGTACTCAACTCTTACCCTATGAGGTCTGGAGCTGGTTTGCTGTTTTTCTTGATAATGAATTGCACACAACTGGTGTCCCAGGTCTAAATCAATCCCTGATTAGAGGGGAACAATGAAAACATGTAGTGGAACTGGGTTCGGCGTCTAGAGCTGTAGGTCATGTAACTGTTTGTTACTTCCAATATGCTTTGTAGACTTCAATGGACAGAGGTTGCTCTCCGGTTTTGTGATGAAATAAAGGTGTGGTTGAATTTATGCTGCCTCTTCTTATTGTCTCAGGTTTAGGCCTATACATATAACGGTCTCAAGTCATATGAACTAAGAGGTTATAGAGCAAACAACACAATTATCACAACACAGGATGTAATATGTTATAATTTTTTCTGGCTTCCCCAGGGATTTTAACCACACACTTCCACTGGTGAAAGCGGTGTCTATCTTCTCTGACTTGGTGCAGAAAACATAATGAAAAACATAAAGTGGGGGCTGAAGCAGGAGGCTGCCATGACAACTCAGAGCTTACCTGTAGCACTGAGTAGGAGGTGTGAAAGTAATGAGTGTTTGAAATCGCAGGTGGATAAGATATGTACACCAGCCATGCGACTAGTTTCCTGATATGATGGGGAAATTTGCTCCATCTTTCTCCGACACTTCCTCCCCAGTGACTTCTTGAGATTACATAAGTCTATAAGTGTACTAAGCATGATGTCGTCCGGTCTTACTGGGCATATATCGGTCCACTAATACAGAACGAGTAAAGGCCCAGTGCACGAATTTTGTGAAAAAATCTCTCTCTCTAATGACAAAGAGAAAACAGTAAAAAAAAAAAAAAAGCAGAAATACCTTATTTACATAAGTTTTTAGCCCTTTGCTATGAGACACGAATTTGACCGTAGGTGCATCCCGTTTCCATTAATCATCCCTGAGATGTTTCTACAACTTGATTGGAGACCACCTGTGGTAAATTCAATTGATTGGACATGATTAGGAAAGGCACACACCTGTCTGTAAAAGCAATATGAGAGCCCGCTTGGAGTTTGCCAACAGGCACCTAAAAGACTCAGACCATGAGAAACAACATTCTCTGATCTGATGAAACCAAGATTGAACTCTTTGGCCTGAATGCCAAGTGTCACATCTGAAAGAAACCTGGCACCATCCCTACGTTGAAGCATGGTGGTGGCAGCATCATGCTGTGGGATGTTTTTCAGCGGCAGGGACTGGGAGACCAGTCAGGATCGAGGGAAAGATGACCGGAACAAAGTACAGAGAGATCCTTGATGAAAACCTCTTCCAGAGCACCACCTCAGACTGGGTCGAAGGTTCACCTTCCAACAGGAAATTACCCTAAGCAAACAGCCAAGACAACACAGGAGTGCCTTCGGGACAAGTCTCTGAATATCCTTTATTGGCCCTGACTTGAACCCGATTGAACATCTCTGGAGAGACCTGAAAATAGCTGTGCAGCAATGCTCCCCATCCTACCTGACAGATCCTGAGAGGATCTGCAGAGAAGAATAGGATAAATTCCTCAAATACAGGTGTGCCAAGCTTGTAGTGTCATACTCAAGAAGACTCAAGGCTGTAATCGCTACCAAAGGTGCTTCAACAAAGTACTGAGTAAAGGGTCTGAATACTTATGTAAATGTATTATTTAATTTTTAAAAATTAAATTAGCTAAAATTTCTGAACCTGTTTTTGCTTTGTCACTATGGGGTATTTTGTGTAGCTTGATGAGGAGAAATACAACTATTTATTCCATTTTAGAATAAGTCTGTAACGTAACAAAATGTGGAAAAAGTGAAGCGGTCTGATTACTTTCCGAATGCACTGATATAAATATATATATATATATATATATATATAAGTTTTAGCCAAATCTCTCAGATTCAATCTAACATATGCTGTCCCCTCTCTGCCTGTCGCCTCAGTCTGTCTTCCTCTCCTCGGCTGGGCAGCCATTTTAAAATGGAACAGACTTAAGGTTAAACTGGTTCTACATATTGTAAGATCTACTCTTAGCTTCATAGTTTCCCCCTGTTTGTTAGAATAACCTACAAATAACAGATGTTCTTCCTTTAGACTGTCTGCGTATTTCTTCAGAGAACTGTTCTATCATCCCTTGTCTTCTCTGTGGGCATGTCTGTAGGGAAAGTCTGTAGTCAGTTTGATTCTCCTCCGTGGGGAGAAGACCAAAATAAACCCCTGCTTATCAAGCTGTCTGCCGTATAACTACAAATCCAGTTTTAAATAGCTAAACTACAGCCCTGATTCCTTCTTTATTATGAAATATAGCTTTTAGTTTGGTCAAATTTGGTTTATGTCACTGCAATGTCGTTATGCTCTCCTAACCCACACTTGTTCTGTGCTGTCTGGGACAGGGTTGTTCTCTAGTGCATTGCAACTTACACAGAGAGATGATCAAATCGGCCACCGTCTTCCGTGCGATCCATAGACGACCGTATGCTCATCGATTTTCTGCCAGCCTTTTAATGTATCTATAGGACAGGTCGATGCCTCCGTGGGAAGAATTCTATATTTTTGTGTGATGAACTACTTAATCATCTCCGTTGGTCACTTGCGTGAGAAAATCCATATCCATTTTCCTTTTGTCTTTTATTGGCCTGTGCTTTTCAAGTCATCAGAAAGGGAGAGGGGGGATAGCAGATTAATGGGTCTGCTTCGTACGTTGATACTAATTAAAGCTTTCTGAGACTAATTTACTAGTTCATTACCCCTTCCTGGAGTAATGATATGGGGGAGTTTACCCTGATAATCCTCCAGAGTGCACATGGTTCTCAGCGTTTAAAATAGCATTTATGCTAGGAACCACCTTTTCACCACTCCTCTGCCTCTCTGTCTGTCTTTCTCTTTCTCCTACTTTAATCCACTATCTGTGTGTCCCTGCCTCTCCCTCCCTCTTTCTATCCCTCGCTCTGTGTTCCTGTATCTCGTTCACCCCCCTCCATCATCTGTTTTCATGCCAACTACTTTATCACTCTCCACAGAGTAGAGCTTGTCTGTACAGGAACTGCCCTGGTACATATTTATACAGTTTGAAGGCAAACACCAAAATGGATTTGAAATGAATTTGGAGCTGGCGAGCAGCTTAGTGTCATAGCTATTTTTTTTTACCAGTGTGCCCTCCAAATGGAGATCTGATAAGAAAAACATTATCTTCCTGTAGTTTAAGTGTTCTTGATACACTTTGCAATAGGCCTAGATGCCAATTAGTGATGAGGGAGAAATTGATACAGCTACATATTATATCGATACTTTGACTCCAAATATTGATTTGTAAAAAACATTGTACAAAATGATTACCGGTTTTCTTAGCTAGTTGACCGTCCCTACACCAAAACGTGTATATTTTTCATCCTATTGCTTGTTCTCCATCTTCTTTTTAAATAGAATTGTGAGAATCTCAGTACATATTGTATCAGCACCTAAGTATCGTGATATCATATCGTAAGGTCCTTTGCAATTCTCAGCACTAATGCCAGTGCTTGCATGTAGCACTCTACAATGACATCCATTAAAATATAGTCCCTAACTGTTGAAAAGACTCACTATGGGGATAACTTATTCTGTAAATCCAGGCTTTAGTTTCCTAAATACATGTATACTGAATGCACTTTGATGCATGTTTTAAATTTAAATTATAAATCAATAGTGACAAATGGTTGGATGATTTTGAATGTTTCAGGAGCCAGATATGATCGTCGTGGTATTGTCAACTGTTTATGAAGTCACTCTGAGCTGTCAGTTAGACACGTCACTCAGGCGATCTGCCAAAACTAACACTATACGACCATTGCCCAATCTAAGAGATGATTTCAAATCATTTCCAACATATATTTTATGTTGAATATATCAAAGTAAGCTGATGCTACTTTGCAGTGTTGTTTGCTCAAACATGTTGCCACTATATAATCAGACTTTTCCCTTTTCGTAGATTTAATTGGAAATCGACGATGAATAATTATTTTTGCAATGTTTCTCCATTCAGCCGATAAGTGGAGCCAGCCAATACTGTACCAGACTGGCCAATTGAGAGGCCATGTTGTTCAGACTGGATGCAATGCTGCTGAGATGTGCTCATTAACTTGAAAACAGGAAAGTAGGAGATCAATTAGCCAGGCTTGGGTGCTGCTGATGTAATTGAGTGGTCTGCAAGTGGACGACATTGATTCAGCATTATGCTGTGTACTAGCATTCTGACCATAGGTGGACACCAGGGGATAAACAGAGATAGTTGTTACAGTAGTTGGCAAAAATTCTTGCAGTAGCATACTTTGGAGCATACTTTGGATACCGTACCGTAGGTCTACACTAGGAGATACAGAGAAATAGGCTTAGAGCGAGTTGCAACAATGGTAGAGTTTGGCAAAGATTCCTTCCCACTTTTGAAACCTTTCTGTACTGAATTACCTTGGTCTTGATTTGATGAAAGAGTAGATACGTGGTTTAATAGATAGAAGCATAGATTAGTTACTAGATAGGGGATTTGTAATGGAAATCGACGTCCTCCTTGCGAGGGTAAAACTGATGGAAAACAATGTTTTGATGATTAATTAGCATGCTGCTATATTTTTCAAATGTGTTTCCTTCTTTACAAGTAAGATCCGACAGCGAATGCTTCTCCTCTGTGCCCATCTATTGTTGAACAGTAGACCATCAGGGGATCGTTGTTGTTAATGTGTTTTTCTCCTACATTTAACTGATAAACAGAAACAGAAGCAGAGAGAGGAGATAAGAAGAACATTGGAGGAAATCCAAAATCAACATTATTTTTTTTCTAAAGGAAAATCTCTTCATCTTATCACTTTTTGGATATCGCTACTCTATTTCTAATTTTGCCTTTTTATTTCTTGATCTATTTTTGTGTTTTCTAAACGAGCAGGAGATATAGATATAAAATGTACCTCAGGGTGTTGTTGCTTTGGTTTACTAATGCTCTTGTCTCCCTGGCAAGATGCAACGTTCACTTTAACCTTCGCTCCACTGTTTCTCTTCTTCTTTTTAAGTGGGTGACGGGGTTTAAATTTAGCTTTGATTAGACAGGGTTGAACTTGGTGATAGGGATGATAGATACAAAACCTCTTTTTCCTGGAGAACATTAAGGGGAGTTGAGCCATCCATTATTCAGCCTCACTTTACTATCAAAGGCAGCCAGCCTTGTGTCGTGTCTTTGGCTATGCCAGATTAATAAGTGATATGACATGCTATTCTATAAAATAATTTATCCGTAATTAATATCACCTGATTGAGCTAATCATGAATATGTAATTAACTAGAGTCGGGGCACCACAAAATAATATTTATAGAGCTGTTATCTTCCGAATAAACTCTTAAAGACCTAGTAATATTTTACATCAATAGGAGTCCATATTAATCGTCACCTTAATTCAGTCTCACCTGAAAGTTGTACATTCTTGGACTTCACGAACCCTGGCTAACAAGTTGAATCAGCAATACAACATTGGGTGTAATTATTTATTTACTAAATACCTAACTAATCACACAGAATTACACATACACATAATTAATCATAACTTGATTACAAATTACGTCATAAAGGAAAACGTCCCTAGCGGGCGGAACAGATATGACAGCTTGTTACACAAAAGAAAAGGGGCTGGGTTGGAGTGAAAGAGCGGGAAGACTGAGTAACAAAGGAAGAAGCTGTGCTTTCGTAAATACAGTATCTTATGCATTCTAAATTACCGCCCATTTGGAAAAGGAAATGCAATAAATATTTACTTTGAACTGCGCTTCAGTAGGTTGGTGGTAGATGGAAGGCCGTGTTGCCAAACCGAGTCCTTTGTCCTTTGAAGAATGTCTCTGGTGTTCAATTGGATACGTTGTAGTAACGTCGTTGTGTGATAGACGGGTAACTCTATCTGTTCCTTCCTAACCCTCGTTTGCAGCTGCTGTTGCTAACTCAACTGCTAGGAGGTATCACTTCTGTAGTGAATAAGAGTTCAAAGTTCATCCTATTCGCAACCAAAGCTCACGCTGATGTTGGCTTCGTTCTGTAGTTATTATCTGAACCATTCTGACCTCGGACCGTCGTCCTCACATCCTCGGAACAGGAGGTTATATTGTCGTCAAGGCTTTATATAGTGGAGCGAGAAGGGTGTGTCTGAAAAGTTTTATAACCCATGACTCTTCACAGGGGCGGGCTACTGATTGAGCAGAGCCCTAACCGTATGAAAACCAAATTCACACATTTTAGAAGCTAAAATCACATTTCATCCCATCACGAATAATTTCATATTCAAACATTTACATTGAACAACAATTTCATGTGAATACGATAACTCTGATGTGTAGACTTTCCACTGTAGAGTTTATGTCATCTTATCATTGATGAGAATGTCTCAGATGACAGCAGAATTGACATCATATTCATTAACCTGTTGCTTCTACTCGGGACGCTTGCGTCCCAACTAGAGCTCTGGAAATGCAAATGCGCTACGCTAAATGCTAATAGTATTAGTTAAAACTCAAAAGTTCATTAAAATACACATGCAGGGTATCGAATTAAAGCTACACTCGTTGTGAATCCAGGCAACAAGTCAGATTTTTAAAATGCTTTTCGGCGAAAGCATGAGAAGCTATTATCTGATAGCATGCAACACCCCAAAAGACCCACAGGGGACGTAAACAAAATAATTAGCATTTCGGCGTTACACAAACCGCACAATAAAATAGAAAACATTCATTACCTTTCACCATCTTCTTTGTTGGCACTCCTAGATGTCCCATAAACACTATTTGGGTCTTTATTTCGATTAAATCGGTCCATATAAAGCCTAGATATCGTTATATGTAGACTGTGTGATAAACGAAAAAAACATTGTTTCAAAACGTAACGTCATTTTTTAAAATTCAAAAAGTCGGCGATAAACTTTCACAAAACACTTCAAATACGTTTGTAATGCAACTTTAGGTATTAGTAAACGTTAATAAGCGATAAAATTCATCAGGAGGCGATGTAAAGATCATTAGCTGTCCGTCTGGAAAAATGTCCGGCTAGAAACTCAACGAAAATATCCGGTCCTAGACCGGAGGAGATACGGTGTCCTGTATGTGTTTGACCAAGAAAAAACTCGAAGGGAAATGACAAGACTCTAGACACCGTGTGGAAGCTGTAGGTACTGCAACCTCAGTCAATTAATTGTGGTTCACCTTTATCAATGGGTTCAAGTAGCGCATGGATATATTTTCCCATTTTCAGTGATCAGTTTTTCCTGTGCTTTTCGATGTAAATGCCGTTCTGGTAAAGCCACAGCAGTGATTTAACCAGTTTTTTAAACGTCTGAGTGTTTTCTATCCACACAGACTAAGCAAATGCATATACTATATTCCTGGCATGAGTAGCAGGGCGCTGAAATGTTGCGCGATTTTTAACAGAATGTTCAAAAAAGTAGAGGGTCGACTTAAGAGGTTAAGTACCACTGCATATGTTCAATTGGTCGGATTACCAGAATATAGTTCCTTTCCCCCCACTTTCTGATATTCCCAGAATCTCTATGTTAACCAAGGGGTTTTCAAATGTAACATCAGTAGGGTAGAGAGAGGAAAAAGGGGGGAGAGGTGTTTATGACTGTCATAAACCTATCCCCCAGGCCAACGTCATGACAGTCCCCCCATGTTGTGTTAATCTTGCGATTAACCTGCATGTTGCAAACCAAAATAAAAATTACCGTGGGTTGTCCTGGTTGTGGACCATCGTTGTGGTCCCCATCTGGTGATCGACCCGGGTAGGTTTTCTGCGAATGAAGTCCGCTCCATGGCTCGGCAGCGGATATCTGGATTGGGATCGCCGTTCCGGACCTGTCGTCTGGTCATCCAGACTGGAAGATCTGGACAGTAACTTAGGCAGATGTTAACAAATCAAAATCAAATCAAATTTATTTGTCACATACACATGGTTAGCAGATGTTAATGCGAGTGTAGCGAAATGCTTGTGCTTCTAGTTCCGACAATGCAGTAATAACCAACAAGTAATCTAACTAACAATTCCAAAACTACTGTCTTATTCACAGTGTAAGGGGATAAAGAATATGTACATAAAGATATATGAATGAGTGATGGTACAGAGCAGCATAGGCAAGATACAGTAGATGGTATCGAGTACAGTATATACATATGAGATGAGTATGTAAACAAAGTGGCATAGTTAAAGTGGCTAGTGATACATGTATTACATAAGGATGCAGTAGATGATATAGATTACAGTATATACGTATGCATATGAGATGAATAATGTAGGGTATGTAAACATTATATTAGGTAGCATTGTTTAAAGTGGCTAGTGATATATTTTACATCATTTCCCATCAATTCCCATTATTAAAGTGGCTGGAGTTGAGTCAGTGTCAGTGTGTTGGCAGCAGCCACTCAATGTTAGTGGTGGCTGTTTAACAGTCTGATGGCCTTGAGATAGAAGCTGTTTTCAGTCTCTCGGTCCCAGCTTTGATGCACCTGTACTGACCTCGCCTTCTGGATGATAGCGGGGTGAACAGGCAGTGGCTCGGGTGGTTGTTGTCCTTGATGATCTTTATGGCCTTCCTGTAACATCGGATGGTGTAGGTGTCCTGGAGGGCAGGTAGTTTGCCCCCGGTGATGCGTTGTACAGACCTCACTACCCTCTGGAGAGCCTTACGGTTGTGGGCGGAGCAGTTGTCGTACCAGGCGGTGATACAGCCCGCCAGGATGCTCTCGATTGTGCATCTGTAGAAGTTTGTGAGTGCTTTTGGTGACAAGCCGAATTTCTTCAGCCTCCTGAGGTTGAAGAGGCGCTGCTGCGCCTTCTTCACGATGCTGTCTGTGTGAGTGGACCAATTCAGTTTGTCTGTGATGTGTATGCCGAGGAACTTAAAACTTACTACCCTCTCCACTACTGTTCCATCGATGTGGATAGGGGCGTGTTCCCTCTGCTGTTTCCTGAAGTCCACAATCATCTCCTTAGTTTTGTTGACGTTGAGTGTGAGGTTATTTTCCTGACACCACACTCCGAGGGCCCTCACCTCCTCCCTGTAGGCCATCTCGTCGTTGTTGGTAATCAGGCCTACCGCTGTTGTGTCGTCCGCAAACTTGATGATTGAGTTGGAGGCGTGCGTGGCCACGCAGTCGTGGGTGAACAGGGAGTACAGGAGAGGGCTCAGAACGCACCCTTGTGGGGCCCCAGTGTTGAGGATCAGCGGGGTGGAGATGTTGTTGCCTACCCTCACCACCTGGGGGCGGCCCGTCAGGAAGTCCAGTACCCAGTTGCACAGGACGGGGTCGAGACCCAGGGTACTATGGTGTTGAATGCCGAGCTGTAGTCGATGAACAGCATTCTATAAATATTTATAAATAAATATAAATATATATATATTCTATAAGAGGTATTCCTCTTGTCCAGATGGGTTAGGGCAGTGTGCAGTGTGGTTGAGATTGCATCGTCTGTGGACCTATTTGGGCGGTAAGCAAATTGGAGTGGGTCTAGGGTGTCAGGTAGGGTGGAGGTGATATGGTCCTCCCCATACAACGCACGCACACACACTCATGAAATATATCATTACATTTCCTCCCAAATGAGCAGCGTTGTGGCACTAACTGATGGTTGTATGGGGAAGTTGTTTATGGCTCTATCACTTCCTACGCGTCGAAGAAAATGAAACAAAATGAATGAAAACATAAACAAAACAAAATATAGTTATGCCACCTTAATCATCTAATTAGACTGTATTCCATCTACGTCCATGGTCTTGGCAAAATGACCCTATCATGTCATTGTCTAATGTCATATCTAGGGCTTTCCTAATTTGCAGGGTGTTGCTTAGGGTACTATCCTAAGTTGATATCTATATGATAAGTCTACAGCTGTAAGGCCGATGTGAGGACGATGGTCTGATGTCAGTTTTGGGCAATCTACAGGGATGACATATGGACTTTTGAGAAGAAAACTGGTGAGTGCTGTAGCTGTAGAGTTAAAGGCCTCAAAATAAATGTTCAACTAAGGCTGGTATTTTGCTCACACCCTTAAGTGATCCTAGCATAAATCCTAATTGGATGTTCCGTTGTGCATGTGAGTTTATGCTTACGCAAGCACACATGTCAAGGGAAGGAAACCAAGTATCCTGGCAGATTACAACTTGCTCAGAATGAGTTTGACGTAGTCAGGTAATTTTCAGGTCAATGCCTGGAGGTCAGTCAGAATTGATGTCGAGAGAGTCTGTAGTGGTTTTACTACCAGTCACTGTCTTCCACTATTGTAGATATGAAGAAGTCTACTTCATAGCTATGTGATCCACAGAGGAGCTAACCTCATGACGGAAGTACTCTTTAAGTATTAGACCAGTCGTACGTGGTGTGATCATGGTTCATGACTTCTAATAACTTTTCTCCTGAACGGAGGGTTCTATTTATTAGTGGCGTGTGTAACCATTGGAAGAGTGCAATGGAGATTCCCTTCCCCGTGTTGCACTTTGAGTGACTCCTACATTGCTATTATCAATAGAAATTTAGCTTGTGAGGTTACTAATCCTCTTACTGAGTGTTGCTGGACTGACTGTCGTATTGGTACTGGTACTCAAGGGGTCCAGTTGTCCTACCGATTTATTCGGAAATGTTATCCTACAGGAATACACGATTAGAGCATTTTACTAGTTGTCTTGTAGTGACTACTACACATGGCAAGGAATGATTATTGTTGCCATTTGTTTTGGAGGTGGACAAGTCCACTGGACTTCCTTTGCCACCAGTGAGGTACACCTCAGTACTATCTTAGATGTGTTCTAAGATAATCCCTGTCTAGGGGCCTGTCTGCTCCTCACTGTTCTTAAAGGGGAGTTTACAACTAGATTTGGCGGCCTCGTACGGTGTTGTCCATAATCTCGACTCCCCCCACCGGCCTCGATAAGGCTCATCATGGGTCTGGGCTACTATTCCCCCCCTTTGTGTCTCGGGACCTCCCCACCAACGGGTGGTGTTGGTATCCGAGGCGCAAACGAAAAGTTTGGACCCTATGTACGAGTTGTCAGTGGCCGCGTTATTATGAGAGTGGCTGTAACCTTTCAACTAAATCTCCTGGTGTTTGTGCTTCAACACCCTCAGTGGCTGTCGAGGTCTGACTGTCCCCACCGCGTCCGCGTGTGGCAACCTCTTCAGTACCTGCGAACTGAGACGAGGACATCGGTCTGTGATATCGCCAAGTGTTTCACCAGTGGGAGTCATCAGGTCAGTTGCTGGACTGACACCCTTAGTGTCATTGTAAGGGTTGACAGTCCCCCACAAAGCGGAAGGTGTGTCATCGGAAGCAGAGTATACTCTGCGCATCAATGTTTTTTTGGCTGAGACGGCCGCAGTGCTTGCGGAAGTGTCCGAAGGGCTAGAGAAGTTCATCTCAATTAACGTATTGCAAGAGAAGTTCATCTCAATTAACGTATTGCATGACTGCAAGGAGGAGGGAAGTTGCTCATTCACAGAGACAGCTGGCTCAAAATCATGACAAGAATGGTCAATCAGATTGGCTGATGGAATGTGTTGAGATATCGTAATATCTCCTTGGATCGGATTCTGCCCAAGAGGTTTCTAAACGTCTTTTTCCCAAGGGGTGCTTTTAAGAGATAACCCTCGTGAATGACTGCGTTGCAGCTAGCGTTAGGGGAGGACAGTGTGGTCGGTGGAGAAGGCACTGTGGCCTGTGACCATACCTGGTTGGTTTTCCAATCCATCAATGGGAGTAACCGATCCATCAAGTCTGCTCCAAGTAGCAGGAGTACAGTTTCGAGCGATAAGGTCCTTGAAGTGTATTTTCAGCATGACTCTCAATGTGAGAGGCGAGGTAGTCTGAGTGACCCCTCGAAGTGTAGTGTCGCATCGTTCCACTTTTAACCAACGTTTAGTTGGCTTCAAAGCCCTTTCTAGATCATCAAACAATGTTTGAGAGATGAGTGATATCGTCGCACCCGAATCAATTAGCGCATGACAAGTTAAGCAGTCCTCCAGGACTGTTTCCAGCTATGGCCGTTTCGATTTGTGTTTAGTGGACATATTCCCCACAAAGTGGAGTGGTCGTTCGCAACAACGTGATGTGTCAATTCTGTTCAAGCTGGAAGCAGATCGACCTTTCAGATTTTGAGTGGGCTTGGCTTTAACGAAGCGATTGACCTGTTTCTTTGCAACCTTTGTGTCAGAGTCTATAGACAAAGCCCGTGGGCTTGTTTCTTGATCAAGTGGGCCCTGGATAGGGTCTCGAGTGAGAGCAGGAGAAATTTGAATTTTAACGTGCTTGCTATGGGTGTTAATTCCTGCGTACCTGGTGTCCGGTAATTCCCCGTCTAGTCCTTGTGACTTATCTTTTACCCTTTTCTCAAATGTTTCTCGCCTTAGTTCTTCACGTAGTGGAACTTCTGGAGAACATTGGTCTATGTTTTGATCATCCTTCAACCCTTTGATACCCTTGCGCTCTGACACTTTGTGTGGGTTGGGTGCAGGAACGTAGTGAACAGGTCGATTGTAGCGGTAGTCGTTTTGATGGCGACGTACTTTACAGTTATTTCGACCGCGGAGGTTATTGGAATCATGGTTTCGTGGTAGAAACTGTTGTTGTGCGTCATCTCCTAACGCTCCAATACCTGATAATGTAACCTCTAACTGGAGTGAGTGCTCCTGGTCAAACTTCCAAACCGAGTGGTCAGGGCTCTTAGCTTTGCGAGCTTTTGATGCCTCGTTTGGAGTGGACTACATCGTATTTAGTTTTGGCTAAATCGAGTTGTTCCTGGACACAACGATTTTGTTGAAGAGTTTGTGCTCGTTCATATTCATACGTATTTGCAGTTACTTTTAATTGTTCAGATTTCAAACGCAGTTCCTCGACTAGCAGACATTTTTCATTTCCTGCTTTTGTCAATAGTTCAGTTCTCTCCACCTGTCCCCTCATGTTAGCCATGTCTGGCACGTGCTGTGCACTGTGGTATTGGACTGATGCCACATTTTTATGGTGATACATCAGTGCAAAAGTGGGGAGAACCGTCACAAAGCCTGTGTTTGATGGTTGATTTTGGAGAGCGTTCGCAATTTCGGCTGTTTTTTCGCTAATGGCATAATTAGGGTTGGTATAGGGTTGGTATTGCTGAGGTCAGAGATCAATCCTTTTATGGGTGGAGGTTCACTAATTAGCGGAGGAGTGGTGACCACCTCCTTTGACAGCTTGCACATTATTAGAAAAATTTGGAGGAAAAATGTTTCTATTTTTTTTTCAAAGTTTGGGTTTGGAATTCATTGGAAGCTGCAAGGACAAGTTTAATCTATTTATAAATGTTGACGAACTACCAGTAAAGTACCAGTAATGTGGAAGTTGGATGTGAATGAATTTGCAAAAGCAAATTGAATTAATTAATCAATGCCAATGATTAATCCGGGTAGGCTATCTGGTTATTAAACTTGAATTAACCTGAGATGTTGCTTCATTCCAGATTAATATGAGAAGTTTAAAAGTGTCTCATTTGATTGGAAGAACATTCAGGTATGTTCGACAATTTAACTTATTAAATTGAATGAGACGATAATCCATACAATCTCCATTGATTGGATATCATAAGTGTAAAAAGTAGATCAAATGTTGGGAACATTCAACACTGTGGTACACTTCTCCCTAAGGCCGAAACCACTTCTGTCAGTACTGGATTACTGAATGGTTTTTCAAAAACCAAATTTTACTGATTGATCAATTTTATGATAAATCAGACCTGTATAGGCTATTTGGGATTTAATCTTTAATTAAACTGAGAAGTTGCTTAATCTAGGTTAGTTTGGGAAAAGTTTACAATGTCTTATTTTGAAAACTTATCAATTTGGATATTATTTAAAAGATCTATTTCAGAATGTAAATTGACAGATTTACACTTATTACTTCCATTGGATAAGACATTGACATCCGTCTGGATATCATAAGTAATGACTTGAGTGTGACCTGAATAATTCTTCATGAATATACTGGGCACACTTCAGCGGTCAATGATTTCACACGCTGAAATCAAAAGGAATTACCCGGGGCGGGACTTCCAGTTCCGCAAGGCGGAGGAATTTCAACGCAGCACATAGGATTCCCTTGGCAAGGGAAAGGTTTTACTTATAACGTATTATGTTCAAACCCTTTTCGGCGTTTTTTGACGATGTTTTAACCGGAACATGCAGCAAACAACAAAATGCACCTTGGTCTACTCGCGAGAGAGACAGAGATATATATCGCTGGTCAAGCTTATATCTCCTGAATTTCAATCGGCTGGCTCTTTGTCCTCGCCCGAGAAATTAATAATGACCGAGCCTACCCGCGTCTGAAACGCAGAAGGCAGAAATAGCCCGGGGTTTGGCCAAACGCTCTATTTCTCAGATTTCTCTAATTTAAGCTTTATCAGTTTAGCTCTATAATTAGCTTACGTTACCCACTGACTACGTCAGAGAACAACACAGAGGCGGGGAATCCTCAGCACACACACACCCAATAATGTTTGTCTCTATCACTCCAAAAATGTGTATAATAAACTTGGTATATTATGTCATCTGTTTTTAAATTTTATACAGGCTGAATCAAAATGAAAGCGTCATTCTATTTTAGATTCCGCACACAGGGCACCAATTATGTTGTGTCTTTGGCTATGCCGGATTAAGTGATATGACATGCTATTCTATCAAATAATTTTCCCGTGATTAATATCACCTGATTGAGCTAATCATGTAAATGTAATTAACTAGAGAGTCGGGGCACCACAAAATAATATTTATAGAGCTGTTATCTTCCGAATAAACTATTAAAGAAATAGTAATATTTTACATCAATAGCAGTCGATATTAATCGTCACCTTAATTCAGTCTCATCTGAAAGTAGTAAATTCTTGGTTATCTTCACGAACCCTGGCTAACAAGTTGAATCGGCAATACAAAATTGGATTTAATTATTTATTTACTAAATACCTAACTAATCACACAGAATTACACATACACATAATTAATCATAACTTGATTACAAATGACGTCATAAAGGAAAACGTCCCTAGCGGGCGGAACAGATATTACAGCTTGTTACACAAAAGAAAAGGGGCTGGGTTTGAGTGAAAGAGCGGGAAGATTGAGTAACAAAGGAAGAAGCTATGCTATCGTAAATACAGTATCTAATGTATTCTAAATTACCGCCCATTTGGAAAAGGAAAATGCAATAAATATTTACTCTGCGCTTCAGTAGGTTGATGGTAGATGGAAGGCCGTGTTGCCAAACCGAGTCCTTTGTCCTTTGAAGAATGTCTCTGGTGGTCAATTGGATACGTTGTAGTAACGTCGTTGTGTGATAGACGGGTAACTCTGTCTGTTCCTTCCTAACCTTCGTTTGCAGCTGCTGTTGCTAACTCAACGGCTAGGAGGTATCACTTCTGTAGTGAATAAGAGTTCAAAGTTAATACTACAGAACGAAGTTATTATCTGAACCATTCTGACATCGGACCATTGTCCTCTCATCCTCGGAACAGGAGGTTATATTGTCGTCAAGGCTTTATATAGTGGAGCGAGAAGGTTGTGTTTGAAAAGTTTTATAACCCATGACTCTTCACAGGGGCGGGCCCCTGATTGAGCAGAGCCCTAACCTTACGAATACCCAATTCTCACATTTTAGAAGCTAAAATCACATTTCATCCCATCACGAATAATTTCATATTCAAACATATAATTTGAACAACAATTCCATGTGAATACGATAACTCTGATGTGTAGACTTTCCACTGTAGAGTTCATGTCATCTTATCATTGATGAGAATGTCTCAGATGACAACCGAACTGACATCATATTCATTAAGTACCACTGCATATGTTCAATTGGTCGGATTACCAGAATATATTTCATTTCCCCCCACTTTCTGATGTTCCCAGAATCTCTATGTTAACCAAGTGGTTTTCTAATGTAACATCAGTAGGGTAGAGAGAGGAAAAGGGGGGAGAGGTATTTATGACTGTCATAAACCTACCCCCAGGCCAACGTCATGACACTTGCATATTGTGAAACTGTTCTTCACCCTGCCATTGTGTTGCCTGATTTTAAGCCTGGCTCTCAACAGGTAATGGGCATAGTTTTGGTTCATATCAGTGTTGTACTGTCTGCAATAGGGTTAAATGGCGGGAACCCGGTTACTGAAATTTACCAGGATTTACCAGCCAAAACCACTCCCTTTTTCTGAGATAAATAACTGAGAGAAAAAGGTAAATTGTAATGAATTATTTATACGAACAGCATGGCGTGAAATGGAACTGTGAAATAATATGCGATGTCTAAATTTGGCTTCTCTATGGTCTCCGCAGAATGAATCATCAACGCTCCAGGTGGGGACAGACAGCCCATCTCAGGATGGAGCGCAGTTCACAATGCATGTAGACCCATTATTTCATCATGGTAACTTTTTTTCTTGTGACAGTAGGCCTACATTTGCTGCAGCATAGTCTATGCTACAGTAATGTAGACACCTTATCATTTAATTGTAAATATTTTACTTTTTTTTGCAGCTGCAGAGTTTTAAAACATCTTATCACTTGAATATCATTGCTTTAAATCAGTGCAGCGTGAGCACTCTCTGGGTCTTTCTCTCCATCAACTCCATTCAAATTTAATCCAAAGACCTATACAGTGTTTCGGAAAGTATTCAGACCCCTTCGCTTTTTCGACATTTTGTTTCATTACAGCCTTGTTCTAAAAAAATAATAAATCAAATATCATGAATCTACACAATACAACATAATGACTAAGAGAAAACAGGTTTTTGGAAAAACATGAATACCTTATTTACATAAGTATTTACACACTTTACCATGAGACTCAAAATTGAGCTCAGGTACATCCTGTTACGATTGATCATCCTTGAGATGTATCTACAACTTGATTGGAATCCACCTGTGGTAAATTCAATTGATTGGAAATTATTAAGAAAGACACACACCTCTTTACTAGGATTAAATGTCAGGAATTGTGAAAAACTGAGTTTAAATGTATTTGGCTAAGGTGTATGTTAAATTCCAACTTTAACTGTATGTTCTTGGGGACCTTCACTGCTGCGGAAATGTTTTGGTACCCTTCCCCAAATCTGTTCCTCAACACAATCCTGTCTTGGAGCTCTATGAAAAATGATTTTAACCTCATGGCTTGGTTTTGCTCTGACATGCACTGTCAACTGTGAGACCTTATATAGGCAGGTGTGTGCCTTTCCAAATCATGTCCAATCGATTGAATTTACCACAGGTGGACTCCAATCAAGTTGTAGAAACATCTCAAGGTATGGCCAATGGAAACAGGATGCATGTGAGCACAATTTTGAGTCTCATATTGAATGGCCTGAATACATACTGTATGTAAATAACGTATCTGTTTTTTTTTTTTTTTTAGACATTTTCAAAAAATTCTAAATCCTGCTTTCACTTAGTCATTATGGGGTATTGTGTGTAGATTGATGATTGATTGATTTAGATTTTTTTTTAATGATCCATTTTTCATTGAACCATTTTAGAATAAGGCTGTAACGTAACAAAATGTGGAAAAAGTCTGAATACTTTCCGAATGCACTGTATATAGATGTCATACCTGACCTCTTTCAGGTAATAAATTCAATGCAATGTTAGCCTTATATTTAGCTAGTTAATAATGGGTTATGCATGATAAGCTTTGTACTTATAGCCTCTGTCTCTTGCGCAATATGCACGCACCTGTGCTCCGATGGCCTCTCTCCTTAAAAAAATGCTCATTAGGTCTTGGAGTCCCATGCAGAAAAAGCTAGACTAGAACAGCTGGCTGGGCATCATTTTTTTTGCATTTCCTATACCAATAGACTTCAATGAGGGATGCAAAGCTTTTCTTTTGCTTAATGTTAAATACAACAGCCAATATAACCCATGGGTAGTTTGAAAGAAGAGCAAACACTCAATGCTATAGCAGTTATTTATGCAGACTTATAACCATTCAATAGTTGTGAAGAGAACTGAAAGCCTTCTGCAGCTAATTCTAGTTCTAGTGCTTTATTATTCAATAATGTCATTAGAATGATGAACATAAGGTCAACAAATGTATTTAACTGTTGAAAGCGAGGAAGGAGTGAAACAACAATAGAGACAGAAAGAGGAGGTGGGCGAGTAACATATTATGAAAGGTATACATTATTTGTGTTTTTCTGTTGTGGGTAATGTTCAGTAGCCTATATCATATATGTATTTAATAACAACACAATCATTTGGTTTTTTTGGGGCTTGGGATCATGAAATGTAGGGCTCATAAAATGTATTTAATGTATGGCTCATCAGGCTCAGCTAGCATCCGGCTTGAATTTTTTATCAAAGCTCTAATCAAATCCAGACATAGGCCTATTTATATGCTTTTGAATGACACTTCCGTTTTTGGCGGGAAATACCAGGTTATCCGGGAGAAAAGGGATTTATTCTTGGGATGGAACATTTGTAAAATACCAGGAGAATATTCAGCCCTAGTCTGCAACACTGTTATGCTTACAGCTTGTACTGAGGTCTGGTTTGAATTATGATGATGATAATGATTAGTATTATTACCTCATCTGTAACTTATGTTCAAAACAACAACAAAAAACAACCTTGCATAGTTTTTGTGAATTAAAAAAAATTTACTTCCAAATTCCATTTTGTGAGTTAGAGTAGGATGTATACCGGTTCATTGGATGGGAGAGATTTAAATATTGATTAAAAGCTACATTTGTAACTTGCAGGTCCACATCAAAGGCACGAACCACAAAAAGAGAGAAAGAGAACATGTTTGCATTAATTTTGGAGCTGGGAAATAATGCCTAATTCTGCTGACGTACTGTTTGAGAGGAGAGGAGGGCTGGGGTTGAGGGATGTTGATGGCAGAGCTGAGCAACGCACTGCAGTCCTCTCTTTCATCCCCGCCGCAATGGTATTACAGCACTTTGAAATTGAAATGATTTGAAAATAGAATACGGTGGCAAATTAGCCCGTTTGCTCTCCCGCTGGTAACGGGGTCTCTTTGAACATCCCTCTTTCCCAATCATCCATTGCCTTGCTGAGGCCTGGTCTCGGAGGCACGCTCCGTTCTCCGTTCTCCTGATGAACCATGGCTGTCCCTCTCCTGTCAGAGTACAACACATCTGGAGTCTTAGTGCATCCAGCTAGTATAACACCATATCGTTTTGTTTTTGAAGCAGGTGCATTGGTCACCTGCATGTTGGATTTGGCCTTTAGTCAGGGCCATGGTGTGGTGCTAGTGAGTGGGGAAATTTACAGGTGTCAGGATGTAGGTAGATTTGAGCTGTTTGAAGATGAGCCTTTCTGAATCACCCTCAGCATCAACTGAAACTGGAATAAGAAAGTGAGAGAAACAGAGAGAGATAAGCAGACAGACTGTATTTGTCACATGCACCAAATACAATAGGTTACTTACAAGCCCCCCAAAAGACGAGACACAGTGGGGGAGAGACAGAGCAATGCAAACTGTCAGAGTAACTGTTACTGGAAGTTAAGTCGAATCCCCCAGAATCTCCTTATAGCTGTGACATGAAAGGTCCCATTTGAGAGTAAAGGAACCAAACCAATTTCAGCAGGCTGCATCCCTGGCAATGACAGAATTACATAAGCAGATCATGCAAAAAGTTAGACTCATGAAGGTTGTTTTATTGAGGGGTATTAGCTCAGTTTTTAGGTCTTTGTATCCATGGCGGATTTCACATGCTAAACCTTAGGACGACATCTGACTCGACCACAGCAATCTCCACACTTGATTTTCTCATGTCCTTTTGATCTATCAAAGTGATTTGGGATAGAAATGAAGCATTCTTCATAGTGAGGGGATGCAAAAAATCTGCACCAAAAAGACGTTGCCTGACTTGCTACCGTATAAAATAAATATGTCTGTATTTGCTGAAAAATGTACTAGCCTTAGTAGGCCTGGAGGAGAAAGGCATTGACAGGACTGTGTATGTAGACTGGGTTATGAGTGAGAGAACATACGGTAGATTGATAAGAAATAACTATTTCTGCAGAGTAGGACATAATAATCAATGAGAATAGGAACATGTGAAGCATCGATAAGAAATCATCATTATCATATTTCCAATACTACATCTTGTGACTCCAGTACAATTAGCACCATCTGTATCTGCACTTTTAATTGGGTCAATATTTTGCTCTGCTGGATAATTGGTCATACTCTATCTAACTGGTCCTGGTGCTTACGAATGGAGATGCCACTCTTCATGATCAAATGATCAAGTTCTGAAAGGTTCTGCGCAGACCGGCTTGGCCAATAGCAAGCTACTTGCTCCATCAAATGATTGATATTTCTGTGTGCTCCTTGCAGCGGGGCGGGGGGCTGAGTTGCTGACCCTCTCCCCTGTCAACTTCCCCTCAATAGGAAGGGTGCTCATTACTAGGTGTGTCATTTTCTATGTCCCTGTTATCATTTTGACAGCTCCTAATGAACCCCCCCCCTCCACACACACACACACACACACACACACACACACACACACACACACACACACACACACACACACACACACACACACACACACACACACACACACACACACACACCGATGTTACCTGCCTTTAGATCCTGTCAGTGGCTGGCTCTAATGAGCACCAGCACCTTCACAATCCAAAGGCGCTGTGACATTTGGGTCCCCAGGTCCTCTCTGCTCTCCCCAAGGGGGGTTTCCAAGAAAATAACCTATCTTTTTGCTGGAATTCACTACTGATATTTGAAACCCAGCATCATAACCTTTTTCGTTGGGTCCAGAGACCCTTGTTGACAGTCATTAGAATGTCAGCCGTGTTACGGGAATCAAATATTTATGAGACTCCTGTTGTTACCATTTGTGACTGATGTTACACAGTATTACACAGTGAGCAGTACGTGTGGAGAATATTTATCTATATAAAAGTATACGTATGAATCTTGGTTCATTAGGGGAGAAAACACAGAAGCAAATTCATATAACATCATGAAATATTCATGCTGGCAAGGTTACAAATGATTTTTGAAGAAAGAAATGATGATTGATGGCAGATCTAACACTGTGCCTATACAGTATCCTACTTAGATTATCTCACTAGCAGCTGCATGGAAGAAAGCAAACAGAAAAGATGGGGATGCTTTGCAAAGAGAGTAAAAGGGTTTATTCATGTTGATTCCTGATGATTCCTGTTGATTCCTGATACAACTGCTTTGTACTGTATATGACAGGCCAGGATGTAAAATAAGTCCCCTCTAGATGCATCTTGGTCAATTCTGTGGCAATTGGTCAACAAAAGAGAAAGCATACAAGCTCCATCCTTTCCCCCTCATACTGTACTTTAGATGTCACACATTTTAATATAGTATGTCTCCCCTCTACGAGGGTAGCTGATGCTCTCGCTCTCCCTGTCAGACGTGCCCAGTAGTAGGATCTCATATTTTTGTTACATGTGCCGAATACAACAAGTGTCGACTTTACGGTGAAATGCTTACTTACAAGCCCTTAACCAACAGTGCAGTTCAAGAAGAAGAAAATGTGTAGTAAGACAGTAGGACAGCCAGGGTGCTGGGTTGGAACTGAGGGAAAATCAGGGCGGTTGCCAAGACTTTTGTTCCATATGGTCTGGTTGGTTGCCTTGGGCTCGATGTGTTAGCCTACATGTGTGAGAAGCCTTGTCACAGGCAGGCAGACAGCTGAGAGGGTCATCTGTTGTACTGGATGTATACTCTGCGACACATCACGAAGTGTTAGCCAGAGGATGTTTTTCTTCTGCAGAGCACATGGTAGTCACATGGTCTACCCTGCCTGTCTGTAAGCCTATAGTTTGAATACAGAGCACTGGAGAGCTGCATACCTGGTTTAGTTGCTGGCTTAACGATGAGTGCAGGTTGAGGTTACTATACTGTTTTAGAAAGTTAACGCAGTCAAATCATCCCCAGCCGTACAACAGAGAATTTGTCTGGGAGCTGTGTTATTGTTTCTGCTTTGAGAGTGTGAATCAGTCAGTCAGTCAGTCAGGTCTCTGTCTGTCTGTCTGTCTGTCTGTCTGTCTGTCTGTCTGTCTGTCTGTCTGTCTGTCTGTCTGTCTGTCTGTCTGTCTGTCTGTCTGTCTGTCTGTCTGTCTGTCTGTCTGTCTGTCTGTCTGTCTGCCTGAGAGCCAGCCTCTCTCTGTTGTGTGCCTCTAATATTTGGAGAGAGTCGGACGTCATTGCATCAACTGCACATTACATGGGTGGACGTTGTCAGTAGTGTCCAAGTCATTACTCAAAGAGATCTACAGAGCTGTGAGCCCTGTAATTGGCTGCATAGTCAAAGATAGGTTATTGTGCTGTTGGACTACATATGAAAGATAGGTTCTTTTGTATTCTGCTCATGATCAACATGTTATGGCACCACCCGCATTGAATGAAATATTTCAGCATATATATTTCACCATAGACACATTCAGTAATTTATCAAGGGATGGGAAATATTTATACATGGAAAAATACGTTTTACAACCAGTACTGTATCAGAGGTCCGTGCATAATCCCCAGATGTATTAACTTTTGTATGTTATAGACTGAGAGCCTATTGTTTTAATGGTCAAATCTATGATTGAGTTGGTTTATTTCCATTTGATAGGTCTAAGATCCTTGACGAATGTGTCGTAATGTGCACAATGTGAGATAGATTGAGCTCTAAGCATTAATTACCTCATCTGGCTGGAGCCTCGGGGTTCATAGTCTATTAAAGTGTTAAGGGCGCTAGTATCCCTGGAGTCGGCCGCCTGCTGCACGCTGCACTGGCCCACCTGTTTTCCTGCATTACAGAGTGCTCGAGCATGAAGTTGCACTTTGTCATTCAGAGATGAACACAAATCAATATCGTCAGAAAGAGGGATATGGAAATTAATTTAGAAAGGGTGTGTAAGAGCTAGGCTACAGTAATAAATCAATCTACCATCTGACTGGGAGACAGCATCACTGGTAAGACAGGCAGAGAGTGGGGGGGGGGGGGGGGGACAGAGACAGCAACACAGGCAGACAGGTTACCAGTCAAACAGATGGAGAGGCAGAGGAAAGAAAGGAAGAGAGAGGTAGACAGAGGTCAAGGGACAGAGAGAGACAATAAAGACTGCGAAAGACAGAAAATCAGAGAGCCTCTCTAATCAGTGCAGTGGAGCCAGGTGTGACACACAAGTGTTGAGGTCCTCTAGTTCTCCAAGGGGGTCAGAACGGGTTGAGAGGTCATTGTGTGGGGCCTGCCCCTCAGTCACTTGGAGTTTAGTAGTGACATGTGATGCTGACAGCATGCTGTCATGCTTAGGGTTGCAATTTCTGGGAACTTTTAACATTTTCCCTGGTTTTTCCTGAAATCCCGGTTGGAGGATTTCTGGAAATAGAGGGAATTTATTGAAATTGCTGTCCTGACTGATATAATCCAACCATCCCCTCAGTTAGGGGACATGTCACAGTCATGTCACAGGACACTGCAGGACACTGCTCCAGCATCTCAATTCATTTACCATACAGGCTTTATTTTGGTAACTGTTTCCTTTTTTGCTATGTATTTTACAAAATCAATCTCATCAACCCTGCTGGGTGAAACGTGATGTTAACGTCAAATGTTTTTCTTCTCCAGAATGCTGCTAGAAATTAAAGTGTTGTCATGCTATTCCCTCTCGAGTTCTGTTCTGGCTACAAGACATGGGAAAAATACGTGTCTGGACTATTTTTATAGAATGAAATAGAAAACAGAGCATTTCGATTTCCCCCCCTCTCATCCCTGCCTCGTATGGTCATGTTGGAGCATGATCATAGGCAGAATGACTTTGAGTGGTGTGTGTGTGAAGGCTTCTTTCATTAGCCATACTGTCTCTCACTCTTGCCTCTGCTGCTCTCTGCGTACACATGCTTGACCCTAATGTAGGCTTGCATGTGTCTAGACTACAGCTTTGTCAACCTTGTAGTGTGTGTGTGTGTGTGTGCATGCGTGTGCCCGTCTGTCTCTCTGTGTGCCTGTCTGTCTGTTTGTCCATCTGTGTCGTGTTTGTATTACAGTCCATTACTGTGGATTATGTGCTGTTTCTCTCTAACTGAATCCTGTCTTGGTTTACTCTGCTGCAGTCTCTGACCTATTCCCTGTTATATAATGGAACCTATAAGAGACAATGAAGCAAATTAACCTCTCTGTGTGTTTGGAATGACTTCATCCACTTGGCACTGTGATCCTGCACTGTGTGATCTGCTGTGATCCTCCACTGTGTGATCTGCTGTGATCCTCCACTGTGTGATCTGCTGTGATCCTCCACTGTGTGATCTGCTGTGATCCTGCACTGTGTGATCTGCTGTGATCCTCCACTGTGTGATCTGCTGTGATCCTGCACTGTGTGATCTGCTGTGATCCTCCACTGTGTGATCTGCTGTGATCCTCCACTGTGTGATCTGCTGTGATCCTCCACTGTGTGATCTGCTGTGATCCTCCACTGTGTGATCTGCTGTGATCCTCCACTGTGTGATCTGCTGTGATCCTCCACTGTGTGATCTGCTGTGATCCTCCACTGTGTGATCTGCTGTGATCCTCCACTGTGTGATCTGCTGTGATCCTCCACTGTGTGATCTGCTGTGATCCTGCACTGTTTGATCTGCTATGATCCTGCAATGTGTGATCTGCTGTGATCCTGCAATGACATTACTTAATTTAGCTTTTATTTTGCATAAGTCCTCTCTCCTTCAAAAGGCTGAGATTGTTTTATATATGTTGAGTCCACTTGTGATTCATTCTTGGGTATTCTCTTTTAGCACATTCAATCTCCATGAAAATTCGCAGACGTGGGCTACTTATTGGAACTTAATTTTACAAGACACCCCCAAAAATGTCCTTACATGTTGAGTCAAAATGATGCAGAGGATATGGTCATTGGCTTCTTAGGAGTAATCAAGAACAGTTAATTATATGATTGTCAATTGTGATAGAGGGGTGATAATGACATGAGGTAAAGCTTTGTTCTGAAAATACACTTTCTGTTTTACTGAAAAGGACTTATCTTACATTCTTGAATATTTTTGAAAGAAACAGGCCTATTTTGAAAACCTTTCTTGTACAGGACTTGAACAAAAGTCCTACTACCAAGCTCCACAAATGTGTATCATATTGTTTACATTCTTCTCTTTCAGTCTGATTTTTCACAGGGAAAATCACTTAAGATGTATTTTTCTTTCGAGCATTTATAAGGTTTGTGTGTTCTTGTATTCTCTGTTTCCTCCATCTTCTCCATTCTTGATCCTAGGTCCCCTTACAAAGAAACACAATGATGATTTAGATGATAATGACGGGGTGGAGGATGAAGGTATTTTTTGATGCCAAACTGATTTGCATGACAAGGAACTCTCAAATTTTTCTTCTTTGTTTTTCTTACATTTCTTGTCCTTTTTTTCTTTTTTTTATTGAAGATTTTTTTTCTTCGTCATTTTTGCTGGATTTGTTTTGTCTTTTTTGCTTGATGTTTTAAGAGTATGTTTAATGTCTCCCGTCATTCCAGAGTACTTAATCGTTAATAATCTAACGTAGGTTTTTGCTTGAATTCTTTTTATTGATTTTTTAATATTTTTTTACATGTTGCATCCCACCTAAAAGAGACTATTAACCCTTCAATCAAATCTTAATACATTTTTTGCATGAATTTTTAAAGCTCTCCTCTTTTTTCTAAAATAAAAGATACCATTGCAACCCTGGGGAATTGGATACCCCGATCAATACTAACACAAGTCACCTTCAGTTGTGTTATAAAAAAAAAAAGTTTCCTATGCAACATGTATGGATGTTCCTGGATTGTTATGGGCAAATGACTTGCAACATGTTGATCACAAAGTTCCTTCTTAATGAGGCCTCTTCATCACTATTTTACACAAATTCAAGTACATTATGGCACAGTGATATAAGCCTTGTGATCAAGGCCACAATTTGAAATTGACAAATATAAAAGGGGTTCCTCACTGAAAAGTAACAGAAGAAAGTACTCTAATAACCACAAATGAATTTATTCAAAGAGAAAGTGAGGGAGTGAGAAAGGGATCTTCCTACTTAATGACAGAACACAGTCTTAATAATGTACATCTCCTGTATAATCTGGTGAAATTAACACCAATTACAGAAAACTAAGCGAGAAATGCAACAGCTATCTTTGATCTGCAGCAACTTGCTGATTTGCTGAGTACACACATCAAAAGATTAAAGAAGGCACAAATATACAGTGAAATCCCAGCAAGCCTCTCAAGTAGCCTATTCACTTGATAAAGAATCCAGGGCATATGAATAATCCTCTCTGAGACAGAAGACAATATGTTGTGAAAACCAACGCACTGAGATCTGTGAATTCAGTTTTCCAAGGACCAATCGGCTTGCTGTCTCACTGATAGTGCTCTTTCAACGTGTAACCTATAGCCACAACAGAGATATGAAGTCAATCAAAAACAACACCGGCCATGGAACCTCTCCATGTCATGGAATGTAAGATGTGCAGTTCTTTGTAGCTGCCGATACACCCGTGGATTTGTAATGGCTGGAAGCTTTGGGCCTCCGGAGGATTATTACAGGGCCATTCTCTTTATATCTTGTCTGCAAGGTCATACAGATATTACGTGGGTGGCTTTGCAGTGCATTGCTTCTGCAGCTTGTCTTCTGTTATGTGAGCATCTTTATAGGAATGCACCTGTCCTCACTTACGCTGTACCTTGTCTCCATTTACCTCCAGCTAGGACGAGCCTAGCACGCCATGGTGTTCACGTAGCATGCATGAAAGAAGCCTGTGATTAGTAGGCCCAGTTTAGACCAAATTGCCAATGAATCTCAAAAGCCAGTGAAACGGATGCCAGTGTGCTGCTAACAGTATAGTTTCCACCACCCCTTCTAAACTTACCACACAGCGAGCGACCCTAGCCGTTGAGCTGAGCCCAACTGCGGATCCGTGGCTCGACGGCACCAGTGAAACAGACGTCAGTGTGCTGCTAACAGTATAGCTTATTCTACTGTCCCTGCCCTTATACCGGGTTCGAAACAGTGATCCTCTGCTCTACAACGTACCGACAGTTTGAGCCGTTGAAAAATATCTTCATTCAATAGCTCCAACTGCGACATTTCAAGCTAGCTGTGGAGTGAGCTTAACTGTACGTTCTTAACTCCGTTACACCAGCACACATAATTCCCTGGCTTCTATTCCTCATTTATGGAGGTTTACAATTCTTGGACCTTGGTCAGAGAAGCCTGGAATCCCTCCAAAGAAATGTGAATGTACACTTGCTTTTTCTTTGCCACTCACAAAGCTGAAGTGAACAAAAGAACAAACAGCAGAAAGGACAGTGAATGACATGCATTATGTAATGGAAATCCAGTACTCTACACACCATGGCCATAACCCTCTGTGGCCAGATGTGTGTCACTTTAATCTGCTGCTGGCACCCGCACAAGAGACAGAGAGGGGCGACACAAGTTACTGTAAGAATCTCTCTCATGCACACATGTATGCATGCATTTACACAGACAGACACAGAATCTTTCCAGTTAGTCTTAATTTCTAGTTTTATTTTACAGATTTAATAAATTGCCTTGCTGTTCTGTTTGTAACTATCTAGAGAGATCAGGTATTACTCTCCTGTCTCAATGCATCACTAGTTTACACACTTGCATGAATACAGCTGCTATTAAAATCAAATCAAATCATATTCTGCGATTTAAAGTAATTAATCAACGTGAATGGAAGATGTTAGGATTCTGATGTGCAATTTCAGAAAATAATCAAGATTTTTCCTTCGGAGCTCTCTTTCTCTCCTTGTCTCCCTCTCTTTTCTCCCACTAACTTATGTTTTTGCGCACACACACACACTCTGCAGCTGCTCAGTCCTAATCAATAATATAGGAGTTATGGTGCATTGCCTACTGAGGAAGAGAAGATGAGAGTTGCCCTGGCCTTTCCTTCCTTCTCTACTCCTCTGTAGGAGCCTTCACTTTCACTGGAAATGTGAGTGAGAGAGAGAGAGAGAGAGAGAGAGAGAGAGAGAGAGAGAGAGAGAGAGAGAGAACAAGAAAGATAGAGTGGGAGGAAGAGAATCAACTAAAAGAACAGAGAGAGGGCCTGGATTCTGCAAATACGGCCTCATTTTTTTGCCGTAAGAGAAGGCTTTTTGGAAAATTCTATTCTTTTATTTTGTTACTATTTAATTACTTTCCTCAGCACTGAGACCTCTTGCAAGTGAATCCCCCAACACCAAGCATCAATGAGATATTGAACATGTATGTGGACATTTTGCACTCAAGATGAAAAGCCTTTCTGCTTTTATGAAAGATGAAAGTAATCGGAAGCCATTTTTTTGTATCCTTATCCCCCATTAATTCGAACCCAGTGCCCAATCTAGATGTCCTCCTTTGTAAAGACTCTGGACAGCATCAGTTGAGCTGAAATCATTATGCGAAGTTCAGTAAGCATAACACATTGTTAAAGGGAAAAACGTTGGACGTCTGAAATGTAATTAAAAACTTTTCTTCAAGAATGTTTGTGAAAACATTTAGGTTCAATCTGTTTTATTAGATTAAAACTAGATTTTTGTGCCGCATAAATTGAAATGTCAATTTGAATCTCTGCTCTTCTTTAATGCTGACAGTTTATTGGCCCTCCAAAAATTAAAAACAGCCCATAAAATTTCCTGAAACTAAAAAATATGATTAATTTTCAATTTTCAAATCACCAGGAACATGTCATACTTGTCACGTAGAAAATGAACTATCTGACGTGCAAACCAGAAATAGTCTCAAAGCAAAGTCAATGTGCCACAAATTATGAGAAAAGCAAAGCGTCCACAATTCAGATTGCATCTCCAGCTGTCGGCTTTAATTTGTCCTTTAATAATTTCCTTCCCCTTCTTGCAGACATCCGTGAAAGCGGCAGCCCTAAGCCTGTGATGGTATTCATCCATGGGGGATCCTACATGGAGGGCACTGGGAATATGTTTGACGGCAGCATCTTGGCAAGTTACGGCAATGTTATCGTCATCACAGTGAACTATCGGCTTGGAGTATTAGGTAAGGTTTCTCAGCTTTTGTCCTTATCACTAATCCTCCAATACTAGCTACCTATATACAAACAGTACATTAGGAGTCAACACACAGAGTGAAACAAAGGTGCCATGGTTTCACCTTCAATTAGATTATGCTGTCATTTGATTTCATGAATATCATTATTGTCCCTTCATATGGTGATTTACAGTGCCTTCAGAAAGTATTCACACCCCTTGACTTTTTCATATTTTCTTGTTACAGCCTGAATTTGAAATTGATTAAAACACTTCTAAAAGTCTCAGAAACACGTTGACTAACAAATTCATAAATGACAGAAAAGACAGTCAAAAGGATATTTTTGGGACACAAAACTACCTACATACTTACATTTGTTTGTATAGGTTACCTTCAGACGAGTCCCGTGACACTTGTGGGGGTCGCAGAGCAAAATGGGGGGGGGGGGGGGGGGGGGGAGACACTGTGTTCGTGAGAGTCTCCCCTTTCCATAGACTGGTCGTAATAGTTGGACGCCAAACCATTCGGACGCCACGTGTTTTCAGAGAAGACAGATTTTCTGGATGTCTCATGGTCTGACAAATGCTGTAGCTCCACCACCTTCCTCCGCAGACGCAGCAGGCCGACGTAGGCGGATGCAAAGGATTGAGGCGCAGCCCATGCAAATCTCTAGTTTAAACTAACGGATTTTGACGGGGATTTTGTATTATGTTCCTTAGATTGACGCACAGGTGTCACTGGCCTACCCACAAAACCCCGTAATGTCCAAGTGGAATTATGTTTTAAGAAATGTTTACAAATGAATTAAACATTAAAAGCTGAAATGTCATGAGTCAATAAGTATTCAACCCCTTTGTTATGGCAAGCCTAAATAAGTTCAGGAGTAAAAATGTGCTTAGAAGTCGCAAAATAAGTTGCATGGACTCACTCTGTGTGTGATAATAGTGTTTTACATGATTTTAAAAATAACTACCTCATCTCTGTACCCCACACAGAAAGGTCCCTCAGTCGAGCAGGGAATTTCAAACACAGATGTGTAAAAATGTAAAAAGCAGACATTACATATCCCTTTGAGCATGGAGAAGTTATCAATTATACTTTGGATGGTGTATCAATATACCCTGTCGCTACAAAGATACAGGCGTCCTTCCTAAATCAGTTGCCGGAGAGGAAGGAAACGGTTGTGATGGGAGAAAACTGAGGATGAATCAACAACATTGTAGTTACTCCACAATACTAACATAAGTGACAAAGTGAAGAGAAGGAAGTCTGTACAGGATAAAAAGAAAGAGAATAGACCTAAGCACAGACAAAATCCCAGAATAAATCCTGGTTCAGTCTGCTTTCCAACAGACACTGGGACACAAATTCACCTTTCAGCAGAACAATAACCTAAAACACAAGGCCAAATCTACACTGGAGTCGCTTACCAAGATGACATGTTTCTGAGAGACCTTGTTACAGTTTTGACTTAAATCGGCTTAAAAATATATGGCAAGACTTGAAAATGGATGTTTAGCAATGATCAACATCCAATTTGACAGAGCTTGAAGAATTTTGGAAGGAATAATGTGGAAATGTTGTACAATCCAGGTGTGCAAAGCTCTTAGAGACTTACCCAGAAAGACTAACAGTTGTAATATCTGCCGAAGGTGATTCTAACATGTATTGACCCAGGGGCGTGAATACTTATGTAAGTTACATATTTCTGTATTTGATTTTCAATTACATTTGCAAAAAATTCTAAAAACATGTTTTCACTTTGTCATTATGCGGTATTGTTTATAGGTGGGTGAGAGAAAAATTCAGGCTCTAACAAAAAAGTCAAGGGGTATGAATGCATTCTGAAGGTACTGCACTCTTCCTAAGTAACATCAAGGCTCATGAGAACACAATTGTGGCAAAAAATCATTTTGTCACGCACGCCAGCAGCAATGTGTCAAAGGAAACCTAGCTTGAAGGCAGAAGATTGAATATTGTAGTAAATATGGTGGATTATGGTAACCATTAATACTTTATGTCCCGCCCCCAGCATGAGCCACAGAATTGGTCCCCATCAAACGACAATTTCCAAATAGATTTCTCTCCATAACTAGTCTTTATTTGTGCAATATTTATGAATATTAGAAAACATGGCATGTCAGATTGAAAACCACCTGAACTAGCAACGTAGATGATTGGGAAAAAACATTAGGCCTACCTGATTCCTCTGGACTGGTTTCATATTGGGATTGTTCATCTGAAGTTCTAAAAGCTACCGGTTTTGGCGATGATCAGGTAAGTGGCGTGTCTGTGTTTTCATTATCTCTGCTTCTCCTGTCAAGCTGTGGCTTGGTGCTAGAGGTAAATTGGGAGCATATTTAATCAGATGTATCTTTTAGCATCACAAAGAGTCTTGTTGACATTTTCCTCAGTGTTTCTATTTACTCCTGTGGCGGTGGGGTAAGCGGATCAAACCACTCAGCTCTGCTGAATGAGATGAGAGCAGGGTAATGTTACAGGACTAAGCAGATGCTCTCATGTGTGACAAGAGCCTGCTCTCAGTTTGTCTGACCAGCCAATCAAGGGCCTGTCTAACAAGGCCCAGAAGTGCCTTGGCCTCTGTGGCCCTTTTGTTGTGAGGACTGTGTATAAATCTACTGTAGGAAGTAACAGAGAGGCTCTGTCAATGTGGCCCCTTCACCTTATGGCTGTGTGTAGGAGCTGAGGACAGGCTATTTAACCTACTCCTCCTAATAAACCAGAAAATTAGAGGAGAGTAGAAAAGAGGACTGGAGAGAACGAGAGAAAGGGAGAGCGACAAAATAGAAAGAAAGAGAGAGAAGGTCAGACTGAGAAATGGAGAGAATGCTCATGGTGCTTTTCTCCCCCATTAATGATCTAGCCAACATTATTGCACTTGTTGGGTTCCTGGTCAGTCTTTATGACACATTTGATACCTGAGGATTTGTTTTTCTTTGCCAGACGAGGTACACAGAGCCATTAGGAGACCTAAACATGCAGAGCAGCTGACGTGAGCAGTATTTATCTGTTTGGGCGTAGCACGGGATGGATTTGGCCAGGGGTCTCTCCCTGCTCGTCTGCCTGCCTGTGTGTGTGTAGATGTGTCAGGCTTTGTAGGACGCCATAATGGAATGTAATGCACTCTTCTGTCAGCGTGTCATTATCAGAATTGTTCTGAATTGTTCATCTTGGCCTCCTGTGTAAATCCACAGTCTGGCTGTGCTTCAACTCACATAAGACCTATTTAAAACACAGTGTTGGCATGAACCTTCTCTGGTCCAATCCGTCTTCTAGCACAATGTTTCTTAACCCTGGTCTTCGAGTACCCCCAACAGTACACATTTGTATTGTAACCCTGATTAAACTTGTCAACTGATCATCAAGCCCTCAATGAGTTGAATGAGGGCTACAACAAAACGGTGTACTGTTGGGGGTACTGGAGGACCAGGGTTGGGAAACACTGCTGTATCATCCTTTGAATCCCATCTATACAAAAGAACATGTGATTTGTAGAAGCTCGCAAATATGACCTTTAGTAGTTTAAGCCCATGCTAATAAAAGCAGTCCCTCCAGGATTTTGCAGGGATTTTCTTGTGATATTTGCAAGCATAAATGCTTGATTTTGCTGCGGATATTCTGACATTTCGCAATGATTGTTTTGCAAAAATACGCTGACGAGGAAAAAGGTTTATTGACATTATTGGTTGAAATTTGCTACCCCTCTTTTTGTACTGTGGTAATGGGTCAATTATATGCAATAATGTTGCTATGATTTGACTGTTTTATGCGGAAATAGTGCCGGGATTGATCAAATTTTCAAGCCCTCGCATAATATGCAGGGAATTGTTGATTTTAGAAAATGTGATTGCAGAATCCTGCAGGGACTGGGTAATAAATGAGTTAATAACATCATGGTGTTTTTTATTGTGCTTTGTGACTCATCTGGCCTTGAAAGCATCTGCTGATCTCCCAGCAGTCCGTAAAGCAGCAGAGGAAAGTGATTGGCCACTGCCGTCTGGGCATTAGCCAGGTAAACAGCCCAGGTTCCACTGCTCATCCCATGCTAGGCCTGCAGCACGCTGTGTCAGCATGATAGTGCACCAGGCAGGGCTCTGGGAGCAGATGCAGCCAGCGTGGGTTTAATTGTGTCTGAGTTGTTTGCGCACAGCCAGCCAGGCTCTCCCCATTGTTTACCCTTTCAACAATCTTTACCGTTGCCTTTTGTTCTGCCTGAAATAATTGGGTCGGCAGTTTTTTCATTAATCATTGCATTTGGCCCGCAATGTGTTGAGGATTATTATTTTTCATGCTTATTAATTTCTTCACCCTGAAATAAATACCCCAGATAGTCTGTTTCATTAGTCTGTGTTTCTTTCCTGTCTGTTGCTTCACGCTCGCCCGCCTGTTCGCCTGCCTCATGTGTTAGCTGCTGGCTCCAGTCTGACCCTGGGGTTGCCTAAGGATCTTCAAGAGGAACATGGAAAGTGTCTGACCCCGTTCTATGAGCAATGCGTCTTGGGAGATGCTTAATTTGAGTATGTTTAACAAACACTTAGCGGTTCTTCTTGATTGCCATCTCTTTACAATACTACATGTACTGTATACAGTGTCTTGTATCTTAAGCAGTGTTCAATAAGTGGCTATTGTATACTTAAGCAATAAGGCCAGAGGAAGTTTGGTAGTTTGGTATATATATATATATACACACAACAATCCCCTGAGGTGCCGTATTGCTATTAGAAACTGGTTCCCAATGTAATTAGAGCAGTAAAAATACATGTTTTGCCATACCCGTGGTATACGGTCTGATATATCAATGCTGTCAGCCAATCAGCATTCAGGGCTCAAACCACCTAGTTTATAATATTATATAGCATGTCCACTGGCACTTTTATTCAATAGAGTCAACAGAGAGCTCAGTCGATAAATAACCTACCCATCGGATCTGGTCAGAAAAGGTCATCTGTATTCAGTTGTGGTCTGGGAATTGTCCCCAGGTGACTTGATGTTTTCGTGGAGAAAGAGAAAGGCTGTGGCGGAAGGATGTTGGCATGTGCCACCAGCAGGGCTGCGAGGGCTGTGGCCTCAAGGTCTGCCTGAGGGAGACATAGTCAGAACCAAGATGGAGGCTTTAGTCCACTCAGGATGTGATGCTTCCTCATAAACAGGGATGACACACAGGGATGAGTGTGGCTTTGTTCCTCTTGTTCACTCCACTGCTGTAATCCTCTCTGGATCTCACCGGGCCTGCTGTTAGTATTGGTCGGATTTCACTGGGAGGTTATCTGACTGAAAGCTCCCAGCTAACTGTCCTGCCCCCCTCCTACCTTCATATACTGTATCTGGACTGCTGGAGAAAATTGCATTGTGGCTCCATCTCATGTGAAGCTCCTGCAATTTATCTCCAAAGCTCCTGGAGTTATCTGGGCATTGGCCTCAGGGGTTTCTGTCAAGCTGACCACCCTCATTCAGCCCCACAGTGGCATTCATTTTGCTTGCAGATAGGAGATACTGGGAGCTGACAGATAGGGGGCACCAACAGATGGATGGATTCGGACTGACACATCCATCTTTGCCACAGCGGAGGGTTTAGCTTGCCTGGCTCCTTGGCATTTCTGTGGAAACCAACTGCCTGTGCAGATGAAGAAGGTGCTTGCTAGGTTGGGCAGGGGCAGCACGGTGTGAGGCTGCTGTCTATGCCCCGGAAAATCAGATAGACATGTTTGACACCTTGGAAACCAGGCATTGGAGGATAAAAGCGGGTGAAACCTCGTAGCTCAAGGGGGCATGCTGTTCACATGTACACATGTAGCGGGGGAGCGGGAGAGCAAACCTATTCACGTGCCCGTGTCAGGGGTTTTTATAGACACTAACAATCCTCACTAGCCTTAATCCCTCCTCAACATTTGATCCAGTGTATTTTGCAGATGAATAATTCATGCCTCCTGCAGTAATTTGACACAGCCCAGCGGTGTCTTTCTCTTTGTCATAGCAAATCTATTTTATTCTGCCTCGCTTAAATAAACCACACTCCTGTCAACTCTTGGCTCGAGGAGAAGTGTCTGTCTGCCCCGCTGCCATGGCCCTGGATGCTGATTGGTTGGCTGGGTGCTGTAACTTGTGCCATATTTTTAGAGGTCAGAGAATTTCTGTCTTTCGGTGGCAAGAGAGAGGGCTGCTACTGATGAGGGTCAGCATTTTCCAATCGACCCTCACAGCAGATGGTAAGTGGGGATGAAGAATATCTGACATTTGCCGTGTTGTAATCATGCCATGATGCTCTCCCCCTGCTCATGAAATGGACACTTATCTGAGAAGATGCTCAGAGGATGCTTAGGCAGGCTAGCATCTAACAGTTGGTTTGTAATCTCATGAGTCTGGGTCACATCACATTCCCTCCAGCTTGTGTCAGTCTTATGAATCCTATGCATTACCTAACCTGTTGATAAACTGAGGTACTTTTTAACCTTTGGGCGTAAAGATCCTTGAAAAGGCAGGTGCGATTCTGTGCTTGTAACCAGTCCTTAGTCTCGTCTCGACTATACTCTGAGTTCATAAACAGAGACTTAGAATGAGACTGGAGTAAGCTCACAGAGCTGGAGAAATATTGGTCCGAGGATTTTTCTTTAGCCTGAGCCCCGACGTGTCTGTGCTCTAACTCTTTTTCTTGACTCTGCTGGCCTTGATTATTGAGGATTAAGATTGCCAGACGGTGCAGAAATTCGCAGCAATTTATCTTGGGCCTGGCAACCTGCAGACATCCAGCCCCACACCCCATAGATTCATTTATTGGTGGGTTTTAACAGAGATCCACCACTGTAAATTGTCCACAAATGCGGTTAGTTAGAGCTGAAACAGCGTCCCAGAAGATGTATATCTTCGACCACAAGCCTGAGGCTGGTGCTGGAGCTAGCGTAGCGGCTTACTGTGGTTTGGTTTAACCTGCTATGCTTCAGCCACTGTGGACAAAAGACTGTCATGTCCTCTACAATTGCCCACACTTTCCTAAGGACAGGAGCTCAAGGTGATAGAATAATGGTTGTTGATCTCAACATGAGACTTTCTTAGAGAGATTACATCTTAGTTTATGGTGATATCAATGATGATTATTATGATGAGACTTTACAATGCCATTTTTCTTACTTTTATCTTCATTTACAGTAATTTCCTACAACCATATTTTGTCTTTTAGTAATATCGTATTTGAGTAAATGCATCTGCCATTGTCTTTCTAACTAGTCTAATGTCATTTCAAATCTCCCAATCCCCTTGAAGGTCACTCGTCTTTTTCCCTGGGACATGGCATTTGTTATTCTTTCCTTGTGGAAAAACCAACACAATTTGGAGGATTAAAGGAGAAAGAATCCAGCTCTCTAACCACGTCGCGTGAACAGTGAGACATGCCAAGTTTTCTCCTCGTGCCAAATGGTTTAAACCAGAGTGCCTGGGTAGACCACAGGCTGTATATCTCATTTCAGAGGAGAGAACATAGAGAGCAGCTGGATTTACCTGTAAACATTTTAACCGCAGTTTATTTCATCCTGCTGATTCTAATTACTGGAATAATCATTAATAGGAACATTGAACCATTGATATTAATCTTGGTAATTAGTGTTAATTTTGTCTCTCAAACACAACTAGGAAGCAACACAGTGGTGCATGCATACAGATGTAGGATCGTAATTTGAGCCTGTTTGCTACAGGAGGAAAATAATCCTGCAGCAACAGGAAATGTGAATTATGTGGAATATAAATAATGGAAAACTTTTTTGTAGGGGTTGATACATTTTTCGTTAGGGCAAATCAAGTAAAACATTTTAAAGTGGAAATTACAAACTTTAGAAGCCTTTTGAATAAACTTGAATAAACTACAAGTTTGCATTTCCTGCAAATTATCATCTACAAAACAGTGATCAAATTAAGATCCTTACATCTCTATCAACATCTGCCTTCATTACCTTGGTTATATCTCTCTCGTTCTTGTTCTTTATTCTCTCTCTTTCTTTCTCGCTCGCTCCCCCTCTCTCTTTCTCTCTTTCTCTCTTGCTTTGTCTCTCTCCATCAATTTTTCTTTGCCTTTTCTGCCCCTCTCTGGAACATAGAATCCCTGGAGGGAGCATTTGGGCTATGTTTTTGTATGAATATACTGTGTGGGTTTTTCTCTCTCTCTCTCCCTATCTGTCTGTCTGTCTGTTCCAATATCGTGCATAAACATTCCACATTCTCATTTTCTATACACTACACATATCTCTTACTGCCATAATTTAGGTTTGATGGATGAGCATGAGGGAGATTGGTTGTACCACGGTCTGCCTGTGTATGTGAGAGCCCATGGCGCTGTGGTTTAACTCAGACATGGCGGCAGGCAGTCATCGATAGGGTACCCTCTCATACGGCCCATCCCAGACAGAAGGCATCGATTTAGCACATTCTGTCTGCTGTTCTCCAATCTGTGTGTTCTCTGTGGCTGCCATCGACAGAACAGACAGCGTTCTCCTCTCTATGCCTGGCCCTGCACGCGTGTGCACAGAGGAATCTGTGGGGACTGCAGACTGGGCTGGATGGTGAGGAAGTGGAGGTGGTGGAGAGATGTTGGGGTGGGGTTATGGAGTGCTGGCCCATTGTGCCATGCTGCAGCCCCAGGGTTGTGATGAAGAGGGGGTAGGCGTATTTATAAGCGCTGTACTTGCAGATTCATAACATGTCCCCAGGGACCTGTGAGCTGGCCGGGGTTCCGGTTCGAGGGGGGTCTGGATGAAGATTTGAAAACTGAGAGGGTGCTTTACAGTTCTCCAGCGATGTGCGCTAACATATGTTTGCTAACACCCCTCTGTAACGCAGTGGCGTGCCGTGGGCCTGGGGCCTGGGCCTTCAGTGAGGTCCTACACAGTCCCACCCGAATTAATCCACCTCTTATTACCATCATTATGATGCCATGACTCTAGACACTATACATTTAGCCAGAAATTATACAGAAACAGAAACAATTATTATTATACAGACACTATTGAAAATTTAGCCACAAATTGACATTTGTATTCAGAGAATTGCAGGGGAAGAGTACAATACAGTACAGTTCAACTAATAGGCATGAACATAGTCGAGTGCAACAGAGTTATATTAATATTCTTCTTCTATCCATTTATGTTCCACAAACTTTGAGCTTTAAGTCCCCCCCCCCCCAAAAAAAATACAGTGTGTTCACTAAACAGCGCATTGTCGCACCCAAAGCAGTTTCACCGTGATGATAAAGACACATAACTATTCACTGAAAATAAAAGAAAGAAAACAAATAATTTTCAACATAGGCTATTTGCCATTTTATTTTGTTAATATATAGGCTATTTAATATTAACAAAATAAAATGCAAAACATACATACACATTTAATAAAAAATTAAATGCATTGTATGCCTACTGTATGTCATCTCCCGTCTGGATTACTGCAACTCGCTGTTGGCTGGGCTCCCTGCCTGTGCCATTAAACCCCTACAACTCATCCAGAACGCCGCAGCCCGTCTGGTGTTCAACCTTCCCAAGTTCTCTCACGTCACCCCGCTCCTCCGCTCTCTCCACTGGCTTCCAGTTGAAGCTCGCATCCGCTACAAGACCATGGTGCTTGCCTACGGAGCTGTGAGGGGAACGGCACCTCAGTACCTCCAGGCTCTGATCAGGCCCTACACCCAAACAAGGGCACTGCGTTCATCCACCTCTGGCCTGCTCGCCTCCCTACCACTGAGGAAGTACAGTTCCCGCTCAGCCCAGTCAAAACTGTTCGCTGCTCTGGCCCCCCAATGGTGGAACAAACTCCCTCACGACGCCAGGACAGCGGAGTCAATCACCACCTTCCGGAGACACCTGAAACCCCACCTCTTTAAGGAATACCTAGGATAGGATAAAGTAATCCCTCTCACCCCCCCTTAAAAGATTTAGATGCACTACTGTTCCACTGGATGTCATAAGGTGAATGCACCAATTTGTAAGTCGCTCTGGATAAGAGCGTCTGCTAAATGACTTAAATGTAAATGTAAATGTACTCACCAAAGACTGATTATTTGAACACAAAATCCATCCTCCTTTCTTTCCTCAAGAAGACTTCAATGACTCTGTTGTACAGTCTATCTGTGCGTTTTAGTTCCACCAATAAGTCATTTTCTATCGACATGGAGGCTAATGCTGAAAGCCGAGTCTGTCCAGTAGAATTTCTGGAATACGTTTTGATTTCGTTATAAGGACGAGAATGAGCGCTCGACAGAAGCCGTGGACACAGGGATGGTCACTGTCACACATGCCAATGTGTAAAGTTGCCCCATGTCCTCATTCAGATTTTTCTGCTTAACGAAATCAAGGAGATCAGAGGGACATTTTTTTCAAAATCAATCATAGCATACATTACAGTCAGTTCTGTTTTTAGCTTGGATAGGTCGATCAGTGTTCTGTGACTCTCTGTTAAGCTGGAGAAGGCTGTTTGCGGGATTTTTTCCCAGTAGGTCTGAAAGTGCTGGGGGTCCAGGAGGGAGAGAAACATCATTTTTTTTGTGGTCTTGAAACCTGTTTCGTATCTGGCAAAGAATGTTGTCCAGAATATTGCTGTAGAGTTGTTGGTAGTATGTGCGAGGGTCTCCTTGTGCTGGGCCTCTGCGTGCGCTGGGTGAACTTGAGATGCGCGCTGTGTCATCGTAGATTTGACTGAACCTGCGCCTCTCTCGTTCAATTGTGTCACAAAACTCGTTCACCCTTGTCAGGCAGAATTGTACATCCAAAGTTTGTTTCTGTAGAATTCCAAAAAGCACATCCGAATAAATAAAAATCCCATTGAATGTTTCAAGCAAAAACAAAACACAAAATCATCCTAACGTGCATTAAATCCATCAGCCTTAAGCACAGTATCCCCGTCATCCTAACGTGCATTAAATCCATCAGCCATAAGCACAGTATCCCCGTCATCCTAACGTGCATTAAATCCATCAGCCATAAGGACAGTATCCCCATCATCCTAACGTGCATTAAATCCATCAGCCTTAAGCACAGTATCTCCGTCATCCTAACGTGCATTAAATCCATCAGCCATAAGCACAGTATCCCCGTCATCCTAACGTGCATTAAATCCATCAGCCATAAGCACAGTATCCCCGTCATCCTAACGTGCATTAAATCCATCAGCCATAAGCACAGTATCCCCGTCATGGTCATCATGATGTTCCAGTAAGTGGTTAAACAGCTCCTTTAGGGCAACTCTCTTTTCAAAGACTGCATTGACCAATCTACATGTATATTACCACCTCGTTGGTGCAAATTTAGGAAGACGACGCTTGCAGATGTCATCCAGCAGTTGCGTCCGCTTTGGGGATTGTGAGAAAAATGCTGCAAGGCCATTGATGTTGGCAAAGAAGACCTTTGAGGCTCCTTGAGTCCGTACTAAATTTAGTCGATGTGCATAGCAGTGAATGAATAAGGCCATCGGTGCCCTCTCCTTAACTTTAGCCTGCACCCCATTGAGTCCAGATGCCATGACTGCCGCGCCATCAAAACACTGTGCCACAACTTAATCCAGACTACATTCATTTTCCTCCAAGAAACGGACAATAAAAGCGGCAATGTCATCAGCTCGCTTGCCGCTTGTCACATCTTCAAATCGGATAAATCGCTCCTTGACTCCTGTGTCCCGTCACATAACGCAGGACGAGTGAGAGCTGTGCTGCATTTCCCACATCTGTTGTTTCGTCCACCATTTTTAGCAACAAAGGGAGCTTTTTTAATCTCCATTTTGATCTCTTCTCCCATCACTTCAGCAATAGCATAAATGAGGTCATTTTGTATTTTGCCTGACGTCCCAATGAACACTTTGTTAGTGGACAGGTGGTATTGCAAATCTGTGTTGCTTTCAGAAAGAAAAGAAAGAAGCTCCACGTAGTTCCCTTTGTTTGTGGAGTCAGCACTTTCATCGTGTCCCCTAAATGAAAGTTCCTGTTTACCCAAAAACATGACACAATCAATTCAATATTTCCCTATTTTTCTTCACCTTTTCATTGTGCAGCTCCGTTGCCCTGCGCGCTTGTTCGTTGAGCTGTAGATCCACTCGGGTGTCCCCAAAAGTTTTCAAAAACACCATTGCTTGTAAGTGCCCAGCCGTATTTTGGTGTCTCGTTGCTGCCTTGGTTAGACAACTCAAGTTTGCAAAGCCAGTGTGGCTCCAAACACCAAATCGATCACTTGCAAATAATAGGCATTCCCAGCAGTACAGTTTGCAGTGCTTCTCGGAGCCTGTGAGCCATTGATAGCGCTCGTAGTTGGAACTTTGAAAGTGGCGAACGAACCCTGTGACAGGCTTTGTAGCGTCGGCGTCGGGCGAACTCTCCTTACAATGTCTAACTTTTCTTGAAAAGTTTGTCTTGAGAATGGCGTTATAATTATATCCTCGACCAAATCGATATCTTCTCCTCCTTCCGCCATTGTGGGTTGAAAAAACAGCTTAGTAGTACGCAAATTAATTTGTTTATCAAATTCAGTTTCCTAGTTCTGAGGTTCTGCATAGACCTGCCCATAGGACCTGTCTCTCAATATTGGTAATCCAATCAAAAGACGTGCACGCACTACGCCTGCTAGCTGGCTCCTGTGTAACACTGGAGCCAGCCAGCAGGCGTACAATAGCCAACTCTAAAGCTGATTGGTTGACACTAAATTTTCATTTCCATTCACTTTAAGCTACAAGCGCCCGCACTGTTGATTCTGAAGGCCTGAGGGCAGATTTTAGACCCCTGGCAACACATGATGGCTGAATATGATTGGATAAAATATCTAACATAAAGACCAGCCCTCCAAATCTCAACCTGGGGCTGGAAGCAGTGCAACCAAGAGGAAAGCTATGAAATGAAGAGTATAACTCTTACTCTGGGGAATAATTTAATACATATTTGTGGGAAAATATATATATATTTTTTTAATATTCTGATGATGTTTAGGCCAGCAGAGAAGGTCTTGCTGGCCCTGACGGCCCACCACTGCTGTAACGGCTTCTGACATAGGAAAGGGCTTTCCCTTCTGGGCCAATGCTGCTCACTCCAATAAGATTTCTTCCCCATAGTGATGCATGCATAAGCTAGGAAGATATTTCTAGTTTACCTATAGTACACATCATGTACATCTTTCCCTTTACCAAAGCAGCACAGATTACTAGTGGAGGAAGATTGCCTGGTGTGTGTACAGACTGTTTGTGCAGTGTGTTGGTATTTTTTAAGGAGAAGAGAGTGTGTCTAGTGAGGCGGTGACACAAGGTATTTGTGCAGGCAGGCGGTAGTGAGTTCCTTGTCTCATAGACTGATAACCGGCTCTGCTCCAGACATTGTGGAGATGGCGATGGGCTAGACAGACAGACAAACAGCAGGCTGCTATGGACATTTAGAGTGGGAGCCCTACATACTGTACACCTATGCTCTACTCAGTGGCAGTGGTCTCTGGTGTTTGTGTATCTGTCAGTATGTGGAAATACGACATGTGTTTCAGTATGTGAGAGAGTGTGTCTGCATGTGTACATTTGTGTGTGTGCACATGTGCATGTGCACGTGTCGGTGTGTGTGTGTGTGTGTGTGTGTACCTGTGGTGAATCCAATGCCAGGGGCCTGGAGGAGGGACAGATGTTGAGTGGTCTCCAGAAGCCCTCGCCAGGCCACTTCCCAGCACAGTGAGACAGCACAACGCTCCCGGCCAACAGCATCCCTCAATGCTGGCAAAAAGAAGAATCTCACATTTAGCTGGAAACTATACTCATGCCGGCTGGTTTGTTGGCATAGATTGTTTTCACAGGTTGCTGCGAGGTTTTCCAAACCATACATATTCACTTAGGGGCTGAAAATGAGATGTTTTCTTTTCTTCTTTACGAATGCAAACTAGTTTTAAGTCATTGGTGTGATGGAATGAGCATTAAAATTTCAGGTTGACCATCTGTAGGTAAGGTACTGGTTTGGATGTATCCTGGCATTGAAGAGCTATATATCTCCTGCAGCACTGCCAATGGCTCTGCACTCTCTCTCACTCATGACAGCCACCTGGGAGATTGGATGTAAAAGTTATTTTGTTGCTGTTTGATACATTTGAGAAAATATTTGATTATAGTTTGTTTCCACCACTCTCACTGCTCTGATGTTCTGTCACACCAATGAACTCTGTTTGTAGGATTTAGGAGTGCCCTAGCAAAAATACATTACTAGAGGCAGACTGTGTGTCTGTGTCTGTGCCTGTATATGTGGGTGACAGTTACTAGCAGCTGCCACGGTTGGTCCCTTAGTCGAACAGACAGTACTGAGTGGGATGTTTATCACAGTGATTCATACTCTTTAACGCGTTACAAATGATGAGTTGTATTAATCACACTAATCCAATTACCTGTAACTTTACCATATGTCTCTGTGTTTAATGTCATGAGGCAAATCCACCCGCCGCTGGCAAGTTAATTGGCTTTTATCCTCAGAAGGCTCATAAGTCATCTGTTCACTTAAATCAGGAGGTTTTAGTCACCAGATTTACTCTGCTTGTTCACCGTCCCTGCTTCCACAAGCTACTGCTGAATGCACGGCTATGTCCACCAGTGGAGGCTGCTGAGGGGAGGACGGCTCATAACAATGGCTGAAATGGAGTGAATGGAATGGTATCAAACAAATGAAAAGCAAAAAAAAAACATGTTTGATACCATTCCATTCACTCCATTCCGGACATTATTATAAGCCGTCCTCCCCTCGGCAGCCTCCACTGGTGTCCACATGTTTTCTAACTTCTCTACCAATGTAAATCAGTTGTAAATGTTGAGAATTAGAAATAGAACCATTAAAACTCCTAACACAGCTTCCAGTTCTTACAAAAAGAACTCCCAGGGGGTTAGATGGTGCTGACTTGTTGCTTTCATCCACTTTACACAGTAGGTGTCAGTCAGCTTCCTAGACAAAACATCACCACCTCTCACCTGTGGTATGGCTGCAGTTTAGCTACATCACAGGCCTCTATAGTACTCCATGATAAACTGCCTTTTAGCCTCTGGTCCTGCTGTCCTGCTGCTCCTCACATTCACTGCTCTATAGCCACCATGCAGGGGACAGACAGACAGACAGGGCAGGCAGGCAGGCAGGCAGGCAGGCAGGCAGGCAGGCAGGCAGACAGACAGACAGACAGACAGACAGACAGACAGGCAGGCAGGCAGGCAGGCAGGCAGACAGGCAGGCAGGCAGGCAGGCAGGCAGGCAGGCAGGCAGACAGACAGGCAGGCAGGCAGACAGGCAGGCAGGCAGGCAGGCAGGCAGGCAGGCAGGCAGGCAGGCAGACAGACAGGCAGGCAGGCAGGCAGGCAGGCAGGGCAGGCAGGCAGGCAGGCAGGCAGGCAGACAGACAGACAGGCAGGCAGGCAGGCAGGCAGGCAGGCAGACAGACAGACAGGCAGGCAGGCAGGCAGGCAGGCAGGCAGACAGACAGACAGGCAGACAGGCAGGCAGGCAGACAGACAGACAGACAGACAGACAGACAGACAGACAGACAGACAGACAGACAGACAGACAGACAGACAGACAGACAGACAGACAGACAGACTGACTGACTGACTGACTGATGGACAGACTCAATGGAAAGGCCATGATGGTAGCTAGTATAGCTCTTATGACATTACCACGGATACAGGGAATGAACTAAGGAGTGACCTAATGCTGTGCCTATCAAGTGCCAGATTCAGGCAATGATTGATTTTATACCTACATCTGGTTTTGGAGGGGAATTGTTACACCACGGTACAAAAGAGACCGTTACACTGGATGGTTGCGTGCAATATGATTATGAAACTTGACACCATTGTTGTCGAGTTTCCATTGTGTGTTGTTTAATGTGTGAGCAGTTGTGTTAAATAAATTCTGTCTTGAGACGTATTGGTGAGAATTAGCATAAATCAATAGAAAACCAATTAGGATGGGGTTAGAGCTAACAGATTATTCCTGATGTGGAAGGACAATGCATTTCATCATTTATTTGCATCGTTAAAACTAAGACAGAAAAGACGGAGCCAGATGCATATACCACAACATGGTAAATAGCTTTTCAATGAGCAGAAAATGTATTCCAGTCTGGGACCGTTCCAGGACCTCAGCAGCATTGCAATAATAACCTGGCAGAGAGAGGCATCAAGCAGTCTCCCTTCAACCCTATATTCCTTTCCTCTCCTCTCATTTGCTCCTTTCACATCACTCGTAGTTCGTTTTTTTTTTAAATGCAATTTTGTCCATTCAAATTTAACAGTGAAAGATTGTCAGTTGGTATTGAACACAATAATATGGATATTTAAATAGATGACTGGCTTTCAATTTCATCTCCTTGTCACATATGTACCATGCTTTACTGCCGGGCCTGTCACAAAAGGACCAAAAAAAGCGCGAAGCATGTTTTTCCACCGCTAATGCATATTAGTCAGAGACGTAATTCAAGCGCCTGTCTCATCAGCGGTTTTAACACTATATATTAGCCTCTTAACCAGGAACAGTAGCATGGAGACTCCTCCCAGGCTTTTAACTTTTCATTTTTGAAGAAATACTCCTGGAGAATGTATGCACCAGTCGACGTAAAGTATACACTTCCAGGTCATCATGGCATAGTATCAGACACAGTTCCAAAATGTGTTCACTGTGAGCAATAAATGGGATTAGTTGATGAGCGGGCATATTTCGGATGAGATCATTGTCGGGCTGTGGTTGTCATGGTCAATCTGAAGGATTAGGATGGCACAGAAAAGAGTATTTGGACGGATTAAAACAGACAGTTTGTGGGAAGAGAGCAGTCTGGCTGTTTCCTTTTTCCAAGAAATTGCACAAAATGTTAAAAAACAGAGAAAATAAATACACAGAATTGTGTCAGAAGGCTTTTATATTGAACATCTGAGGCCTGGAAGACATTGATAAAACCTCTTGAATCTCTCGTTTTGGTGTTTCATGCATATGCCACCTAAGATATGGATGTTGAGCAGGGGTAAATGCATCATGAGTGCATGGCTAATTGAAATCATGGTTTTCACTGTCGTGTTCCAGCAGAATCTGTTTAGCACAATTCTCTGCGCTGCCTGGTGCTCGCAGCATGCTCCGTCTTGAGAAGATGATATAAGGTGAGATGTGCTGCAATTATTTCCAAATAGATAGAATTTCACACCCATAATTTTCTGGGAATAGGGGGCATGATCAACATTTTGTTGCTTCATTAATACATAGACGTCACCCTCATTTGAGCCCGCTGTGTGCGTGACTAACACCAGACATCATTAGTCATAACCAATATTAAGGTACATCCAATTTTCATACCTCCCACCATGTGAAGGCAACGCCAGCCCAAGTGACCATTGATCCCCTGAACTGGATGACAAGCACCAACATAACGAGCACACCCCAGCTAGCACATAACGTTCTGAGAACCATATGTTTTTTAGAGCTTGGTGAGAGCGTGGTTGTCCTATGGTTATTTTGCAAACAATCTTCCCACAGCTTTCTGGGAATGGTGCAAGACCCGATTAACTTAGCCTTAAGATGCTTTTGGGAAATGGAGCCAAAGTTTAATTTGGAACATTCTCAGCTCATTTAAGGAGCTTGAAAACAAACATAATTTTCATTACTTTAACAGAATGTTCCCCAACTGGTTTGACATTGGGCACGTTCTCAAATAGTTAAGACAACATTAAGAAACAACGTTCTTCTGTGGGGATTTTAGTACTTCAGCATAACGTTTCCTACACATTTCCCCATGGTTCTATTTAAAGTAATGTTCTCAAATTGTTCTGAGAACGTTAAGAAATAAAAAGAAAAAGAAGAAAAACACAAGAAAACTTTAGTAACGTTTAGAGAACGTTTTAAGAATGTTATTTAAAAACAAACATTCTGTTCTCAGCATCAACAAAACTCGTGCCCACTAATTGGCCACACCTGATCTTAATGAGTGCTTGTTTCCTTTGAAATGGGGACTGTTTAGATAGACTAAATTAAACAGCTTTGTATAGTTAAACAATCACAGAATGCTACTGGAGCTCCATCATGGTGGCACAGTTGACTAATTCCATGGATTCAGGTCAGAATATCATAGATTTGAATCTCGCCGTGCCACAATAAAAAATAAATATTTTTGCATGATTAATGCCTAAGCAAATTAATTTCCATGTGTCGTATCTGTGCTTAGAGTTCAAAACAGAAAGATAGGAGGGGGGAGAGACACAGCTGCGTGTGAGATCCCACATTTTTCAGCATGTTTTTTTCAAAAAGATAGATTTAGAGTTAGTTAAACTTGTGGTTTTCGGCAAGGATATATACAGGATACGACCCTCCACAACATACTGTAAACTTCACTCCAAGTCAAAGCTCCAAACCTACGACCTGATTTAGGATATTCCTATTTCCAAGCTATACAGCTATACAGCAAATGCTCTGGCAAACAAACAACAGAAACCTGAAAACACCATCCAACCTGGAACTGAGTGAGTAATGTTTAGTCTGAGCTATTTTGAAAGCCAAGAAGAAAAATACATTGCAAGGATATATTTTACTTTAGAAGAACTGAATGCTAAGTTAAGGCTGCCAAGCTTGCTAGGACAGAACAGATACAACCTCAATTAGCACTGAGGTGTGAAGTGAGAGGTGTCAAAGCCTTTGAGCCCAACAATGGCAGGAGAGTCTCACAGCCTACCCCACCCAATTTCAGAGGCCTTTGAAGCCCCCTCCCACTGTTCATAGACCATCCAGCATTTTCTACAAGGAATCTGTCTCCAGAAAAAAAGCTTCTCCCATGTGGGTGTGACACCTACTCCACCTGGCTATCACATTTTAAGGTATGACATAGATGCAGACCGTGTTGAAGAAACAAAAGTTTCATCTTTGAACAGGTGCAGGCAAAAGACAGGTCCAAATAATCCAGAGTAGAGGCAGGCAGGGTCAGGGCAGGCACGAAAGGTAAAAACCGGGAAACTAGAAAACAGGGACTATAGCAAAGACAGGAGCAAGGGAAACTGCTGGTAGAAAAAACTGGCACAGACAGACTGAAAACATAGGCATAAGTACCCAGGGGATAATGGGGAAGATGGGCGACACCTGGAGGGGGATGGAGACAAGCACAAGGACAGGTGAAACAGATCAGGGCATGACACTGGCGATCTGTTCACCATCTGCCCTGGCCTGTCTCCCCCTGTCTGGTACAGGTAACCCCGCCACACTCCCCCTCTCTCCTGAGTTTTTGATCGCCTCCAGCATACACACACTGTTGGGGCGAGTGACACTGAATTCACAATGGCTATCCCCAAGTCGTTATATTGTTTTCTTGTGTTTTATGCTATTTCCCTCATGACTACCGCATGCTTTGTTGACTGAACTTGCTTGTTTACCCAACCGTGGGACAGACTATGTTTGTTCCCACACTCGGGACTCTGACTCTCTATTGGTTACACGGACTCTTGGCCTCCCATCCTATTCTAACCACCTCTCGCCAGCTTTGTATTCATGTTACCTGATGAAATTGCTGTACAATTTGATCTTGTTGGCATCTAATGCACATTCAAATGTCATAAAATAACACTGCAGTGCTCTCCCTGTTCTCTGCCGTGCCCTGATTGTTTTACTGATGATGAATATGTCTGGAAATGTGCATGTACACCCTGGCCATCTACTGTTGCTTGCCCCAATTCTGACTTGTGCTCTGGTATCTGCTTCACTGATTTCTGCGCTCGTAAAAGCTTGGGGTTTTCGCATGTTAATACTAGAAGTTTATTACCTAAAATGGATCAATTGAAAGTGTGGGTTCACAGCTCCAATCCAGATGTGTTGGTAATTACTGAGACGTGGTTAAGGAAAAGTGTTTTTGAACACTGATGTTAACCTTTCTGGTTATAACCTTTTTCGGCAAAACAGATCTTCCAAAGGTGGTGTAGAGGCAATCTTTACCAAGGAACACTTTCAGTGCTCGGTTGTCTCCACCAAGTCTGTCCCCAAACAATTTGATTAGCTGGTTTTAAGCATTAAACTTTCAAATAGCTCTTTGTTGACTGTTGCTGTGTGTTTATCGTCCTCCATCAGCACCGGCCTGTACCCTACCTGCCCTAAGCTCTCTCCTGGCCCCTTACACAAATTCTCAATTTGTCCTGCTACGTGACCTAAATTGGGACATGCTTAAACCACCTGACCAAGTCCTAAAGCAATGGGATAGGCAGGTAAGGGTGCTCTCGAGCGGCTAGATTCTCTTTACCATCTGGCCATTAGATTTTCCACCAATGCTCCTTATAGGACACATCACTGCACTCTATACTCTGTAAACTGGTCATCTCTGTATACCCGTCTGGTTGATGCCTATTTATAAAACCCTCTTAGGCCTCAGTCCCCCCTATCTGAGATCTCCTGCAGCCTTCATCCTCCGCATACAACACCCGTTCTGCCAGTCACATTCTGTTAAAGGTCCCCAAAGCGCACACATCCCTGGGTCGCTCCTCTTTTCAATTCGCTGCAGCTAGCAACTGGAACGAGCAGCAAAAAAACCTCAAACTGGACAGTTTTATCTCTATCTCTTCACTCAAAGACACTTACTGACAGATGTGGCTGTTTCCCGTGAAGTATTGTTGTCTCTAACTTCTTACCCTTTGTGCTGTTGTCTGTGCCCAATCATTTTTGTACCATGTGTTGTGCTGCTGCCATGTTGTGTTGCTACCACGTCGTTGTCATGTTGTGTTGCTACCATGCTGTGCTGTCATGTGTTGCTGCCATGCTATGTTTTTGTCTTAGGTCTGTCTTTATGTAGTGTTGTGGTGTCGCTCTTGTTGTGATGTGTGTTTTGTCCTATACTTTTATTTAATTTTTAATCCTAGCCCCTGTCCCCGCAGTAGGCATTTTGCCATTTGGTAGGCCATCATTTTAAATAAGAATTTGTTCTTAGCTGACTTGCCTAGTTATATAACTAAGCAAGCAGTGTTATTAAAAGTCTTAATGAAACATGTTCTCAGAACGTTATTTAATTACCTTCAAATAACCTAAAATGTACCTTCTCAGAATGTTAATAAAACCTCCCAGGAAAACCTTCAAGGAACCATATTAAAACATTCTCAGAACTTCCCTGCAACCTAAACCTGTACGTTCCCAGAAGAGTCAACATTTGAACTTCTGTTCTCAGAACGTTTAAAAAAACATTCAGTTTTACCGGTCAGAAAGTGTATGGCTTTGTTCCCAGAACCAATGGCAAACCAAAAACATACGTTCCAAGACTTCCAAGGAACAAAATGTGCAAGCTGAAACATTAGCAAGAGGCATGTACCAATGAGAAAAATACAATAAATACATATGTTGGATGCTAAGTTTGGGGGAGATGAACCGTAAGCTGTGGGAACCAGTCTAGTCCTGTCATGTCTATTATTAACAGCCACTCAATTCACTCCTCAGTTTGGGCTACGCACATCCATCATATGGATCCGCGTCAGGCTGAGATTGAGCTGGATGGAGGGGGAGGAGCTGTACAGGAACATTAAACCCATCCTGAACCCTGAAGGAGGGTCTCTTGTCCTACACAAGGGGATGATGGGAGGGGGGTGGGAGTGAGAGCTCACAGGCTCTCTATCTATCTGAGTAGTGGCTGTGTCATTTCAGAGACAGACGCATCACAGAGTTTAGGGCCTGGGTTGGAAGTGGTGGAGCTGGAGTGGGGGGAGGCATGAGTGACAGGTGAGTGGCAGAGCTTAATTCCGGGGAATATCTCCAAAGCCTGGGTAAACAGCGTGCTGCATTAGAGAGGCTGGAGCGGATGAGCGGTGGAGGCAGAGCCCGCCGCCCCCTGTGCTCCATAATCTCCCGCCAGTGCAGCCTCCGCCACGCTTTTAATTTAGTTTTAGCAGAAGTGGGCAAGCTGTCTGGTTTCAGGGAGTGGATCATTATATTCACTGGCAGGCAGGGCCCAGCAGAGCAGACTCTCTCTCTCTCCTCTCCCCAGTAACTGCTGGGCTCACCGTTCGACCAGCCGATCAAACCTCTAGCTGGAGCAGGGGTTTGGGAGATGTCTTACCCTCTCACTGGCACCAAGAGCCAGCCAGACTATCAATGGCCTTCCACCATCTAAAATTATACTGATCTGATTTGGGTGAATGAGCTGGACTTATACGACTTATAGATAGAGTTGTCTGTCTTTTTATGGTGAAATCACATCCACTCATTTGATTAGTGCATACATCAAGTGGGTTAGTATTGCACAGGGCCAGACACTGACATATATAGCTTTTCCTTCAATACCTTAAGTTTATTTGGTTTCTGTAATGTTGCAAGGGCTGTAGTACTGTTTTACAGTCTTTATGGTGCTGCCTCTGTGCCCTCGACGCGGGCACGCACATTGTGTCTCCCAAGTTGGTTGTAGTGCGCCGAGTGGGGAGGGGGAGGGGGGTGACACTAAAATTGTCCTCTTGACTTGAAGAGATTGTTCGAGCAATTATTTGAGGACCTTTTACCTGAGTAAATCAATACAAATGTAACAATCCTAGATTGCTTGACACCACTTGACTGATGGCCCCTCTCTCTCTCTCTCTCTCTCTCTCTCTCTCTCTCTCTCTCTCTCTCGCTCTCTCTGATGAACAGATGTGCACAGTTCTCTGTAGTAGATCCACCACTTAAAACATAGTAGGTAAAACACCCACTACCCTTATCAGAGATCATATATTTCCAAATTGCGATGGAACTGTTTATGGGGAACCACATGGCATGGAGATTCACTTAAAACGGGACACTGTTCACTTTCTGCCCTGTTTTTATAAGCCGTGGATTTACTGAATGTGAAAGTAGCGTGGTAGTTGCTGATTCTTGTTCTTTTCATAGCACCCCATTAGCTAGTCTGGCCTCTCCTCAATGCTTTGTGGCAATAGAGGTTCCTTCTAAATCAGTGAAAATAGTTTAAAAAATGAAATAAACATTGAATGAGTAGGTGTGTGCAAACTTTTGACTGGTACTGTATATATGCAGTGCATTCGGAAAGTATTCAGACCTCTTGACTTTCTCCACATTTTGTTACGTTACAGCCTTATTCTAAAATTGGCTCAATTGTTTCCCCCCCAACAATCTACACACAATATATCACATTTATATAAGTATTCAGACCCTTTACTCCGTACTTTGTTGAAACACCTTTGGCAGTGATTACAGCCTTAAAGTCTTCTTGAGTATGATGCTACAAGCTTGGCACACCTATACTTGGGGAGTTTCTCCCGTCCTTCTCTGCAGATCCTCTCAAGCTCTGTCAGGTTGGATGGGGAGCGTCGCTACACAGCAATTTTCAGGTCTCTCCAGAGATGTTCGATCGGGTTCAAGTCCGGGCTCTGGCTGGGCCGATCAAGGACATTCAGAGACTTGTCCCGAAGCCACTCTTGCATTGTCTTGGCTGTGTGCTTAGGGTTGTTGTCCTGTTGGAAGGTGAACCTTAATCCCAGTCTGAAGTCCTGAGCGCTCTAGAGCACGATCTCTCTGTTGCTCTCTGTTGCTGAAAATATCCCCACAGCATGATGCTGCCACCACCATTCTTCAACGTAGGAATGGTGCCAGGTTTCCTCCAGACGTGATGCTTGAAATTCAGGCCAAATAGTTAAATCTTGGTTTCATCAGACCAGAGATTCTTGTTCTCATGGTCTGAGAGTCTTTAGGTGCATTTTTGGCCAATTCCAAGCGGGCCTAAATGTGTCTATTACTGAGGAGTGGCTTTCATCTGGCCACTCTACCATAAAGGCCTGATTGGTGGAGTGCCTCAGAGATGGTTGTCCTTCTGGAAAGTTCTCCCATCTCCACAGAGGAACACTGGAGCTCTACCGTTCAAAAGTTTGAGGTCACTTAGAAATGTCCTTGTTTTTGAAAGAAAAGCTACATTTTAATATATACTGAATAAAAATAACACAAAAAAAGAACACAACATGTAGTGTGTTGGTCCCATGTTTTGGGAGAAATGTCCTCTGGTCTGAGCATTGCCTTTAAAATGGTTTAACTTGGGTCAAACGTTTCAGGTAGCCTTCCACAAGCTTCCCACAATAAATTGGGTGAATTTTGGCCCATTCCTCCTGACAGAGCTAGTGTAACTGAATCAGGTTTGTAGGCCTCCTTACTCTCACACGCTCTTTCAGTTCTGTCCACATATTTTCTATAGGATTGAGGTCAGGGCTTTCTGATTGCCACTCCAATACCTTGACTTTGTTGTCCTTAAGCCATTTTTCCACAACTTTGGAAGTATGCTCGAGGTCATTATCCATTTGGAAGACCCATTTGCGACCAAGCTTTAACATTGTGACTGATGTCTTGAGATGTTGCTTCAATATATCCACTAAATTTTCCTACCTCATGATGCCATCTATTTTGTGAAGTGCACCAGTCTCTCCTGCAGCAAAACACCCCCACAACATGATGCTGCCACCCCCGTGCTACACAGTTGGGATGGTGTTCTTCGGCTTGCAAATCTCCCCCTTTCCCCTCCAAACATAACAATGGTCATTATGGCCAAACAGTTCTATTTTTGTTTCAAAATACTTTTTTTTATCAACAAAAAGTACGATCTTTGTCCCCATGTGCAGTTGCAAACAGTAGTCTGGCTTTTTGATGGAGGTTTTGGAGCAGTGGCTTCTTCCTTGCTAGGCAGCCTTTCAGGTTGTGTCGATATAGGACTCGCTTTACTGTAGATATAGATAATTTTGTACCTGTTTCCTCCAGCATCCTCACAAGGTCCTTTGCTGTTGTTCTGGGATTGATTTGCACTTTTCTCACAAAAGTACGTTCATCTTTAGGAGACAGAATGCGTCTCCTTCCTGAGTGGTATGACGGCCGCGTGGACCCATGGTGTTATACTTGCATACTATTGTTTGCACAGATGAACGTGGTACCTTCAGGGGTTTTGAAATTGCTCCCAAGGATGAACCAGACTTGTGGAGGTCTACAAATTTTTTCTGAGGTCTTGGCTGATTTATTTAGATTTTACCATGATGTCAAGCAAAGAGGCACTGAGTATGAAGGTAGGCCTTGAAATACATCCACGGGTACACCTTCAATTGACAAAGATGATGTCAATTAGCCTATCAGAAGCTTCTAAAGCCATGACATAATTAAAAAATGCACAGTCAATTTAGTGTCTGTACACTTCTGACCCACTGGGATTGTGATACAGTGAAATAATCTGTCTGTAAACAATTGTTGGAAAAATGTCTTGTGTCATGCACAAAGTAGATGTCCTAATCAACTTGCGAAAACTATAGTTTGTTAACAAGAAATTGGTGGTTGAAAAATGAGTTTTAATGACTCTAACCTAAGTGTATGTAAACTTCAGACTTCAACTGTGTATGTATGTATGTATGTATGTATGTATGTATGTATGTATGTATGTATGTATGTATGTATGTATGTATGTATGTATGTATGTATGTATGTATGTATGTATGTATGTATGTGTGTATTTGTCTTCCAAAATTGCTTCTAGAATCCATACTTTCTCTGTGATAGTGACAAATGTGCCCAGGGATTAGAAGAACCCTGTCTCAGAAGGCACCTGCTCATTCTCCCTCTTTCCCTCCTTGTCTTAATTCCTTTTCTTTCTCCCTCTCCTCTCTCTCTTTTCCTCTTTCTTTCACTTTCTCCCTCCCACCCCCTCTCTCTCCCTTCTCACTCTCTCCCGTAACCACTGAGTCTCCTCATTGTGGTTTGGTGAATCCTGTTATAGTGTGACAGGGCCCTGCGAAGGCGACTAGGGCTAGGGGAGTTTGGGAAGTGGAGATATTACCTGCATTGCCCTCTCTTCCAGACATAATTGATGGATCACACAGTTTCCACAAGGCTCAGAGGTTCCTACCATAGCTTCTGGTAAATCCAATTGTGTTGTAATGCTATGTACTCTACCATGTTGCTTCCCTGGTACTGCCACGGTGCAGATGGCATCAAACAAAGTGACCAATGCCTTTAAGGCACTCCATACATCTGGGTTAAAGAATACAGACACTGTAATCGTAATGAGATGAAGGATACATTTTCTGTTCGAGGTCATCGTCATCAGTGATGTTAACAGAAAATGAGGGGATGCCTGCTGAATTCTGAACAGGCTGATATATGATTTCCAGCAGGAGCCTGATTCAGTAGAGGTCATTGATGGCCAGGGTGCATTACATTGGTTGAAACGTGCCCACACACTGCAGTTAATGTAGTAACAGTCTCTTGGCTGTGCCCTCTAACCCAATCACTGTTCTGCTGAAGGGAGCCCCTGGCTGCTCCTGGCTCCTCAATGGATCCCAGGACCCAGTGATTAGAGTGGGCTGGATTGAGGTTTATTTCATGCTATTCCATCAAACATGCTTCATGATTCCAGTTCACATGTTTCCTCACTTCACATGTTGTTTCTGCAAATCCTAGAAACCGGCTAATTTTGTGACATCTCGTAAAGTGGCATTAGACACCGCTGGACCACGGACTCCGGTGGCCCTGTATAGTAACAACCCTGAGGTAAATTAAAAGAAGTTGTGAACTAAAGAAAAAGGATTGAAGATTTATTAGCATTTCGGAGATGACAAGAATAAGCCAGTCACATAAAGAAGAAACAAGCAACAGATAGCATTCATCTCTCTGGCCTGCAAATGAAGAGTGTTACATGAGGGAGAGTGGAGTGGAGATGGAGGAGGCAGCAGGCTAGGATTGCTCATTAGATGGGTCTGTTAACCCCGATCCAGACCCCCTCAGCAGCAAACAAGCACATACCCCGTAATTGTCTGTCTGTTTAGCATTCACAGCGGCCCTCTCTGTGTGAGAAGGAATCTGGTTGTGTATGGATTGAAGAAAAAAGGCTCCATAGTTCTTCACTAGAATTCACTGTATAATGTTGTCCACTGGGGCAGCCACATTCTGCTGGGTTGTTTTCCATGGAATAATCATTGCACTGAGGAAAAGACAGACAAAACCAGATCAAAAAAACATTTTGGAAAAGTTGATATTCTCTACTGGTTTAGATGCTTGCTGCATGATAGTGAAAATAGTTGTTTGTTTCTCAAGCAAACAATTCAATACAGTTGATACAGATAATGCAGTAACATAAGAGTATTCTCTGTGAGTGGTTTGGCCAGACAGATGGATTTAAAGGCTTTAGGCGTCAACGTGAATGACATGGATCCAAACCCATGCTAATTGCCATTGTGCTGGTGTTGAGAGCAGCACCTGTATGTGTACACCTCCAGTACCTGCCTGTCAGATCCAGCCAGGGGTCTTTGAACCGCCTGGCTCCCAGGAGGCATCACAACAAGGCTTCAAGACGACAGCTGCAGTAGAGCTGTCCACCCTCTCAAAGAGTTGCTCTTCAATTAACTTCTAAGTGTGTGTTTGGTGTGTGCAGTGCTATTTTTATTTAGGTACCGGAGCGCAATAATATCAATGAAGTCATCATTGTTTAAATCCAAGTTTCGACTGACAGATTTAGCCTATTGAATATAATTTTAGAATATGCATCAAATGCATCCTCCAAATGCCTTCACCCACACCTTTTTAATACCCGCAAACACCAAATTAGGCATACCTAATTTCAAAATAGGCCATCTGTAAATCACGAATAATAATTATTCTCATTTTACCAGTGAAACTTACAATCTGCATGGCAATAATTTGAACACTTTTCTCACCCAGTGGCATATGTCTAGTGGCATATGTCTAGTGAGATTTATGTTCTGGACCTTCCCAGGAGTTTAAATGGACTAGTGGAACTAGCCTTGAGGGTCGACGCTCGTCTGAGTCGTGTTGGCCGCCGAGCATGCCCTAACAGACCGTATAACGACACGGAGGGCTGGCATGCCAGCGGCGGGAACACGGCCAGTTCAGCCTCCGCTCACGAACCCATGCAGCTGGGGAGAGCTCGAGGGAGAGGCGGAGATCCCAAGGACTCTGTCTCTACTGTGGTAGAGCGGGCCACTTTATCCACTCCTGCCCGGTAAAAGATTAGGCCCGGTAGTAAGCATGAGGCTACTATCGGGTGGTGTCACCACAGAGAAGACCTCATCATCTACTCTCCTCCCGGTAAGACTAAGATGGGCCACCCACACGCACGACACCCAAGCCTTACTGGACTCAGGAGCGGAGGGTAATTTCATGGACTTCAAGCTCGCTCACAAACTCCAGATTCCTATCACCTCACTCACGCACAAGATATCCGTCAACGCTCTCAATGTTCAAGAACTCCCCAACATTTCTCACACCACTGAACCTATCACACTCATCACTTCTGGCAATCACACTGAGACACTATCATTTCTACTCATGGACTCACCCCTTGCACCATTAGTTCTCGCCACCCTTGGCTCACCCAACACAACCCCAGAGTTGACTGGGGTCATAACTCTATATCCATGTGGAGTAACAAGTGTCTCGAGTCCTGTTTAGTGTCTGCTTGTTCGTCTGTGTCTGATTCTGTATTTCTAGAGGAGGCAGTGGATTTGTCTAACGTGCCTGTTGAATACCTCGACCTGAAGGAGGTGTTCAGTAAGTCCCGTGCTGCTTCTCTTCCTCCGCATCATCCCTATGACTGTGCAATATAATTATTGCCAGGTGAGTCTCCGCCTAAAGGCAAGTTATATTCACTCTCTGTTCCTGAGAGGGAGGCTATGGAGAGATACATCTCTGGTTCTCTGGCATCTGGATTCATTCGTCCTTCCTCTTCTCCAGCGGGGGCGGGGTTCTTCTTTGTGGGGAAGAAGGACGGATCTCTGCGTCCTTGCATTGATTACCGTGGGTTGAATAACATCACAGTGAAGAATACCTATCCCTTACCGTTGATGTCCTCAGCCTTTGAAAGGTTACAGGGAGCATCCGTGTTCACTAAGTTGGATTTACGTAATGCATATCATTTGGTTCGCATAAGGGGGGGGGACGAATGGAAGACCGCGTTTAACACCCCCAGAGGGCACTTTGAATATTTGGTCATGCCTTTTGGGCTATCCAACTCCCCAGCAGTTTTCCAGGCACTCGTCAATGACGTGCTGAGAGATATGATTGATCAGTTCATATATGTTTACCTGGATGACATACTGATTTTTTTCTTCTTCTCTCCAGGAACACGTTCAGCACGTCAGACGAGTGCTTCAGAGGTTGTTGGAGAATGGACTTTTTGTCAAGGCGGAGAAATGCATTTTTCATGCACAATCCGTTCCATTCCTAGGTTACATCGTCTCGACTGAAGGTATTCGCATGGATCCTGACAAGGTTAAGGCTGTGGTGGATTGGCCAAGCCCAGATTCCCGTAAGGCCCTACAGAGGTTTCTGGGATTCGCCAATTTCTACCGGCGTTTCGTTCGCAACTTTAGCCAGATAGTCACTCCTCTTACCGCCTTAACCTCCCCCAGAGTGACTTTCAGGTGGTCCGATACAGCCGAGGCTGCATTCGCCAAACTCAAGAGCCGCTTTGTTTCGGCTCCCATCCTCATAGCTCCCAATCCCTCGCGTCAGTTCGTGGTGGAGGTGGACGCTTCAGAGGTGGGGGTAGGTGCGGTACTTTCCCAACGTTCCTCTTCTGACGACAAGATGCACCCTTGCGCGTTCCTTTCCCATCGGTTATCACCTGCGGAACGCAACTACGACATTGGCAACAGAGAGTTGTTGGCAGTGAAGTTAGCACTGGAGGAGTGGCGCCATTGGTTAGAGGGTTCGGGGGTACCTTTTATAGTTTGGACCGATCACAAAAATTTGGAATATATCAGAACCGCCAAGCGACTCAACTCCAGGCAGGCGCGGTGGGCACTCTTTTTCGGACGTTTTGACTTCTCTCTCTCGTATCGCCCGGGTTCCAAGAATGTCAAACCCGATTCCCTTTCTCGCATTTTTGACCATTCCGAACGCCCATCCACTCCCGAGTGCATCCTACCCGGGACCCTAGTGGTCTCCACACTCACATGGGAGGTTGAATCGAGGGTGAAAACGGCCTTAGAAGGGGTAACGCCTCCGCCCGGTTGCCCGCCTAATCGGTTGTTTGTGCCGGAGGGGTGTCGGTCCGATGTTATTCGGTGGGGGCATTGCTCCAACGTAGCGTGTCATCCAGGAGTCAGCCGCACTAGATTTTTGGTTAAGCAATGCTTTTGGTGGCCACTGATGGCTCGTGACATTCACAGTTTTGTCTTGGCTTGCTCGGTTTGTGCCACTGGGAAGACTTCTAATCGACCCCCAGATGGGTTACTCCAACCGCTGTCGGTCCCTTCGAGACCCTGGTCCCACATCGCGCTAGATTTTGTTACCGCCCTCCCGCCCTCCCAGGGCAAGACGGTTGTTTTGACCGTGGTGGACCGGTTCTCGAAGGCGGCTCATTTTATTCCCTTGCCTAAATTACCATCTGCCAAGGAGACAGCGGTAACTGTCGTGGATCACGTCTTTCGCTTACATGGCCTGCCGATGGACGTAGTTTCTGACAGGGGGCCCCAATTTGTGTCCAAGTTTTGGCAAGAGTTTTGTAGGATACTGGGAGCGAGTGTCAGCCTGTCTTCAGGGTTTCATCCCCAGAGCAACGGTCAAACGGAGAGGGCCAACCAAGATTTGGAGAGAGTGTTGCGATGTTTGGTTTCTAAGAATCCCTCTTCCTGGAGTCAACAACTCTCTATGGTTGAGTACGCTCACAATTCGTTGCCAGTGGCAGCCACGGGTCTCTCTCCGTTTGAGTGTAGTTTAGGTTACCAGCCACCTATCTTTCCCAGTACGGAGTCCGAGGTCACTGTTCCCTCCGCTCACGCTTTCATCCAGAGGTGCCGTCACGCATGGAGCAGAGCCCGTGAGACTCTTCTCCGGGTGGGGGGCGCGCACCAAGGCTAAGGCCGATCGCCACCGGTCGAAGCCTCCGGTATACGTCGTTGGCCAAAGAGTGTGGCTTTCTACTAAGAACATTCCACTCCGATTCGTTTCGAACAAGCTTGCCCCCAAATTTATCGGCCCGTTCAAAGTCACCAGGATCATTAGTCCGGTGGCGGTCCGGCTCAAGCTTCCTCCGGCGTATAGGAGAATTCATCCTACCTTTCATGTGTCTAAAATAAAACCTGTGTTTCAGGCACGCATTAACCCGCCGGTCCCGGTTCCCCGCCGCCACGACTTGTTGATGGGGAACCCACCTTTTCTGTCAATCGTATTTTGGACTCTAGAAGGAGGGGACGCGGATTCCAGTACCTGGTGGACTGGGAGGGTTACGGCCCGGAGGAGAGAAGTTGGGTACCTGCTAGGGACATTCTGGATCACTCCCTTATCGATGATTTCAATCGACAGGTAAATTCGCCTGGGAACGCCAAGAGGCGTTCCTAGGGGGGTATTGTCACGGTTCATGAATCCACTGCCTCCTTCTCTCTTTCTCTTTCTCTCTCTCTCTCTCTCTCTCTCTCTCTCTCTCTCTCTCTCTCCGTGTTTGTGTGGGCGTGGTTCCCAATCTCGGCCTGATTGTCTGCGCCAGCTGGAATCACTTATCTTCCCTTTATATGTTCTGTAACCAGTGTTTCTTGTTGTCAGATCGTTGTTACTTCCCTGAGGTTGTGTCGTGTGTCCGTGTTCATCTCTCGCCGCCCTTGTGTGGATTATCTGCTGTGCTCCTTCCTACCCAACCGGACACACTCCCCTGGATTTCTCAGCACGCTATCATCGGAAGATGCGCCCTAGTCCCTGGGTCGGATTCCGTCTGAGTACAGTCTGTCTGTCCTGTTGCTGCTGTAAACTGTATTCATTAAACCATCGTTGCTTGCATCTTGCATCCGCCTCTGTATTGTCACAGTGACTGGTTAATTAGCGGCTGTTGTAAAATCGATATTCTAATATTCTTTGAGTTCATTTGGGAAACTCAATCAAAACTAGTTTTCACATGGTGCCCCAGGTTAATGAGTTAATAATTGCTTGATTCAGTTAATCACGCAATTAGAAACTTTTAATCATTTGATGAGCAACAGTCGTCATATTAACCTCTTGCTCCTACCTGACACGCAGCCGTCCCATCTAGACATCTGGGAAATGCAAATGCACTACGCTAAATGCTAATAGTACTTGTTAAAACTCAAACGTTCATTAAAATACACATGCAGGGTACTGAATTAAAGCTACACTCGTTGTGAATCCAGGCAACAAGTCAGATTTTTAAAATGCTTTTCGGCGAAAGCATGAGAAGCTATTATCTGATAGGATGTAACACCCCAAAAGACCCGCAGGGGACGTAAACAAAATAATTAGCACAGTCGGCGCTACACAAAACGCACAAATAAAATATAAAACATTCATTACCTTTGACCATCTTCTTTGTTGGCACTCCTAGATGTCCCATAAACATCACTATTGGGTCTTTTTTCCGATTAAATCGGTCCATATATAGCCTAGATATCGATCTATGAAGACTGTGTGATCAAGGAAAAAAATAGCGTTTTATAACGTAACGTCATTTTTTTGTAATTAAAAAAGTCGACGATAAACTTTCACAAAACACTTCGAAATACTTTTGTAATGCAACTTTAGGTATTAGTAAACGTTAATAAGCGATCAAATTGATCACGAGGCGATGTATATTCTATAGCTGTACGTCTGGAAATAATGTCCGGGTAAATCTCAACCAAAATATCCGGTCGGAGACCGGAAGAAAGGCGTTGCCTTGCGTCAGTTTGACCAAGAAAAAAATCCTAGGCAAATGACAAGACTGTTGACATCGTGTGGATGCTGTAGGTATTGCAACCTCGGCCCCATTTCATGTGGTTCACCTTTATCAATGGGTTGAAGTGGCGCATGGATATATTTTTCCATTTTCAGTGATCAGATTTTCCTGCACTTTTCGATGAAACGCACGTTCTGTTATAGTCACAGCCGTGATTTAACCAGTTGTATAAACGTCTGAGTGTTTTCTATCCACACATACTAATCATATGCATATACTATATTCCTGGCATGAGTAGCAGGGCGCTGAAATGTTAAGGCGATTTTTAACAGAATGTTCGAAAAAGTAGGGGGTAGGAGTAACAGGTTAACTAATACAACGTCACGACAATAGTTTGTTGGTGATGTGGAGACCAAGGAACTTGAAACTCTCGACCTGCTCCACTTCAGTCCTGTCGATGCTAATGTTTGGTCTTCTTTTCCTATAGTCCACGATCAGCTCCTTTGTCTTGCTCACATTGAGAGAGAAGTCTTTGACTTCCTCCCTGTAGGCTGTCTATCGTTGTCAGTGATCATGCCTACCACTGTTGTGTCGTCAGCAAACTTAATGAAGCGAGCTAAAAAAGCATTTAGCTTGTCTGGTAGGCCTTTAGCTTGGTGCTGATGTTGCCCTTAACCTCTTGCGACGAGCAAACCCGCATCCGGGAGCGTAATCATAGCCTCAAATGCATTAGCATAACGCAGCGGACATAAATACCCCTAGAAACTTTTCCTATTCATGAAAATCGCAAATGAAATGAAATAAATATATTCAAACAGAAGCTTAGCCTTTTGTTAATCCATAGCTTCTTGTTGATAAATGTATATACGGTCACTGTGGGGACGACGTCATCGATGCGCTTATTGATGAAGCCGGTGACTGAGGTGGTTTAGTACTTAATGCCTTTGGATACATATTCCAGTTTGTGCTATCAAAACAGTCCTGTAGCGTGGCATCCGTGTCATCAGACCACTTCCGTATTGTGCGAGTCACTGGTACTTCCTGCTTTAGTTTTTGTAAGCGGGAATCAGGAGGATATATTATGGTCAGATTTTCCAAAAGGAAGGGAGAGGGAGAGCTTTGTCTGCGTCTCTGTGTGTGGAGAAAAGGTGGTCTAGAGTTTTTTTTCCTTTAGTTGCAGATGTGACATGCTGGTAGAAATGAGGTCAAGCGGATTTAAGTTTGCCTGCATTAAAGTCCCCGGCCACTAGGAGCGCCGCTTCTGGATGAGCATTTTCTTGTTTGCTTATGGCCTTGTACAGTTTGGTTTGTCCTTGAATGATAATAATAAAAATAATAACTGGGGATTACATCTCCATGCGGATGACTGTTATTTTTTTCCCAATCCCCCTCAGTGCAGCAGGCCATTAATGACTTTTAGCTTGGCTTTGATTCAATTCAAGAATCGCTAACCGATCTTAAATTATTGCTAAATGTTGATAAAACCAAGTTTGTTGTTCTCCAGTACCTATTGTTAATGAACCTAATACCCTTTTTGCACTATTGGTTAGAGCCTGTAAGTAAGCATTTCACTGTAAGGTACCTGTTGTATTCAGCGCACGTGACAAATAAACTTTGATTTGATATGGATTGATGATAACCTGTCTTTATAAACACACATTGAAAAACGAAGCTGAGAATTAAGATCTATTTCCTTTATAGAAATAAATCCTGCCATACTTTTGAAACCAGGAGAAAGATTGTTCAAGCATCGCTCCTCCCAGTACTTGACTATGGTAATGTAATCTACATGCATGTGGCAGCCTCTGTTTTAAAACACTGGGAAAAAAATGCCTTTTATTTAGTTCTGTTGGCTGGGAGTCTCTGACTACCAGAAGGGCCCAACATGAACTGCTATTTGTATACACTGAGTGAATTAAACATTAAGAGTACCTTCCTAATATTGAGACTCTAGAAGTAGCATGGACTGTCGAAAGCGTTCCACAGGGATACTAAACCATGTGGACTTCAATGGTTCTCACTGTTGTGTCAAGTTGGCTGGATGTCCTTTGGGAGGTGGACCATTCTTGATAAACACGGGAAAGTGTTGTATGAATAACCCAGCCGCATTGCAGTTCTTGACAAAAACCGGTGCACCTGGCACCTACTACCATATCCCATTCAAGGCACTTAAATATTTTGCCTTGTCCATTCACCCTCTGAATAACACACATACACAATCAATATCTCAATTGTCTCAAGGTTTAAAAATCCTTCTTTAACCTGTCTCCTCCACTTCATCTAAACTGATCGGTTTAAACAAGTGACATCAAAAAGGATCATACAGTAGCTTTCACTTGGATTCGCCTGTTCAGTCTGTCATGGAAAAAGCAGGTGCTCATAATGATTTGTACACTCAGTGTTTACTGAAAATAAGTTCCCCAGAAACTCCCATACTACCTCATCTCACATTTTAATTGGAAATCCAGCCACCATCAGAATCACTCTCAAGGCTAGCTGGCCCTAGAGGCCAGGAGGACAGCTTTTAGTTGTGGAGCTTTTGTCCTCAGCTTGTCGTGTCCCGTGTATAAATCGTGTATATATCTTTTTAAATATTTTTTCTTCACATATATTTTTTCTATTTTTCTTAACCTCAACTTCAACATACTCTCCTGCAATCCGCCTCACCCAATGTGGTATGGGTCTGCTATTTTCTTTACTTTGAACTGGAACCCCTAACAGAAGCTAGCCAGCTAACTAGCTACTAGCTAGTAGTCAGCTAGCCACTGCCACCGGTCATCAGTTACCTTTAACCCGGACAACTCTCGCCAGTGTGCACAGCGCAACTCAAACCAGAGCAAATTGGACAGATTTTTCTTCATATCTCCGGATTCCTACCATAAGCTCTGAACCTTTTCACCTGGATCATCTCAGCTAGCTAGCTGATATCCGAGTGGCCACTCCTGGCTAACGTCTCTGTCCCGAAGCAAGAACCAACTAGCCTTTGCTAAGTTCATCTCCCGGGTAGCCGAAGAGGTCCATCAGCCAATCCTTGGGCTACAATACCTATTTTGCCAATTGGCCTGGACCCCCGCCAACCTGTAACCGTAAAAGTAGAGGATGCCTAGTTATTCTTTAAAAGTGCTTTCCTCACCATCTTAAATAAGCACGACCCATTACATTTTTTTAGAACCAGGGACAGATATAGCCCTTGGTTCACTCCAGACCTGACTGCCCTTGACCAGCACAAAAACATCCTGTGGCGTACTGCATTAGCATCAAATAGCCCCCGCGATATGCAACTTTTTTTGGAAGTTAGGAACCAATATATACAGGCAGTTAGGAAAGCAAAGGCTAGCTTTGTCAAACAGAAATGTACATCCTGTAACACAAATTCCCCAAAGTTCTGGGACACTGTAAAGTCCATGGAGAATAAGAGCACTTCCTCCCAGCTGCCCACTGCACTGAGGCTAGGAAACACTATCACCACGGATAAATCCGCGATATTTGAGAATTTTAACAAGCATTTTCTACGGCTGGCCATGCTTTCTACCTGGCTACCCCTACGCTAGTCAACAGCACTTCACCCCCCCAAAGCAACTTGCCCAAACCTCCCCAATTTCTCCTTCACCCAAATCCAGATAGCTGATGTTCTGAAAGAACTGCAAAATCTGGACCCCTACAAGTCACCCGGGCTAGACAATCTGTACCCTCTCTTTCTAAAATTATCCGTTGAAATTGTTGCAACCCCTATTTACTAGCCTGTTCAACCTCTCTTTTGTATCGTCTGAGATCCCCAAAGATTGGAAAGCTGCCACGGTCATCCCCCTCTTCAAAGGGAGAGACTCTCTAGACCCAAACTGCTACAGACCTATATCTATCCTACCCTTTCTTTCTAAGGTCTTCGAAAGCCAAGTTAACAAACAGATCACCGACCATTTCAAATCCCACCGTACCTTCTCCGCTATTCAATCTGGTTTCCGAGCTGGTCATGGGTGCACCTCAGCCACGCTCAAGGTCCTAAATGATATCATAACTGCCATCGATAAAAGACAATACTGTACAGCAGTAATCATCGACCTGGCCAAGGCTTTCAACTCTGTCAATCAGCACATTCTTATCGGCAGACTCAACAGCCTTTGTTTCTCAAATGACTGCCTTGCCTGGTTTACCAACTACTTCTCAGACAGAGTTCAGTGTGTCAAATCGGAGGGCCTGTTGTCCGAACGTCTGGCAGTCTCTATGGGGGTGCCACAGGGTTCAACCCTCGGGCCGACTCTTTTCTCTGTATACATCAATGATGTAAATGTCGTTTTTGCTGCTGGTGATTCTCTGATCCACCTATACTCTTCTTCCAGACTCACATTAAGCATCTCCAATCCAAAATTAAATCTAGAATCGGATTCCTATTTCGCAACAAAGCATCCTTCACTCATGCTGTCAAACATACCCTCGTAAAACTGACTATCCTACCGATCCTTGACTTCGGCGATGTCATTTACAAAATAGCCTCCAACACTCTACTCAGCAAATTGGATGCAGTCTATCACAGTGCCATCCGTCTTGTCACCAAAGCCCTATATACTACCTGCCACTGCGACCTGTATGATCTCGTTGGCTGGCCCTCGCTTCATATTTGTCGCCAAACCCACTGGCTCCAGGTCATCTATAGGTCTCTGCTAGGTAAAGCCCCGCCTTATCTCAGCTCACTGGCCACCATAGCAGCACCCACCCGTAGCACGCGCTCCAGCAGGTATATTTTACTGGTCACCCCCAAAGTCAATTCCTCCTCCGGTCGCCTTTCCTTCCAGTTCTCTGCTGCATATGACTGGAATGAACTGCAAAAATCGCTGAAGCTGGAGACTCATATCTCCCTAACTAGCGTTAAGCACCAGCTGTCAGAGCAGCTTACAGATCACTGCACCTGTACATATTCCATCTGTAAATAGCCCATCCAACTACCTCATCCCCATACTGTTATTTATTTATTTTGCTCCGTTGCACCCCAGTATCTCTACTTGCACACTCATCTTCTGCACATCTATCACTCCAGTGTTTGCTATATTTGTAATTATTTCACCACTATGGCCTATTTATTGCCGTACCTATCTTATCCTACTTCATTTGCAGACATTGTATATAGACCTTTTCTATTATTATTGACTGTAAGTTTGTTTATTCCATGTGTAACTCTGTGTTGTTGTTTATGTCGCACTGCTTTGCTTTAGCCTACGTGGTCAAATAAAGGTGGTAACAGGCCTACCTGTATTTTCGTTCAATCAAAGCACATATTTTGCCTATTGGTGATGTGGCATGCACGCTGTTGAGTTTTGGCCACATGAGAAAAAGAATGCGACTACTCAGCTAATCATCCTAAAAAATTCATTTGAAATTAGGTTGTGTTTTTGGTCTAACAGTAACCTTATACTATGCTATTCTATTTGGTTCTGTTATGTAGAATACAAATAAAACGTGACTTTGCAGACATTATTTCAGCTTTGATCTAACTTTAGTAAACAAGCACCATTGGGTGTGTGTGTGTGCTTGTGTGTTTTTATGTGTCTATATGCACTGTAAACTACTGTTAGTGATGAAATAATCATCCACACAAGCTCTTCTACAGTAGCATCCTTGAGCATATGCATTTAGAGCCTCACTGATATACACAGCAGGATGTTGAGATGCATGGCTAGTGGCCCCATCCCATAGTGAGTGGAGGTGGTTCCTAGTACCTAACTGTCCCTGCAGTATCACATACTCTGCAACATGGAAGGAGATGGGGGGAGTTGGCATTGGAGGAGGGACGATCACTGTCAGATGTGTTATTTATCACACTGGGCATAGGAGAGCACGTCCATGATGGGCATTCACTTTGATTAAGACTCCAGTGTTTGTTCCCTACCGTTGTGTGAATACAATATAGCTAACGCCACCAAGCACTCTTCTCTACTCCTTCTTTACTCCTCTCATCTATTGAGAGTCCTATTTTTTTGAGCCATCATCAGAACCTCTACAATCCCTCCCTCTCTCAAAGCGTCCAACAGCTCCTCATCTCCAAAACATGACCTCCATCTCCTTTGTGTAGTATAAGCCTGTGGAATGATTCACATGGTAGGCGAAAGGAGAGGGGATAGAGATTTGTCCTATTTTAACCTCTCTGGGGTAGGCGGGACGCTTGCGTCCCACATAGCCAATAGCCAGGGAAAATGCAGAGCGCCAAATTCAAATACATTTCCATAAAAATCTAAATTTCATTAAATTACACATGTAAGATAGCAAATTAAAGCTACGCTCATTGTGAATCCAGCCAACAGATTTCAAAAAGGCTTTTCGGTGAAAGCATAAGATGCTATTATCTGATGATAGCACAACAGTAAACAATGAGAGTAGCATATTTCAACCCTGCAGGCGTGACACAAAATGCAGAAATAAAATATAATTCCTGACTACATGTCCCATAAACATCACAAATGGTCCTGTTGTTCGATTAGTTCCGTCAATATATATCCAAAATGTCCATTTATTTGGCGCGTTTGATCCAGAAAAACACCGCTTCCAACTTACGCAACGTCGCTACAAAATATCTCAAAAGTTACCTGTAAACTTTGCCAAAACATTTCAAACTACTTTTGTAATACAACTTTAGGTATTTCTAAACGTGTATAATCTATCAAATTGAAGACGGGATGATCTGTGTTCAATACAGGAGCAAAACAATCTGACGCTACTTTTCTGGTTACGCGCCTCTATCAAAAGGTACACATTAAGTGACGTTCGTTCTGAGCTATGGTACTTCTTCATTACACAAAGGAAAAACCTCAACCGATTTCTACAAACTGGTGACATCCAGTGGAAGCGGTAGGAACTGTAGGAAAGTCGATTAGAATGTAGGATTCCCCATGAAAACCCATTGAAAAAAACTAATCTGAATGGTTTGTCCTCGGGGTTTCACCTGCTAAATAATAAATAATTCAAACAGTTTTAGAAACTTGAGTGTTTTCTATCCAATACTAATAATAATATGCATATATTAGGATCTGGGACAGAGTAGGAGGCAGTTCAGTTTGGGCACGCTATTTATCCAAAAGTGAAAATGGCTTAAAAGAAAAATAATTCACTAACCTTTTGAAAATCTTCATCAGATGACAGTAATAGGACATGTTACACAGTACATTTATGTTTTTTTTCAATAATATGCAATTTATATCCATAAATCACCGTTTACATTGACGCCATGTTCAGAAAATGCTAAACAATGTCCGGAGAAATTATATATAACTCCGCCAGATAACAGCAATACACATCATAAACTTTGACTAAATATACATGTTCTACATATAGTTAGAAAGATACACTGCTTCTTAATGCAATCGCTTTGTCACATTTCTTTTTAACATTACAGAAATCGTTCATTTTTCAAAAATCTGAGACGGCGCTCAGACATAAGCAATATTTCTCCGCTATGTTGGAGTCAACAGAAACACAAAATTACAACATAAATATTCCCTTACCTTTGATGGTCTTCGATCATAATGTAGTGGAAGAAGTCATACTTACCCAAAACATTGTTTGGTTTAAATTCGTGTGTCTTTGTATTAGCAAATGCTGCAAGTTCCAGCTGAAATACTACCAAAAATTACTTCTGGTCACGAACAGTTGCGCATCAAAACTTCAAAATTACATATTATATGTCGACTAAACTGGTCAAACTAAGTGCAGAATCAAGCTTTAGGATGTTCTAAACGTACAAAACTATTATCTAATCTCTCGGACAAACGTGCTTCTTGGCAGGCGATCTGGAACAAAGGAACGTGTCTCCAAAAAGCGCGCTCTCGTAACATTGAATTTTCTCGCGACACTCAGTCTTTTGCCTACCAAAGGCTCAAAACACGTGGGATTTGCAAAATTAAACGCTGTACTGAATGAGGATATCTAGTGGAAGACATAGAAAGTGTCTCCAGATCCATAGCTGGTTGGGAAGGGTGGGGGCGATGACGTCAAAGTTGCCCCAAGTTTCAGGCTCCCAAAAATAGTTTGGGAGATTGCCTGCCCTGTGAGTTCTGCTATACTTAAAGACATAATTCAAACGGTTTTAGAAGCTTTAGAGTGTTTTCTATCCAATAATAATTATTATATGCATATATTAGCAATTTTGGACAGATTTTTTTTCAGTTTACTATGGGCACGCAATTCCTCCAAAGGGGGCAGTATTCTGCCTAGCCTTAACTGGACCCTTTTTAAAATATTTTTTTGCCTAAAATGCCATACCCAAATCTAACTGCCTGTAGCTCAGGAGCTGAAGCAAGGATATGCATGTTCATGGTACCATTTGAAAGGAAACACTTTGGAGTTTGTGGAAATGTGAATGGAATGTAGGAGAATATAACACATTAGATCTGGTAGAAGATATTACAAAGGAAAAAACTAACTTTTTTTGTATTTTAATTATACCATCATCTTTGAAATGCAAGAGAAAGGCCATAATGTATTTTTACAGCCCAGGTGCTATTCATATATTGGCCACTAATGGCAGCAGTGGATGTGCAAAGTGTTAGTCTGATCCAATGAAACATTGCATTTTTGTTCAAAATTTTGAATCAAGACTGCACAAATGTGCCTAATTTGTTTGTTAATAACGTTTCATGTTCAAATCTGTGCACTCTCCTCAAACAATAGCATGGTATTGTTTCACTGTAATAGCTACTGTAAATTGGACAGTGCAGTTAGATTAACAAGAATTTAAGCTTTCTGCCAATATCAGATATGTCTATGTCCTGGGAAATGTTCTTGTTACTTACAACCTCATTAGCCTACGTTAGCTCAACCGTCCCGTGGAAGGGACACTGATCCCGTTAATAGCTCCCGTGATTCCACACTGGGGAATATTGACTGGATCGAGCCTGGATTTCAATCAAAGTTCACAAGGCAGGACCATATTTATGACAATCGATATAAACACAAGCCTGGAAGTGTAGGCTAGTATGTTGGTGGACTAATGTCACGCGGGACTAGGTGGGTGAGGAAGGAATCAGGCGCAGGGAAAAGGTGCACTTTAATGCGGCACAAAACAACAAGACCACAACACAGGGCGCGGACAATAATATGGACCACCCAAACCACAGGGTGCCAGGTCCAGAAACACGAACACCTCTACCTAACGCACACACGTAACACAAAATCAATCCCGCACAAAACAAGGGCGGGTACACGTACTTTAAATAAGGAAGCCCATCAAGCACATACAGGACACAGGTGAAACTAATGACAAAACAAATAGACAACGAAAAAGGGATCGGTGGCGGCTAGTAGGCCGGTGACGACGACCGCCGAGCACCACCCGAACAGGCAGGGGAGCCAACTTTGGCGGAAGTCATGACAACTAGTTGTTTTTTTTTCACATCAGAGTGATTGTTGCTTTTTGTAAAGTTCTGCTAGCCCGCCGCCCACTTTTCCCACCACATCATACATTTTTCACCTTGGGTTTAATTTTAATTATAAACTGGGTGGCTCAAGCCCTGAATGCTGATTGGCTGACAGCCGTTGTATATCAGACCCTATACCACGGGTTTGACAAAATATTTCTGTTTACTGCTCTAATTACATTGGTAACCAATGTATAATAGCAATACGGCACCTCAGGGGTTTGTGGTATATGGCCAATATACCACGGCTAAGGGCTGTATCGAGTAGCCCTTAGCCGTGGTATATTGGCCATACGCCTCAAACCCTCTGGCCTTATTGCATAAGTATAACCCCTGATCTTTTTCTCCTTATAACTGAGTGGGGTTCACACATTCCTTAAAAATGGAATCCACATTATGCAGAAACAGAGCCACTGGCCGCCCCATCACCGATGTTATTGTTTTTGTTGCCGAGTTGAGGAGCGTCCAGGAGCATGGTAAAAAGAAAGGACTATTCTATCACGTGTGCAATGATGTCAGAGGGGGAAAAACTATTTTTGTTGTTAGCAGTAACTTCTTTGTTGTAATATTGCAAATGGACGCGGCTGTTTCACCATTAACGATTCCAGCTTTATTAAGGGGCACCGAGGATAATTCTTTTTTAAATAACCCATTGTGTTGGCAAGCAAGCAGTGCATTCCTGGCAAATGTTTGCTCCTTGTAAGTCTATAAAATGCTGAGAGGTTATACGTTTAATGGATGCCTGGGTTACCAGAGACCCCCATGTCAATCAGTACGTTTGGAGCATGTTGCAGTGGAAGATGTTTTGGCCTTTATGGAGATGGATCTCATCCCGCCCTCTCTGTGGATGTTGAAGTGATTAAAGCTATGGAACTTCTTCCAATCTGTATCACAAATAGCTAGATTACATTTCTAGTGACAAATAACAGTTGTATTAACGGATAAATCTAAGCTAATTCATCTGATTCTTTATACTCTCTATGTGCTCAACATCATGCAGCCTAAGAGCCATAACATGCACTATACTAATCCTTCCCTCTCAACGAGGCTTCAGGTTGACATTATCTGCCCATTAGGGATGTAGAGGTTTTTCATAGAGGGTTTGTATCAGTCCCTCTACAGGAGGCGTTGGTAAGCGGTGGGCTTTCTGTGCCACCCTGCTTAGCACCAGAAGCTCTTTCAGGGGATGTGCACACCTGATCTGACCAAATCACCTCCACCCCGGTGAGAGGCATGGGTGGAAATACCCTCTTAACTGTAAACGAGCTCATCCTTTAGAGATAAAGCGCTCTGGTGCATAATTTGGAGCTAGTGCTGCTCAGAGTGAGCAAGAGGGAGAGGGAGGGAGAGGGCGGAAGTTTCAGCTCATTAATCTCATCTGCTAAGCCCCCCTTTACACCCCCCACCACTACCACCTCCTCCCTTCTCTCCTGCTCTCCTGCTCTCCCTTTTGGCAAAGTCATGGCAGTCTCTGCTCAGACCCCTTGGGCTGTCTGTCTAGGAGCCGCCTGGGTGGATGAGTGAATGTGTGTGTGACTGTGTGTGCATGGATGTGTGGGTATGTGTGTGTGCACCGCCTATATTTCCCTTGGCCTGTGCTGTGACCGCTTATCCTCATTCAACTGCAACGGAGAGATTCCTGTCTGTGTAAGTTGTCGTTCCCTCTCTCGCGTGAGCATGCTTTCCCGCATGAGCTCACGTTTCTTCCATAATATCTAGCATGCTCACGTGAGAGGGAACAGCTGGCCTAGTCCCCGACTTATTGTCCCGACTCCCCCCCTCACCACCCTGACTAGAACATTTTTGACAGTGAGCTGTCTCCTTTCTCTACCATCTCTGGGGTACCCCTTCCACGGGGCGGGGGCATTAAGCAGACCATAGAAACCCCGCCCGACCAGAAAACATTAGGGAGTGCGATGTCTCGCTTTCTCTACAGTCTCTGATATAGCTGCCTCTCTCAGTGAAACCATCCCCATTTTAACACCAGTGCTCAGATCTTTCTTTATAATGCAATCTCCATGCTATTCACTAAACCAGACAGTGGGTGTTTCTCAATCTGTGTACTACCGTGCTCCGAGCACCCTAATTGGAGCATGCATCAGTCTGAGTATGAGTCCAAATCAAAGTATGCGAAACAGAGCACAGAACACATGCAAAGCTGGTAATTTAGTCTATTCAAACATACCCTATTTCAAAGGAAACAAGCACTCATTAAGATCAGGTGTGGCCAATTAGGGGGCGTGGCTAACACACCTGAACACACTTAAGATATGCTGACCACACCACTCGCATCGCGTGCGTGAGTGTTGCAAAAAAAAATTAAACATACATGTTATTCAATTATTGTACCCACACTGCTCGCGCGTGCCAATGAGCGTTTGCATTGCCAAGCGCTAAAAGAGAAGTCAGTTCTATTTGTTATGCTGAACGCAGTGCAAGTCCTGCCTCTCCCATCTCCTCATTGGTTTATAGAAGCAGATACCCACATGCCATCTCCTCATTGGTTACACCCACGTGGGTGATTGAAAGATTAACTGAGTTTGGTCGGTTGTCGTGGTAACTATGACAGTTAGATGCCAATCGCCATATAAAGTCCTAAGAAGATAAAGCCTGGAAGAATGAGAGATGACTAGAAACAATTTAGTTGACTGTTTTAACTGTGGATTAATTGTTGGAATAGAGGACCTTTCAGGTAAAATAACAACTCAACGTTTATATCCCAGGACAAGTTAGCAAGCAACAGCAAGCTAGCTAAATAGGACAAATTAGCTGCAACTACAAGCTAGCTAGCTAGCTAAATTGCCATAAATGTTTAATGCTTTTCGACCTGTCCCAAAATTAATATAATTGGTTCAGAGTTTGTTTTGATATCTTAACCTGCGTGTCGTGATCGTGTTTGGTGTGGTGGGACAAAATCAATTTGCGCACGATGGCGCATGCACACGGCTGGTTTGGGTACGGTGTTAAGATAGAGGATAGTGAGAGTTTTTGTTGATGCTGAGAACTTTAGTAATGTTCAGAGAACCTTCTAAGAATTTTCTTAACACTCTCTAAACATTCCTAATGTCAAACCAGTTGGAGAACGTTCCTGGAACATTACCAACATTTAAATGAATTGTAACCATGTTTGAACTTTTAGCAAAACCAAAGCCAAGCAACTATCCTGCACCATTTTCCAGAAAGTTATGGGAAGGTATGCAAAATAACCATAGGACAACCGCGCTCTCACCAAGCTCTAAGAAACATATGGTTCTTCATGTGCTACAGTAGATGGGCTATGACTATGGCCCTCATGCTAGATCCGTGTGCCGCTTATTCCCAGGTAGAGACTTCCTATACCTGGATCAGTTAATGTGTCTGCTGGATGGAGTCACCTGGGGGATGGTGCTTGTGCTCGCTAAGCTCTACTAGCTAAGACCAGGAGCGGGAACCTCTCTCTCCCCCTCTTCCCCCAGACACTATCAGACTGTAGCTGGGGACGGTGACAAATCCCCTTTTTGTGTTGTGTGAATAGTGGTGGAATTATTTGCTTGAACAGATTAGACTATCATTCTGAAGGCAAGTTGTTATTATGTGGAATAAAAAAAGAGGCACAATGTTTTTACTTCATTTTTTTGGTTAACAAAATGTTATGCTAGTTAATCCTGACTGGGGGATTGCTGCTGTCTGGAATCCTTGACAGGGAACTGCCCCAGATTCCATGCAGTCATCTACTATAGTATAGTTGGTGTGGGTCAGATTAGCTCTTCATCTATCAATCCATCAATCTATTTATAAAGCGATTTTTACATTAGCAGATGTCACAAAGTACTTATACAGAAACCCAACTTAAAACTCCAAACAGCAAGCAATGCAGATGTAGAAGCACAGTGGCTAGGAAAAACTCCCTAGAAAGGCAGGGACCTAGGAAGAAACCTAGATAGGAACCAGGCTCTGAGGGGTGGCCAGTCCTCTTCTTGCTGTGCCGGGAGATTATAATAGTACATGGCCATTAAAGCCAGATTGTTCTTCATGTTTAAATGTTCATAGATGACCAGCAGGGTCAAATAATAATCACAGTAGCTGTAGAGGGTGCAACAGGTCAGCACCTCAGGAGTAAATGTCAGTTGGCTTTTCATAGCAGAGCATTCAGAGGTTGAGACAGGAGGTGCGGTAAAGAGATAGCGGGAGAGGGAGAGGGAAAGGTAGAGTGGGAGAGTCAAAAACAGCAGGTAGCAAGGTAGCACGTTCGGTGAACAGGTCAGGGTTTCATAGCCGCAGATAGAACAGTTGAAACTGGAGCAGCAGCATGACCAGGTGGACTGGGGACAGCCAGGAGTCATCAGGCCAGGTAGTCCTAGGGCTCAGGTCTTCAGGGAGGGGAGGGAGAGAGGGGAGAGAGAGAGAATTAAAGCATACTTAAATTCACACGGGACACCAGGCAAGACAGGAGAATTACACCAGATATAACAGACTGACCCTAGCTCCCGGCACATAGACTATTGCAGCATATACACTGGAGACTGAGACTGTGGGGTCGTGGGACACAGGCAGGATATAACACAATCCACTTTGCCAAAGCACAGCCACCACACCACTAGAGGGATATCAACAGACCACCACTACCCTGAGAAAAGGCTGAGTATAGCCCACAAAGATCTCCTTGACCGCACGAGCCCGAGAGGGCACAAGAACAGACAGGAAGATTACATCAGTGGCTCAACCCACTCAAGTCGAGTATAGCGCAAAAAAAGCCTGGCACAATGTGACGCTCTTGCTCACTTTGTTGTGCTTCTGCCACCCAAACATTAGAGAGAGGGAGGGAGCTCAATGCTCAGACTGTCCATAGCGTGAGCAAATTGCATTGGAAATGTGCAACTGGCAACACTACAACACAGATGTGCATAACTGAAAGCCTTAGTTGGAAGTCCAAAACCTGTTTGCTGGAGTATTCAGTCCTCAAGAGCCTGAGTGTGTGGTTTTGAGAAATGTCCAGCATCAATAGTGGGAAGTTAGACCTGTTCCAGATGATGATGCTGTACAAAATAAAATATAACCATTTGATATATTTGAGATTGTTGCAGTTGCTTTCCTTCATTGTAATTTACTGACATTTTTGGAAGCATTTTATTTGACATGTACAGCAGATCTGTAGTCTGAATTGGGCCTTGTTGGAAAACCTTTTGAAAACCATCATGCATAATGCCCTTGAATTTCTGAAATGAAGGAACAGTGTTCTTGAGTTTTTATTAGGCATAACATATTCAGGTCTTTTAGTCCAGGTTTTAGAATTGACCATGCAAGTACAGCGCTTTACTTATTTCCTGTCTTTGGTTTGCTATAAGTGTTATTTGTGGTGGTTTTAGTCTATTCTGTGTTATTATTATAATAATAAGCTGCATGGCAATTTATTGTCAGACAATCATTGCCACTTGTGGTACTCCATTTTAAACAGAACTAACCATTTCATGTTTGGTCATGTTGTTTCATTTATTCATATTGGCACGTTTTGTAAAATCCTCCTAATAACTTCTAAAGTAGCCCAGCAGGCTGTTATCAGCACAGTGTGACACTGAACCATTAGTACAACACTTGATATCAAATCAATAATAATTAGAGAATAAAAGCCATTTCTTAGTTGATTATTTGGCCCTGAATAGTTGCATTGAATAGGCTAGCCCCAGCTGAACATTTTCCCTTGTAGAAGAGCTTAGTAAATGTGACCCCGTAGTGTGATGAAAAGGACAACGTTTTTTGTAAAATGAGGCCAATATAGCGATAACAATCTCACAGTCCAATGTTGTGGTAAAGCAGTTTATTCACAGCAACATGACTGCATGAGAACATTTATTTTCTCTCCCATGTTATCCGTCACAGAGAATCCCTTCACATCACTCCCAGTTCCCTTGTGTGGTATGCAGCATCGTTTATGTGGATTGGATTTACTTGCAGATTGATCTCCTCAAAATAATGAAGGACTTTCAATTTCCCTCGAGTCAGCTGGGGCTCGTCGTCGCTCTTCACTGAAATCGTTGCCGATGGCCCTCCCAGGCCTGGCTCCCATCCGTTCACCTGGAATGAATTGCTGAAAGACAAAGCTTGGGCATTATGATTGTAGTTAGATTACCCTATCAGTGTGGAGATAACACTCCTTTAATAACCAACGCCTGGATGTCAGCCGACCAAAGCAAAGGGATAGAGTTGTGAGGACTGAGGAGAGAGTTGGGAAGCGAAACAGGCTGCCTGTCTGTCAAGGTGAAAGTGTCAGTTCTTTTTTTGGAACTATACTGAAAAGTCAATTTCCTTTTTTAAATTTGACTTAATCAAAATAATGATTTCATATTGAATTATTGATTTCCCCTTGACGGCTGTGAAGAGACAAGAGTTGAGCTTTCCAGGGCCTAAGACAGACAGTGAAGAGGAGAAACTAGGAGGATACAATTTCCATTAGCACAGTATACTGTCGGTTTGGGATTCAGTGAGACACTTCAGTACACACACACACGGTATGATGCAGCCGTGTACATCAGCATGGTGTCACATGAAAATAAACAGATCTTCAAGGCTGTTTTTAGCTCCAATGGAAATCAATTGGCCTCCTGCAGTTGATGTTGTTTTCATGAAACCCCATCCTGCTTTCCTCCATTGTGGTGTCTGTTCCTATTGATTTTAATTGTCATGCTAGCAGTTTAATGTGGTTACATTTTGTAATGTTACTCTGTGTGCTTAATAACGTCTTGATTATGTCCACATGAACAATGATATTCATGTGGTGGTACTGCAGTGAGGAAGTATGTTTGCTGTTCTGGAGCTGCATGCAATGTACAGTAGCTAGTGCCAGATATGCATTAAACCAGCTCTTTCTAAACATATCCTTGAGTATCGCCTTAAGGGGCTATTATCTGGATGATCTCAGATAAACTCAGAGATAGCACGAGTGTTGGTGTGAGTTTTCTACCCAGACTCGATTCGATCCCTGTGGGGAGGTGCAGGGTGTTAAAGCCAAGCTGCTAATGAAAGTGCCTTCAGCCACAGGGAAGCAGCAGTATTCATCTTCATTAAGTCACACTTTTGTTTTTAACCCACACTGACATCCTGTTTTTATCATAGCTTTTCTTTTTATACCCCCACAGTGTTGATGTCATGGTACTTTTATTCATAGCCACAATTTTATTTCATGCTCTTAACTGTAAATAATGTTGCAAATGGTACACATTTTGGATGGATACCAATGTTTTGTCTGTTTATTAAGGTGGATTTGGAAACATTTGACCAAAACCATCCAAAAGGGACAATTGTTTCAAACGCACTATTAAAATATGAGTCATTACTGAAATTGATGGCGTCATTGGATTATAAGAACATTTGTGAAACAAAGGTGAAGTGGAGGACTGGTGGGGGGTATTTGCAGTCTGAATAGGTTAAGCATTCAGCCTCAATCCCTAGTGATTTGGATGTAATTGTTACCTTTCATTATGTCTAAGTGTTCAATATGTCATCTGCACAGTCACTCCTCATGGCCTCTCAGGCCTTCTGAAGGATAAAGACAATACAACCCTCACTCTGGCATCACCCTATAACCACCATTACAATTCCAGTCAGTCTGAGAGAATAAGAGTCTCCCCCCTTCTTTCATAAAAACCCACCCTCTCCAAAATGCATCACAGTCACTTCCATTGGGAAATGGCTATTTTGGGGATTAATTGTACTCCCAGCGGAGTGAATGGTGTAAGCAGCTCTGAATAAGACCTATCCCCGCAGGTATGGCCAGGCTCCCTGCGAAGCCACAGAGCAGCTGTGAATTTGCTAGAGCAAAAAAAAGTAACGTGCACCCAGGGGGGGCCCCAGGACCGAGTTTGGGAAACCCTGTGATATTAGACAGACACCTGTGTTAATTCACCCACAGCTCATACGCCATCATTAACTCTGAAATTCTAGCAAAGAACACATTCGTCCTGTATATGCCAGCGTTCCAATAGGCATTTCCAACGTAGCCCTTAGTGAACTAATTGAATTGCAGACCTCTGACTGTTCCTGGGGGCGGGATGTTGATCATTTCAGCGCACAAGGCTATTGCTAGTCATGTCGGAACATTTACCCTCCATGCGCTGCCAGGAAGAGCTAGGTCTGTTTGGCCATTAGTACAAACCCTTCCACCCATTCCTTCCCTGTTCATCAGCATTTGGAACATACATTCTGAATGAATATGCTAAATTAATTCATCATAAACCGGCCTGCCTGAATGGTGTAATCTTTTGGAGACCGGCCCTTTAAAAGGGGAAATTCTCTCCTTCCATATGTTATCAGATGTAGCCCGGTGGACATGAAACACTATAAGGAGGGCAAGTTCATGGACGTTGGCTGATTGTTCCAGAGATGCTTCGACAGTTTTTACACATACAGTTGAAGCCGTAAGTTTACATACTCTTTAGCCAAATATATTTAAACTCAGTTTTTCACAATTCCTGACATTTAATCCTAGTAAAAAAATCCCTGTTTTAGGTCAGTTAGGATCACCACTTTATTTTAAGAATGTGAAATGTCAGAATAAAAGTAGAGAGAATTATTTATTTCAGCTTTTATTTCCTTCATCACATTCCCATTGGGTCAGAAGTTTACATGCACTCAATTAGTATTTGGTAGCAATGCCTTTAAATTGTTTAACTTGGGTCAAATGTTTCGGGTAGCCTTCCACAAGCTTCCCACAATAAGTTGGGTGAATTTTGGCCCATTCCTCCTGACAGAGCTGGTGTAACTGAGTCAGGTTTGTAGGCCTCCTTGCTCTCACACACTTTTTCAGTTCTGCCCACACATTTTCTATAGGATTGAGGTAAGGGCTTTCTGATGGCCACTCCAATACCTTTACTTTGCTGTCCTTAAGTGTAACGGCTCTCGTTGGTGGTAGAAAGAGTAGACCAAGGCGCAGCGGGGAAAGTGTTCATGATTTTAATTTAAAAAACACTCAAACAAAATAACAAAATAGAAAACGAAAACGCACAGTTCTGTCAGGCAACAGTAACTAAACAGAAAACAAGATCCCTCAACCTAATGGTGGGAAAAAGGACTGCCTAAGTATGATCCCCAATCAGAGACAACGATAGTCAGCTGCCTGGTCCCGGTCCCCACCCTTTTGATGTTTTCAGAGTCTCTCTATGTTAACAAAGGGCTTTCCAAGAGTCACTCTGTAGAGTAGAGAGAGAGGAAAGGGGAAAGGTATTTAAACCTCACCAACAGGCCAACGTCATGACAGTTGACACAGTTAGAAAGAACAAGCCTGAGCTCCCTCTGCACTCCTCAGAACAAGGGGGAGAGAGGCCTTATCATCAAAGTTTGCCATCCCCTCCACCACCAATCTAGTTGCTTACCTCCCAAAGAGGGACAAGAATGTGGTCCTCCTGAGCACACTGCACAAAATGGCTGAGATCAGTGATCGTGAGGACAGGAAGCCAGCCATCATCCTGGACTACAACCACAACAAAGGAGGCGTGGACAACCTGGACAAGGTGATTGGAATTTACAGCTGCAGGAGGATGACTGCCCGCTAGCCCCTGGTCATCTTCCATAACATCATTGATGTGTCCTGATACAATTTGTGATATAGAACAAGATCAACCCTAACTGGATGCCTGATAAGTGGAACAAGAGGAGGGTGTTTTTGGAGCAGCTGGGAAAGGCACTTGTAACCCCACACATTCAAAGAAGGGAGCGCCTCCCCTGCACAGCAGCCTCTGCAGCGCTTGTGAAAGCTATTCAGGGGCTGAATCTTGTCCTGATCCACCTGAGGCTGTACCTGGGGCAGGCAAGAGGAGGAGATGCCAATTCTGCCCCCCAAAGAAGGACTGTAAAACAAATACTATGTGCTGCACATGTGAGAAATACATCTGCAAAGTCCATGCTCACACACTTGCATACTGTCCTACATGTGCTAATTAGAGTTGATTGATTTATGTTCTTCACATTTTTGTTTTGTATCTATTATCTTATTTTATTCGTATTTATGGTGTTTTTTTATACACCTTGTGGGTGGGGGCAATGGTTCAAAAATGGGAGAAGACTAGTATTTTGTAGTTGAATTCCTCATTGTACAGTATTTAAGAATATATCACTATGTTGCCAAAAAAGTTCAAGTCTGTTATTGTTTCCCTTCAAAACTACTTTCTACACATTTCTGTTACTTTCTTAGGCTATTACAAGGGCTATATTTAGCAAAAAAATTATGTTTACACTTATGCAGTACCTTAGCAATAATAATAATAATAATAAACCTCTACTTCAGTAAAGGAAACAATGATGCCAGGTGTGTTGTAATAAAACAGTGGTGTCCACTGATTAAATGCAGTCTTCCTGCATGGTGAAGAGGGAAAACACAGATATTCAAGTTTGTCATGAATGACAGGTTTTTTCTTCATGCAAAATAGATTTGGGGTTTAGAATTCAATTAAGCTGCTTTATTTTAGGGGTTTAGTGAAGGTGGGTCATTTTTTACCCGTAGGACAAGGATGGAATGTTAAGACTACACAAGGGTTAAGGTGTTTTAAAAATTTTGTACACTCAATGTATATAAGTTGTTTGTCATAAACTATGGTGGCTCTAGCTCTATCAATCACTGAGTAAATATGAAAGAAACAAAAAGCATTACTTCTGTCCCGGTGCTGGAACACAACATTGGGCAGTACAGTACAGCCCAGGATTTCTCAACCATTTCTGTACCAGTGACTGGTGAGACATGGTCTTCCTCCTGTTTTTTAATGCACCTCATGTTTAAAACAAAAACAATATGTAAAAACACCAGTGGAGGTAAAACTCATCCTTAGAACTGTGCCTCTGCTCTAGCCATTTTCTTTTCCTCCCTGTTGTGCTGTCTGTCTGTCTGTCTGTCTGTCTGTCTGTCTGTCTGTCTGTCTGTCTGTCTGTCTGTCTGTCTGTCTGTCTGTCTGTCTGTCTGTCTGTCTGTCTGTCTGTCTGTCTGTCTGTCTGTCTGTCTGTCTGTCTGTCTGTCTGTCTGTCTGTCTGTCTGTCTGTCTGTCTCTGTCTGTCACTCTATGCTTCTTCTTGTTCTCTGTCTGTCTGTCTGTCCGTCCGTCTGTCTGTCTGCCTGTTTCAGCCATATACATTATAAAGGCCAAGCTAAAGTGCCTGTCACGTGTGTCCCTGAATCAACACCTACCCTAATTATTAGTTACTTGGCCATTACAGGGGGCGGCCTGCCATTCCCACTGGTGACACTAACTTTTACAGTTGGTGGCACCAGCCCGTGCCAAAATAATGAATAATCATCATACAAAGTAATTCATAATGCTTTATTCAAAAGTATCATAAATAGACTACTGAGGTATTCAACAAATACATTGTTTTATCTAACACGCCCAGGAAAGCATGATTCAAGATATTTTGATGTGCAACCTAATCCAGTGATTGTCATACATTTTGGGTTGAAAATTAGACTATAGTTGCTATATTTTACTGTCAGAATAGGACTCCAGAATTTCCAGGTTTTATTTAAAAAAAAAACTGCATAATTACATGATCATTACATCTTTAAGTGCCCTAAATAATATCATAGGCTAATTTATTTGGGGTTCAACACCTGAGGAATTGGAAACTCAAACACATGAACTATTGCTAACTCTAAGTATTATACCCACTGCTAGTAGCCATGCATTCATCCAACAGTAAACATAATACCCTATAGCAATGTGCAGTTGAAGGCCACTACCAATGAGACAGGTTTCCCGATAGGCTGAGCTGAGGTCACGCAAACTCACATTCAAAGTCAAAAGTGGCATCAGTGTAGAGACCTGCTCTGACTCTGTCATCATTTAGACAGCCAAGATCATGGATTGTAAAAAAAAAACTAAGAGTGCCTATAAAAGTATAAAGAGCACATTCTACAGAGATAGATAGCCATCATTGAGGTAGAGAGAGAGAGAGAGAGAGAGAGAGAGAGAGAGAGAGAGAGAGAGAGAGAGAGTCAGAGTCTCTGGTCACAGCCAGTGTTTCCCTCCCTCCCTGTGTGTTATTTCTTACCAGTTTAGGCTACAACTAGGCTAAGGGGAAGAGCAGGGAGGGTGGGGTGGACAGGGACCTAATAGGCCTGTCCATCCATCCGTGAGGGTGTATGTATGTATGGTTGTGTGCATTCACAGGTTGGTGGATAAGGGAATCATTTGAATTGGTCAGGCCCTTCCCCTAGCCTAGCAGCCATACTTGTCCTGTGACCTTTCTCCATGGATTAGTAGTCATGTGCAGACACACCAGAGTTCTCCAAGGCCGTGGGAATGAGTGAGAGCTGAGGGTCAAAAACATGACCTAGCATTGTCATATAGCATTTGCGCAATTTCCCTTTAAGAATAATTACACAGGCTTGTAGCTGATCCAATACCACTCTGCTGCCTCCTATTAAATCACATATCAAATCAAATTGTATTATATTGACAGAATTTAATTTACTATTCAGGATGTCCATAAAACCTGATCCCATAACCACCAATGAGTTGTTTCCATTAGAAATGAGTGACATTCTTCTCTCTTCCCCCCTGAACTTCCCTGGGAGAATATTCACCTGCAGCTCCAGTCCATCAAAGCTGATCCCTTAAATGCATTTAGATGTGTTTAAAGAGGGTCCATGTGGTTCATCGGTGCAGTTGACAGCTGAAGGGACACAACACAAATTAGATTTGATTTGTCACATGCTTCGAAACAACCGGTGAAAACTAACAGTGAAATGCTTACTTATAGGCCCTTCCCAACAATGCAGAGAGAAAAATCTAGAAAAATAATAACGAGGAATAAACACACAATGAGTAACGATAACCTTGCTATATGTACGGGGTACCAGTACCGAGTCGATGTGCAGGGGTAGGAGGTAATTGAGGAAGAAATGTACATATAAGTAGTGGAAAAGTGACTAGGCAACATGATAGATAATAAACAGTAGCAGCAGCGTATGTGACGAGTCAAGGTCAATGCAGATACTCCGGGTAGCTATTTGGTTAATTATTTAGTCTTATGGTTTGGGCGTAGAAGCTGTTCATGGTCCTGTTGGTTTCAGACTTTGTGCATCGGTACCGCTTGCCATGCTGTAGCAGAGAGAACAGTCTGTGACTTGGCTGGAATCTGACCATTTTTAGGGCCTTCCTCTGATACCGTCTGGTAAAGAGGTCCTGGGTGGCAAGGAGCTTGGCCCTAGTGATGTGCTGGGCTATACGCAGTACCCTCTGTAAGCACCTTGCAGTCGCATGCCAAGCAGTTGCCATACCAAGCGGCGATGCAGCCATTCAAGATGCTCTCAATGGTGCAGCTGTATAACTTTTTGAGGATCTGAGCGCCAATGACAAATGTTTTCAGCCTCCTGAGAGGAAGAAAAGAGGCAGTGTCGTGCCTTCTTCTATGCTGTGTTAGTGTGTGTGGACCATGTTAACCCCTTAGTGATGTGGACAATGAGGAACTTAAAGCAGAGCCAGCGTAGTAGGATTCAATCTTAGTGTTTTTTGGGGGACCATTTAAATCAATTCAAAATGTACGCCTACCACGCTGCACCTTGGTCTAATTCCAACAACGGACGTAACAATATTATATTTCTTCAGGTCCCGTTGATGGGATATTCTTGACTGGAGCTTGTCCAGTTTGTTCTTTAGTGATTGTACGAACACCAAAAAAACATGGGCAATTGTGGTCTAGGTGCTCGCCGACGTAGTCTAATCATGACGCCGCCTCGCTTGCTTTCTCTTTTGCCTCAGCTTCCATTGTCGAAGCCCGGAGATCAGGGCCTGGTCCGGGGTAAGCATGATGTCCAGAGCTGCCGACTCGTTGAAGTAGAAATGTTCATCCAAATCGCTGTTCGAATGTCCAGAAGCTGTTTTCGGTCATAGGAAATGGCGGAAACGTTATGTACAAAAAAAAGTTAAGATCAGCGTAAAAAAAACACACAAAATGGTAGAATTGGTCAGGAACCTGTAAAACAGCAGCTATCCACTGCAGCTCCATCTCTTCCACTGACAGATAGAAGAGTTTAAGTGTCTCCTCTACCCAGGTCCTAGTTCAGATTTAAAGCCCACCGAGCTTCACTGCACTCCATGCTCCAGGAATTAATAAGGCAGGACTCTGCCTCGTCTCATTGTTTATTAAAAGTAGTTCCCGAGCCGTTGCTTCTTCTCCATGCTTGGGTTATAAACACTAAGTAATCAATGGGAGGCATAGGAGGTTGGAGAGAGACTTTATGTGGTTGCCTTTCGTTTTTCAATAGATCCCAGTTAGACTTGAGATTTGGGCCAGTGGTGGGGGCTCTGTAGAGAGAGAACCAGAGAGGCTCACGTGGTTCCCGCCATTCGCTGTATATGCTAATTGAGGTTATGCACTTGCTGTGCTCTGAGCATTTTAACAGCGCAGTCATACCACTTGACAAAAGTTGATAAACTCTTTAAAAAGTGCATTTGCATTATAGAAGTATACTGGTCTGTAGAAAATACATTTTAGTTGGAGTCTCTGTTGCATATATTTTTTTAATCTCTGATGAGCTATTGTTGAACTCCAAGGAAATATTAAAACACATGTCCTAGCATTTAATGGACCAAACCTCGACTGTGGAACGTGCATGGAATATCAAGAGCTCTGATCAGTAGTCGTAGCCTCTGATATTTGCACATGGATAATTTTTTCTATTGGCCTTTCACCTTATGTGGTTAACACACACAGCAAGATGTTACGCCTGATTTTCTTATTAGCATGACACCCTGAAATTAGAGGAATTTTTTAAATTTAATTGAGTGAAATTAAAGAAACACAGCAGTCAGTCAGTAAGCATTCTAACCTCACCAAGACTTACAGTGCCTTGCAAAGGTATTCACCCCCTTGGCATTTTTCCTATTTTTTTGCATTACAACCTGTAATTTAAATGGATTTTTATTTGGATTTCATGTAATGAACATACACAAAATAGTCCAAATTGGTGAAGTGAAAGGGGAAAAAAAACTTTAAAAAAAAGGTTCTAAAAAATACAAAACGGAAAGTGGTGCATGCAATTTATTCACCCCCTTTGCTGTGAAGCCGAAATAAGATCTGGTGTAACCAATTACCTTCAGAAGTCACATAATTAGTTAAATAAAGTCCACCTGTGTACAATCTAAGTATCACATGATCTGTCACATGATCTCAGTATAGATACACCTGTTCTGAACGACCCCAGAGTCTGCAACACCACTAAGCAAGGGGCACCACCAAGCAAGCGGCACCATGAAGACCAAGGAGCTCTCCAAACAGGTCAGGGACAATGTTGTGGACAAGTACAGATCAGGGTTGGGTTATCCAAAACTTTTAACATCCTACGTGGCACCATTAAATCCATTATAAAAAAATGGAAAGAATATGACACCACAACAAACCTGCCAAGAGAGGGCCGCCCACCAAAACTCACAGACCAGGCAAGGAGGGCATTAATCAGAGAGGCAACAAAGAGACCAAAGATAACCCTGAAGGAGCTGCATAGCTCCACAGTGGAGATTGGAGTATCTGTCCATAGGACCACTTTAACACTTTAAGCTGTACACTCCACAAAGCTAGGCTTTGTGGAAGAGTGGCCGGAAAAATTCCATTGCTTAAAAATAAGCAAACACATTTGGTGTTCGCCAAAAGGCATGTTAGAGACTCCCGAAACAAATGGAAGAAGGTACTCTGGTTAGATGAGACAAAAATTGAGCTTTTTGGCCATCAAGGAAAACGCTGTGTCTGGCGCAAACCCAACACCTCTCATCACCCCGAGAACAACATCCCTACAGTGAAGCATGGTGGTGGCAGCATCGTGCTGTGGGTATGTTTTTCATCGTCAGGGACTGAGAAACTGGACAGAATTGAAGGAATGATGGATGGGGCTAAATACAGGGAAAGTCTTGAAAACCTGTTTCAGTGTTCAAGAGATTTGAGACTGGGACGGAGGTTCACCTCCCAGCAGGACAATGACCCTAAGCATACTGCCAAGCACCACTCGAGTGGTTTAAGGGGAAACATTTAAATGTCTTGGAATGGTTTAGTCAAAGCCCAGAGCTCAATCCAAATTGAGAATCTATGGTATGACTTAAAGATTGTTGTATATCAGCAGAACCCATCCAACTTGAAGGAGCTGGAGCAGTTTTGTCTTGAAGAATTGGTTAAAATCCCAGTGGCTAGATGTGCCAAGCTTATAGAAACCTACCCCAAGAGACTAGCCACTGTAATTGCTGCAAAAGGTTGCTCTACAAAGTATTGACTTGGGGGGGGGTGAATAGTTATGCATGCTCAAGTTATTTTTTTTCTTGTTTGTTTCACAATTAAAAAATGTTTTGCCTCTTCAAAGTAGTAGGCATGTTATGTAAATCAAATGATACAAACTCACCAAAATGTTTAATTTAATTCCAGGTTATAAGGCAACAAAATATGAAAAATGCCAAGGGGTGTGAATACTTTCGCAAGCCACTGTACCGAGCTTGTCGTGTATTCTTGTCGTAGTTGACATTTTCTGCAACATGCCTGATTTTCTAAGGTATTTCCTCATAATTTGCCTTTCTGCAATTGTCAGACCACGTGAATATTGTTGTACCAACAATGCCATATAATATGGGTGCAATATGAGGATTACATGACATTCTGTATATATTCAGCTTAGCTAAATTATTGTATTTTCAATCAAAGCTGTCACTTCTCTATTTCCATCTTCAGTACTGCGTATTGCTGTGTGCAGTACATTGTCTTTAATATAGCTATAAGAGAGATATGACTTATAACATCCCCCTACATCAGCAGAGGTGCACCAAGGGACCTGACTTGTTTATAAGCTGGCCATCTGACTTGCGACCCCAGCACAAATATTTACTTTTTCTTTCCAGATCATTTGACACAAAGGGGGAATGGAAGTTAGCCATGCTGAGAGGACAAATCAGAAGGAGAGTATTACCTCTGTTTTCACAGTGTTTGGTTTGGCACCTCTCTCTGTCAAAGGCTGAACACACACACACACACACACACACACACACACACACACACACACACACACACACACACACACACACACACACACACACACACACACACACACACACCTCTTAGCAAATGACAGGTGAGCCTTATAGTGATAACAATAAGAGCCCAATTCCTACTTTAGTCAATGCCAAATGTGTTGCTTTAATTACGAATGCCTCACACAAATAGAAATGCTCTTATGGCCTAAACTCACAAAAGGCGAGCTTGCGAGTTGTGTGATTTATTTGATATAGAATGCAATGTTTTGAATTATAATAACCCAACCGAAGCCAGTCGGCTGTCCACTTTGACGCCTCACTCAATTAAAATGTGTCGTTATTTTTGTGTTTTATTGCTGCCGCTGCAGTCACACAATACAAATGTTGTCATTATTGACTTTTTTTTCAATCTCATTTGAATTGGAAGAGGTAGCTAAGGGTTGAGGCTTTTACCATACACGCTAAATTAGACCAATTCATCCACTTATGGAAACAACATCACTATCAGCAAAGGTAATTGGAGTTATGGTCTACGCAGCTAGCATACAGTCACTGCTCTGCCTGTACCATCTTTTCCACCCGCCTCGCTCTACTTGCTCTGCCCGATTGTGGCGGGTTTTTCACTTTAGAAATGAAAAATATTATTTCCTCTCTACATTGTTAGGTTTCACAGATCTGAACAAATAAATTGGATTAAGAAATTAGCTCAAAGTTTAAGGAAAAAAAGCTTCAAGCAGGACAACTATGTGAGCAGAATGCATAGCCCCGACAGACTCATTTATCATAGTTCATGGAAATCATAGAATCGTGCGATCCCGAGCAGTTTCTGTTGACTAGTTCTCGGCTCCTATGTTTCCAACAGCAAGCATGTGCCTTGAGGCCGATACGTAAATCTTAATAAAGAGCAGTGATACTAGCAAGAGTGGTGTGCAGGTTTCTACTTTTTTTCTCATCCACCAGCAAGGAGGGGAGAAGGACGGAAGACTGACATTTTCCCAAACAAGAGAGCGGAGCCAGTTGCAATAAAGTCACGTCTTTGTCTTTAGATTTCTTTTGATTGCTGTGGAAAAACGTCCCATGAGTCTCCTCAATTAAACATTTCAAAATTATGTGTGTGTGTGTGTGTGTGTGTGTATGTGTCAGTGGCAGATTCATTTAAATCAGTGCTGCGCATTGCGCAACACTTTCTCTTTGTGACAAACTGGCTCGTTGCCACGCACATGCTCAAATCAAATCAAATTGTATTTGTCACATACACGTGGTCAGCAGATGTTAATGTGAGTGTAGCAAAATGCTTGTGCTTCTAGTTCCGACAGTGCAGTAATATCCAGTTGGTGTTACGTGCTGGCCATGCAAACCCGAGTATGGTCTTAGCACACACCCACCATGGACGACCACTAGATTTGCCTGATAACAGACACATTTATAGAAAACCCACACCAAGCGGAACCAGAGTGCCAAGTCTAGGTCCAAAAGGCTTCTTAACAGCTTCTACTCTCAAGCCATAAGATTCCTGAAAAGCTAATCAAACGGCGACCCGGACTATTTGCATTGCCCCCTCCCCCCACCCCCATTTTTGCACCGCTCCGACTTTCTGTTTATTATCCATGCATAGTCACTTTACCTGTACCTACATTTACATCAAATCAAATGTTATTTGTCACATGCGCCGAATACAACAGGTAGACCTTACAGTGAAATGCTTACTTACAAGCCCTTAACCAACAATGCTTTAAAAACCTCTTAACGATCTGTCACTTTTTAAAACATTTTCGCCAAGAATGACATACCAAAATCTAACTGCCTGTACCTCAGAACCTGAAGCAAGGATATGCATATTCTTGATACCATTTGAAAAGAAACACGTTGAAGTTTGTGGAAATGTGAAATTCATGTAGGAGATTATAACACATTAAAGACAATACAAAGAAAAAACATGCTCTTTTTGTATAACATCATCTTTGAAATGCAAGAGAAAGGCCATAATGTATTATTCAAGCCCAGGCACAATTTAGATTTTGGCCACTAGATGGAAGCAGTGTATGTGCAAGTTTTTAGACTGTTGTCTAATGTTGTATTGAGACTGCCCAAATGTGCCTAATTGGTTTATTAATACATTGTCAAGTTCATAATTGTGCACTCTCCTCAAACAATAGCATGGTATTCGTTCAGAAAAATAGAAAATAAAAGTACCAAAAAATTAAGCAGCAGTAAAACAACTATAGTGAGGCCATATACAGGGGGTACTGGTACAGAGTCAATGTGCGGAGGCAACAACCGGTTAGTTGTGGTAATTGAGGTAACATGTCATGTAGGTAGAGTTAAAGTGACTATGCATAGATAATAAACAGAGAGTAGCAGCAGCGTAAAAGAGGGGTCTGTTTAACCCTTTGATTAGCTGTTCAGGAGTCTTACGGCTTCGGGGTATAAGCTGTCATGAACCCTTTTGGACCTAGGTTTGGCGCTCTGGTACCGCAAGGCCATGCAGTAGCAGACAGAACAGTCCATAACTAGGGTGGCTTGAGTATTTGACCATTTTCAGGGCACCTGACACCGCCTGGTATAGAGGACCTGGATGGCAGGAAGCCTGGCCCCAGTGATGTACTGGGCCGTATGCACTACCCTCTGTAGCGCCTTGCGGTCGGAGGCTGAGCAGTTGCCATACCAGCCAGTGATACAATCAGTCAGGCTCTCAATGGTGCAGCTGTAGAACCTTTTGAGGATCTGAGGACCCATACCAAGTTTATTCAGTCTTCTAAGGGGGAGTAGGCTTTGTTGTGCCCTCTTCACGATTGTCTTCCTGTATTTGGACCATGATAGTTTGTTGATGATGTGGACACCATGAACTTGAAGTTCTCAAACTGCTCCACTGCAGCCTGATCGATTAGAATGGGGGCATGCTCGGTCCTCCTTTTCCTGTAGTACACAATCATCTCCTTTGTCTTGATCACGTTGAGGGAGAGGTTGTTGTCCTGGCACCACACAACAAGGTTTCTGACCTCCTCCCTATAGGATGTCTCAACGATGTTGGTGATCAGGCCTACCCTTGTTGTGTCATCGGCATACTTGATGATGGTGTTGGAGTCGTGCCTGGCAATGCAGTCATGAATGAACAGGAGTACTGGAGGGACTGAGCACGCACCCCTGAGGAGCCCAAATGTTGAGGATCAGCGTGGTGGATGTGTTGTTACCTACCCTTATAGTCTGGGTCGGCCCGTCAGGAAGTCCAGGGTCCAGTTGCAGAGGATAGTGTTTGTTCCCAGGGTCCTTAGCTTAGTGATGATCATTGAGGGCACTATGGTGTTGAACGCTGAGCTGTAGTCAATGAATATCATTCTCACATAGGTGTTCCTTTTGTCCAGGTGGGAAAGGGAAGTGTTGAGTGCAATAGAGATTGAGATCGTCTGTGGAGAGATCATCTGAGATCATCTGATCATCTGCAATAGAGATCATCTGTGGATCTGTATAAGCGGTATGCAAATTTGAGCGGGTCTACAGTTTCTGGGATAATGGTGTTGGTGTGAGCCATGACCAGCCTTTCAAAGTCCTTCATGGCCACAGACGTGAGTGCTACGGGTCGGTAGTCATTTAGGCAGGGTACATTAGTGTTCTTGGGCACAGGGACTATGGTTGTCTGTTGCTCCTTGAAAGAGGCAGCTTTACTCTTTAGTTCAGTGTGGATGTTGCCTGCAATCCATGGCTTCTGGTTGGGGTATGTACGTACTGTCACTGTGGGGATGACATCATCAATGCACTTAATGATGAAGCCAGAGAGTGATGTACTTCTCAATGCATTCGGAAGTATCCCGGAACATATTCCAGTCTGTGCTAGCAAAACAGTCCTGTAGCTTGACATCTGCTTCATCTGACCACTTTCTTATTGGCCAAGTCACTGGTGCTTCCTGCTTTAGTTGTTGCTTATAAGCAGGAATGAGGAGGATATAATTATGGTTAGATTTGCCAAATGGAGAGCGAGGGAGAGCTTTGTTCCCCTCTGGTTGCACATTTAACATGCTGGTAGAAATGAGATAAAACGGACTTGACTTTCCGTGCATTAAAGTCCTCAGCCACTAGGAGCACTGCCTCTGGATGAGCGTTTTCCTGTTTGCTTATGGCCTCATACAGCTCATTGAGTGCATTCTTAGTGGCAGCATCAGTTTGTGGGGGTAAATAGACAGCATCAGCTGTGGTTTACAAATATACATAGACCGCCACCCCTTGTCTTACCAGACGCCGTTGTTCTATCCTGCCAAAAAAGCTTAAAACCCACCCGCTGTATGTTATTCATGTCGTCGTTCAGCCACGACTCTGTGAAACATAAGATATTACATTTTTAATGTCCCTTTGGTATGATTAACATGATCGTAGTTTGTCTATTTTATTATCGATTGATTATACATTGGTTAATAGGACCGATGGTAAAGGTAGATTACCCTCTCGAAGACGGATCCTTACAAGGCACACGGACCTTCGTCCCCGATTTCTCTGTCTCTTTCTCCTGCAAATGGCGGATATGAGGGCCTGGTCGGGCGTCTGAAGTAAATCCTTCCCATCCGAATACGGGGTGAGTATGGTACGGGGTGAGTAATCGCTGTCCTTATATCTAGAAGCTCTTTTCTGTCGTAAGACACGGTGGCAGAAACATTATGTACAAAGTAAGTTACAAATAACGTGAAAAAACATACACAATAGCACAACTGGTAACGGGATCGTAAAACGGCAGCCATCTCCCTCAGCGCCATCCTCTCATATTACCTCAACTAGCCTGTGCCCCCGCACATAAATCCTGTATATAGCCTCACTACTGTTATTTGAATGTTGCTCCTTAATTAATAGTTATTTTTCTTATTTTTAATTGTATTGATTTATTTTGTACTTTTAGTAAATACTTTATCACTTTTTTTTCTTAAAACTGCATTGCTTGTTAAGGGTTTGTGAGTATTCATTTCACTGTATGGTCTAAACCTGTTGTATTCGGCTCATGTGACAAATGTGGAGAAAACCAAACAAGGAGGCAAAATAAAAAGCTATGTATTCACAAACTTTGAGGGAGAGCTACATAGCAATTATATATCACCTGTGCCAGCACAGGCAACTAACGAGGCAACAGGTGCGCGTCCACACCTAACTCGAACCAACCTCTAAATCAAAAACGAAAGCCTGTAACAGGGCTCCATGTCTCTCTATCCATGGGTTAGTTTAAAGTGTGACTAGATTTGGTTCATTAAGAAATGGTAGCGGCTATGACTGAATTCAAACCTGAGTTGGTTTCAGGGTGTGGTTTGATGTGGGTGTCTCGTGTGTGTAATAAATTACACAATGTAAATGAGACAATATTTTCATGTCGCACACCTTTTAGTTTTCGCATTAAATGCCTTCAATATTTGTATATGAATATCTATTTGTATATGAATATCTATTTTCAGTTGGTTTGAGATTTTTTAAGTCATTGAAATTTGGAGCTATTGAATTGACATATTATCCCATGTACATTGTGTAATGTAATGTAATGCGTGCTGCCAGCTGTGCACATGTTTGAAACAAACCCAACCTTAATTTACGTTGTGATGTAGTACCGACCATAAGTCTCACAAAACTCAGTTTTGGACGAGACTGACTTTATGACCAAGATTATTCTATTTACACTTTGTAGTCAATTTTGACAGTAGAATAAATGTTTCTGACTCATATCAAAGCCACATAGGCTGTTTTCTCAATGAGAAGTTGTTTTTTTTGGGGGGGCAACTGCTCTTTAAAACAGGGGCAGCAGCCAGAATTCCAGCAGATATTTTTGCTGCAGGATCTCTGGTACACAGCAGACAGCCTTTGTGCAATTGTCTCAGCTCATTTGCTTTGAGTTTGCTTGGCTTTATATAACAGGATGGCTCCATCGTTGCATGCGGGCATTTGCGTTGGGAGGTGGTGGTGGGAGGAAGTGTCACTGCTTGCTAATATTTGTCTACTGTGCTTTTTTGCTTTCCTCTTCCTGCTGCTGTGCACATTCACTATGTGGTGTTAGGCGTTGTGTTTGTGAGCAGTGTTTACTCTCCTTTTGGGTTCTGGACATAATCATTTATGCTTTTGCCAAATCGCTACACTTCAGAGAGAAATTGGCCTACTAAATACCGTAGAAATCATTTGAGGTTAGAATGGGAACTGTGGTACAGAGCAGTGGAGGCTGCTGAGGGAAAGACGGCTCATGATAATGGTTGAAATGGATTGAATGATATCAAACACATGAAAACCCCTTAAAAACGTGTTTGATACCATTCCATTAACTCCATTCAGGCTATTATTATGATCTGTCCTCCCCTCAGCAGCCTCCAATGGTACAGAGATACATACAGTAATGTACCACTAGGCCTACATTTTCCTCTTTTGTTAACACAGCCTAGAGCGCATGTCTAGAGCAAATACACATCCTCCTGAGTACAGGTGTGTACTCAGACTTTCACTTCAATATCTGTCTTGGTGCCAGGTAATTAGTTCAGAACTCATTTTAACCTAAAGCCAAACATGGCTGACCAACTTGCTCCAAGACAGCTTCTAACCCCCAAGCCATAAGGTGTTTTCAGCAGTGGAGGCTGCTAAGGGGAGGACAACTCATAATAATGGCCGGAATGGTTTTCATGTGTTTGATACCATTCCATTCACCTCATTCCAGCCATTAGACTCCATTCCAGCCATTATTATGAGCCGTCCTCCCCTCAGCAGCCTCCACTGGTTTTCACATAAAGTCTTCTTTAAAATATTCAATCTCAGTCCTCTTTAAATTGAACTCTGGCATTAAAAAACTAAATTACTCTAACTTTGTAGTCACACTGCCCTTGCCTTTGAATGAGGACTCAACTCTTCTGCCAGTTCACTTCACCCATTTTGTGGTCTGAGCCCTCTGCATTCACATTGCTATTGCTAAGATCTTTTTTCAACATTCACTCAATGCACTCTGGGTTTTTACAAAGTGCTGGACAAAGCCATTTCATTAGAATGTGTTATCGGACAGCTAGATATACCTACCTACATTTTGGAAGCTAATAGATAGATTGCATTCAGTTAAAAGATGAGACATAATAGTTGTAATCAAAAACTACTATTAACATGTAAATATTATTTGTAACAAAATAAATAGCAGAAAAATAATGCTGTAATTGAAAATTGTACACCCAATGTAGGCTACTGCCCCTTCAAGAGCTAGAATTTATTTTGTACCCAATGTTGTGATTCTCATCAAATATGTTGTCTTCTTACACTATTCAAACCACACAATCGAATAAACAGCTTACGAAGCTCTCTTATATCACATATTTCAAACAAATAATCCGAACTAAAAACTCCACACATATTTTGGAATTTCTGTGTATCCTTGACAATCGCTAATCAATATCCAAAAACGGCACACTTTTTTTTTTACGCAAACCTGCACATCATCATCTCTGTTTTGTTCAGACTAAAATTAATTTGTACATGTAGGTAATAGTCAGGTGGCCATTTGATTAAATGTTCAGCAGTCGTATGGCTTGGGGATAGAAGCTGTTAAGGAGCCTTTTGGTCCTAGACTTGGCACTCTGCTACCGCTTGCCGTTCGATAGCAGAGAAAACAGTCCTATGACTTGGGTAACTGGAGTCTCTGACAATTTTATGAGTTTTCCTCTGACTCCACCTATTACAGTATATACGTCCTGGATGTCAGGAAGCTTGGCCCCAGTGATGTGCCGTATGCACTACATTCTGTAGCACTTTATGGTCAGATGCCGAGCAGTTGCCATACCAGGCGGTGATGCAACCGGTCAGGGTGCTCTTGTTGGTGCAGCTGTTGAACCTTTTGAGGATCTGGGGACCCATGCCAAATCTTTTCAGTCTCCTGAGGGGGAAAAGGTGTTGTCGTGCCCTCTTCACGACTGTCTTAGTGTGTTTGGACCATGATAGTTAGTTTGTGATGTGGACACCAAGGAACTTGAAACTCTAGACCTGCTCCACTTCAGCTCCGTCGATGTTAATGGGGGCCTGTTCGGCCCGCCTTTTCCTATAGTACACAATCAGCTCCTTTGTCTTGCTCACATTGAGGGAAAGGTTCTTGTTCTGGCATCACACTGCCAGGTCTCTGACCTCCTCCATATAGGATGTCTTATCGTGGTTGGTGATCAGGCTTACTACTGTTGTGTTGTCAGTAAACTTAATGATGGTGTTGGAGTCGTGCTTGGCCACACAGTCGTGGGTGAATAGGGAGTACAGGAGGGGACTAAGCACGTACCTCTTAGGGGCCCCTGTGTTGAGGATCAGCATGGCAGATGTGTTGTTGCCTACCCTTACCACCTAGTGGCAGCCCGTTGGGAAGTCCAGGATCCAGTTGCAGAGGGAGGTGTTTAGTCCCAGGGTCCTTAGTTTAGTGATGAGCTTTGATGGCTCTATGGTGTGAACGCTGAGCTGTAGTCAATGAACAGCATTCTCATGACTGGAGTTCACTGCATAATCTTTCATCAAAAACTTGAAGACTCCTATGGGGTGTGGAGGAGGCTCAAAGAGAATTATTAATCTGGTGTTTGCATACTAGGTTTGACTAAATTAGACACTGAGCAGTAGTGGTAGTGTTATTTTTCATCTTTGCCTGCAGGATAGAGAGACTTGTTGAGCTCTTGAGAATCTGGACACTTCAGCGATAAAGAGCTCAAACATTGATGCTGCTAAATGATCACAGTGATAAACACTACAGTACATTATCTAATTCAGTATGTTTTACTTCAAATATTGGGTTGGATTGATGTTAGACCTATGATGTATATAAACTCTTGATTGCTAATGCTAGGTTTTGGCCAATGGGAGGCTTTGAAGCCACCGGTTGGCAATATTAGCACACCTCAGAAAAGCAGTCCTCCATAGGAATGAATGGAATTATACAGTATTTCATTTAAATGTTTCAAGGACAAAATTACATGTGTTTAAGTATTTTTGACAATAACATTAGAATTAATTAAAAACATTACACTTTAAGATAGTGATGCACCGATATGGCAGTTTTGGCTGATACCGATATCCAATATTTTCCTTGCCAAAAAACCTAATCCCGATATAATTTTTTTATGCTGCCTTTTAAGCATTCTAGTACAGTTAAATAGTTAACACACACACATGGACCCAGAGGTCTAAGGCAACACTGCATCTCAGTGCAAGAGGCGTCGCTACAGTCCCTGGTTCGAATCCAGGCTGTATCCCATCTGGTTGTGATTCGGAGTCCCGCAGGGCGGCGCACAATTGGCCCAGTGTCATCCGAGTTTGGCCAGGGTAGGCCGTCATTGTAAATAAGAATTTGTTCTTAACTTGCCGAGATAAGTAAAGGTCACACACACACACACACACACACACACACACACACACACACACACACACACACACACACACACACACACACTGACCAAAAAGTTATTTTGTTGGCATTTACGTATTAACAGTAAAACATAATCAAAACCGATTTCTTTCACTTACTAGCTGTGCTGTTTCGTTGTTCATTTCTTCAGTCGGAAGTTTACATACACTTAGGTTGGAGTCATTAAAACTCGGAGTCACACAAATTTCTTGTTAACAAACTATAGTTTTGGCAAGTCGATTAGGACATCTACTGTGTGCATGACACAAGTAATTTTTCCAACAATTGTTTACAGACAGATAATTTCACTTATAATTCACTGTGTCACAATTCCGGTGGGTCATAATTTTACATACACTAAGTTGACAGTGCCTTTAAACAACTTGGAAAATTCCAGAAAATTATGTCATGGGTTTAGAAGCTTCTAATAGGCTAATTGACATGATTTGAGTCAATTTGAGGTGTACCTGTGGATGTATTTCAAGGCCCACCTTCAAACTACCTACCTGCCTCTTTGCTTGACATCGTGGGAAAATCAAAAGAAATCAGCTAAGACCTCAGACAAAAACGTGTAGGCCTCCACAAGTCTGGTTCATCCCTGGGAGCAATTTTCATACGCCTGAAGGAACCACGTTCATCTGTACAAACAATAGTGCGCAAGTATAAACACCATGGGATCACGCAGACATCATACCGCTCGGGAAGGAGACACGTTCTGTTTCCTAGAGATGAACGTACTTTGGTGTGAAAAGTGCAAATCAATCCCAGATCAACAGCAAAGGACCTTGTGAAGATGCTGGAGGAAACATGTAAAAGGTATCTATATTCACAGTAAAACGAGTCCTATATCGACAAAACCTGATAGGCCACTCAGCAAGGAAGAAGCCACTGCTCAAAAACCGCCATAAAAAAAGCCAGACTGCGGTTTGCAACTGCACATGGGGACAAAGATCATACTTTTTTTTAGAAATGTCCTCTGGTTTGATGAAACAAAAATAGAACTGTTTGGCCATAATGACCATCGTTATGTTTGGAGGAAAAGGGGAGGCTTGCAAGCCAAAGAACACCATCCCAACCTTGAAGCACGGGGGTGGCAGCATCATGTTGTGGGGGTGCTTTGCTGCAGGAGGGACTGGTGCACTTCACAAAATAGATGGCATCATGAGGTAGGAAAATTTAGTGGATATATTGAAGCAACCTCTCAAGACATCAGTCAGGAAGTTAAATATTGGTCACAAATGGGTCTTCCAAATGGACAATGACCCCAAGCACACTTCCAAAGTTGTGGAAAATGGCTTAAGGACAACACAGTCAAGGTTTTGGAGTGGCCATCAGAAAGCCCTGACCTCAATCCTATAGAAAATCTGTAGGCAGAACTGAAAAAGCGTGTGCAAGCAAGGAGGCCTACAAACCTGACTTGGTTACACCAGCTCTGTCAGTAGGAATAGGACAAAATTCACCCAACTTATTGTGGGAAGCTTGTGGAAGGCTACCCGTAACGTTTGACCCAAGTTAAACAATTTAAAGGCAATGCTACCAAATACTAATTGAGTGTAATAAGCTGAAATAAATAATTCTCTCAACTATTATTCTGACATTTCACATTCTTAAAATAAAGTGGTGATCCTAACTGACCTAAGACAGGGAATATTTACTAGGATTAAATGTCAGGAATTGTGAAAAACTGAGTTTAAATGTATTTGGCTAAGGTGCATGTAATCCTCAGACTTCAACTGTATATTAACTATATAATTATTAATATACGCCTACTGTACGATAGCTAGCAAATTAATTAGCTAACTAACGTTAGCCTGCCTTGCTACTTCTGAAGAAGGAAAATGTTTTATTTCTACAATTTCCAAAAGCTAACTAAACAAAAATATCATTACTTTTACGAGACATGTTTGTGCATTATTAGCACAATTTCTAACTTATTAACATTTGTTTTTACTTACACTTGTATGTTGACTTTGTATTGACGTTGAGGTTTTACTTTTTGGCAGACTTTTCTTTGCGGACGTACAATCATCGCAAATTGAATTATGGGGTGTTTCAGGCCTAGAAGTGAACATAATTGTACACTTGCAAACTCCATCAAAAAAGAGGGCTGAGGGACTTACGTTGCAAACTTCCCTTGCTATGCTAATTATTTGGATCAACGACAAATATGGCCGCGGGGATTCCCAAAAGGGCATAAGGCGAGGGTCAGTGGACGAGGGAGTGTCTTTTATGAGTTTGAAACGCAGCCCAGGTAACCATTCTGTACATTTCCATCCATCCTTTAGCCTGCATTTACCCTCCCAGAGTCAAAGACAACTATTCATACAGCACATTTGAGAAAAATAGCAATTGAAGATCCAAGTCATTTAAAAGGTTCAAGTTATTTAACCGAAAGTAGGGCAGCTATTTAAAACTAATTTTCCTTACAGCTGAAAGTCAGATCCTTGAGAAACTAGAACACCCATGTAGCACGATACTTTCCATGGTTCACTGAGAGGCCACACTTTTACATGCTTAATTGATTGTGGTTGACTACAGACCGCACTCTCTCTCACTCATGGCTGTATATTATTCCATGATGTATCCCCTTTTACTGCACAACATACCCTTGGGTCAGATAATCACACTATAAATATTGAGACATCTTCCACCCTTTGATATAAAAAAAACACACCCATCGTGAGAATAGAGAGTATACTGTACATTTCAAGGTTTAGGGATAACACTGTTATCCTTGAATTTATGATCACTGTGACATATCCCTGTCTGCTTTTTCATGTTGATGGTAATGCAGTTAGCCTTTGTGGTGGAGAGGAGAGGAGAGCATCATCCTTCTCCCAGAGGCCTGTGTAGTGCTCTGGATGCTGGATGTAATACGACGCTTTAATTGGGTTAGGCTGTAAGACAGGCACCCTAAACTGGAACTGTAATCTGGGTTTACACTGGCCCAGTATTAGTCAGTTTTGCATGTCCATTCAGAAAAGGTCTTCTCTGCGCAGCAATGCCAACCTATCACAGTGAAGCCCTGTGGAGCATCCTGGCTGCTAGGACCTGGGTAGCTCTGGGTAGCTGGGAGAAATCAGTGCTGGAAAAAGTACCCAATTGTCATGCTTGAGTAAAAGTAAAGATACCTTATTATAAAATGACTCAAGTAAAAGTCACCCAGTAAAATACTACTTGAGTAAAAGCCTAAAAGTGTTTGGTTTTCAATATACTTAAGTATCAAAAGTAAGTGTTATTACGAAAATATACTTAAATATCAAAAGTACAATTATATATAATTTCAAATTCCTTATATCAATCAAACCAGACTGCACCATTTTCTTGTTTTTTTGGTGAGTCTGCCAGATCAGAGGAAGTAGGAATGACAGTAAGTGTAAGTGCGTGAATTGGACCATTTTCCTGTCCTATGATTTCAAAATGTACGAGTAGTTTTGGGTGTCAGGGAAAATGTATGGAGTATGGAGAATGTATTAAAGTAAAAGTTGTCAAAAATATAAATAGTAATGTACAGATACCCCCCAAAACTATTTAACGAGAGAGAAAGAGGGAGAGAGAGATCCTCTCAACGCCTGTAATTAGCAGATGGTTTATGACCCCTCCTCTAGTCCATGATGGATGGATGGGGAAAAGTGGATTGGCTGATCTGGCATGTTTCCTACTATGGCAACAGTACTAGTCTGCTGGTACTCACACAGAATCTAGCAACAGCCTGGATACAGGCACTAGAGTGATTTGGATTCACCCACCCAGGACTCATCCATCAACATTGAGGAATATACAGTACATTGGGTGTAGAAAACATTAAGGACACCTGCTCTTTCCATGACATAGACTGACCAGGTGAATCCAGGTGAAAGCCATGATCCCTTGATATCACTTGTAAAATCCACCCCAATCAGTGTAGATGAAGGGGAGGAGACAGGTCAATTATTTTAGAGTAAAAGATGTTGGGGGGGGTGCTAAGCTGACATATGGAATTGTTTTAAGATGGTCATGCTATGGATAATTTAGCTATTTGATTTTGCAATTTAGGACCCGTTTAGGTATAATTATTATTTTTGGATAAAATATAGATTTTGGCCTTTATTACTAAAGCCGATTGAAACACATTGACTAACGCATTCATACATGGAAAAAGGAACAGTAAAAAACAAAACAAACATAAGGAAATACATCTAGGAAATATAACACAAAAATATAGGCACAAAACTACCTTCATATTTCCAGTTGTTTTTTTAAACCGGTACCGGTTACCATCAGTCAAGTCCCCTGACACTTGTGGGGGTTGTGGAGCAAAACAGAGAACACCATCGTGTTCCTTTCTATAGAGTGGTCATAATAGTTTGTAGGTCAAACCGTTCGGACGCTACAGATGTTTACTTGAGAATATTGATTTTCGGGATGTCTCAGTCTGAGAAACACCACTCTAGCTCTGTGACCTTCCACCACAGATGCGGATGTGTGACACTGGCGGATGCGGTGGATTGAGATATCTCTAGATTAAACTGATGGATTTTTATGTTTTTTTGTTTGTTATGTAAACTTCGATTGACGCACAGGTGCATCAATCAACTCTAGGGGGTTAAATCCTCTTCAATCAGTGTAGGTGAAGGGGAGGAGACAAATTAAAGATTTTTAAGCATTTGAAACAATTGAGACATGGATTGTGTATGTGTGCCATTCAGACGTTGAATGGGCAAGACAAAATAACGGGGCACTGGTTTGTGTCAAGAACTGCAATGCTGCTGGGTTTTTCCACGCTCAACAGTTTCCTGTGTGTATCAATAATGGTCCAGCACCCAAAGAACACCCAGCCAACTTGACACAACTGTGGGAAGCACTGAAGTCAACATGGGTCAGCATCCCTGTGGACAGCTTTTGACACCTTGTGGGGGGTGCGGGTGTTAATGTTTTATACACTCAGAGTACATTGTCAGTCACAAGTTTCATTAGGAAGTGTGTTGATGATGCTGTACCCACAATAACAAACCAGACATACCCCAATCAAAATCCGTACTGAGAGCCCGTACTGCATCACTCAGCAGAATGGACCCCAATGACTCGGTGTCACACGACTCGTACAAGGCAAGCAGGTACGAGTTCCTCAAATCCATTAAGGACGCAACAAGACAAACTCAAATTTCAATCCATGTTCGACAACTCAGACTCAGGACGTATGTGGCAAGGACTACAGGCTATCACAGACAAAGGTAAATCCAGATGTGTGGTTCCCATCGAAGCCTCCCTCTCAGAGGAGCTTAACACGTTCTATGCTCGCCTCGAGGCAGACAACACAGAGCCACCCAGGAACGGTTTCACTGTTACGGACGACCAGGTGCTTTCACTCTTGAAGGCTGAGAAAAACTCAAGAGTGAATATTCACAAAGCTGCCCGCCAGGATGGTATCCCTGGCCACGTCCTCAGTATCACGACTCAGCATATGACCCAGATGCTGACACAGGAGGCGGATGGTTTGGTCCTCAGTACATTTATTATCACAAAGGGTCAGGCAAAAGGGCAGGTCGAGTACAAGCAGAGGTTCATAATCCAAGGCAGAGTCAACAAGGGACAGAGCAGGCAGGCTCAGGGCAGAAAGGTCAGAACCGGTAAGGCTAGAAGACATAACAAAAGAGAAAGTAACACACGGAAAACACGCTGGGATGACTTGACAAGACGAACTGGCAACAGACAAAACGCAGGTATAAATACACAGGGGATAATGGGGAAAAATAGGAGACACCTAGTGGTGGGTGGAGACAAGCACAATACAGGTGAAACAGATGCTGACCAGTGCTGACCAGCAAATATGCGTCTTCACAGACATCTTCAACATGTCTCCATCCCATGTGTATCCAGTACATTCAACTAATAAAACTTTAAAACTTTTGTTGAACTTGGAACCATTGTTAATTCCTTAATGAATTAGGTGATCTTATTTATGTGCTTTTATCTGGGAAGATTTTATTGTGAGTCCCCTTTTAGAGATCTAAATGAATGACATTACCAGCCAAATGAATTCAAAGAAACTTCCTTTCTTTAAGCTACACAGTGGGAGACACCAGACTATTACTTCTACTCCGGCTGTTTAAAATTGCCCTTGGTCTTGAAATAGGTATTTAAATTTTCACTTGCTGAATTGATTTGTGATGACTTTTGTCTAGCTACTTTTGCTTATCATTAGAAGGACAACAAAATGAAAATAAAAGGGGTTTTATTTGTCCAACCATCAGGGACCCTGTTCAATTAGGAGGTGGAGGGTGGTGGTGTGTGTCTGTGTACTCCACCATACCATGTGACTTTTCACTCAAACAGGGAAAAAAACACACAGACAAGAAATTCAGAATTCATGTCAGAGCTGTTTAACTCGGAGGCCCATATCAAAGAGACAAATGCCTTTGTCTGCAAAGAAACATAGGCCTACATTGGCTCATTGGCATCTTTGTGGCTCGGTGTGACAGAAGCCCTAATCATATTCAATGGAAATAAAGCCCAGGAATCTGGATGGTGGGTCACAATAAAAGGCTTCCTTGATATCGCCATGCAAAATCAGCATGCTAAATGCTACCAGACAAGCTGTCCCCAAACATATTGAAGATAAGGGGCTGGGGTGGGGGACGAGGAGAGGAGGAACAACAATGGTTTTGCCGAATGAAATCACAAAAGGAGCTTCTTACAGTGAGCTGGAGTTTCAGTCATTTGTTGTCTGCCATCCCCAGCAGAAGTGCTCTTCACACAGCAGTTATTTTAAGCTAAAGGACGTCAGTGCTGTAAGGTAAATCAGTGTCTCCAAATAGATTAACAACAAGATGAAGGTTAGCGTGCACCTTCTCCAATTTTGCACGACAAAAATAGCTTTGTGTAACCCTTAATTATCTCTGGATATGTCCATTAAGATTTTCCCTCAAGAGCTAAGCCATGAAATCCGAGAGGTTGTGGGGTTCAGTGTCTTTCTAGGACCAGGGGGAAACAGCATACTTAGCCAAGTGTTTATCCCTGCTCGGAACACAGGAGTGAGCCACAGCAACATTACTTGGGGTAATAAGTTGTGTAACGCAGAATAGCTAACACATATGACTCCGACCTCCATAGACTCAAAGACGACACCAATCAATAATGGATTGAGCAGAAGCAATATTCATTTTCATTAAGCAGTGTATTCTAAGGCAGGGAGCCATTCGCTGTGGGGATTGTGGTCTTTGCATATGATGGGGAAGCTGTCATTGACAACAGCAGCCCTCCTACCATAGCTGATTGGAGAGGATCATTGTAATTGCTACCTAGCCAAGGTGTGTTTCTGTAAGAGCATTGATGTACATTAAGCTCTATGGAGTACCATCAACCCTATCAGTGATAGTATCACTCTGAGAAAACAATTAGACAATCTTCATTCACAGAGTTCCTTAGCAGACATCTTTGACGTAAAGATGGATAGCCTTTATGGTATGTATTCATCTGTATTTAGTCGTTGTTGTTTTTTCTGCTGGAGGGTTATCGTTATTGTTTGGTTCGCTTTATCAATTATTATGTTGAAAAACATTCCACAGGGATACTGGCCTGTCCAATGCTTCCAAAGTTGTGTCAAGTTGGCTGGATGTCATTTGGGTGATGGACCATTCTTGATACACACAGGAAACTGTTGAGTGTGAAAACCCCAGCAGCGTTGCAGTTCTTGACACAAACCAGTGCGTCTGGCACCTACTACCATACCCCCCTTCAAAGGCATGTAAATCTTTTGTCTTGTCCACTCAACATCTGAATGGCACACATGCACAACCCATGTCTCAAGGCTTAAAAATGATTCTTTAACCGTTTTCCTCCCCTTCATCAACACTGATTGAAGTGGATTTAACAATTGACATCAATAAGGGATCATCGCTTTCACCTGGATTCACCTAGTCAGTCTTTATCATGGAAAGAGCAGGTGTTCTTAATGTTTTGTACACTCAGTGTACATGTGGTGTGCAGAACACCAGAAGACCCATTGTAATGTTTGTATAATATGTGTCACTTAATTCTGTAAGGGATGGGTCGCCAACTCCCGATTTGACATGTCAATGAAAATGTATTAATGAATTCATTCATTCAGTATCCTCATGAATGATACCATTTTATGTAATATTAGCCTACCGGTATCCTAATGATAAAGCAACTCAGCCACCCATCTCAGACAAACGCAAAAGCCATCCAAAATGTTAACATGGAAACATTCTGTTACCAGTCAAATATAACTGTTACCAGTTACATCTTTAATTAATTGCTGCTGGTATTTTTTAGCCAGTTTTGTGTGTTATCTATGTGAATTAGGATTTCATTGATACTTTTCATCAAGGAGTGTCCTTTGCTTTTCCCAGAATCCTGTTTCCTTCTATGCCTTCCTCCTATCTCTTAGGCTGCGTTTCCTTTTGAGCAATCATATCAGCTCTGAAAAAGATCTGATGTGAAAGATCTGATGTGATTGGTCAAAAGACCAATTAGTAGAAATGAGTGTAAATGCAGCTATAATGAGGTTCATCCTAGCCTCTGTGCTGACATTAAGATCCCTTCTCCAAATGGCATATCCATTACTCAACCTGGGAGGCGGTCCAGAGAAGTGGCTCATAAATTAAGAACCCCTACTGTCAAAGAATATTGGACATCATCTTTTTGATGATTTTGTTTTATCCCCAGAATGTTAAAATGGGCTTAGAAACTAGCTGTGAAATAGCTCATTAATCTGTGTCCATGAAAACATGTGTCTCACATTTTGTGGAATTCCTGTATAAAGGAGTACCAGTATTTTTAAACTTGGCAATTCCCATCGGTTTAGCTATCGTATAGTCTTACTAGATGACTGACTGTCCAGTCTGGTTTGGATAACCTAGTTGTACTGGGATTTTCAATTGTATGACATGGTTAATGGCAAGCAAAGGGGGCTGAGTTAAATATGCATAATTAAGCCAACTTGATTCAATATGTTTGTGTAGTATACAGTGCCTTCGGAGAGTATTCAGACCCCTTTACCTTTTCACATTTTGTTACATTACAGCTTTATTCTAAAATGGATAAAACATTTTATAATCCTCAGCAATCTACACAAAATACCTCATAATGACAAAGCTTAAAACAGGTTTTTAAAAATCTTAGCAAATTTATTTAAAAAAAACAGGAATACCTTGTTTACATAAGTATTTGCTATGAGACTCAAAATTGAGCTCAGGTTCATCCTGTTTCCATTGATCATCTTGAGTTGTTTCTTCAACTTGATTGGAGTCCACCTGTGGTAAATTCTATTGATTGGACATGATTTGGAAAGGCACACCCCTGTCTATATAAAGTCCCACAGTTGACAGTGGGGCAGGCCGTCATTGTAACGAAGAATTTGTTCTTAACTGACTTGCCTAGTTAAATAAAGGTTACATAAAAATAAACATGTAATGAGATTGAAGTCATTGTGCTTAGAGTGCCGAGAACTATGGAGTACCTCTGTGGAGATGGGAGAACCTTCCAGAAGGACAACCACATCTGCAGCACACCACCAATCAGGCCTTAATGGTAGAGTGGCCAGACGGAAGCCACTCCTCAGTAAAAGGCACAGCCCACTTGGAATTTGCCAAAAGGCACCTAAAGACTCTCAGACCATGAGAAACAAGATTCTTTGGTCTGATGAAACCAAGATTGAACTCTTTGACCTGAATGCAAAGTGTCACATCTGGAGGAAACCTGGCACCATCCCTACGGTGAAGCATAGTGGTGGCATCATCATGCTGTGGGGATGCTTTTCTGTGGCAGGGACTGGGAGACTAGTCAGGATCAAGGCAAAGATGAACTGAGCAAAGTACAGAGAGATCCTTTATGAAAACTTGCTCCAGAGCGCTCAGTACCTCAGACTGGGGTGAAGGTTCACCCTCCAAAAGGACAACAACTCTAAGCACAGAGCAAAGACAATGCAGGAGTGGCTTCGGGACAAGTGTCTGAATGTCATTAAGTGGCCCAGCCAGAGCCCGGACTTGAACCTGATCGAACATCTTTGGAGAGACCTGAAAATAGCTGTGCAGCAACGCTCCCCATCCAACCTGAAAGAGCTTGAGAGGATCTGCAGAGAAGAATGGGAGAAACTCCCCAAATACAGGTGTGCCAAGCTTGTAGGGTCATACCCAAGAAGACTCAAGGCTGTAATTGCTGTCAAAGGTACTTCAACAAAGTACTGAGTAAAGGGTCTGAATGCTTATGTGAATGTGATATTTCAGGTTTTGTCTTTTTATTTTTTTTATTTTTTTTTACAAATTAGCAAAAAAATTCTAAACCAGTTTTTGCTTTGTCATTATCGGGTATTGTGTGTAGATTGATGAGGGGAAAAAAAAACAATTGAATCAATTTTAGATTAAGGCTGTAACGTAACAAAATGTGGAAAAGTCAAGTGGTCTGAATACTTTACGAATGCACTGTAGTCTAATTCTAGCGACTTCAGATGTCCCCCACTCTTTTTTATTTACCTCCCAAAACACCCTCAGTGTTCCAAATGTTTTTCAAAAAGTACATGATGTACTTTCCCTTCAAATTGTCATGGCCGTTCATTTTTCCATTTGTGAAGTTTTACTGTCGGAGGCTCTAGACCTCTTGTATCGTATCATAATTGTTTACTGTTCTGATTTGTAACCTAGACACCTGCCTGTTGAAACTGCAGATTGGAATACCAGTAAAAACATCATTGAGATCCAATCTCTGATTAGGATAGAAAATAAAGCACTTATCGAAAACACAACAGTACTGATACACTGATACGTTTGTTTTATCATCTGAGCAAAGAGGGTGAATAATGCACCTGGGAGACCGATATAGGAATGAAGAATGCACATATGAATGTTTAAATAAGAGTAAGGAACAAAGTCATTTTTATCACACCACTTCCCATTGTCAGTGGACACGGTGAGCGACTATAAAAGATTCCTTCTCTTCTTTAACCATGCTTCCTCTCTTTTCTCTCTCCCTCAATATATTTACTTCCATCCTTTCCCTCCTTCCTCTGTTTCTCTCTGGTGGTTATTAATATGTGGGTCAGCCCCAGACGAGAATGATAAATTCAAATACAAGGAGTGCGGTATCCATCTCCGTGAAGAACATCGTGGCTATAATAAATCATTATCAGTGCTATGATCAGAACTGGACTAACAAGAGACTTTATTCAGCAATATTGGACACAATGCATCAGCCACAATCCTACAGATATGCTAATGCTATCAAGTTATCACTGCTGTCCATAAGTGAGTGGGCTGGTTGGTGTTATTGACAGAATTCTCTGCTCCAGGGGAGACTAGGATCGAATAGCATCATTAATCCTCACCAGGGAAAATCAGAATCAGGCTATGGAAACCTTTTTTGAATTATCGGAATATGCATTTTTATGATTAAAGTAAAAGACCATATCACTTCTGTTCGAGGATGAAATTTGAAATGAGGATTTTGCGTCCCTGGTCGGGTCATCAAATATGGATTGTGGTAGTTTTGGTCTGTGCCCTGTGTGTGGACGTTAGCGGAGCAGGGGAAAGAGATGAGAAAATGGCTGACTGAGTATGTCTCTGTATTTTGAAGGCTATCGGCTCTACTCCTGAGGAAAGATATGGGCACAGTTTAGGGGATGGATAATAATTCATTCTGCTTTAAGCATCATCTGTGTTTTGTACCTGAGGAAAATAATATCTGACTCCACCTTACACTTTATTATATTAGTATATCTCATCTCTGGGTGGCTAGAGCTTTTTCTCTCTACAGATTTCTAAATTCTCTGTCTAATCATTCCCATGTTGGGGAAAAGTACATTCTTAGGAGAATCATTGGCAGCATGTCACTGCTGAGGCTGATTTTATACTCTTTAGCAAGACTGAAGACTGTCATGTTTTTCAAGCCATCTGGATGATTTAAAATGCCAACTCCACTTTTAATTGAAATTGTTTTAATTATATTGCGATGGTGATAATACACAAACTAAAACCTAAACACCTGACATGCTTTTGCTAGCTGTTGGTCAAAGAACACTGTCTGTGTTTTAGTGTGAAGGTACTGTGGAGTACAGTGGGTTCTAGTTAATTCCAGGACCATTTCACCACTTCACCCCTTTACATCACTAGGAGTTTTAGAGCAAAATTAAATGTGAGGATGAAAAAAACATAATAGGCTAATAATAGCGTGAGCGAGATGTGTTCGTCTCTGCTCAATCTGTAGTAGCCTCTTTTAGAAACTGCTGCACTCTGGCTCTGTCTTTTCCTCAGTAGTCTTTAGAGAAGAGAGCCCAGAGCCTCTGGTCAACCTTCAGAGGTAAACATGCACAGCAGCTTGCTCTGTGTTCGTTCCCCTGTCTGTCCCTTCCCATCACGGCTGGTGTTTTAATTTGCTCGGCGTCTCTCGTTATCTCATTAAGATGGCTGTCAAACGGATCCAACAATTACCGTCCCTGCTCCTTCAGAGAGAGAGAGAGAGAGTGAGGCCTAATTGTGTTTTCCTGCTGGGTATCTCATCATGAGGCCTGGTAAGACCTGATCAGACCTGGTGTTTACTGGCCAGCACCTCCACCACAATAACGTGACATCGTGACTCTGACAGGGGAGTGAGGGAGAGAGAAACATGGTTGTGCTGAACCGAGGTTAATTTAAAAGCATAATTTAATTATCTTTGTGTCCCGGATGGGAGATGAAAGATTGATGAAAGTTGTTTATTTTGATCCAGATTTGATAACCTGTATTCAATCTTTTGGACAATGTCTTGACTGAGGCACTGCAGATGGTGTTTCTCCAGTTTCATAATTTCTTTTCAATCAGTTCCACCTGCCCTCTGTGATAGCTTAGATATACAATTTTGCACAGGCTCCTCTAAAATTGTTTATGGCCTTGAGAGGCACAAATCTAAGACAAAAATCTTACTGAAAATGTATATCCAAAACTACTTGCTACCTCTTCAACCACCAGCACTTCTAAAACTAATACCTCTACTACCAGTACAATCTCATATGTACAGTTGAATTTCGGAAGTTTACATACACCTTAGCCAACTACATTTAAACTCCGTTTTTCAGTTTTAAACTCATGCTCTGTCTTAGGTCAGTTAGGATCAACACTTTATTTTAAGAATGTGAAATGTCAGAATAATAGTAGAGAGTGATTCATTTCAGCTTTTATTTCTTTCATCACATTCCCAGTGGGTCAGAAGTTTACATACACCCAATTAGTTTTTGGTAGCGTTGCGAATAAATTGTTTAACTTGGGTCAAACGTTTCGGCTAGCCTTCCACAAGCTTCCCACAATAAGTTGGGTGAATTTGGGCCCATTCCTCCTGACAGAGCTGGAGTAACTGAGTCAGGTATGTTGACATCCTTGCTCGCACATGCGCTTTCAGTTCTGCCCACAAATTTTCTATAGGATTGAGGTCAGGGCTTTGTGATGGTTATTCCAATACCTTGACTGTGTTTTCCTTAAGCCATTTTTCCACAACTTTGGAAGTATGCTTGGGGTCATTGTCCATTTGGAAGACCCATTTGCGACCAAGATTTTACTTCCTGACTGATGTCTTGAGAGGTTGCTTCAATATATCCACATAATTTTCCTACCTCATGATGCCATCTATTTTGTGAAGTGCACCAGTCCCTCCTGCAGCAAAGCACCCCCACAACATGATGCTGCCACCCCCGTGCTTCACGGTTGGGATGGTGTTATTTGGCTTGTAGGCCTCCCCCTTTTTCCTCCAAACATAAGAATGGTCATTATGGCCAAACGGTTCTATTTTTGTTTCATCAGACCAGAGGACATTTCTCCAAAAAGTACGATCTTTGTCCCCATGTGCAGTTGCAAACAGTGGTATGGATTTTTTTTATGGTGGTTTTGGAGCAGTGGCTTCTTCCTTGCTGAGCGACCTTTCAGGTTGTCGATATAGGACTCGTTTTACTGTGAATATAGATACTTTGTACCTGTTTCCTCCAGAATCTTCACAAGGTCCTTTGCTGTTTTTCTGGGAATGATTTGCACTTTTCGCACCAAAGTACATTCATCTCTAGGAGACAGAACGCGTCTCCTTCCTGAGCGGTATGACGGCTGCGAGGTCCCATGGTGTTTATACTTGCGTACTATTGTTGTTTGTACAGATGAATGTGGTATCTTCAGACATTTGGAAATTACTCCCAAGGATGAACAAACTTGTGGAGGTCTACAATTTTTTTCTGAGGTTCTGAGGTCTTGGCTGATTTCATTTGATTTTTCCATGATGTCAAGCAAAGAGGCACTGATTTTGAAGGAAGGCCTTGAAATACATCCACAGGTACACCTCCAATTGACTCAAATGATGTCAATTAGCCTATCAGAAGCGTGTAAAGCCATGACATAATTTTCTGGAATTTTCCAAGCTGTTTAAAGGCACAGTCAACTTAGTGTATGTAAACTTCTGTCCCACTGGAATTGTGATACAGTGAATTATAAGTGAAATAATCTGTTTGTAAACAATTTTTGATAAAAGTACTTGTCTTGTGTCATGCACCCAGTAGATGTCCTAAACGACTTGCCAAAACTATAGTTTGTTTACAAGAAATTTGTGGAGTGGTTGAAAAATGAGTTTTAATGACTCAAACCTAAGTGTATGTAAACTTTGGACTTCAACTGTATATACTGATGAGTATCCTGTGGGAATATTCAAAGATATAATTTAGGGTCTACACTAGAAGTTAATGGTTATCTGTAGGAGGAATGTGTGTTGTGGATGCAATTAAGCTTGGAATGTACTGAGGGGAGGAAAGACGATCACCTGTTGGCAGGCACTGATAAGGGTGGAGAGCTGTGGTTTAGTGAGGAAGGGGGCCGAGGTCAGGTCACATTAAGGGAGGAGGAACAGTTTATTGCCCACCACTTAATTTCCTGCCTAGCAACAAAGATGTAATGTTTAGAGAGAAGGAGGAGATTCCACCCCAAATTGGGGTTTATATACTACCACTGGTGGAACCCTGTCTTTGTCTTATACGACTGTATTGTGTCCGTCAAGTTCTTACTCTGATATTTAGAACCTAACAATACTGTATCCTATTCTACTGTATTTTAGTCAATGCCACTCCTACATTGCTCAATCTGATATTTATATATTTCTTAATTCCATTATTTTACTTTTAAGATTTTTGTGTATTGTTGTGAATCATTTTTATATAACTACTGCACTGTTTGAGCTACAAACACAAGCATTTCGCTACACACTCAAAAACATCTGCTAAATATGTGTGTTTGACCAATAAAATTGGATTTGATTTACTACTACTGTACTACTACTATACCACAACTTGTTCAAATAATCCTGGCTGTTAAAGCCAATGAACTGCAATTGCCAATGTACTGAAGGACTTTGTTGGAATGTGTAATGTAGGGCAGACAGGGAGTCTGACACATAAGGTCCAGTCAGGGCAGTGTAAGGGTGAGTGCAAGGTACAGAGGCAGTGAGTGTTGACCTTGTATGAGCATGTGTCTCTGGGCTGAAGCCCAGGGACTGAGCCCTGGGGGGATGGCTGAGCAGCATCAACGGCTGAGGGTGAATCAGGCTCTCTCATTAAGAAACACACACACACGCACACACACACACACACACACACTGATCTTACATACCTTGTGTCTGGCTGACGGGGCAAGGAGTAAGCCAGATACTTCATGAGTTCTCAGTGTGTGAACTTCCCATGTGTTTCCTGTGTCCTGTTTCTGCCGTAGTGCTTGTGATATCATATATTATGTAGGCTAGTTGCCATGTGCTATATTCTTTATGTACAGTTGTTACAGTGAGCTCCAAAAGTTTTGGGACAGTGACATTTTTGTTTATTTGTTTTAGCTCTAGACTCCTGTACTTTGGATTTTAAATGACGCAATGACAATAAAATGACTATCGTTTGTGAGTCTGTAACTTTCTCACTCATCATTATTCACGATTCATTCAGGATTATCCATAATCATGGTAGCATCCACATTAATGTAGAAGTGTTTAGAAACAAGTGACTCCAAAATGACACAATACATTATTTACCATTAATTTCTATTGGGCACAAAATAATCTGAAACACAACCAAAAACAAACAGCAAATGCATCCATCAAATGTAGTCATTGCGTCCAACAAATGTATTCGTTGTGTGCCATGAATATGGGACCAAATACTTAACTTTTGACTACTTTAATACACATAAGTTAATTTGTCCCAATACTTTTGGTCCCCTAAAATGGTGGGACTACTATACAGTGCATTTGGAAAGTATTCAGACCCCTTGACTTTTTCCACATTTTGTTGAGTTACAGCCTAATTCAAAAATGTATTAAATTAATTGTTTTCCTCATCAATCTACACAAAATACCCCATAATGACAAAGGAACATTTCTTTTGCAAATGTATTAAAATAAAAACAGAAATAGCATATTTAAATATGTATTCAGACCCTTTCCTATGAGACTCGGAATTGAGCTCAGGTGCATCCTGTTTCCATTGATCATCCTTGAGATGTTTCAACAACTTACTTGGAGTCCACCTGTGGTAAATTCAATTGATTGGACATGATTTGGAAAGGCACACACCTGTCCACATAAGGTCCCATAGTTGACAGTGCATTTCAGAGCAAAAACCAAGCCGTGAGGTCGAAGGAATTGCCCGTATAGCTCCAAGACAGGATTGTGTCGAGGTATAGATCTGGGGAAGGGTACTAAAAAATGTATGCATCATTGAAGGTCCCTAAGAACACAGTGGCCTCCATCATTCCTAAATGGAAGAAGACTCTTCATAGAGCTGGCCGCCCGGACAAACTAAGCAATCGAGGGAAAAGGGCCTTGGTCAGGGAGGTGACCAAGAACCCAATGGTCACTCTGTCAGAGCTCTAGAGTTCCTCTGTGGAGATGGAAGAACCTTACAGAAGTACAACCATATCTGCAGCACTCCACCAATCAGGCCTTTACGGTAGAGTGGCTAGACGGAACCCATTCCTCAGTAAAAGGCACATGACAGCCCACATGGAGTTTGCCAAAAGACTCCGAAAGGACTCAAACAAGTTTCTCTGGTCTGAAGAAACCAAGATTGAACTTTTTGGCCTGAATGTCAAGCGTCACGCCTGGAGGAAACCTGGCACAATCCCTACGGTGAAGCATGGTGGTGGCAGCATCATGCTGTGGGGTTGTTTTTCAGCGACCGGGACTGGGAGACTAGTCAGGATTGAGGGAAAGATGAACAGAACAAAGTACAGAGAGATCCTTGATGAAAACCTGCTCCATAGCGGGGAGAAGGTTAACCTTCCAACAGGACAAAGACCCTAAGCACACAGCCAAGACAACGCAGGAGTGACTTTGGGACAAGTCTCTGAATGTCATTGAGTGGTCCACCCAGAACATGGACTTGAACCTGATCTAACATCTCTGTAGAGACCTGAAATTAGCTGTGCAGCAACACTCCCCATCCAACCTGACAGAGCTTGAGAGGATCTGCAGTGAAGAATGGGAGAAACTTCCCAAATATAGGTGTGCCAAGCTTGTAGCGTCATACCCAAGAAGACTCGAGGCTGTAATCGCTGCCAAAGGTGCTTCAACAAAGTACTGAGAAAAGGGTCTGAATACTTATGTGAATGTGATATTGCAGTTTGTGAATGTGATATTGCATTTCTAAACACCTGTTTTTGTTTTTTCATTATGGGATATTGTGTGTGGATTGATAAGGGAAAAAACTATTTAATCCATTTTAGAATAAGCCTGTAATGTAACAAAATGTGGAAATAGTCAAGGGGTCTGAATACTTTCCGAATGCGGTGTACGTACAAAGACTGCTGTAATTTCTGAACAGTGAAAATGGATGAAAATACCCTCAAATTAAAGCTGACAGTCTGCAATTTAACCTCATATGCATTGTATTATTTCAAATCCAAAGTGCTGGATTACAGAGTCAAAACAACGACATAATTGTCACTGTCCCACATTTGGAGCTCACTGTATATAGCTACACTATATGTTTTATACCATAGACATTGAGCGTATGTTTATGAAACAATGTCCTTCATGATTGTGTAAGCCTGCGGGGCCCTTGTTCTGGGTGTGTGTGTGCCACTTTAAGTAGAGCGTCTATGTTGTTGGCAGCTGGTGCCACTGAGCTGTGGAGGGAGAATGGGACTCTGTTTGTCTCGTTTGCTTCGCGGGAGGTCCTGAAGTGTAATGGCTGGCATCTGCAGGGCCCCCATTAGAAGGGACCTTGCTCATCCCAGACTGTGCTCTGTTTTCAATGCAAATTAACCAGCACTTCCAATAGGCCAATGATCGTCCTCACCTCCCGCCAAGGAAGAGTGTTGCAGCTTAAATGTCAAAACATTTAAAGAGCTGTTGTCTGGGTCCTTCATTATGGTGAACGGCCCTGGAATTGTGATGAGCTGTTTAGGGTTACTCTGCTTAAACTAATACGGCACAATGACATCCTTCCTGCCGAAGCTCCATAGAGAAAACATAAGAACACTCCAGTCAGCTGCTGCCGCAGTAATTCACAGGAGAGAAGAAACACTTTATTTTCAAAAACTACTATTCAGCAGCTTTTCGCCTGATTAGACTTAATAGAAAACACAACGCCAACCATCCCTTGGCTCAGTAAACAGTGGCTGGGAGTATGTGTGTGTGTTTTGTTCTGAGGTCTTGCAGTGAGTGTTTTAGGCCAGAAGAGGGAGTAGGGTCCAGCTGAGATCCCAGACACACACACACACACACACACACACACACACACACACACACACACACACACACACACACACACACACACACACACACACACTTTGGTGTCATCTGAAAGTGTGAAAGATAGGAGGGTAGCCTACGTATGTTATGTTGACATTCAGAGCTATAGATACGGCAACTGTTTCAGAACCTAATGAGGTTTTAATGCCTATATGCGAGTTATAAAAAAAAGTAGAACATACTAAACCACTGTGAGAAGAGGTGTGGAGTGGGGTGTAATGTGTGAAATGTAGCTAATGTTCTGTCATGAGTGTTCGTTTCAATGACCTTGTGTTAGGACCATATGGCGTGTGTTTTTGCACTTCAGTAAAGAGCGATTGAGAAGAGAGAGAGAGGGGAGAGAGAGAGGAAAGGAAAGGAGAGAGAGATGAGACGGGGAGGAAAAGAGTGGTGAAGTTATTACAACAATGAATTGAATGTATTATTTATGGTTGCCCTTCACGGTGTGCTGCTGTTTCTGGAGGAGAGAGGAAACTAAGAGAGTGGAAAATCCTCCCTAATTTATGCTCTGCTCTTATTCCAGGCCTTGAATATCTCTCAGATCATACATTAGATCTCTGAAAAATATGTAGGCTCTTCCCTGTAGTACTGCTTTGCTATCTTTAGCCAGTGGTGTCCCGAATAGGCCTAGTTCAACATGACTCTTTTATTGAAATGGATGAGGTGGAAGAGAGAAGCCACTGGCAGTATATCTCCTGTATGGTGCCAACTTTAATCTAAAAGGCCTGCCAACTAATGGTGAATCCACATCACTACTCAGTTTTCTTTGTATGGCAACTTCACAGTTAGAGACAAGGAAACTTGGTTGGTTGGTCTTGGCCAACAGATTGTCTACGGACAGATCAAGTGAAGACTGTAATGTGTCTAGTCTTATACAGAGTGATATGATTGGCCTGGTAGGATCTAAGAAAGAGGTTAAGCTGATACCAATAAATACAGTATTATCTCATGTCTACTACATTACCACAGTGTTTTAGCATGCTTAACATGGCAAAGATTTTAGTCCAGTAAGACATTGTTGCCGTCTGATTAGGATTACATCTCATGCCAAACAAGAAAATGATTCAAATCAAAATCAAATCAAATTGTATTAGTCACATGCGGTAAATACAACAAGTGTAGTAGACCTTACACTGAAATGCAGGTAAAAAAAGAGGATATTAATATAACAATAGCGAGACTATGTACAGGGGGGTACCGCTACAGAGTCAATGTGCGGGGGCACCGGTTAGTCAAGGTAGTATGTACATGTAGTTAGAGATATTCAAGTGACTATGTATAGATGACAACAGAGAGTAGCAGGGGTGTAAAGAGAGGGGGGGGGGGGGACACTGTAATTAGTCTGGGTAACCATTTGACTAGATATTCAGGAGTCTTATGGTTTGAGGGTAGAAGCTGTTTAGACCTAGACTTTGCGCTCCGGTACAGGTTGCCATGTGGAAGCAGAGATAACAGTCTATGACTAGGGTGGCTGGAGTCTTTGACAATTTAGGGCCTTCCTCTAACACCGCCTGGTATAGAGGTCCTGGATGGTAGGAAGCTTGGCCCCAGTGATGTACTGGGCCGTTCACACTACCCCCTGTAGTACCTTGCGGCCGGAGGCCGAGCAGTTGCGGTACCAGACAGTGATGCAACCAGATGCTCTCGATGTTGCAGCTGTAGAACCTTTTGAGGATCTGAGGACCCATGCCAAATCTTTTCAGTCTCCTGAGGGGGAATAGGTTTTGTTGTGCCCTCTTCAGGACTGTCTTGGTATGCTTGGACCATGTTAGTTTGTATGTGATGTGGACACCAATGAACTTGAAGCTTTCAACCTGCTCCACTGCAGCCCTGTCAATGAGAATGGGGGCATTCTCTGTCCTCGGTTTTCCTTTAGTCCACAATCATCTCCTTTGTCTTGGTCACGTTGAGGGAGATGTTGTTGTCCCGGAACCACACGGCCAGGTCTCTGACCTCCTCTCTTTAGGCTGTCTCGTCGTTGTCGGTGATCAGGCACAACTCCAACTACATCATTACATTTTCTGATGACACAACAGTGTCAACAGTGGTCTGTTGTGTCATCCGAAAATGTAATGATATAGTTGGAGTTTTGCCTGGCCGTGCAGTTAATAGGGAGTACAGGAGGGGGCTAAGCATGCACCACTGAGGGGCCCCTGTGTTGAGGATCAGCGTGGCGGATGTGTTGTTACCTATCCTTACCACCTGGGGGCGGCACGTCAGGAAGTCCAGGATCCAGTTGCAGAGGAAGGTGTTTAGTCCCAGGGTCCTTAGCTTATTGACGAGCTTTGAGGGCACTATAGTGTTGAATGCTGAGCTGTAGTCAATGAACAGCATTCTCACATAGGTGTTCCTTTTGTCCAGGTGGGAAAGGGCAGTGTTGAGTGCAATAGAGATTGCATCATCTGTGGATCTGTTGGGGCGGTATGCACATTAGAGTGGATCTAGGGTTTCTGGGATGATGGTGTTCCTGTGAGCCATGACCAGCCTTTCAAAGCACTTAATGACTACAGATGTGAGTGCTAGGGGTCAGTAGTCATTTAGGCAGGTTACTTTAGTGTTCTTGGGCACAGGGACTATTATGTTGGTATTACAGACTCGGACAGGGACAGGTTTGCCAGTTGGTCAGCTGTTCTATGCTGCCGGTACAATGTGTAACCTGTCAGCTACACGTTGATATTGTCATCGTTCAGCCACAACTCTGTGAACCATAAGATGTTACCATTTTTAATGTCCCATTGGTAGTTTAATCTCCTGCGTAACCCGTCAATTATATTATCCAAAGATTGCACGTTTGCTAGCAGAATGGAGGGAAGTTGGGGTTTATTCGATCGCCTACGAATTCTCAGAAGACAGCCCGACATTCGGCCCCTCTTTCTCCATCTCTTCAGGGGCTTGTACCCGAGGAAGCCTTCGCGTCGGGCTTATCAGAGTCATGAAAGGGAAACAAGGATTCTGCTAGTCCATGGTGAGTAATCGCAGTCCTGATGTCTAGAAGTTATTTTCGGTCATAAGTGATGGCAGTGGCAACAATATGTCCAAAATAAGTTAAAAAATCTGTTACAAACAACGCAAATAAACAAACAAAAAACACAATTGGCTGGGGGCACGTAAAACGTCTGCCCTCTTCTCCGGCACATTCACTGTTGGAAATAAAGCAGTGTTGTGAGCTCTTTCTCTGGTTAGTTTTAGATCCAATCGATACTTAATTAATAAGTGAATAAGAACCAGCTATATGCGTCATACCATCTCCTCCATATTGACTTGCCTTTAAATCTCTGAAAAGTGAATATTTTCATTACGCCTCTTAGGTAACCCTGCAACATTTCCTTTTCTTGGAGTAATTTCGATACAAACCCACGGTGCAGAGATGCAGATGGTGGGGAGTGTTCCCATTAGAATTCTGAAAGTGTTTCAAGTGGTGTTTCAATGTCCCCCTTTTTTCCTGATGCTTGGCATGTAAAGCTTAATTATCTGAAGTTTCAGCAGCCTAATAAAATCCCTCATGGTATAACACAATTCGTTGGAAGCAATGAGGCCAAACTAATCTCTATTTGATCAAATATGTGGATGTATGTGCTGGTAGGGTGTAATGGTTTCTACAGTGAACACTTCCTTCACAGTAACAGACTCCTAACAGAATAATAAGAATGAGGCATTGGAGGCACGTTGGGGATTTTCTCATCTGCCATACCTACAAGACAAATTACTCAGCTTTGTCCACTATGACTTCAGTAATCACTTTACAATGTTCATGATAACTCAATCCATAGTAATTTGCCTTTCAAATTGCATTGATCCATGACCTTGTTCATGTGTCAATCATGTTATCAGAATCATAGCTAACAGTACTGGCACAGCATCTCCAATTTGGATGTTGATTCCATTTGCCATAAAAATACATAGATAATTGTTTGGCCCTCAGGTAATGACATTGCGAGAAGTATGTCTGCCTTTCCTTGAGTTGAAAGAAGTTTGCTAAAGGAATAACTACATTTACAGAGGCCATAAAATCGGGGGTCATAAAATGTGTCTCTGTGGGTCTGATAGCTACTGTAGCATTACTTCAGCTATTCTCCATCCAAATGGGACTGTCTAGACCTGATGCTCATCCAATAAAGTACTCATGAAGGAGTAACCATCCGTCATGTTATACAAATGGTCATACATGCAAAATATTATAATGTCAACATATTGATTTAGTCTAAGTAGCTCGGAATCCATATAGTAAAAGTGATTTGCATACCCTGAGGTTAAAACACAATATTGAAGCCCTTAGGAAATGTATATGGATGTTTTTTCATTAATATGTGAAATCAGATTTATTCAATATGTACTAGTCAAAGTGCGATTTATACCGTGACATTTGGTAGCCTTTGTTTTTTTCATGGAACTTCCTATATGCAATAATGTGATTTTCAACAAATCACTTCAAAAATGAGGCTACCTGCACACGTTCGTCCATTCAATTCCAGCATCCAAACGAATGCACTGTGCACCAGTCATTGGATGAATGGAAAAAGACACATTTTACCAAACACCAAAAAATGCAATGACATTTGGCACTTGTCATCAGGCTTACATTTTATAGCCACCGGAGGTTGGTGGCACCTTCGTTGGGGAGAATTGACTTGTGGGTAATTACTGGAGCGGAGTTAGAGGAATGGTATCAGATACAGCAAACAATTGGGACCCCTGAAAAGGGGCAGAAATACAGGACGCAAATATTGCTGCGTCTGTCCCGAGCTCATCGGTGGGAGAAACTGTGAGGGTCCAGTTTAAACAATGTTGCAAGTTCGCTAGCGAAAGCTCAAGACAGACAGAGGGAGAGGCAGACAGACAAAGTAGAGAGATTAATGTGTTTGACAGAACCTGAACTAACTTTCACTGGTTTCTAACACCAAGTTGGTGTTTGGTTCATTTGGAATGAGCTTTTATTTTCATATTTACCACTGTATCAGGAGAAAATAGCATTTTAAACAAGTAGGTGAATGGTTAAATTAGAATGGTTAAACCCCGAAAGTTGGACTTTTGTTTCATGCACCGTCCCCCCGTCCCCCCTGTCCCCCCCGATTCACATACTGACTATAGTACTGTGGTCTTAGAGAATAGTTTGAGGTTAGATTCGGCATATTCTCTCTAGTTGTGGCCCCTAGGAGGAATCAGTTGCTAAGAAACTAACGACAATTCAGTCCCTGCCACCCTCCTCTTGAGAACTATTCTCACCTGTCTCCAAATCAAATGAGTGACATAATGTGTGTTTGTGTCTCCCAATCAAATGAGTGACATAATGTGTGTTTGTGTCTCCAAATCAAATGAGTGACATAATGTGCATTTGTGTCTCCAAATCAAATGAGTCTGATGTGTGTTTGCCTGATGTGTGTTTGTGTAGACTCATGCTAACTAATGTTGATCAATCTACATTGAATAAACCGGACTATCTGACATTTAATATTATTGTGTGTTAAATAATATTTAACAATCTATAGAAGATGATTATTACAATATTTAACAATCTATAGAAGACGATGGAGGAGGCGGTAGAGGTGTGGTGGTGGGTTGGCTTGGCTTGAGATTAAGATCACTTTTTTTGGTCAACTGCACACAAGGAAGAACGAAAGAGAGAGGGAACGAGAGAGGGAGAGGGGTGAAGAGGATAGACAGCAGTTGACTTAGCCATTAGCAATTAGCAGAGGTGAAGTGGAAGGCCACCTTGAATGAAATGAGGGGTGGAGGAACACATTTACACTGTCTTCGAGGTAGGGATCTATTTGAGAATAAATTACGGTCATTACCAGAGCACAGAAGAGGCAGAAATCAGGTTTAGTGTGTTTAGTGTGTTATTTGTGTTTAACATTGCTACATGCTTGTCAGTGTCTGTTTTGTGCTCTTTGTGTGTGGGGAGGGAGGCGTTGAGGTTTACGATAAGGTATCCATGGAATGTGACTCTATATTTTATGCATCTCGTCTTTTTAAATGAGCTGTGAAATGTAGGCCATGGCACCCTCACAATACACTCCACCATACTGTTTGCCACAATAGAGCAGAAGGAGAATGAGCTCCTTTCTGAAACAACAACACAGAGGCGAGATGGTCCCCCCAGAGAGAAAGGGCTAGAGCTAGAGAAAATAAGAGAGAGATGAGTGAGAGAGATGGAGAAAGATGAGTGACAGATTTGCTTGTGCATTCAGGGAGGTGAAGAGCGAGAGGGAGCGGGATAGAGAGCAGAGTTTCTGGGCTCTCTTTAGAGATGTATCAAGGCTATGTTACTGTCAGAGAGATAGGGAGTGCATGGCGGTGTGTGGTGCGTATGGTGGTGTGTGGTGCTAGAGTGCAGTCACCGGCTGCCTCTCTCTGTGTCACTGTCAATACAGAGAGGCTTTGACAGGAGACCTATCGGAACACCAAGGAGAATTCGGCCAAGCCAGTGGACTGACAAGAAATGGTGGATAAAAATGGAGATTACACACTGAGCAATGCTGAGAGTTCACAAGGCACAGTCATCCATCCAACTTTCTCCCTGCTTGATTATCTGTTGCCGTAATGGACTATGTGTGTTTTTGTTCCAGGGTTGTAGGAACCCATATAAATGATCTCTTAAAGATCTGATCCTTACAACCAATATGTAAGATTCCCAATCTCTAAATCCAATTTCTGATTGTCACTGTCACGTTCTGACCATAGTTATTTTGTGTTTTCTTTGTTTTAGTGTTGGTCAGGATGTGAGCTGAGTGGGCATTCTATGTTGTGTGTCTAGTTTTCCCATTTCTATGTTTGGCCTGATATGGTTCTCAATCAGAGGCAGGTGTTAGTCATTGTCTCTGTTTGGGAACCATATTTAGGTAGCCTGTTTTGTGTTGGGTTTTGTGTGTGGTTGTCTTCTGTCTTTGTGTCTATGCACCAGATAGGACTGTTTCGGTTTTTCACAATTGTTGTTGTTGTATTTTGTGTTCATGTTGAGTTTTTCTTATTAAAACATGGACACTTACCACGCCGCATCTTGGTCCGATCCTTGCTACACCTCTTCAGAGGAAGAGCAAGAAATGAGCCGTTACAGTCACATCCATTGTAGGCCTCTTGGGGCAACCCTCCATTGACGTGATAGCTGTATTTTGTGAAGCAGTTATTACGAGTTATTTGATTAATTCTTCTGTAAGATAACGTTTCACACATATGTGCACTCATGTCATTTTGATTTCAAATTGAAATGAGAGAAACAACTCCCAGCTGTTATTCTGTGAAATGGGTTTATCTAGTTACTTATTCATGCACATTTGCATCTTGCATTAATTTATTGCAGCAATAAAGCCAACCAAATTTGGTGCCAAAAAAAAAACATTTTATTTTCTGCTTTTTGCCTTCTGATGTAAACTCTCCTTTGCTGAGAATGGTGATGGGTACACATGGAAAACATGTTAAAGCTCAGAAACCAACCTCTTTCTCTCATTCACACACACACACACACACACACACACACACACACACACACACACACACACACACACACACACACACACACACACACACACACACACACACACACACACACACACACACACACACACACACACACACACAAGGTACCATACATGGACTGCTGCTGGCCCACATGTGTAATAAACCTGATTAAATGTCTCTTCCTGAAAGTTGACCCTCATTCACTAACAGAGCTGTTATTATAACACTTATGACATAATCCTAGTCATTATTCACTAGTTCAGTAGTTCACCTCATTTGAGAGTCGCTGTATGCTTTTTTTTCATGTTTGTGTGGATGTGTGTGCTTGCACCTGCTTAGACCATTCTTACTCTCAAATCTGATGAGACAATACATGTGGCCATGATGAAAATAGCTTTGTAAATATAATAATAATAATGTTAATAATAATATATACCATTTAGCAGACTCTTTTATCCAAAGCGACTTATATTCATGAACCTGGGAATTGTTAGGAGAGGCTGTTCATCAACATGACACCGCACTGACTACAGATATCAATCAACTTCTCAACAATGTATTAGCCTGTTATAGTTACGTCGAAAGCAATACACATTCACATCTCTGTCAGTGTAGATTGTGTGTTGGAAAGAAAATAGTTAATTTGCATTGTTTGACAGTAATTATTATAAAAACACTTATGACATATTCCTAGTCATTATTCACTAGTTCAGTAGTTCACCTCATTTGAGAGTCGCTGTATGCTTTTTTTTTCAATTTTGTGTGGATGTGTGTGCTTGCACCTGCTTAGACCATTCTTACTCTCAAATCCGATACGACAATACCAATATGATTATAGCATTGGCACACTGGATCATTTTAGCATTCATCTTGGTTTTAGTAATTATTTTGACTATTTAACTCCACATACATTTAAATCCCCTGTCATCAAAGTTCACATAATTATCCTCTGCTCCTCATCTATTCTCTACCTACACAACTTACAGTTCTAATTTCCCCTCTTGTTTCCAAGGGAACAGTTTCTAAGGTTACAAGTTTACACCGTTTTTTTTTTCTCCCACTCTCTCGCTCACGCCACAGACGGTCTATCTTTGCACCTACAATAAATATTCATGAATATGATGTGGTTATTGTGCTGCCAAGTCCTTTAAAAAATAAGTGATTGCTCCCAGACCATACCCGGATCCTCCTGGATGTGCTTTCAATGATGCTCATTGCCGTTCTGACATGAAAAAGCAGGGCATGACACATCCCTGTAGATACTCACATCTCTGGTCCTTCACATCGTCTGATGGAGACATGTCCTATTCCCTTGTGATCTCTCACAGGCCCGATTGAAACCCCCCAGAGTCAGCCATGTTGCATTTGTCTTAGCTGCTTTAGAACGTGATCCTAATAGCTCTCTACATGTGTCAAGTTCATGAATGGTCCTGTGTTTAGAGTACGGGGAAGCAGCAGGAGGAGCGAGTGGGTGGATGGCCAGTGGTAGCGCCTTCTTTTGCCACTCTATATTAATCTACTGGCCGTGTTGCTTGTTGGTCCATTATCTGAGGCAAATCGAGCCTCTCTGAGGATGCTGGAGTGTGGGGGAGAGTGGGCGATGAGCAGGCAATGTTATGTTGATAAATACTGTAAGTTGGGTTTGGCCTGACGCTGCACAAGTGAGCCATCCTACTATTGATTAGCTCTTGTACTGTATTTCCACTGCAATGTTTTGATGAGTGGAGTGACCTCTTCGAGCTCGGTCTGTAAGATGGAATTTTTGTTGTTACATTCTCTGTAGATGGTTGAATCATCAACTTAATAGACATCCATGGCTATGTGGTTGTTGGGCAGTCTCTTTGAGAAAAGTCTCTTTTCTCTTTAAAACAAATATGTTGTTTCCCTTGAAGCAATATTATTAGCTGATGGTATACATGCTAACCTATTTGTGTGTTGTAAACTGTGACCCCACACTGTGTGAGTCCCAGGGAAAGCAAAGCCACTGGTAATTACACATACTTTAGCAATAAATTATTTAAAATGGATTAATGAGTTTTGCCTCACGCATTAAATCGGGCATGCTGGATACTTTAGCCCATGCTGTTTACTGCGTAGAATGAACACATCTTGGAACAATGACGGAGGCCTCAGAAATACATTTTGTTAAGGCAAGGTTTTCTCTCCGGTTCCTTTCATTTCATCCAATTTGACTAGTTATATAAAATTGCAATTCAAGGCCTCTTTATTTTGCTCAGATAGGTTTGATAGCTTTTTTCCACTTTGTTATATTCAGACCAAAAAAACATGTACAGATTTGTCATTCAAAAGTTTCCACCAAGATTTTCACTGAGTTGTGAGACTATAAACAGCAATGTAATATCCTTGAGCATTTGTTTCTCAAAAACACAATTTCAATAGTTGTATTCATTTAAATTGCGTTATTTTTCAATTATCCAAGATGAGGCATGTTTGGTATAGCATCCTCCGTCTTCCTATCTTCACACTCTTTGAGCAATTTCTCACAGAAGCAATCTGTGCTAATTTATTCAAACATATACATCCAATTTGAGAAACAATCTATAGAATGAAGTCATATATAAACATTTTTTTTTTTACCATCTCTCGGTCTGGTGAAGTCCATATACATTTGTAAAGGATTGATTTTGCATTAGTAGCTAGAACTGCATGCGCCCACACAAATGCTAATTTTAACGCTTGAGCTACTTTTAAATGTCCGTGAATGTGTTCTGGTACAATGGCTCTCACCCTAATCACAATCACACTCTGCCATCTGACTGCTGTAACCATTTTCCACTGGGCCTGCGAGCACAATCGGCCATACTTCAAATGAAAAACAAAAGACGACTGTAGACATGATTTATAATGGCCGTGGCCAATGTGAGCGTTTCCCTCTTTTCAACTCGGTTCAATTTAGTAGCAGGATTTGTTGGAAATTACCCAGAAAAATCCATTGAAAGAAATGTAGTGAATTGAGAATCGGCATAGAGTTTAATAGGCCCAAAGATAATTTAACGACTTGTCTGGCTAATTTCATTAACATTGTCGGCAGATAATCATTCCCAGGACAGATTAAGCACTGTACAACTCATCCTATAATAATCTGGAGCAGGAATTACGGACAGCCAGGTACCCAATGGTTGTGTTTGTAAAATGTGGATTAAAAGTCCATACTGGGAGGATAACTGTGAACTCTAGAACAATTTACAGTTATTAAAGAAAATAGAACTGAATGTGCACTCACACTTCCCGATACACATGGCACATTGTGATTACATTCTCAAATCTGCCAAGAGAAAATAGGATCACATCTGTAAAGACTAGTACACCTCTCTCTCTCTCTCTCTCGCTCTCTCGCTCTCTCGCTCTCTCTCTTGCTATCCCTCACACTCTCTCTCACACGCTCTCGCTCTCACTCACTCTCTCGCTCTCTTTCTTTCTCTTTCATACTCTCTCACACGTTTTCTCTTATTTTTCAGTCTCTCTCTCTCTGTCTCTTTCTCTCTATCTCTGTAGTGTGGTACAAAGCAGAGCCCAGAGCAGACAGAATAGAGCAGGAATGAAGACAAGGCATGCAATCAGCGTCTGTGAATCACAGTGTTGCTCACCTCTATCTTCGCTCAAGGTGCCATTAAGTAACTCCAATTACTTTTAATAATTATGTAATCAACCAGGCCTGACATGTGAGGAGCTTTAATTAAGTTATTAATTAGTTGAATAATGTGATTTTTCTCTGGAACAGAAACTCAAGTCACCCTCTCAACTTCTGAAACACAAGTGTAATTAACACTTTAACCAGAGAGCCCTCTTTTACACCTGAATAAACTGTTAGACAGATGTTCAGTTCTGTTGGGAGAGGAGGATGAGGCGGACTAGGACACTCCCCCCTTACAAACAACCTATGTTGTGTGACAAATAACATTACATATGAAAACATAGACTGTGGGAAATATGCATATGAAGAGTTACAGTATTTTCTCCAGTACACTTTTTTTAAACACTCACTGTGGGATTAGGACCATTATGTACTGGGAATGTAAAGTCTATGTGTGTGGGTAGACTGACGTGTTTTCGCTCTCTTTTGTTCATTCACACTACACTATCAGGCATCCTGATGAAATATGCTTACAATTTTCTGTTACGCCGTTTTTGGGGGGAGCTAAATGTGTCACTGCCTGTGTAATTGATGCTTCACGTCACATTGTCAAGACTGTCCAAAATAGGGGAGAGTGGTGCAACTTATATTCGTTCCTTCAGGGAGGGTTGTGTGGCTTTTCATTGGGCACAGGGGAGGGTAGTGCGTTTTCCCTCGGTTTACTACCGGACTACCAGTCTCTGAGCCAGTCACACATCTGACTCCCTGAAGCATCTCAGTGAAAAAAAAGTCACACCCACAAGATGAGCTGATTGGATAGACTGGATGTGCATCTCGTCTCTAATATTCTGAAAGTAGGCACCTGAAATGTTTAGTGCTAGTAGTGGCAGGCGTGCATGGACATGATATACAATTTCCAAAAACATGAATGTGACCAAAGTCATTGCATAATAGCCATTTTAGCACATTGGCTAACCAGGATTTACATGACAAGTTTGAACAGAAGTGAGGCGTGTAGCCTAAGTAGCCTATGGTCAAATAATTAGGTTAACAATGTTTCTTTAGCTAGCTACCATCAGGGATAGCTCCCAGGCATCCGAGGATAGTAAGATTAAATGGTTTTAGTACTTTCCCAAGTGATGCTTGCTTGCCTAAGAAATCAACAGAAATACAGATAGATGCGCTTGTTCTGGGTCCGAGCTCAATCTGGAGGTGAAAGAAAAGCACACCTGTTTAGACGAGGTGCTGGCTAGCAGAATAGAACACTTGAAAAAGTCCGGAACCTCTTTCACAGTCCGGAACCTCCTCCGACGGTCCACAAGTCCGGAGCCTCTGGCGACGGTCAGCGGCCCGGAACCTCCGGCGACGGTCGGAGGCCAGGAGCCTTCAGCAGGGGTTCTCTGTCCAGAGCTTCCTGTGACAATCTACGGTCTAGAGCCTCCGGCGACGATCCACAGTCCGGTGCCTCCAGCGACAACCCACTGTCCGGAGCTTCCGGCTATGCACACCTTACCGGAGCCGCCCCCGACGCCCAGTGTCATCCATCTTAGATGCCCACCCGGACCCTCCACTATTGAGTCAGGATTTTGCTGTTTATTCTCTATGTTGGTTGAGGCATGATAGTGACTAGGGTGGGTCATCTAGGTGTTTTTGTATTTCTATGGTGACCTGATATGGTTCCCAATCAGAGGCAGCTGTTTATCGTTGTCTCTGATTGGGGATCATATTTAGGTAGCCATTTCTCCATTGGTATTCGTGGGATCTTATCTACGGATGTGTGCACCAGTAGCTTCACGTTTCGTTTCGTTTGTGCTTGTTTGTTTTGTTTTGCTGAGTTTCGGTTTATTAAAAACATGTGGAACTCTACTCACGCTGCGCCTTGGTCTATTCATTACGACAAGCGTGACACACCCATGACACACACAGACCATGGTGTCCACTCTCCTCTACCCTGGAAAGGTCTCTGGGAGGTGAGGGTGGAATATGAATGGGTTGTAGCCAGACATATGAAATTCTCCATCAGATACCATTCGGACTGGGTCTGGGTTCCAATGGAATATAGAGTTAATGAACTCAATCGGTCATGCATGATGAAATTTACCTCATTGCTTTGTTTGTCTGTAAGAGAAACTCTCCTAACAAGCTCAAACTCTTTTCTTCTTTTAAATTGTGGGATGTGCCAGTTACACAATAGCCTGTCGGTCTTAGAACACACACAGTATACAAAACAGACGTTGTTTACTTCTTAAAGGCTCCTATCTGGATATCAAAACTCATCAAACGATATAAAGATGTGCACATCAAAGGAGTCCAAAGTCTCTGTGGTATTTTGCTTCTCACCATAGTGTGTCCAGCACACTGCACTGCCAGACATACCATCAAACACTAACAATTTGTGTTGACTGGGTGGCGGAGTCTTTGAGAGTCTTTTATGTCTCACTGACAACATGATGAAATAATATTGTGTTTCTGACAGATTGCTCCCCCTTTTTGCCATTTGATTTCACTGTCACTGTTGATGGTTGTTCTGAGATTCTATTCTCAGAACATTCCAGAAACTAAATGGCCACAATGACAGCAGCTGTGATTCTGTTGAAGAATTGATTATTGCATGTCAATATTAAAAGAGTACGCTAACTGGTAATAATTGGGGGAGTGGTACTATTGATATCGATAGCCTTCTGAGGCTGCTGTGGCTATCATATTTGTATCGACACATGTTTCACTGTCCTCAGTTATCTTTTCATTGTCTTCAGTTATCTTTTCATTGTCCTCAGTTATCTTTTCATTGTCTTCAGTTATCTTTTCATATTCCCCAGTTAACTTTTCATTGTCTTCAGTTTTCTTTTCATTGTTGTCAGTTATCTTTTCATTGTCTTCAGTTATCTTTTCATTGTCCTCAGTTATCTTTTCATTGTCTTCAGTTATCTTTTCATTGTCCTCAGTTATCTTTTCATTGTCTTTAGTTATCTTTTCATTGTCCTCAGTTATCTTTTCGTTGTCTTCAGTTATCTTTTCATTGTCCTCAGTTATCTTTTCATTGTCTTCAGTTATCTTTTCATTGTCCTCAGTTATCTTTTCATTGTCTTCAGTTATCTTTTCATTGTCTTCAGTTATCTTTTCATTGTCCTCAGTTATCTTTTCATTGTCCTCAGTTATCTTTTCATTGTCTTCAGTTATCTTTTCATTGTCCTCAGTTATCTTTTCATTGTCTTCAGTTATCTTTTCATTGTCTTCAGTTATCTTTTCATTGTCCTCAGTTATCTTTTCATTGTCTTCAGTTATCTTTTCATATTCCCCAGTTAACTTTTCATTGTCTTCAGTTATCTTTTCATTGTCCTCAGTTATCTTTTCATTGTCTTTAGTTATCTTTTCATTGTCCTCAGTTATCTTTTCGTTGTCTTTAGTTATCTTTTCATTGTCCTCAGTTATCTTTTCATTGTCTTCAGTTATCTTTTCATTGTCCTCAGTTATCTTTTCATTGTCTTCAGTTTTCTTTTCATTGTTGTCAGTTATCTTTTCATTGTCTTCAGTTATCTTTTCATTGTCCTCAGTTATCTTTTCATTGTCTTCAGTTATCTTTTCATTGTCCTCAGTTATCTTTTCATTGTCTTTAGTGATCTTTTCATTGTCCTCAGTTATCTTTTCGTTGTCTTCAGTTATCTTTTCATTGTCCTCAGTTATCTTTTCGTTGTCCTCAGTTATCTTTTCATTGTCTTCAGTTATCTTTTCATTGTCCTCAGTTATCTTTTCGTTGTCTTCAGTTATCTTTTCATTGTCCTCAGTTATCTTTTCGTTGTCCTCAGTTATCTTTTCATTGTCCTCAGTTATCTTTTTCTGCCTGTTCTGTAACATCGTGCTTTCATGTAAAGTTTTAGAGTGATGTGTTTTAGTCCTTTTTCAATTATGCCCATGTGAAAGTGATAATGGTCCACTCCAGAACTGAAAATGAACACTATCCCCTAAAGCCCCAAAAGAATAGTGGCAAATAAAAACTCTTGACTGGAACTAAATGTAATCCACACTAAGGAATTTCACACTCTAAAGATTCCCTTTCTAGTCCTTGGACACTCTGGCTGATCTTCAAGTGGGAACCAAGGTTACTGCAGTAGTAAACTGTCCAGTCTGGCTAGAGTTTATTGTTGAAAATATTCAGTCTATAAATGAGAGGAGACGTCACATTTCAAGTTTTAATGTCACGTGCACAAGTACAGTGAAATGCCTTTGAGCAGAATGGTGAAACAGAGAATGCTCTCCTCTAGCAGCCATTGCCTCTATGTATTGTTTTTTATATCAGCCTCCCTACCAAAGGGCCTTTTGCTCTTCAAGGTCTTGGCTAACGCGGAAGGATAATTGAATGGCACCAGGTTGAATGCAAAGAGGCCTGTGTCCACACTAACAGAATGATCAGCCCAACTCCAGCCCCTGTCCCTTTGCCCTTGCTTCCTGGCCGGCATGTCAACATCTACCTACCAGCCTTCATGGAAAAATACTGCCATATTTTCACGGGAAACACTTAGCCTGCATGCCCAGGAGAATACAAATCTGGCTACAAAAAGGGAGTTTGTCTCTTTCACACCGCTATTTCTCCCCACTAAGCATTTGCCTGATTTTTGGTGCCAAACTGTGGTTAAGCTGTATGAAGTGCTTCTAATTGTGTATGTCAGGGTGTGTATGTGTTGAGGTTGGTGTCTCTGTCATGACCCTGCTCCTCTTGATTTAGGTATCTATTTATTCCCCCCTCCCCCCCCCTCTTTTCTCCTGAGGTTCGTGGTACATCGTTAGATGAGTTTAATGAAGTTGTGCAGGGCTCTCTTAGGGAAAGGTCAAGCAGAGACCCGGGAGCCATGGAGGTTGGGAGGGAGGTCTGAGCCTGCCATGAAGGTTGATATATTAATTAGAGATGTGTCTAGAGAGCTGTTATTTCTATCAACCACACCAGAATAATGACCAGGTTGGCCGGGATTTCACCCACCTACATCATTTGGGATTTTGACATGAAGTGAAAGGTAGACTCATATGCTTTTGATTGTGGAAAATGGAGGCAAATGGTCTCGCTCGGGATAGTTTTAATTGCTATGTGCTTGGTATGTGGCCTCTTACCTTCCTGTCAAGTAGAAAAGTTAGCGTGATGTCTGAAAGGTATGCTCATAAAACTTTTTTAAAAACTGAAAGATTGATTGAAACAGCAGGAAAAACAATAGGTTTCCCGCAGCAACTTGCTCTGAATCCTAATGACAGGAGTGGCCATCTGCTGAGCTTGCCTGGACTGCAGTTGTATAGTTCGTGGTACATTATTCAGGTCTGGTGGCCTGTGCTGGTGATCTACTGGGATCTGTGTTGTAAAGGCAAGGCATCAGGGGCTAGGCCCAAGGCTGTTGACATACCCAGAGCTGTGTTCTGTTTAGAGCTCTGAGCTGATCTCACTTGCCCTTCTCTTTGTCTTTGCACCCAGAGGGCCATTTGGAAACGGTTTGTGCTTTTTGTGCATGCGCCGGATCCATTCTGTGATGTGTTTCACCCCTTAGTCCCACTCCCCTTTGTTTAATTGGCTGAGACCCGGCTTTTCCTCTAATCCGTCTGAGGCTGGTGTTTGAGAGAAACAATGGACTCAGAGTGGGAGCGAGGGGCTAAGCAAGCATTTTCCTTCTAAAAAACAAAGAACACAGAGGGTTTTATACTCATATGTGTTGACAAATTCTCTGGAATAAATTGCCTGATGAAAATTAAACCTCTGTCTCCACACATTCCATTAAGTGATGTGTCAACAGCATTCTTCAGTTTTAAGCTTTTTCTTCCTCATTAGAGTAATACAAAACAACATCCTATTAAAAGGGGACTCTTTCCATCGGGATTCTGTTTTTAAACTGAAGCAATACAGTACATTATGTCCACTATTGAGTCATTCCTACATTTAAAAAATACATTACGTCATGACATTCAGCAAATCCTTTGTGTCGCCTCAATATGTTTTCTAAATCATACAGGCTTAAATACATTCATTCATCATTGAGGCTTAAATGTACTATCCCAACAGTACAGTAGTTAATACCAGTGTTGGATGCGTTCATCATCACCACTATTGTACTATAATGACCATGCAGAGCTGCCAAACACTACAATAGATAGCAAGATAATTAACATCTGCAGGCCTGCCTAAAAGGTGAAATTTCAATTGTGGCTATTGGATATAGAATTTATGTGGTCACACGTAGTAGTACACAATGGTTTCAATAATCATAAGGGTCCTGCATAATAATTAGTGTAGTGGCCAATGTTCCCTCACGCAGAGAAGCACGAGCTTGAACTTCACTCAACTTTCTAGAGTTTTTCTTGTTAGTTAACACTATCAACATGTGAGAATTATGATTGAATCAACACAATATTAGCCACTTTCAAGGAAACATACCGAAACAAAACAAACTATGCAAGACTTAGTATGCAAAACGAACTATACAAGTGATTTTGTTTGCATTGACAGGCATACTCTACACAGACCAGTGCGCCAAAACCAAACCAGAGCTGCAGTAGGCCTATATGCAAATATATATAGCCATATATGGATCTGTGCTGTTCACTCTGAACTGGACTGTGTTTACAGCATCAGCTGTCTTGAGTAGATGCGCTTTTTTTGAGATGAAAGTGAAAGTTACGTGTAGCGACGTGTGCACATTTGTACATTTGTTCATATCCATATACTATACATTCATGTACATACTACCTCAATTGGCCCGACCAACCACTGCTCCCGCACATTGGCTAACCAGGCTATCTGCATTGTGTCCCACCACCCACCACCCGCCAACCCATCTTTTATGCTACTCCTACTCTCTGTTCATCATATATGCTTAGTCACTTTAACCATATCTACATGTACATACTACCTCAATCAGCCTGACTAACCGGTGTCTGTAAGTAGCCTCGCTACTTTTATACCCTCGCTACCGTATATAGACTCGCTACTGTTTTTTCACTGTTGTTTTTATTTCTTTACTTGCCTATTGTTCACCTAATACCTTTTTTTGTACTATTGGTTAGAGCCTGTAACTAAGCATTTCACTGTAAGGTCTACACCTCTTGTATTCGGTGCACGTGACAAATAAACTTAGATTTGATTTGCTTTGCTAGTTAGTGAGTTATTAGCCCAGTTGTAGATAATTTGTGGTCAGCAATGGGGGAGGGATTGCTTCCTACAAGAGCACAACATGTTTGCATTTCTAGACATTTTTGAAAAGCTAGTAAGGGATTATGTATTTTCTTAAAGGGGCATTGTTGTATTTTGAAGCAGACTTGAATAAGCTAAGTAGCCAATAGGCAGAGGGAAGCATAATTTGTCTGATTGTCTGTAATAATGGTATGGGAATAAAAATGCATTTTATTTTCTAGTGGTTTATTTTGCAAGTGGTTTCTTGCATCAAACAACACAACAACATTCAGTCACATCCTTGTCTGAAGGACAAGTGGATAAATCGGTTAATGTCAAGATATTTGTTTTGTCTCATGCAAAGTTGGCCTATATTGAACACCACACATTGGCTGCTACTCTAGGTTGAATGATAGAACATGTTAAAATGTTATGGGATGCATTTTCTCCAATGTTTTTGATGGTAGGCCACTCCGGTAGGCCCACATTACGATCAAATAGCCACAGTAGCCACCTTAGCCACTGTTAAAACTAACTCAAAACGGGTACAGCCTCAGTGTTCACAGTAAATTCACCCGGGAAGTTGCACAGTTTCCACAATGTTAAATTGCGCTCAGCAGATTTGCTCAGTGATGAAAAAGATGGAGGGAACATTGGTAATGAACCTGACTTATTGCATCGACAACAACAGCATTCATTGCCTACAGTACAGTGGAAGACCATGTGGTTTACAGTATGAAACCGATCAAGAGAAACCTCTCCTGTGGGAGCTTATTTTGTGAAGGCCAAGCAATTGTGTGTAAGGTTGTGATTGTGTAAATGCTGGACTGTAGGGATTAGAGGCAGGAGATTTATTGCTCTCTGTCCACCCTGCTGGTCAAGTCTCTCAGCCTTCTGTGCTCCCCAGCCCTAGTTAGCCTGGACATCATCAGCTTGAATATCGTAAGTACTGTAGAGGTGAGGTAAACAGTACACTACCTCACTGTGACTAGTGTATTCATCCTGGGTATATTATTAGAAAAGGACCGGCAAAATACTTACCCGAACACCCTTAATCAGATCATGTCATGTGTTTTCCCCCACATACTCTCCTTTTTTCTCTCTACCACACATGATGCTATAGTGGGCTGGCTAATTAGGACACAAGGTATTTACAATATTCCTTGCTGCTAGGCATAGATGGAGAGACAGTTGAAAGATCGAGAGAGAATAAACGAGAGGAATAAAAAGAGGAGGAAACAGAAAAAAAGGAGAAAGAGCGAGCAGGTATTTGCAGGCACCCCACAGTGAACAGACAGGCATCATAGGCAGCAGGCTGTCTGTCTGGCTGTTTGTCTGGCTGTCCTTGAAGGTGTTAGACCAGATAGAGGGAGAGAGATATGGATACAAGGAGAAGAAATGGAAAGGGAGGAGATATGAGAGATGGCCAAAAAGAGAGAGGCAGAGATTGAGAAATAATAGACAGACAGAGGGAGAGATAGAGGGCTATAGGGAGAGATGAAGAGAGAGGGAAATTGCTCCCCCTGCTTTACTCTGTAGTCCACTCGCTCCCCTTCCTGTAAGAATGAGCGAGAGATCCATTAATCCGATGGAAATCATCACTTTTGGCTGAATAAGAAAACGCTCAGCGTAGCACTCCTTCTCAGAGGGGCTTGAGCCATGGGTGGATGTAGAAACCAAAAAAGGTATAATTGGGAAATCATTTCTCTTAACGTTGGACTGGTGATGATGCATTATTGTTATTATTCACTGTAGGATGGGCTTGCAAAGAAGAGGCCACAGGTCATCCATACATTACACCATTTATGTCGCCCTACTCTGCATTCTTTCTGCTATCACATAATTTATTATAAAGGACAGAATGCCATTTGTCTGAAAGCTTTTTATGACTGTGAGACCTTGTTATGATACAACACCATCCATTTTCTGCCAAGTATATTATGTAGATCCATAGTAGAACGAGAAGGTTTGAGCCCCAGCATTATTTATGCATTGGCATTCTCTAAGATGCCGTGCTACATTCTTCATCCCTGATTCATTACGGTAAGATAAGGGGATACTGATACCGTTTTTGTCATCCTGGAAAGAAATAATGGATTTCCCAAATGGATTTCTATATTCATCCTGTTTCAAAAGCACCAGCACAGCAGCCCTTATATTGAGATTAAGTCTGCTCCTTACAAGGAATGATGCACAAGATAGAGGTCGACCGATTAGGATTTTTCAACACCGATACCGATTATTGGAGGACCAAAAAAAGTCTGATGCCGATAAAAAAAAAAAATGTATTTGTAATAATGACAATTACAACAATACTGAATGAACACTTATTTTAAGTTAACCTGTTAGTCCTATAGGGGCAGTATTTCATTTTTGGATAAAAAGACGTGCCCGTTTTAAGCGCAATATTTTGTCACGAAAAGATGCTCGAATATGCTTGGAATTGATAGCTTTGGAAAGAAGACAGTCTTACGTTTCCAGAAATGCAAAGATTTTCACTGTGAGTCCCTTAGAACAAATGTTTCGGGCAAAACCAAGATGTATGACCGACCAGGAAATGCACAGGATTTCTGAGGCTACGTTTTCCATGATCGCCTTATATGGCTGTGAATGCGACAGGAATCAACGGACTCTTTCTCTTGTTTCCCCAAGGTCTCTGCAGCATTGTGACGTATTTGTAGGCATATCATTGGAAGATTGACCATAAGAGACTACATTTACCAGGTGTCCCGCTAGGTGGCTGCGTGGCAATTGGTGCGCAAAAGTCAGGTCCCGGTATTTTTCCATTCAAATCTCAGAACAAACCAGGCTACAAGGACGGTGCTTTCAACGGAGAGAAATATGACAAACCACCTTCAGGATTGATTCAATCAACGTTTTCCATGTTTCAGTCAATATTATGGAGTTAATTCGGAAAAAAGTTCGACATGTAGGTGACTGAATTTTCGGTTAGTTTCGGTAGCCATATGCATAGTAACAAAAGGGAACGATGTGTCCTACACAAGAATATTTCAGGAAAAACTGGACATCTGCTATGTAACTGAGAGTCTCCTCATTGAAACATCTGAAGTTCTTCAAAGGTAAATTATTTTATTTGATTCCTTGGCTGGTTTTTGTGAATATGTTGCGTGCTAAATGCTAATGCTAACGCTAAGCTAGCTATTACCACTCTTACACAAATTAGTGATTTTCTCTGGTTCTAAAGCATATTTTGAAAATCTGAGACGACAGGATTGTTAAGAAAATGATAAGCTTGAGAACAGGCATATTTATTTCGTTTCATTTGCGATTTTTAAAAATCGCTAACGTTGCGTTATGCTAATGAGCTTGAGGCTGTAGTAACGATACCGCATGCGGGATGGGGCGGACTAAGAGGTTAATATAATACATCAATAAAATCAATTTAGCCTCAAATAAAATGAAACATGTTCAATTTGGTTTAAATAATGCAAAAACAAAGTGTCGGAGAAGAAAGTAAAAGTGCAATATGTGCCATGTAAAAAAGCTGACGTTTAAGTTCCTTGCTCAGAACATGAGAACATATGAAAGCTGGTGGTTCCTTTTAACAGGAGTATTCAATATTCCCAGGTAAGAAGTTTTAGGTTGTAGTTATTATAGGAATTATAGGACAATTTCTCTCTATACGATTTGTATTTCATATACCTTTGACTATTGGATTTTCTTATAGGCACTTCAGTATTGCCAGTGTAACAGTATAGCTTCCGTCCCTCTCCTCGCCCCTTCCAGGGCTCGAACCAGGAACACATCGACAACAGCCACCCTCGAAGCAGCGTTACCCATCGCCCCACAAAAGCCGCAGCCCTTGCAGAGCAAGGGGAACAACCACTCCAAGTCTCAGAGCGAGTGACGTTTGAAACGCTATTAGCGCGCACCCCGCTAACTAGCTAGCCATTTCACATTGGTTGCATCAGCCTAATCTCGGGAGTTGATAGGCTTGAAGTCATAAACAGCTCAATGCTTGAAGCACAGCGACGAGCTGCTGGCAAAACGCACGAAAGTGCTGTTTGAATGAATGGTTACGAGCCTGCTGCTGCCTACCACCGCTCAGTCAGACTGCTCAATCAAATATTAAATCATAGACTTAATTATAACATAATAACATACAGAAATACGAGCCTTAGGTCATTAATATGGTCGAATCCGGAAACTATCATCTCGAAAACAAGACGTTTATTCTTTCAGTGAAATACGGAACCGTTCCGTATTTTATCTAACGGGTGGCATCCATAAGTCTAAATATTCCTGTTACATTGCACAACCTTCAATATTATGTCATAATCACGTAAAATTCTGGCAAATTGGGCGGCCCAAACTGTTGCATATACACTGACTCTGCGTGCAATGAACGCAAGAGAAGTGACACAATTTTACCTGGTTAATATTGCCTGCTAACCTGGATTTATTTTAGCTAAATATGCAGGTTTAAAAATATATACTTCTCTGCATTGATGTTTATGGTTAGGTACAGTCATGCAACGATTGTGCTTTTTTCGCAAATGCGCTTTTGTCAAATCACCCCCCGTTTGGCGAAGTTGGCTGTTTTTGTTAGGAAGAATTGGTCTTCAGAGTTCGCAACGAGCCAGGTTAGCAGGCAATATTAACTAAATATGCAGGTTTAAAAATATAGAGTTGTGTATTGATTTTAAGAAAAGCATTGATGTTTATGGTTAGATACACATTGGAGCAAGACAGTTATTTTTCGCGAATACCCACCGCATCGATTAAATGCAATGCAGGACACTCTAGATAAACTAGTAATATCATCAACCATGTGTAGTTAACTAGTGATTATGATTGATTGATAGTTTTTTTTATAAGATACGTTTAATGCTAGCTAGCAACTTACCTTGGCTTCTTACTGCATTCGTGTAACAGGTAGTCTCCTTGTGGAGTGCAATCCCCGACCTGAGAAGGTAAAAATCTGTCATTCTGCCCCTGAACAAGGCAGTTAACCCACTGTTCCTAGGCCGTCATAGAAAATAAGAATGTGTTCTTAACTGACTTGCCTAGTGAAATAAAGGATAAATAAAGGTGTAAAAAAAATAAAAAAATAAAAAGTCAAAATCGGTGTCCAAAAACACCGATTTCCAATTGTTATGAAAACTTGAAATCGGCCCAATTAATCGGCCATTCCGATTAATCGGCTGACCTCTAGCACAGGACCTAGTCCGCTTCTATGACAGATACACGTAGCTCAATCTCTTTGCTGGGCTGTTTATTTAGATTCTGATCTTTGAGCCCTTTACCCTCTCCAGCGTATCACAGTAACCAAATAGAGGGTCCATGCTGCTAGCCTTGGTCCTGTGTTGAAAAAGGTGACATATGGAGGGGGGTTGTAATAGTGGCCAGATGTGTTGGTTTATGGATCAGTGATGCCAGCTTCCTTGATATTTGCCTCAAGTCGGTAATCAGTCCCTCCAGGATTTCGCAGGGATTTTTTGTGTTATTTGCAATCTGGAAATATGCAATGATTTTGTCCAATTTGTAGGGAAAATGTGCAGATGAGGGAAAAAGTTTGTTGAAGTGTGGCTTGATTTAACCATATTATGCGGTAAATGTGCAATGATTGCTTGGTTGAATTTTGGAGCCATCTTTTCGCACTGCAGTGATGGGTGAGTTTTATGCACTAATATTGCGATGATTTTGTTGTTTTATGCAGAACAAGTACGGTGATTAGTCAAATTTGCCAGCCCTTGCATAATATGCAGGGAATTGTGGATTTAGCACAAAAACATGTTCTCCCAGAATCTCCGAACCCTGAAAGGGACTGAGTAATTTGTTACAAATACTATGCACATAGACACAAAATATATCAGGGCATTGGCCCAATATTATCAAGATCCAGTCTTTGACTCTGAATCACCACTACTCATATAAATCCACTGTAAATCCCTTTTTTTCTTTGGGAATGTGCTGTTGTTTGTGATTATTCCAGTCTGAGCCCTGGTCCAGCCAGCTGACATTCCCTGGGCTGATCTTCTGTGATCTAAATCAGTTGGACACACCAATGGGCTAAATTCACTTAATGGCCATGTTTGGCTTAGCGCTCTGGCTCTCTGTGTTCCACTCACTGTGTCTGGGTGTGAGCTCTTCTCGGCTCTGCTCTGTCTGCTGGAAGTTTTTAAACCTTTTACACCCAATTTATGCAGATATGCTGATAATTGTACTGTAGTATTTCAACACTGTGTCAGTCTGATCAATGTTTATTTACAGCTGCAAAAAAGATTATATAGTTGGCCTAATTCATTTGACATTAACATTAATGCTGTAAATAATAGCTTGCGATTTATTGTGGGATTTTTTTGCATCAGTGCTGTGTGACTGCTTTTGTGTGAAAAGCAGCATTCCAAAACACAAACTGCATATACTGAACAAAAATATAAAAGCAAAACGTAAAGTGTTGGTCCCATGTTTCGTGTGCTGAAATAAAACATCCCCGAAATGTTTCATACGCATAAGCTTATTTCTCTCAAATTGTATGCACACATTTGTTTACATCCCTGCTAGTGAACATTTCTCCTTTGCCAAGATAATCCATCCACCTGACAGGTGTGGCATATCAAGAACCTGATTAAACAGCATGATCATTACACATGTGCACCTTGTGCTGGGGACAATAAAAGGACACTCTAAAATGTGCAGTTTTGTCACACAACACAATGTCACAGATGTCTCAAGTTTTGAAGAAGAGTGTCCTTGGCATGCTAACTGCAGGAATGTCCACCAGATAATTTAATGTTCATTTCTCTAAGCTGCCTCCAATATTGTTATAGAGATTTTGGCAGTACATCCTCACTGGAGAAGTGTGCTCTTCACGGATGAATCCCGGTTTCAACTGTACCGGGCGGATGGCAGACAGTGTGTATGGAGTCTTGTGAATATCTGAAAATATCCTAGTTCTTCCATGGCCTGCATACTCACCAGATGTCTATGTCACCCATTGAGGATGTTTGGGATGCTATGCTCTGGATCGACCAGTTCCCTACAATATCCAGCAACTTCGCACAGCCATTGAAGAGGAGTGGGACAACATTCCACAGGCCACATTCCATTCAACAACCTGATCAACCTTTTTTTATTAAGGTACAGTTTATTAAGGTAAAGTCGGAAGTTTACATACACCTTAGCCAACTGCATTTAAACTGTTTTTCACAATTCCTGAAATTTAATCCTAGTAAAAATCCCCTGTCTTAGGTCAGTTAGGATCACAACTGTATTTTAAGAATATTTAAGAATATGAGGATACTGGTGTGCAAAAGAGCAAACTTTAAAAAAAAATAAATTCTAATATGGGGATGAGGTAGGTAGTTGGTTGGATGGGCTATTTACAGATGGGCTGTGTACAGCTGCAGTGATCGGTAAGCTGCTCTGACAGCCGATGCTTGAAGTCAGTGAGGGAGATATGTCTCCAACTTCAGTGATTTTTGCAATTCGTTCAAGTCATTGGCAGCAGAAAATTGGAAGGAAAGGTGACCAAAGCAGGTGTTGGCTTTGGGGATGACCAGTGAAATGTACCTGCTGGAGCACGTGCTACGGGTGGGTGTTGCTATGGTGACCAGAGAGCTGAGATAAGGCGGAGCTTTACTTAGCAAAGACTTATAGATGACCTGGAGCCAGTGGGTTTGGCGACGAATAATGAAGCGAGGACCAACCAACGAGAGCATACAGGTCGCAATGGTGGGTAGTGTTTTGGGCTTTGGTGACAAAACAGATGGTACTCTGATAGACTGCCTCCAATTTGCTGAGTAGAGTGTTGGATGCTATTTTGTAAATGACATCGCCGAAGTCAAGGATCGGCAGGGTAGTCAGTTTTACGAGGGTATGTTTGGCAGCATGAGTGAAGGAGGTTTTGTTTGCGAAATAGGAAGCCAACTCTAGATTTAATTTTGGATTGGAGATGCTTAATATGAGTCTGGAAGGAGAGTTTACAGTTTAGCCAGACACCTAGGTATTTATAGTTGTCCACATATTCTAAGTCAGGACCGTCCAGAGTAGTGACTCTAGGTGGGCGGGCGGGTGCGTTCAGCGATCGGTTGAAGAGCATGCATTTAGTTTTACTAGCGTTTAAGAGCAGTTGGAGGCCACGGAAGGAGTGTTGTATGGCATTGAAGCTCGTTTGGCGGTTTGTTTTACACAGTGTCCAAAGAAGGGCCAGATGTATATAGATTGGTGTCATTTGTATAGAGGTGGATCAAAGAATCACCCACAGCAAGAGCGACATCATTGATATATACAGAGAAAAGAGTCGGCCCGAGAATTGAACCCTCTGGCACCCCCATCGAGTCTGCCAGAGGTCCGGACAACAGGCCCTCCGATTTGACACACTGAACACTATCTGAGAAGTTATGTCGATATAGGATTAGCTTTACTCTGGATTCAGATACTTTTGTACCTGTTTCCTCCAGCATCTTCACATGGTCCTTTGCTGTTGTTCTGGGATTGATCTGCACTTTTCGCACCAAAGTACGTTCATCTTTAGGAGACAGAACGCATCTCCTTCCTGAGTGGTATGACGGTTACGTGGTCCCATGGTGTTTATACTTGCATACTATTGTTTGTACAGACGAAGGTAGTGCCGTCAGCCGTTTGGAAATTGCTCCCAAGAATGAACCAGACTTGCGGAGGTTTGCAATTTTTTTCTGAGGTCTTGGATGATTTCTTTTGATTTTCCCATGATGTCAAACAAAGAGGCACTGAGTTTGAAGGTAGGCCTTGAAATACATCCACAGGTACACTTCCAATTGACTCAAATTATTAATTTTCCAAGCAGTTTAAAGGCACTGTCAACTTAGCGTATGTACATTTCTGACCCACTGGAATTGTGACGCAGTGAATGATAAGTGAAATAATCTGTCTGTAAACAATTGTTGGAAAATGTACTTGTCATGCACGAAGTAGATACTATACTCAATACTATAGTTTGTTAATTAACAATACATTTGTGGAGTGGTTGAAAAAATAGTTTTAATGACTCAAACCTAAGTGTATGTTAACTTCCAACTTCAACTGTATCTGTGACCAACAGATGCAAATCTGTATTCCCAGTCATTTGAAATCCATAGATTTATTTATTTCAATTGAGTGAGTTCCTTATAAAATCTTTCACATTTTTCCATGTTGCGTTTATATTTTTGTTCAGTGTATAACACTTCCATTCAGAGATTGAGGGAAGTGGTGTTAAATGCCAGAGTGCCCTTGCATTGAGAAAAAGGCTATTGAACATTTACAACTGTCCTGCAAATGTGATTGCCTGAGTTCTGTTGCTGTGGTATGATTTCATTGCATCCCCCCTAGCGTCTAGATAGAGGTGATAACCTCATTTCTCCAGGTAGAGTGCTGAGCCGCAAAATTTCAGATTCCTGCAATAAATTGCATTTTTTTCACTATGAAAAAGCCCGGGAGAAGAAAATGGGAATGTGGAGGCTCCTGTTTTTGTTACTTGGCCACCCACAATTCCTGGCCTCACACAACAATCAGGGTGGAAGGAGGCACAGTGGTACCAGAAACACTCGGCTACAATAAATCTCTTCATCCATTTACTTTGTGTCTTGAGTCTGTGTGCGTGTGTGCGTGCTCACAGGGTTTAAAGGGTGGATTTATGTTATCAGGAAACGAGATGAAAAGGAGGAACACATTACATGCTAAGATGGGAAACCCTTGGCCCAATGGGATGAGATGAGACCTAAACAGACTTTAGAAGCGTTATATATTCCACGCTTTACGATCCAGTTTCTCCAGAGACCATTGTTAGGGGTAGGGAGGATAACGTGGATCACTCTGCAATGTCATATTTTTTGAGGATTGGCTTTTTCATTGGATTCAACCTCGTAGTTTTCATGGGGAAACTTGATCCAGTAAACATTTGCATCTACACCCAGGCAAAGGTGGCATACCAATGTTGTTGTTTTTACCCACATGGTCCATGGTCTTCTTCTTTTTTTTATTGAATATTTAAAACATACAATATACTTGCAGTGAAGCCGATCAACATCTACATCACATTAGACATCTAACAGACTCGCATCCAGAGCGACAAACAGAAGCAACCAGGGTCAACGCCCTGCTCAAGGACAACAAAAATTATAACAGCAAGGCCAACTGAATATGTTTGAGTGCATGCATGGCACTATTTACATGTGTTTGTGTCCGTGTATGCGCACATGTGTGCATTTGAATGAGAGTGTGTGTATAAGCATGTGTACAAACATCTGCACGGCATCAGCCTCAGGCTAACCGGCATTAGCTGTAAAAACACTGCCCCTCAGTGTCATTCAAACGTACTTTTTTAAATGTTTTATTTTGACTATATTTTTTATACTTTAATCTTTGACCATCAATCTATCCCCGCCCAGCTACTCCAACTCCCACTTGTCTCCAATTCCACATCCCAACCCTCAGCTTCCCTCAGCCCATCCCACCTATCTCTTCTGGCCACCCTCTTTTGATTTCTACGCACCATATATCTTTCAACTATGCTGTGATGTTTAACATACAATTTCAATCTATCTAATGGAATAGAATCCACACATTGCGAGTTGAAGACAAATACTTTAACTAAGAGTATTAGTAATTGACTGACCCGGTCTCTCCAGATCTCCCAACAGCATTATTTCTAGGGTCAATTTTAGATCAATGTTATGCATTTTCAGCCATTCCTGAACCTGAGACCAGTAACAGTATACAAAAATAAATGGTCTGTCATGCCCTGATCTGTTTCACCTGTCCTTGTGCTTGTCTCCACCCCCCTGCAGGTGTCACTCATGTTCCCCATTATCCCCTCTGTATTTACACTTGCGTTTTCTGTCTGTCTGTTGCCAGTTCGTCTTGTTTGTTCAAGCCTACCAGCGTTTTCTCTCAGTTCCTGTTTTTCCCTAGTCTCTTTTTCTTGTCAATGATTTTTGACCATTGCCTGTCCTGACACTGTACCCGCCGCCTGACCACTGCCTGTCTCTGACCCTGAGCCTGCCTTCCGTCCTGTACCTTTGCTTCACCTCTGGATTACCGAACTCTGCCTGACCTGACCTTGAGCCTGCCTGCTGTCCTGTACCTTGGTCTCTGCTCTGGATTATCGACCCCCTCCTGCCTTGACCTGTCGTTTGCCTGCCCCTGTGGTTACAATAAACATTGTTACTTCACACAGTCTGCACTTGGGTCTTACCTTGATTCCTGCTATGGTCTATTGATTCTGTATCCTCACAACAAAATCTGCAGCGCGTCGATGATTGTATGCCCCAAATATTCAATATTTTGTTGTTGGCAAGAATTCTATATAATAATTTTACCTGAAAAGCAAGAAGTCTTGAAGCTTGCATCATTTTATATATCATCTCAGCTATGGGCTTAAAGAGTGGCGCAGCGGTCTAAGGCACTGCATCTCAGTGCTTGAGGCATCACTACAGACACCCTTGTTCGAATCCAGGCTGCATCACAACCAGCTGTGATTGGGAGTCCCATAGGGCGGCGCACAAGTGCCCCAGCGTCGTCTGGGTTTGGCCGGTGTAGGCTGACATTGTAAATAAGAATTTGTTCTTATAGTGCCTTGCAAAAGTATTCATCCACTTGGCATTTTTCCTATTTTGTTGCATTACAACCTGTAATTTAAATGGATTTTTATTTGGATTTCATGTTATGGATATTGTTAATGGGATTTATCTGTTAATTGAATGATTAGAATAAGTCACCCTGAAACCATATAATTGTATGGAATTGATTAGAATGTATACAATTATAATCAATAAATGCGTAGTTCTAGTCAGAATTAGGGTAAAACAATATAGCTAATGATTATGTCTTTATAGTATCTTAAAAACAGACTGTCTGAGCAGAATTCGGCGCCAACCATGGCTGGGGCCACTGAGAGTATGGGGAGTAAGTCTTGCGGACTATCTAATCTTTGTCGGCTGGGTAGCAGGACATTGTGTGCTGATGTTAGTGTGAATGCATGTGCATGAGGAGCCAGTATAAAATTAATTGCTTTGTACAATAGGGGAGCACTCGTAAATAAACTTTCTGACTATCGTAGCTGGGCCTCTGTCTGATTAATTTCAACCTGTTTCTTACAAATTCTGGGATTCAGGCTGAGTAATGAATTGAATTGGGTTTATGAACATTGAGAACATAATTCTTGTTACAGACATACACAAAATAGTCCAAATTGGTGAAATGAAATGTTAAAAAATTACTTGTTTCAAAAAATGCAAAAAAACTCTAAACGGAAAAGTGGTTCGTCCATATGTTTGTTATGAAGCCCCGAAATAAGATCTTAGATTTCTAATCCACTAATGTTATTGCATCTGATTTTAATAGCTAGCATTTTGGTGGCCAAATGAATAGATATGGTGACAGCTGACACCTTTGTTTAATTCCTCTTGACAATTCAGACCTCTCTGAGAAGTAGTCGATATTTGCTATTTTATACCTGGAGTTGCTATACATTACTTTTACCCATTTTATAAGAGAATCACCGAAATTTAAAAAAATCCAGTCTTACTTTGTCAATGGCGTTTCAAAATCCGCTCTAAATACCAGGCCTGGCTACTTAGATATTACATGATGTTCTATTATTTCTAGTAGTTGTCGTATATACTCTCCAATGTATCGTCCATGAAAAAACCTGCCTGATCAGGAAGAACAATACCTGGGAAAACCTTTTAAATTCTGAGTGCTATGCATTTCACTAGTCATTTTGCACCACACCATTGAAGTGTAAGAGGTCTCCATTTTTTTTAATAGATAGACTGGATCTTTATATTTGCCATCTGGGTCTTGTTTTAATAAAAGTGAAATCAGACCTTCCTGCTGAGTAACTGAAAGAAAAACCTTTCTGTAGGAGTAGTTAAAACAGCTAACAACGGAGCTTTGAGTATATCAAAAAAGGCTTGATATACTTCTACCGGTATGCCATCAAGCCCTGGGGTTTTTCCAGACTAAAAAGATTTGAGTTATTCCTCTGTAATTTGGCCTTCACACTGACCTTTCTGTACATTTGTTAATAAAAATAAATAATATTTGGAAAGACTTCCTTACGGTAATCGCCATTCAGTGGGTGGGGATAAGATGGAAAAGAGAACATCTGCTTAAAATATTTAGCTTCCTCTTCAGTAATGAGTTTCTGCAAAATATTTTTGTTCCCATTCCTGTGTTGGAGATTCAGGAAGAATTTGGTGCTTTTTTTCCATATTCCATCCAGTTTGCTTAATTTTTGTAATAGATTACATTAGATTATTCTTGAATAAGTTCCTCCAGTTATTTTTGTTTTTCCTCTAACTTATTTTGTATTTCTGTAGTATCATTTTTATTGATATTTACCTGTACTATTAGTTCATGTATTTCCCTTGTTAGTCTTGTCTCTAGCCAGAAACTGCTTTGTTATTATTGATGAATATTGAATTGAATGACCTCTGAATGTACATTTAAAGGTATCTCAAACAATAAGGGGATTTGCTCCAGTAAACTGATTAAATGTCCAATATCCCGGTCCACATGGAAATTCTACAAGAGTTATGTGAAGACCAATTAGATGATGATCCACAAATGTCTTGTTAATTAACAAATTATAGTTTTGGCAAGTTGGTTAGGACATGACACAAGACATTTTTCCAACAATTGTTTACAGACAGATTATTTCACTTATAATTCACCGTATCACAATTCCAGTGGGTCAGAAGTTTACATACACTAAGTTGACTGTGCCTTTAAACAGCTTGGAAAATTCCAGCAAATTTCATGGCGTTAGAAGCTTCTGATAGGCTTGACTCAATTGACATAATTTGAGTCAATTGGAGGTGTACCTGTGGATATATTTCAAGGCCTGCCTTCAAACTCAGTGCCTCTCTCATTGACATCATGGGAAAATAAAAGACCTAAAAAAATAATTGTAGACCTCCACAAGTCTGGTTCATCCTTGGGAACAATTCCCAAACGCCCGAAGGTACCACGTTCATCTATACAAACAGTAGTGCGCAAGTATAAATACCATGGGACCACGTAGCGGTCATACCTCGCAGGAAAGAGTTGCGTTCTGTCTCCTAAAGATTAAGGTACTTTGGTGCGAAAAGTGCAAATCAATCCCAGAACAACAGCGTGTGAAGATGCTGGAGGGAACATTTATAAAAGTATCTATATCCACAGTAAAACGAGTCCTATATCGACATAACCTGAAAGGTCGCTCAGCAAGGAAGAAGCCACTGCTCCAAAACCGCCATAAAAAAGCCAGACCACGGTTTGACACTGCACATGGGGACAAAGATCGTACTTTTTGGAGAAATGTCCTCTGGTCTGTTGAAACAAAAATGGAACTGTTTGGCCATAATGACCATCGTTATGTTGGGAGGAAATAGGGGAAGGCTTGCAAGCCGAAGAACACCATACCAACCGTGAAGCACAGGGGCGGCAGCATCATGTTGTGGGGGTGCTTTGCTGCTGGAAGGGCTGGTGCACTTCACAAAATAGAAAAAAATAGAATGGCATCATGAGGGTGGAAAATTATGTGGATATATTGAAGCAACATCTCAAGACATCAGTCAGGAAGTTAAAGTTTGGTCGCAAATGGGTCCTCCAAATGGACAATGACCCCAGGCACACTTCCAAAGTTGTGGCAAAATGGCCTATTTATTTATTTTTATTTTACTAGGCAAGTCAGTTAAGAACAAATTCTTATTTTCAATGACGGCCTAGGAACAGTGGTTAACTGCCTGTTCTGATTTTGTACCTTGTCAGCTCGGGGATTTGAACTTGCAACGTTTCGGTTACTAGTCCAATGCTCTAACCACTAGGCTACCCTGCCGCCCCAAACAAATGGAAGAAGGTACTCTGTTTAGATGAGACTAAAATTGAGCTTTTTGGCCATCAATGAAAACGCTATGTCTGACACAAATCCAATACCTCTCATCACCCCGAGAACACCACCCCCACAAGTGAAGCATGGTGGTGGCAGCATCATGCTGTGGGTATGTTTTTTTTTATCAGCAGGAACTGGGAAACTGGTCAGAATTAAGTAATGATGGATGGTTCTAAATACAGGGAAATGCTTGAGGGAAATCTGTTTCAGAGAGATTTCAAGACAACACAGTCAAGGTATTGTAGTGGCCATCACAAAGCCCCGACCTCAGTCCTATAGAAAGTTTGTGGGCAGAACTGAAAAAGCTTGTGTGAGCAAGGAGACCTACAAACCTGACCCAGCTCTGTCAGGAGGAATGGGCCAAAATTCACCCAACTTATTCTGGGAAACTTGTGGAAGGCTACCTGAAACGTTTCACTGCACTGAGGCTAGGTAACACGGTCACCACCGATAAATCCATGATTATCGAAAACTTCAATAAGCATTTCTCAACGGCTGGCCCTGCCTTCCGCCTGGCTACCCCAACCTCGGCCAACAGAGAACACCACCCCCACAAGTGAAGCATGGTGGTGGCAGCATCATGCTGTGGGTATGTTTTTTTTTATCAGTAGGAACTGGGAAACTGGTCAGAATTAAGTAATGATGGATGGTGCTAAATACAGGGAAATGCTTGAGGGAAATCTGTTTCAGAGAGATTTCAAGACAACACAGTCAAGGTATTGTAGTGGCCATCACAAAGCCCCGACCTCAGTCCTATAGAAAGTTTGTGGGCAGAACTGAAAAAGCTTGTGTGAGCAAGGAGACCTACAAACCTGACCCAGCTCTGTCAGGAGGAATGGGCCAAAATTCACCCAACTTATTCTGGGAAACTTGTGGAAGGCTACCTGAAACGTTTCACTGCACTGAGGCTAGGTAACACGGTCACCACCGATAAATCCATGATTATCGAAAACTTCAATAAGCATTTCTCAACGGCTGGCCCTGCCTTCCGCCTGGCTACCCCAACCTCGGCCAACAGCTCCGCCCCCCCGCAGCTCCTCGCCCAAGCCTCTCCAGGTTCTCCTTTACCCAAATCCAGATAGCAGATGTTCGGAAAGAGCTGCAAAACCTGGACCCGTACAAATCAGCTGGGCTTGACAATCTGGACCCTCTATTTCTGAAACTATCCGCCGCCATTGTCGCAACCCCTATTACCAACCTGTTCAACCTCTCTTTCATATCGTATGAGATCCCCAAGGATTGGAAAGCTGCCGCAGTCATCCCCCTCTTCAAAGGGGGAGACACCCTGGACCCAAACTGTTACAGACCTATATCCATCCTGCCCTGCCTATCTAAGGTCTTCGAAAGCCAAGTCAACAAACAGGTCACTGACCATCTCGAATCCCACCGTACCTTCTCCGCTGTGCAATCTCGTTTCCGAGCCGGTCACGGGTGCACCTCAGCCACACTCAAGGTACTAAACGATATCATAACCGCCATCGATAAAAGACAGTACTGTGCAGCCGTCTTCATCGACCTTGCCAAGGCTTTCGACTCTGTCAATCACCATATTCTTATCGGCAGACTCAGTAGCCTCGGTTTTTCGGATGACTGCGTTGCCTGGTTCACCAATTACTTTGCAGACAGAGTTCAGTGTGTCAAATCGGAGGGCATGCTGTCCGGTCCTCTGGCAGTCTCTATGGGGGTGCCACAGGGTTCAATTCTCGGGCAGACTCTTTTCTCTGTATATATCAATGATGTTGCTCTTGCTGCGGGCGATTCCCTGATCCACCTCTACGCAGACGACACCATTCTATATACTTTCGGCCCGTCATTGGACACTGTGCTATCTAACCTCCAAACGAGCTTCAATGCCATACAACACTCCTTCCGTGGCCTCCAACTGCTCTTAAATGCTAGTAAAACCAAATGCATGCTTTTCAACCGAACGCTGCCTGCACCCGCATGCCCGACTAGCATCACCACCCTGGATGGTTCCGACCTTGAATATGTGGACATCTATAAGTACCTAGGTGTCTGGCTAGACTGCAAACTCTCCTTCCAGACTCATATCAAACATCTCCAATCGAAAATCAAATCAAGAGTCGGCTTTCTATTCCGCAACAAAGCCTCCTTCACTCACGCCGCCAAGCTTACCCTAGTAAAACTGACTATCCTACCGATCCTCGACTTCGGTGATGTCATCTACAAAATGGCTTCCAACACTCTACTCAGCAAACTGGATGCAGTCTATCACAGTGCCATCCGTTTTGTCACTAAAGCACCTTATACCACCCACCACTGCGACTTGTATGCTCTAGTCGGCTGGCCCTCGCTACATATTCGTCGCCAGACCCACTGGCTCCAGGTCATCTACAAGTCCATGCTAGGTAAAGCTCCGCCTTATCTCAGTTCACTGGTCACGATGGCAACACCCATCTGTAGCACGCGCTCCAGCAGGTGTATCTCACTGATCATCCCTAAAGCCAACACCTCATTTGGCCGCCTTTCGTTCCAGTACTCTGCTGCCTGTGACTGGAACGAATTGCAAAAATCGCTGAAGTTGGAGACTTTTATCTCCCTCACCAACTTCAAACATCAGCTATCTGAGCAGCTAACCGATCGCTGCAGCTGTACATAGTCTATTGGTAAATAGCCCACCCATTTTCACCTACCTCATCCCCATACTGTTTTTATTTATTTACTTTTCTGCTCTTTTGCACAACAATATCTCTACCTGTACATGACCATCTGATCATTTATCACTCCAGTGTTAATCTGCAAAATTGTAATTGTTCGCCTACCTCCTCATGCCTTTTGCACACATTGTATATAGACTCCCCCTTTTTTTTCTACTGTGTTATTGACTTGTTAATTGTTTACTCCATGTGTAACTCTGTGTTGTCTGTTCACACTGCTATGCTTTATCTTGGCCAGGTCGCAGTTGCAAATGAGAACTTGTTCTCAACTAGCCTACCTGGTTAAATAAAGGTGAAATAAATAAAATAAAATAAACCCAAGTTCAACAATTTAAAAGGCAATGCTACGAAATACTAATTGAGTGCATGTAAACTTCTGACCCACTGGGAATGTGAATAAATAAATAAAAGCTGAAATAAATCATTCTCTCAACGTTTTTATTCTGACATTTCACATTAAAATAAAGTGGTGATCCTCACTGACCTAAGACATGGAATTTTTACTTGGATTAAATGTCAGGAATTGTGAAACTGAGTTTAAATGTATTTGGCTAAGGTGTATGTAAACTTCCGACTTCAACTGTATATCTCACAAGGTTGAGTTTTATTGGTCTCAAAATATCCACTATTCTAATGTGTCCATAATATTTGTGATAGTGATGATAGTTTGAAAGTCATGATGATAGTTTGTAGAGTGATTTAGTTTACGATCCATTGAGGTACTTAACACTGTTATAGTCTCCCACCATAATGATTTGATAATTTGTTGCCTGTACAGTGCCTTGCAAAATATTCACCCACTTGGCATTTAAAAAAAAAATTGCATTACAACCTGTAATTTAAATAGATTTTTATTTGAATTTCATGTAATGAACATACACAAAATAGTCCAAATTGGTGAAGTGTAATGGAAAAAGTGACTTGAATTCAACGAAATAGAAAACGGAAAAGTTGTGTGTGCATATGTATTCACCCCCTTTGCTATGAAGCCCCTAAATAAAATCTGGTGCAACCAATTACCTTCAGGAGTCACATAATTAGTTAAATAAAGTCCAACTATGTGCAATCTAAGTGTCACGTGATCTGTCACATGTTCTGAAAGGCCCCAGAGTCTGCAACACCACTAAGCATGGGGCACCATCAAGCAAGCGGCACCATGAAGACCTAGCAGCTCTCCAAACAGGTCAGGGACAAAGTTGTGAAGAAAGTACAGATCAGGGTTGGGTTATAAAAAATTATCTGAAACTTTGAACATCCCTCGGAGCACCATTAAATTAATTATTAAAAAATGGAAAGAATATGGCACCACAACAAACCTGCCAAGAGAGTGCCGCCCACAAACTCACAGACCAGGCAAGGAGGGCATTAGTCAGAGAGGCAACAAAGACAACCCTGAAGGAGCTACAAAGATCCACAACGGAGATTGGAGTGTCTGTCTATAGGACCACTTTAAGCCGTACACTCCACAGAGCTGGGCTTACGGAAGAGTGGCCAGAAAAAAAGCCATTGCTTAAAGAAAAAAGTAAGCAAACACGTTTGGTGTTCGCCGAAAGGCATGTGGAAGATTCCCCAAACAAATGGAAGAAGGTACTCTGTTTAGATGAGACTAAAATTGAGCTTTTTGGCCATCAAGGAAAACGCTATGTCTGACACAAATCCAATACCTCTCATCACCCCGAGAACACCACCCCCACAAGTGAAGCATGGTGGTGGCAGCATCATGCTGTGGGTATGTTTTTTTTATCAGCAGGAACTGGGAAACTGGTCAGAATTGAAGTAATGATGGATGGTGCTAAATACAGGGAAATGCTTGAGGGAAATCTGTTTCAGAGAGATTTCAAGAGATTTGCGACTGGGACGGAGGTTCACCTTCCAGCAGGACAATGACCCTAAGCATACTGCTAAAGCAACACTCGAGTGATTTAAGGGGAAACATTTAAATGTCTTGGAATGGCCTAGTCAAAGCCCAGACTTCAATCCAATTGAGAATCTGGGGTATGACTTAAAGATTGCTGTACACCAGCGAAACCCATCCAACTTGAAGAAGTTGGAGCAGTTGTGCCTTGAAGTATGGGCAAAAATCTCAGTGTCTTGATGTGCCAAGCTTATGCAGACATACTGCAAGAGACTTGCAACTATAATTGCTGCAAAAGGTGGCTCTACAAAGTGTTGACTTTGGGGGGGGTGAATAGTATGCATGCTCAAGTTTTCTGTTTTTTTTTGTGTTATTTGTTGTATGTTTTACAATTTAAAAAATATTTAGCGTCTTAAAAGTGTTAGTCATGTTGTGTAAATCAAATTATACAACCCCCCCCAAAATATATTTTAATTCCAGGTTATAAGGCAACAAAATAGGAAAAATGTCAAGGGGGGTAAATACTTTCGCAATTCACTGTAAGTTCAATGAATTGGTATACATATTTTAGAAGAAGTATGGATCATCCTGATTTGAAACATATAGATTAATGAGCCAAATCTATTTTTCTTCCAGTTTCACATTAAAAAATATCCACCATGGTCCTCTTCTTGTTACTGTAGTTAGATCTCTCGGCAGGTTCTAGTATAGCATATGGATAGGATGAGGAGAGTGTGGAGGTGTCTCTAACACTGTTAGTTTTGATTGCATTTTCAGGCAAGGGAAGGCAGTTAGTCTGCCAATTACGGTTTGTCCTCCCTTTTCCTTTTAGCTCACTAATTCCACCAACCTTCCAGTCACCTTCTGCTTCCCCAGGCTGTGTGTGGAGGAGTGTAATAGCCTTGGCGTGTGTCTGTGTGTTGTGAGTCTGCCTGGCTGGCCCACTCCCGGGCTGGCTGCCTCTCTCTATATATCCCCTCCCCCTCCCCTGACACGCACCTTCTCCGGCTGTCCCTTCCCCCCACGTTGGCCCTCTGAAGTTGGAGCTAATTAGGCTTGGCGTGAGACTTCGCCATCCTGTGCAACGCCCCATCTCCTGACTCCTCCGCTCCTTTCAAGGTCCTAATAATGAAGTGACAACATGGCCTGTAATGGCCAATAGTCACAGAGAGAGGAGCAGAGCCAGGCTGCAGAGAGAGGATTCTACTGTACCATAATGATCCAAAGCCAGCCAGTGCTGTACTCCACTGAGAACACATTTTACTCTCCTCATCCTCCTCCTTCTCTTCCTCCTACTGCCTTTTGTGATTGAGGTATAAAAAAAAGGGTAATTGTTTGCTTCTGTTCTTGGCCCAACAATGTGGCCGGCTGATGCATGAAGTGCTTTGTATGTGTTTGTGGATTGGCAGGACTTTGTCAGTAAAGCTGTGGATCTTTAGGAGTGTGGTGCAGAGTGGACCTCCCTGGTATGGGTCTATGTGGGGGTTAGTTAATTCTGGAGTCTGGTCCCATTCTGGAGCAGAGACTCCTATAACAGACTAAATGAATGTGCTGATTTGGTTTTGTTCATGATGCCAGCTGTTCCCTAGTGTGTTTGGGGAGTAGGTATGAAGGAGGCAGAGTCACTCACGCCATTCTCCATGAGATCCATGTGATAATTTTAAACATATTTTGAAGCTATACACTGTTTTACAAAGTCTCAAATGATATTTGAGCAAATATATTATTGGTTATGATGCGGTAATATAGTGGTAATAATCCAATAACATATCTATAAAATATGCTCTTAAAGAATAAATAGGTATTTCGTTATTGGACATGAACATTGAACCACAGTTAATATTGCAGTTTGTACCTGCATGGTAGCCAATAAACTGCTAATGAAACTGCTTAGATGAATTAAGGATCACACTTGTAATCGTTCGCAACAGAGTTAGTACTTTCTGAAATTATGCCCAAATGGTCAATTCACTCAGGCTTGTATGCCAAATAACATGGACCACTAGCACAATATCAGTGGGAGCTTTGTATTGGTTAACTTCACATTACAGCTTGTATGATAGTATTGTTTAATTGATTATTACTAATCAGGGATCGAATGTTGAGGATAAATCTGTTAGCTTGATGTCTTGGTTAACTAAGCTTTCAGTCCTGGAGGGCTGTGATAGCTTGACATAGACAGAAGTCCGCTGTGTGTGTCTACCATAGCATGGCCTTGTGTTGGTGTGCTGTATGATCCTTTCCATGTCCAAATCTGTAGGTGGCCCACTTTAGGACACCCATTGTTGTGCATGCATGCGCCAGAATGCAACTAACAACAGCCTCTGGTCATTATTTAGTTTGTTTATCCAAAAACGATCCAAGTTAAATGGCAAACTAATTGTTTTGATGTGTCGTTTGATCAAGATGATCAAACAAAACATTTTCTCGGGGCAGATTCTACTCTGTGGTAGATTCATAGTTGTTGCCTGCTGTTTGTTATTTATTATTTTTTTTCCATTTTACACAGGTGTATGGAGCTGTTGCAATTGATGTGTTTTTATGCCTGCCACGGAGAGACACAGGAGATTCTCTACATCACTGTCATGCCGTTGGATTAGGTTAAGCTGTGCCAAAAAGTGCAGTTGGATTGGGGTCATTCTATGTGACAGCTGTGGTCAGGATGTCTGGGCCCTGAAAGGCACCTACAGAAATCGATAACCCTCCTCAGCCTTGTACACAACAGCTGCAGGTCTGACTGAGATACCTCTCTGAAAAGCAAGAGTGACATCAATTGCTCTCTCAGATAACAAAAAAAAATGGATTTGTAGTAGCTCCTGGCATTGTTGAGTTTCATTGCTATGGGAGACCAGGGTTGGTTGTAACACTTTTTACTCTAGTGTGAGTTTCTCAGCACCAGTATATCTTACAAGACAATTTTCTACACTAATAGAAAGACCAAAGTATTGAGTGTATAAAACATTAAGATCACTTTCCTAATATTGAGTTGCACCCGCCCTTTTGCTCTCAGAACAGCCTCAACTCATCGGGGCATGGACTCAAAAGTGTTCCACAGGGATGCTGGTCCATGTTGACTCCACTGCTTCCCACAGTTGTGTGAAGTTGGCTGGATGTCATTTGGATGGTGGACCATTCTTGATACACAAGGGAAACTCTTAAGCGCGAAAAACCCAGAAGCGTGGCAGTTCTTGACACAAACCGGTGTGCCTGGCACCTACTACCATAGCCTGTTCAAAGGCATTTCCATGTTTTTCTTGCCCATTCACCCTCTGAATGGCACACATGCACAATCCATATCTCAGTTGTCTCAAGGCTTAAAATCCTTCTTTAACCTGTCTCCTCCCCTTCATCTACACTGATTTGAAGTGCATTTAACAGGTGACATCAATAAGGGATCATAGCTTTTAACTGGATTCACCTGGTCAGTCTTAGAAAGAGCAGGTGTCCTTAATATTTTGAATACTCAGTATATACATAATGCAGTTTAGACTTTGAGTGCTAAGATTACTCACAGATGTATTTAGAACACCTACATTCTAAATTGTACAGTTCTACATTGTTTATACATAGGCCAGGCTTTCTGTTGAAAGGGGAGTTGATAGGGACAACCAATTGTGATAACAATCCCCACTTTTTCATGTATACTCACATAATGCAAACATTTATCAAGAAAACACCAATAAATATATATTTTTACTTTCACCTATGAAAAACGTATATTCCCCTAACCTCAATGTTTTGTCATGCCGACATGAATTGTCCAAGATGAGTTCTTTCAAAGAATTCACACATCATAAAATGATTACACAGCACCCTCTAAATTGGAAGTAATAAGCACTGTGACAACCAACCCGTGAGACAACCAATCCCGGACTCCGGTAGTGTGGGGGTACAGTATCTTATCTGAAGGGAAATCAGTTTATACTTGTCGGCTTCATTCTCAAGTTAAAAGATCCAGTGGAAATATGGCATGCATACAATTAGACACCTCTTTATTTTAGTCTTGTCAAAGAACCTCGTTACTTACACAAAGTACGAGAACTTATGGATGAAATAAGTGAGGCTCATCCAGGTATAATGAACACTGACTAGTAATTTCCAACCATGAATATTCACACTAAGTGCCTCCTGACTGCTAGTACATTTCCAGACCCACCAAAAACTGCATGATTACAACCATCAGATGTGAGTCAGATGTGAGCCTTTCCTAAAGCTAGACTGAAGTGGCTGAATTCCATGTCACTCCAGCTAAAAGCACCTATTTCAAGCACTTCTTCCATACTCTATTCTGGATTGGGAGCAGTGAGTGTTGTGCTGAGGTGTTATCAACAACACATTAGAGACATGGCACGGACATGACAGCTCCCTCGTGTTACAAGGTGGCATCAGACATAAAATCCTTTCAGCAGCTTTCCGCTTCTTCCCTCTCTGCACTGGCATATACAGTCATCTGTAGCCTATGTTTTATCTACTGGATATCATTTCTCAAAATGGATTATCTTCAGAGCTCTAACAGTTGAAGAGATAAACAACTGTGAATCCCAGGGCTAATAAGTGATCATACTGTAGAGGGCTATGAGGGATGCTGGATGCTGGAGTTGGCAAAATGGGACCTGGTTTAATTATGGCTGCATTCGTAATCAATAAAGCTCAGAGACACTTCCTAGTGTCAGCCAGACACTTAGCTCTCTCCATGGTACTCCTCTATCCCTATAGCTGGGCGGCAGTGGCAAAGGCTGCTGTGGGTTTCTTGGCATTCCAATGCCCACGCTACAGGCGGCTTTATCGGTCCACTAATAAAGGACTAGCACTATTTTTGTGGATTTCTTTCTATTTTTAACTGTATATAAATATTGTTTTTTAATTCCGATTTTTCAGGGGGTGCTGTAGCATCCTCAACACCCCTAGTTCCTGCGGCTATGGTATTGTGACAATAGGAATATACAGGAATACAGTTAACTGCTCAACCTTTAATTAAATGGTAAAGAGATTGAACTGTAGTTCTATGAGCCAGCAAGGAGGATTTTCTCTCGATTGTTATCTGGGTCATTGCCAAGGGAAGCAGAGGATGAAGGTACGATAGTTGTCAGATTTTGATCTTCTAAATGCAATGTAATGAACTCTTAACTGCTGAGAGGTATTTTGATAGACTCTTTTTTCAAATATTCCTATTTGCCTTTAGCAGGCTGATTTTATTTCTCTCCGGTGTTACCCCCTTTAAAAAAAGTAATACCGTTCATTGTGGGTGAGTGAGTCTATGCCACTGACCACAGCCGTTTCTGTCTTATTTTTAAAATGAAGGCTTTGTGGGTGTGATGGGTGCCTAATGGTTTCGGGGGTCTTGAGTCCTACAGTAATCAGTTGATTGGAGTATGGAACGTGGTGTGAAAGGATGGGGAAGGGGGATGAGGGGGACTGGTAATGTGCTGACAAGCTGTTAGGCCTTGGAGCCGGAGTTAATGGACAGCTAATATCATGAGTGAACGGTAAAAGTGGAGTCTGATCCGTCGGTGGATGGAAAATCAATAGTCTATTAGAGTCGACAGGGCAGGGGACGCAGTAGAGAGGGGGAAGAGGAAGCCTAGCGCATCGCTGCATCCCTAGTCCAGGCCTCAGCCTCACACTCTGCCAGTCAGCCCCGCTAACCGCTAATGAAGCGGCCTCCGTGCTGCGCTGCCAGACCCTGGCCGGCGAGGACCACAGGATTTAAATGGTAATGAGAAACCAGAGAGGGCCAGCAGTGGATGAAGCTGCTACACCATAAGGCGCGCTGACAGACAATTAAACCTCTTTATCAATGCGGCCCTCTTTTCCCCTCAGATGAATACAAAAAAACTATTCCAAGACAGGCGCGTAACTCTGAGCACCCTGGCAGCATCTTGGCACGGACATCTGCTACTAGCTGGAGGATCACTGCCCCCAGTCCACTTCCATGACTCTGAAGACATCATGCCACTCCTCTTGAAGGGTATCCGGGGGGGAGTTTGTCAAGACGAATACAGCCTCCATATTGAGAATAAACATCTGGTCTGAGACGACGGCCTGCCTGCCTGCCTGCCTGCCTGCCTGCCTGCCTGCCTGCCTGCCTGCCTGCCTGCCTGCCTCCTTGGCTGGTGTGCCTGGCATGTGATGCAGTTCGAAGGCATAAGTGTGGGAGCATGAAGTCACTTAAGCGCCTTCACTTCTCTCACTTTTCTGTCAGGCATCTGTCAGACTTTAGTTCTGTCAGTTTTCTCATATGACAGGGAGAGGGGGAGGACATTAAGTGCAGATAAGGTTAGGAGTGACACGACTGTGACTATCTGTTTCTCATAGAGTAGCTCCCAGACTTCCCAAGAGGACCACTTGTACACACATCTCACATGCGTCTCCACATGGCGCTCACTCCTCCACGGAGCCCCAGAGCATGAGCCTGGCAGGGAAGGGAAGGGACCACTAACGCTGTGTGGGATTGGTGAGTATGCAACAACCTGAGGACTCATACAACTGTTATATAACATGGCCAGACCTTGGCATCACCGCATGTGAGATGTGTGTACAAGTGGCTCAGATGATGAGGGTATGTTAGCCAATGAGGAGGAATTTGTTTGGTCCTTTTTATTTCCATTTTTGTCTCACTAGTTTATCAGTGTTCAGAAGTGGTCCTCTTGGGAGGTCTGGGAGCTACAGAGGACATTACAAAGAGCCACCTATTGCCTCTCAACGCGTCATGGGGACTGCTTTGCCTTGCTGTGGCTGTGGCATGCCGTGTCACAGCGGCTTTGGTGTATCAGCATGATACGTCCCCTGGGCAAAGTGATCCCTCACCTCGTGTGACTCTGTGCTGATTTCACATACAAAAGGAAAAGGGGAAATACAGTGTATAGACAGAAGCTTGGTGGGGGGATGGGAGTTTGTTCCAGGGAAGGGAGGTATTGACCTGGAAATGTCTCCACATGGCGCTCACTCCTCCACGGAGCCCCAGAGCATGAGCCTGGCAGGGAAGGGAAGGGACCACTAACGCTGTGTGGGATTGGTGAGTATGCAACAACCTGAGGACTCCTACTACTGTTATATAACATGGCCAGACCTTGATTCACCCCAGAAAGGTAAGCACAGCGCGGTGGAATATCTGATCAAACCTTCGCAATGACCTAACGTACATGATGCTTTCTGTTGTGATCACTATATTCCACTCTTCAATGTTTATTTGGTGAGTCATGCAAGTACAGTGGTGTTTTGCAGTGTTTTTTTGTTGTTGTTGATTGTTTTAGATAATTCATGAATGCTAATACTGAGTCATTTCCCTGTTTAGTGTGGGGACATGTTACTGGACGTAACATAGTAGATAAATAGTAGGTAAATCTGGGACACTTAAATTAGTATGATTAGTGTTATGTTTGGTATGGTTACATAAGACAGAAGGTTACTTAAGGCAAAAATGAAACTAGAGTGGTTGGTCAAGGTGGATAGGTATGTTTATAACGCAAATGTTTAGCAACCCAAAGGTTGCGCATTCGAATCTCATCATTGACAACTTTAGCAACTTTGCAACTACTTATTACCTTTTAGCTACTGTGCAACTTCTTAGCATGTTAGCTAAGCCTTCCCGTTCCCCTAACCCCAACCCCAACCCCAACCTGAACCCTTTAACCTAACTTCTAACCTTAACCCTAACTTTAACCCCTAATCCTAGCTAACGTTAGCCACAACAAATTGGAATTTGTAACATATTGTACTAATTGCAATTCGTAACATATAATATGAATTGTAATTCGGAACATATCATATGAAATGGATGATGGACATCCACAAATGTAATTAACTCAGCAAAAAAATAGGGTCCTGAAAAAGGGACATTTGTCTTTCAAAGATAATTCGTAAAAATCCAAATAACTTCACAGATCTTCATTGTAAAGGGTTTCCCATGCTTGTTCAATGAACCATAAACAATTAATGAACATGTACCTGTGGAACGGTCGTTAAGACACTAACAGCTTACACACGGTAGGAAATTAAGGTTACAGTTATGAAAACTTAGGACACTAAAGAGGCCTTTCTACAGACTCTGAAAAACACCAAAAGAAAGATGCCCAGGGTCCCTGCTCATCTGCGTGAACGTGCCTGAGGCATGCTGCAAGGAGGCACAGGATCGGTACATCCGAATATCACACCTGCGGGACAGGTACAGGATGGCAACAACTGCCCGAGTTACACCAGGAATGCACAATCCCTCCATCAGTGCTCAAACTGTCCGCAATAGGCTGAGCGAGGCTGGACTGAGGGCTTGTTGGCCTGTTGTAAGGCAGGTCTTCACCAGACATCACCAGCAACAACATTGCCTATGGTCACAAACCCACCGTCGTTGGACCAGACAGGACTGGCTAAAAGTGCTCTTCACTGACGAGTTGCGGTTTTGTCTCACCAGGGGTGATGGTCGGATTCGCGTTTATTGTTGAAGGATTGAGCGTTACACCGAAGTCTGTACTCTGGAGCGGGATCGATTTGGAGGTAGAGGGTCCGTCGTGGTCTGGGGCAGTGTGTCAGCATCATCGGACTGAGCGTGTTGTCATTGCAGGCAATCTCAACGCTGTGTGTTACAGGGAAGACGTCCTCCTCCCTCGTGTGGTACCCTTCCTGCAGGCTCATCCTGACATGACCCTCCAGCATGACAATGCCACCAGCCATACTGCTCGTTCTGTGCGTGATTTCCTGCAAGACAGGAATGTCAGTGTTCTGTCATGGCCAGCGAAAAGCTCTGATCTCAATCCCGTTGAGCACGTCTGGGACCTGTTGGATCAGAGGGTGAGGGCTAGGGCCATTCCCCCCAGAAATGTCCGGGAACTTGCAGGTGCCTTGGTGAAAGAGTGGCGTAACATCTCACAGTAAAACTGGCAAATCTGGTGCAGTCCATGAGGAGGAGATGCACTGCAGTACTTAAAGCAGCTAGTGGCCACACTAAAAACTGATTGTTACTTTGATTTTGACCTCCCCCTTTGTTCAGGGACACATTATTCGATTTCTGTCAGTCACATGTCTGTGGAACTTGTTCAGTTTGTCTCATTTATTGAATCTTGTTATGTTCATACAAATACTTACACATGTTAAGTTTACTGAAAATAAACGCAGTTGACAGTGAGAGGACGTTTACATACCATCCCAGATGTACATTGACTATGCTTCGTCTACCCCTGAGTCCAGGTTGAGTCAGGTAGTGTAAGAAACACTAGAGGATATACTGCAGGACGTTTTAAAACAAGATGAACCCCTACTCTTCTATGACTAAGAGTAATCCCTGTAGCCTTCTAGTACAGAATAGCCCATTCTTTTGAAGTTTTCTCTTGCTCACCCAAGTCAAGCATATTGGGCAATGCATAGGGCAAGGCAGTGTACAACTCAGAGAGAGAAAAAAAATCAAATTTCCATGGTGTGATTGGACTTTTATATTTGGTTACAAGGCTCAGCAGCTCCTACACATCTAAAGAAAGGCTGATATTTATCATATGAATGCATTTCCTTCCCCTGAGAATGCTTAATTTCCCCCAAATCCCAAAAGTTGCATGAGGTGACATTTCTGCTAGAGGGGGAATGCGTGTGTATGTGGCTCAGGCAGCAGTGGTGTGACTGCTGCTACTCTTATGCATGATTAATAACCGCAGTAAAATCTTATATCACCTATGTTTTCCATTGAGCATCATTATTAAATGAGCATAGGCCAGGCCTGCGAATACTTTTTGCTTTCTTTTACTGCTACACTTTGTGCCAATGCACTTTCCATGGATATATCTGGCCATGCTCCAGTCAAACTCTGATGGCTGCTCTGCCAACACCTGTGTTTTTCACCGGCCTGGCCAGCCCTGCTAGATTTGTGTTAAAATAATAAAAGCTATCCCAGGCTTCTTTCTGGCATGCCCCTGAGTCTTTTTTTTTGAGCACTCTCACAGGTGCTAATGTCATTATTTTTATCCATTACATACCCTCAAAGTTGTCAGTTTTCAGTGTGTTCTGCCCTTTGTTAGCTTAGAGACATCAGCAGATAGATATATTATGAAGTTAGAAACTCCGTGGCATACAGCTATTCTCAACAGGCCTACCGGCACAGAAATTCAATACTAATTGATACCCAATTACATATTGATGCAAATTACTTCAGTAATACACTACTGTATGTACAGTATTTACTTTTTTATTACCTTTATTACTTTGTTTATTACAATTTCATACAGCATTATTGATTCTCTGTTTTCATGGCTCCATCAAGAATCTGATGACTATTCTGTCTATGACTCTAATTCATTGCTGAAAACTCAAACATCAGGAATTTCTGAGAAGAAAATTGAACTTGTGAGCACTTTAAAAGTATTCTTACCAACTTCAAAAATGTCAACATAACTTAAAATAACTGCCCAGATTTATATGAAATATGACCTATGACCTAAATTGTTTTCCTTCCAATGTTTTATTTATTAAGGACATTAAAAAGTAGCTTTCTGTGGTGTGGGCGTACCTCAACAACAGAATGGTGTCATTAAAAGTATTCATGACTGGCCAGCACATCCTCTTCTAGACCGCTGATTGGCCAGCTCATTCTCTTTAGGGAGATGACATCTGTCCTACAGTATGAGGAAATAGCAAGCATTTTGTTTAAGATACAAGTTTGAGGTGGGGTTTTTGAAGTGTTTCTCCATTTTATGCATTGGCCACAAGTAAGTCGAGTCAACAGCATTATTTGGATATGAGTTAACAGAATATGAACTTTTAAAAGTGAGGTTTTTACTGGGCAGCTATTCTCCTATTACCATGCACTGCAGATTTGGTTGATTATGTAATCATGCATTCTAAACATGTGTGTATAAAGTTTATAGGAGTCGGAGAATGCACATGAAATTAAGAATTAAGCATCAGGCTGTAAGACACCACAGGGAAGCTTCTGTTTATTTGCCAGCCAGCCGAACAGATACAGCCTGTTTCAAGTTGTTTAGACTCTGAAGGGAAATCTGAGTAATTTATTGTATAATACAACCAAATCTCAATTCACTGTTTACCACCCTCCTATTACACACTTCTGTTTCACCTCAGGCCATGAGAAAATTCTACTTTAATGGAGAAATCTGCAGTGCAGTTGGCTGCTTCCAGCCAAACGCTGGCCGCTCTATTTACGGTGAATTTTTCTCTGTTACAACTGCTTTTCAGCACCATAATCCTCTTCCTTCACAGTGTTGTTCCCTGGAGCTACCTTTCCCAGCATGGGATATTGCTCAGTGGCCTTAAAGAGCTTGCCCACTACCACGACACAGCCAATTGGACACAACCCTCTCTACTATCACAACACACCCAATTGGACACAACCCTCTCCACATCCACATGAGCAGTGTGCTTAATGTCTTAGCCAGCCAGAACGTACACTTCCCAAACTATGAGGATGCAGCACTTCATCTTGTCTTACTTCAAGCTCAGTATGAGGAGCCGGAGGAGAAGGTTCATGTGGGGTTTACAGCTTCTAAAGCAGCCTTGTATCATCCGTTAAGAGTCTTGTATGGAGGGATATTCCCTGTTTGAAAAACATACAGAGAACGAACAATGATTCCATGACTGTGGTTTCTGTAGTAGATCAAACAGTACAGTATAATGATCATCCAACTGTGAAGAGAGAGGTCATGTTGGAGAGAGAGGAGAAGAGAGGAGCTGTTGGACAGATTGTGTTGAACTCCAGAATAGTCCCTCTCCTCCAACAACTGTTTGCTAATGAGAACCATGGACCTCGCCAGGACCTGCTTTCGGGGCTTTAGGTGGTCAGCCCTGAATCTTTTGCAATGCTGCTGTGGTTGCTCTGTGTGGTCTACTAGTTGATAATTCAGCATCATTTTGATTGAGACAGTGCCATTCCACTGTTTTGAGACAAGAATGCACTCTTAGAAAAAGGGGTTCCAAAGGGGTTCTTCGGCTGTCCCGATTCCAGGTCGGAACCTTTTTCATTCCAAGTAGAACTCTTTTGGGTTTGTAGAAAAAAAGAGGCTAGCTGGAGCCTAAAAGCGTTCTTTCCCATAAGAGAAACCTTTTGAAGAAACGTTTTTTTGGTTCCAGGTAGAACTCTTTCCCCAGAGTGTCGGGAATCAATCAATGTCAGATTTTGATATTTGGTTACAATTAGGCTGTGGAAATGTTAGCTGAGGTGAGTATTCATCATCATTCGTCTAGTTTGGTCATCTATTAGCAGGACTTATCAGAAAATGTTGCGAGCATGTTGTGTAGCCTAGTAGTGGTAGATTATTTTTTGCTCTTCACTCCCATAGGAGCCATGACACCATTCCTGAAAGGTTTGCTTAATAATATTAGGAATTTTAAATTACTTTAACTTTTGATACTTAAGTATGTTTTAACCCAAATACTTTTAGACTTTTACTAAAGTAGAATTTTACTGGGTGACTTTTTTACTTTTACTTTAATCATTTTCTATTAAGGTATCTTTACTTTTACTCAAGTATGACAGTTGGGTACTTTTTCCACCACTGCGGGTACAGAGCTGTTCTCTACACACACACAATTAGGGCTACCACCCGATGAGTTTCCCTGAGGTTTCCCTTTCCAAGACTTTTCTGATCCAAAACACAATTGTTTACACCTTTCCCATGGGCTAATCAAGTCATTTGAACTATTTTCTTATTAGCCTTATGAACATAGGAACTACAATGGTTGAAAAGGCCATTAGGCCTACATTTTTTCTATAACAATATAGTGAAAACTGCTAAACAGGGGAAATAAGTGATTCGATAGAAACAATTTTTCATTGACTTACTATACTGACATTATTAACTTGTAAGCTACTTGCTGATATATGATTGTAACAGTTGACCTACTGTACCTACACAATAACCTCATATGGGGTTACTGACCACAATTGCATTAATAAGAAGTGTTGATTAGGCTTTTTGGCCTCGGGGAGAGTACAGCACATGGAAGAAAACATAGGAGGGGGTGTTTGGAGGGGTGCTGCAGATACATTTCAATACATTTGGCAAATGATATATAATTACTCCTGTCTGTACAGAAATACATTAAATCATAAAAATACTACACCAGAGAGCAAGCAGAGTTTAGCCACAGAGGATCAATAGCTTATTAAAAGAAATTGCAGTGGATTGTGTTTCATCACATCACGAGCGCATGTAGTAGGCCTACAGTCAGGAAGCCCGCAATTGGTCAGCAGGCGTAGCAAATATCAAACAACTGATTGTTGAGTTGTTAGCAGAGGGCAGCTAAAAGGCCTTTTACAATATTTCTAAATACAATTGCGGGAATGAGTCAGTGCCACTGGAAAGTTTGTGGACTGTAATTTCCTCCTCATATTGTACAATCTGTGTCTCCACTCATTTCTTTGGCCTATGCTATTGGTTGCTATTGGTGGCATTATTTTGATCTCAGTATGTCATTGTCAGAGTAACCTGTCATTTCAGCAATTTGCGTGGTATTAACATATATTCTACTTCTAATGTTTCCAGTCGTAAAAAAAATATTTTGAAAAAGGGATTTTTTTTCTCTGACCGCTTCAAATACGACGATATTCATTTTCAGCTTTGTGAGCAACGCTGTAATGTTTGATTCGTAATACGACTCACCTCCCAAAAAACTACTAGAGTGGTTATGCCCCCTTTAAAGAAATGTCACACGAGTAATTAATCTAACATGAGCCTCGTACAGAGAAACCAACCAGAGACTAAAAGGAAATAAAACAGGAGAGTGAGAGGCCCTCTTGTAGAGGCTTCTTACTGAATTATTGATGGCCAGATGCGGGAAGTGCTGAAGAGTAAATAGAGCCCAAACACACAGTTCGCTGGGATGCTCCACCAGAGGTGCATGCAGAGATCTGAAATAATGAACTATCCAGCCTTATGGATGTACTGTCGTGTACAGTACATGAGAGATACAGACTGGCAGTGGCTGGCAAAACACGTTCTAGCGTTGCTAAGTCATATCTTTCACTTTCATAAGGAATCCTTGACACAGAAAAAAGCATCTCAGCTGTTGAAGCTTACCTGTTTTTTTAGATTGTGTAGCATTTTTCTAGTTCTCTGACAAAAGGGATCTATGTTTGCAGTTGATCTATCGTTTTCAATTTCAAAGTCAATACCGCCTTCTGTGCATTGTAATATGTGCTTTATGTAAGGTTAACCTTGAGCTCAAGGGTTGGATAAAATCTTCAAAAGCCATTGGTTTCTTTGTGCTCCATTATGTAGGGCGATAAGTAGCCTTAGCAGTTAAGAGCATTGGGCCAGTAACCAAAAGGTCTGATATACCACACCCCTTCGTGCCTTATTGCTTAAGTATAAGTATATAGTAAGAGCCTCTTAAGCTGACAGTCCCCAAAATCAGGCACTATAATTACTTAAAAAGAGGTCTGTCTCCCCTTGTCTATAGGAGGGACGCACACTGTTTAAATGGCCCAAATGTTGATTTAGACGTTCCCAAATGTAACCGATTTTGACTATTACTAATGTCATGTAACACTATGTTTGGTAAAGTAATAAAGGTTAAATATTTTGAGTAGTTGCTCCCAAAACAGATTATAACTACATATGGACATATTATAAAGTATGAAAAGGCTTATTAATCAACAATTATTTTTGTTTTATTTATCATACCATCATAATTTTATATGTTTATTATACTTTTAATGTGTACCAGGTCATATGGGGGGGACACTACTACATTAATAAAATATTGCCCCCTTGCTAGATTGATGACTAAAACCATAGCGAAGCAGTGCAAAATGGCTGTCAGCTCAAATATACTGTAGAAATAGTAGTTAGTCTACAGCAGTGGCGGCCAGTGCCGTCATTCATATTCCATTCACCCAGTTCAATGTAACAGCGAAAGATTTAGGCTACTACACGATACTCTAATTTTCCCTATGAGATCGCTACAATGAATGCTACAGGTTGCTATGAATGAAAGTTTACAACGTAGGTGCACACAGGTCGAGAGACAAATTTGACAGCATCTAGCTGATAGGGTGTAATCATTAGTTCAACAGTTGCAAACAAGATTTTCTATTGGACAAATTCAGGTGTTTATCCCTGTTTTGTTCCATTTGCTTCCTCCTCTCACATTTTTCCTTCGCTTGTGGATTTCAATGGACAGACAACACATCAGCTCTATGTGACCAGGCAGAAAAACCTTTCCAAGCCAAACCATGTCATAACCGCTACACACACCCTACATCGTTGTCACCATATTAGCTAAAGTAACATCATAGTCAGCATAGCTAGTAGAACTAATGCGTTAGTATACCCGCTACAATCATGTGGGGCGACAGGTAGCCTAGTGGTTAGAGCATTGGGCCAGTATCCGAAAGTTTGCTAGATCGAATCCCCAAGCTAACAAGGAAAAAATCTGTTGTTGTGCCCCTGAACAAGGGAGTTAACCCACTGTTCCTAGACCATCATTGTAAATAAGAATTTGTTCTTAACTGACTTGCCTAGTTAAATAAAAGTTATGTTAAAAAATAAATAATGAAGCAGTAACATTACAGTCAGTAAGCAGTTACACCGGAGGGCCCCGGTGGCAATAAATTAATAACCAAAAGCTTACCTTGGAGGAGTTACAGTGTTGTGGTGGAAGGTCATAGCCAGCTAGCAAATATAGTATCCCTCTCTTTGAGCAGGGTGTTTCATTAGGCTAAACTAGCTAGCTGCATTTGCTAGCTAAGTAAGTGAGACTGAAAGTTTCATTTTGGAAGAAATTGATTTGTTCAAACTGTTCAACTACTGTCTGTCTCTCTTTGAGTCAACTACTCGCCACATGTTATGCACTGCAGTGCTAGCTAGCTGCAGCTTCTGCTTTCAGTACTAGATTAATTCTCTGATCCTTTGATTGGGTGGACACCATGTCAGTTCATGCTGCAAGAGATCTGATAGATTGGAGGACGTCCTCCGGAAGTTGTCATAATTACTGTATAAGTCTATGGAAGGGGGTGAGAACCATGCCTCCTAGGTTTTGTATTGAAGTCAATGTACCCAGAGGAGGACGGAAGCTAGCTGTTCTCCGGCTGCACCATGGTGCTACCCTACAGAGGTTGTTGAGGCTACTGTAGACCTTTTTAAAATAGTGTGTTTTAATCAATTATTGGTGACATTATTATCTTTACTATAGTTTTAAATAAAAAGGATAACTATTTCAAAGTTTTACAATTGTATTTTTTATAAAAGTCACTGAGGAGGATGGTCCTCCCTTCCTCCTGAGAAGCCTCCATTGGTTTACAGGTAATGTATTCCTCAACACTATCTTTGTTCTCGCTGAAGTCTGGGATTCAAGAGTCTCATGCTCCAGGCTCATTTGTAGAGTGTCAAACTGTGCAAGAGAACAGACACTTTGCTTATTGAATGTAATCCCCGTAATCAAGCAGTCCAAAGGAAGATTTGTCTACTACATCATTGTCTTTCTTGTAATCTCTTGCATTCATCTGCGTTATCTTTGTATTAGGTGATTATCATCCTTTGTATTTTTTTCCCAAAAGGGGAAAAAAATAGAATGACTATTGGAAAAATGGCCCAGCTACAACTTAATTCCCTTTCATTTTCTGCACTCTCATATGAAAATTCTCTCAGAAACGAACGTCAGCGTTTGCTGTTCCTTATGCGGTTATGGTAGGTACTCTTACACAATAGAAATGGCAATTAGGAGGACAGAGTGGAAGAGAGGCTCTGCGAACGTAGAAAGCCGTGTGTATAGTTTTCCATTTATTCTTCTACTGCATTTAATTAAGGACCTGTCTTCTCCTTCTCTTCTTCTTTAAGCCCATACTCAGTGTGATTAGAGGAGGAGAGAGGTATTAAACAAGGGGATTGACAGAGAGGGAGAGAGAGCAAAGAGAGAGAGAAATAGAAATGGCGTGGGCATTAAGAGATGCACTGTGCTCGGAGCTGTGAACGTGTGTGCGTGTGTGTGCAGACCAGAGGCAGCCTGGGAAGGGAAGGCGGGCAGGCGCTGCAGTAATGACTCTGCGGCCGCTGCCAGTGCAGCACTGCAGAGATGAAATTGCATTGGCCTTTCTGGAGGCTGAGTTAATTGGCTGATTGTGGAGCTCTCTCCCTGGCTGTAATTTATGACTCCCCCTGCTTACGTGTGTGACTGTGGAGAGTGCACTTGACCTTCTCAAATAGAAGCTGTGCTATTATTTGGGAGGTGTGCACTGGGCTTTAACACAGGGAGGGTGTGTGTTTCCTGACAATTTGTTTAATGTCAAACAGGACAACTCTTGAGACGGCTCTTTCTTTGGAAAGTTTAAAGCCTTTTCAGTTGTTGGCTAAACACACAGACAGATGGTCACTTGTGCAGAGTACCGGCTAAAGGTAGAGTCAGCGATATGACATCGATGCACAAAGTAAACAGCAATACTAAGAGCGCTGGCATGCGTGGCTAAACTTCTCTGCTGTTTTGTCCTGTGGCGAACACGTTGTAAGAGCGTGAAGTGAACCCGTGACTGTGTGAGAGCTCTTCATAATATCTGCAGTGCTGCTCGTGCAGCGTCATTTCGCTGACTCTACCTTTAAGAGTAGCCAGAAATTCCCTCCCATATATTACAGTGTGTTAACCTCTTGAACCTCTAGGGGCAGTATTTAATTTATGGATGAAAAACGTTCCTGTTTTAAACAAGATATTTTGTCACGAAAAGATGCTCGATTATGCATATAATTGACAGCTTTGGAAAGAAAACACTCTGACGTTTCCAAAACTGCAAAGATATTGTCTGTGAGTGCCACAGAACTAATGCTACAGGCGAAACCAAGATGAAATTTCATACAGGAAGTGAGCCAGATTTTGAATGCGCTGTGTTCCAATGTCTCCTTATATGGCTGTGAATGAGCAAGGAATGAGCCTACACTTTCTGTCGTTTCCCCAAGGTGTCTGCAGCATTGTGACGTATTTGTAGGCATATCATTGGAAAATTGACCATAAGAGACTACATTTACCAGGTGTCCGCTCGGTGTCCTCCGTCAAAACTATTGCGTAATCTTCAGGTGCGTGCATTTTTCCATTTTGTTCAGAGGAGAAACCAAACTGCCACGAGTGATTATCATCGAATAGATATGTGAAAAACACCTTGAGGATTGATTCTAAACAACGTTTGCCATGTTTCTGTCGATATTATGGAGTTAATTCGGAAAAAAGTTTGCCGTTGTAATGACTGAATTTTCTGTGTTTTTTCGTATCCAAACGTGATGAACAAAACGGAGCGATTTCTCCTACACAAATAATCTTTTTGGAAAAACTGAACATTTGCTATCTAACTGAGGGTCTTCTCATTGAAAACATCTGAAGTTCTTCAAAGGTAAATTATTTTATTTGAATGCTTTTCTTGTTTTTGTGAAAATGTTGCCTGCTGAATGCTAGGCTTAATGCTATACTAGCTATCAATACTCTTACACAAATGCTTGTGTAGCTATGGTTGAAAAGCATTTTTTGAAAATCTGAGATGACAGTGTTGTTAACAAAAGGCTAAGCTTGTGAGCCAATATATTTATTTCATTTCATTTGCGATTTTCATGAATAGTTAACGTTGCGTTATGGTAATGAGCTTGAGGCTATAATTACGCTCCCGGATACGGGATTGCTCGTCGCAACAGGTTAATATAGTGTTATAGAATCTTGGAACACATGACGGTAACCATAACTTTCCATAACATTGTCACAGTGTAATCCAATAGCTTTGCTTGCAGGATGTCAACCCTAACCCTCCCAGCTCGTGTCATTTTGATTCCACATCACTGAGCTAGCAGTTTTATGGACTGGGTCCTGCCTGGATAGTATTTCGATCATGTTAACCTCAACCCCAGACTGGACTCTTGACTGACTCTGTTAGCAGGTGCTGGCTGCCTCTGCTTGCCACCCACTCACCAAACCTCCTCCGTCCTCCCTCCAACTCATCTCACATCTCTCCTTGGGAAATTATGCTTTGCTCCATCTCTCTCTCTGCCTCCCTCTCGCATCCTCATCCACTCCCTCTCTCTATTCTCCCTCCTTGTGTTCTACCATCTCTCTCTCCTTCAGCCTCTCTTTATCTCTCTCCTCCACCTCTTTCCCCCCATCGCTCCCTCCCTGCCTCCCACTCACCACGCTGACGTCGTAGGCACACATACGGCTCCCGAGGAACAGGCAGCGAATGTCACAGCCTTTAGAAATCACCCATCTTGTCTGACTCAGAGCTGACTGTATCCCACCCAATTAACCTTTCTGTAGAGGAAGCCCTGCAAATGTGCTAGACACAGCCAACAATGATCTATTCATTTGTTTCTGTTCTCTGCCAAGACAATTTATTATGAATCAGTGGCACAATATATTTTCATATGCTTGGGTCAAAGTGCTGTATGCATGTGGATCGGTGTCATTCCACATAATCTACAGTTCCAAGCCTTTTCTCTCTGAACCCATACCATCATTTAGGTTGGGGAAAGGAATAACAGTCATCTACTGTATATCAGTCGACTCAAATTTATTGTCATGATATCTTTGTTGGTGTACCTTTTTCACTGCATGAGCCTATGAGAGGTTATTTTGGAGCCCAATTGACCAGAAATATACCAAGAAATTAGTAAACACTGCTGGGGTTTTAATAAAACATGAAAGGATCACATCATCACCATTTGGTGTTTGTTCCTGTTTGAGCTAGTGTGGGCTGGGGATTGATATCTGTAGGAATGGTGCTCCTTCCTCTGAGTGTTCTACTGTGCCACATCGTGCCTAGCGGTAATGTTCAGTGATATTGCTGGGCTGTGGAGATGTTTTAATAAAACTGTCCAGTCATGTCATTGCTGGTCAACTCTTTCAGTGGCTGCAGTGCTAAACTCAGCAAAAAAAACGTCCTCTCACTGTCAACTGTTTTTATTTTCAGCAGACTTAACGTGTAAATATTTGTATGAACATAACAAACTGAGACATAAACTGAATAAGTTCCACAAACATGTGACTAACATAAATTGAATAATGTGTCCCTGAACACAGCGGTGGTCAAAATCAAAAGTAACAGTCAATATCTGGTGTGGCCACCAGCTGCTTTAGGTACTGCAGTACATCTCCTCCTCGTGGACTGCACCAGATGTACCAGTTCTTTCTGTTCGATGTTACCCCACTCTTCCACCAAGGCACCTGCAAGTTCTTGGACATTTCTGGGGGGAATGGCCCTAGCCCTCACCCTCCAATTCAACAGGTCCCAGACGTGCTCAGTGGTATTGAGATCAGGGCTCTTCGCTGGCCATGGCAGAACACTGACATTCCTCTCTTGAAGGTTCATGCACGGAACGAGCAGTATGGCTGGTGGCATTGTCATGCTGCAGGGTCATGTCAGGATGAGCCTGCAGGAAGGGTACCACATGAGGGTGGAGAATGTCTTCCCTGTAACGCACAGTGTTGAGATTGCCTGCAATGACAACAAGCTCAGCCCGATGATGCTGTGACACACCGCCCCGGACCATGACGGACCCTCCACCCCCAAATCGATCCCGCTCCAGCGTACCGGCCACAGTGTAACGCTCATTCCTCATTCCGACTATAAACGCGACTCTGACCTTTACCCCTGGTGAGACAAAACCGTGACTGGTCAGTGAAGAGCACTTTTTGCCAGTCCTGTCTGGTCCAGCGACGGTGTGTTTGTGCCCATGTTGTTGCCGGTGATGTCTGGTGAGGACCTGCCTTACAACTGGCCTACAAGCCCTCAGTCCAGCCTCTCTCAGCCTATTGCGGACAGTCTGAGCACTGATGGAAGGATTGTGCGTTCCTGGTGTAACTCTGGCAGTTGTTGTTGCCATCCTGTACCTGTCCTGCAGGTGGGATGTTCGGATGTACCGATCGTGTGCAGGTGTTGTTACAAGTGGTCTGCCACTGCGAGGACGGTCAGCTGTCCGTGCTGTCTCTCTGTAGCGTTGTCTTATGCATCTCACAGTACGGACATTGCAATTTATTGCCCTGGCCACATCTGCAATCCTCATGCCTCCTTGCAGCATGCCTGAGGCACGTTCACGCAGATGAGCAGGGACCCTGGGCATCTTTATTTTGGTGTTTTTCAGAGTCAGTTGAAAGGCCTCTTTAGTGTCCTAAGTTTTCATAACTGTGACCTTAATTTCCTACCGTCTGTAAGCTGTTCGTGTCTTAACGACCGTTCCACAGGTGCATGTTCATTAATTGTTTATGGTTCATTGAACAAGCATGGGAAATAGTGTTTTAAACCCTTTACAATGAAGATCTGTGAAGTTAATTTGTGAAAATCCAAATATCTTTGAAAGACAGGGTCCTGATAAAGGGACATTTCTTTTTTTGCTGAGTTTATTTATGTGACATACCATATGATAGCATAGAATTATCAGCACATAAGTTGTAAATGACGTTCTAGATGCTATTACTTTAAATGGGATGTGCTAAGGTCCTGTGGCTCCTTGCCTTTGGTGCCTGTGGCTCTGCTCTGTGTGGTTGTGATGGATGAGGCTAAGCCTCAGTGGTGTAAAGTACTTAAGTAAAAATACTTGAATTACTACTTAGGTAGTTAGTTTACTTTACTAAAGAAAATTATGTACTTTTTACACCATACATTTCCACTGACACCCAAAGTACATGTTACATTTTGAATGCTTAGCAGGACAGCAAAATGGTCGAATTCACACACTGATCAAGAGAACATCCCTGGTCATCCCTACCGCCTCTGATCTGGTGTACTCACTAAACACAAATGCTTTGTTTGTAAATGATGAGTGTTGGAGAGTTCCCCTGGCTATCTGTGAATTTAAAAAACAAGACAATGATACCGTCTGGTTTGCTTTATATAAGGAATTTGAAATGATTTATACTTTTTGACACGTATGTATATTTTAGCAATAACATTTGATTTTGATACTTGATACTAGTATTTTTAAAAGCAGATACTTTTAGACTTTTCCTCAAGTAGTATTCTACTGGGTGACTTTTACTTGAGTCATTTTCTATTAAGGTATCTTAACTTTTACTCAAGTATGAAAATGGGGTACTTTTTCCACCACTGCTAAGCCTACAGTGAACAGGAGGCATGTTGAGACTCTTGGACGTCCCTGTAGGCACCAGACATGGTTTCAAATCCCTGCACACACAGCCCAAATGGAAAGCTCTCATAACACATCCTAAATTAGGGATAACATAAAAAGATATATTGCACCTTTTCTCATCTCCTGTGTTTTGTACAGAGATAGATGTTGAGGATGAGGGGAGTACACTGAGTTCTGATAGTCTTGACAGCAGTGGAACTCATTGGTTAGTTTGGAATGGATGGATGGGTATTAGGCTCTCACTCATAGGTCACTTTGCTGTACTCCAGGTCTCTGTTGTTTTTGCTTGGTTCAATTGGAGTAATTATTGGTTAATATTATATTCAGATGTGTGCTAATTAGAATTGTTATTAAAGCCAAAACAGATCAAGTTGTGAGACCCCATTTCAACAAGGGTAAACCATTTTCCTTGTCCATTTTCCTTGAGCTGTTCTTCTATTTCAACCCCAACTCAAATATTGCAGTGAGTACAGTTACGGCCAAATATATTAACACCCTTGTACTTTCACCCTGGAATGGTTCAAGAAGAAATGCTGGACTGGTCTGGAGTGGCCAGCGAAGAGTCCAGACCTGAATCACCTCCATAACCTATGGTGAGACCATTGAAGAATTAGAGCAGTTTGCTGCTGAAGAATCGACCAAATTGTCAGTAGAAAGGTGCAGCAAGCTCATTTATGGCTACAAGAAACATTTGTTGGCAGTTATCTTGGGCAAAGGCTGTGCAACCAAGTATAGCTCCTGTCTTGCCCTGACCTTAGAGAGCCTTTTTATTCTATATTTTGGTTAGGTCAGGGTGTGACTAGGGTGGGTACTCTAGTTTTTTTATTTCTATGTTGGCCTGGTATGGTTCCCAATCAGAGGCAGCTGTCTATCGTTGTCTTTGATTGGGGATATTTAGGCAGCCTTTTCCCACCTGTTGTTTGTGGGATCTTGTTTTAGTGTAGTGCCTGTGAGCACTTCATTACTTCACGTTTCATTTGTTTCTGTGTTGTTTTGGTGAGTTTCAATAATTAAACATATGGAACTCTACGCACGCTGTGTCTTGGTCCAGTTATTTTAACAGCGATCGTGACAGCTCCAGGGTGACAATTTTGTCCATGTCATTTATTATTTTCTAAAATAAAATTGTAAACTAAGTTTACAAAAATAAAATTGGTTCTGCAATGTTGAAAATCCAATAACACATTTTTTTTGTATTTTTTTCAATTTCAATTTATTTAAGAAAAAATATGGAATTATTCAGGAACAGTGCAAGGTTGCTAATGTATAATCAGCACCCTTGCAACTATAATTATAGCATCTCCCTTACTGAGCATGATGTTGATTTGAGCAAATTTCAACAACTTACAGACAAAATGTATTAGCTTTCAGCAATATATTTTATTTGTTTTTTTGTGCATACTTTATTTAACCGCAATTTCCATAAATGTTTTTCCTTGGACCTTGAGAAGAGGCTTGTGAGGCTTGTGGGCATCATAGAGCAAAACCAACATTTCCATGTTTGTGAGAGTCTCACCTTTTCATAAATGTGTCAAATTAGTGTGTAACCCAAACTGTTCGGACGCTACAGAAGTTGGCAGATCGGACAAGTCTTGAATGGCTCTATCTTGCTATTGCTTTGATTGTATGATTTAAGCATACTGTACTGATGTTGTCATCTGTCCTTTTCTGACTTCCCATATTTCACAAGTAGGAGGGTCACTGTGAGGCTAAGTCCTTCTCTCTCAACCAGTGTCATACTGAATGTGACTTGAAAGGCTTTGGGGACGTTCCATTTGATTACAATCACTTTTTGACCGCACCCCTTTTGATTGAACTTTTATTTAAAAGAATGTGCATATCTTGTAGCTTTGACCCTATTTTACATCATCTGAGGTGTTTGTGTTGTGCCTGTAATCGGTTGAGATGCAGCATGCGCTTGAATACAGAGTGGGTGTCATGATTTGACTGATAAATGGAAATAAAATAGAAATGTCAACCTTTAAATTGTACCACAAAGACGGTTGGAGGTCCACACATCAGAGAATGTTGACTTGAATGGGAATATCAGTTGTTTTAAATTACACTGTCAGTATTCCATAGAAACCTATTGAAATCATAGAAATATAGATACTAGAAAAGACATTCCCATTTAAGTTTGACAGTGGGTGGAACGGCGGCCATCTTTGTGGGAATAATTTTAAATTTAAATTTAAATTAAATTCCATTTTGAATGGTGTACCAGCTAAATTGCAGTGGTCTGAAGGAATAGGTCTATTTTATGAATTATATTTCTATAATTGAAATGGCACCCACCGTGTATTCAAGGGGACACACTCTTTTCAGCCATTACACCAGGTGGGCGGTGCCATACGTCACTGTGGGCGTGAGTTTCAAAGTGAAAGAACTGTCCGATGCGCATCCACGTTCAACCGAGAACCCTCCTCCTGGGACCTCATTCATAACTTCATCACCGACATCCCTATGGTGGGTTTAAACTTTATAGTTTACAATATCACTTTCATATTAGTACATCATTTTGCTTTATTTGAACTAACGATCGCTAGCTACCAAGTGGCCAGTTTCCCCAAAAGTGAACGATGTGTAACGTCAAGCCAACCAACAACGTCAATGCCAATATCAAGCCAGTCTATTAACAAGAATTTAAGCTTTCTGCCCATATAAGACACGTAATACTGTATGTACCTGAAAATTGGTTGTTGTTTACAACGTCGTTCTAGTCACATTATGCATATTGGCAACAACTTTCCCGTTGACGGTATACCGATCCAGTAGACTTATATTTTATTCAGTAAACTTACCTGAATAAAATATATGAAACGGATCATGACTAGATTTAATCTAATTTCACTGAGATTGGTTAGTCAACATGCAATAATATTTGTATACTGTCAATCACTGTGATTAATTATTTGCGGTCAAAAAGAGATTTGAATCAAATGGAAAGACCCTTTGCTTTAAGGTAGAGCAGTTCAATAGGCCTACATAGTAGATTACTTCAGTGGTTATTTCAGTGGTGCTGTCGAATGGCGAGTCTGTTGTCGCTTTCTATATCCTCTAGTCTATCTGGCTGGTCCTGGGAGGATTTGAAACCAGTTTTTCACTTAAGGGTAGTGTTGCTGGAGAATTGTGTGGGACAATGTGTTATGACGCCCCTGTCAGAGAGAGGACAGTGTTACAAACTGTAAACGTTTGTGTACTAAGAGGACAGTTTGTATGTACTACAAGGACATTAACTGCACAAACAGGGACAAAAGGTCAGGGACCAAAACTGGAAAGCTACATATTTATGGTGGAGCTGTAATATTTTGCAAATTTCGACAATGACATTGAGCTGTCAGGGAAGATCTGGTTACATTTTCTCGTGAAATTTGATGTGGGAGGAAAGAAGGGGCATTTAAAATGTCAACACTCGACCAAGCGCGCCTATGAGAGTTGGTCTTGTTGTATTTGAGTGCCTGCCTCCTTGAGTGTCTGTACAGTATATCTCTATTTAACTGAATTGTTTGTCAGTACTTGTGTCTTAGAATTTCTACACGGGGTGACATGTATTTTTGTATCTGTCTATGTCCATGTGTGTGCGTGTGTGTGCATGGGTGATCACGTACATGAATGTGTATGCAGTGGCTCCTCTAGCCTTTTGGGAGCCCTAAGTGAGATTTGCTTTGGGCCCCCTCCCCCCACCTTGCGGGCAAAACATTTTATTTTGAAAATACATTTTTATGCAATTCTACTCATGCCATGGGGCAGAGAGAAATGTTTGCAGTTTCAAAGGTAATATCTTGCAATTGTACACATTTATGCCATGAGGTGGAGAGAAACCATTGCCATTTTAAAGGTCATATCCTGCAATTCTACACATTTTGCCATGCCTTATGCCATGTTGATATAATATCTGAGTGAGAATGACTAACAAAATCGAAGGGGGCCTCCTGGAGGTCAGGGCCCCTGGGCTCATGTCCTGTGTGCTTGGTCAGTAATTTGGTGATGATTACTACAAGGTATAGATAGCTGGCTAGACTACCTTACCTAGCGATCTAGAAAATGTCAGTTGACGTTGGCTAATTGAGTGACTGTCAGTGACTGATATAACAAGGGGAAAACTGCTGATTATCTCCCAAATTTCATCAGGGGCCCTCTAGCGGCTACGGGGCCCTACGCGTAGCCCGTAGTCTGCGTATAGGCAGAGGCGGCACTGTGTGTATGTTTATGTGTGGCATAACTGAAGGCATCTGTCAGAAAGCTGTCATCTTCTAGGTGCACTGTGCATGTCTGTTCTCTCCAGATGTCTGGGCTGTGATTAGATTTCTAGCATGTCAGCCTCATCACAAACAGACAGTGTGAAGCCACTTTGGGGAGATTTAATTGCATTACGGGATGAGAGAGAAAGGCATCTCCAGGGAAGGAGTAGTCACCATTACCTGCATGCCACTAGGCTTCTTACACGATACAGCTGCTCAGATGGAGTCCTCTTCAACCGCACATCTAATGGCAAATCTGTCCTTTTAAATGTCTTAAAGGTATTGAGATGCCATATGAGGGAAAAAGTCAGAAGAAGTTTTTGATTTTAGGGGGGGGTTTAACTCTTTTAAAAGCAATGTTCACTTTTAAGCATGCCCACGAAGGGTATGCTATTTTTTTCCACTTTCACCATGACAACTCAGTGCTTTTAAAGCTCAAACCTGTCAAATATTATTATGCTCTTTTTCTCCCTTTCTATTTTTTTATGCCTAACCCAAAAAAGGAGATTAGAGCCAGCTTTTGCATCACAGAATTTCAGATCAGGACTATCTCCATGCCAACTAGACTCCATTATCTGGTTCTCACTTCATTTGGACTGAATATTTATTTAGGTGTACGTGTGTGCATGCTCAGTCTGTAGAATGAACAACAAAATTCATACTCTGTGAATGGTCAAGTTTCCTGAAACAGTGGTTTATGCCACTGAGCAACAGCCTGTTTTAAATCACAATTTTGTTTCCATTTAGCCATTTCTGGCCTTTTATCTGAATTCGCAAGAGCCATTGGCCCTTTTGTTGCATTCTGAAAGCTTTTGATGGAGAGAACACTGTCAGCTGTAGAATAAAGCCTTTCATCTGTGTGGGCGCACACAGGGCTATTAAGGTGGCATACAGACAGGAGACATTTGCAGATGTGTGAGAAGCACATGTTTTCAAGCGGCATCTCTTGAATTGAACAATAGCACATGGTCTGACTGGTAACCATGCCAACAGTAAAACCAATAGAATAACAGTAAAACCAATTGCTCCTAATGGAGTAGATTATATTATCTATATCTGACAAGGATTAGGATTTGGGAGTAACTGATTACATGTCATCTGATTACCAAAACACTAACTGTAATCAGTTACATTACCCTCTACAATATTGTAATCAGATTACAGAAACCTTTTAAAAACAAAATGATTACTTCTTGAATTGCTTTTCAATTCAGAAAGGATGTTTGTGAAAAAATACATTATGACACCTTTCTGTTTTCTCAATGACATTCAATTCAGCATAGAAGAATTGTTCCACCTGAGTGAGTCTGACCTCAAGTCAGAGACCACTATGATAACGCGCACCAAATGCGTTTGATTAATCGTTTTTTTCTTCTTGTAATGGCTCTTAAGGGGAAAGTAATCCAAAAGTAATCAGATTACGTTACTGAGTTTGGGTAATCATAAAATTACGTTATTGATAAAAAAATTTGACAGGTAACTGTAATGGATTACATTTAGAAAGCAACCTACCCAACCTTGATTAGGAGTGATGCAAAGTGTATTAGATCAGAGCAATATAGATCAATGTAAATGACCTAGTGAAATGAATCAACAATGGAGCATACAGAAAGTATCAACAGGCAGCAAGAAATTAACATGGTACCAGAGGTGGGACTAAGTCACTTTTATTTGAGACACAAGCAAGTCTCAAGTCACAAGGTCTGAGGCTCAAGTCGAGTCCCAAGTAGAACGGGTCAAGATTTGAGGCAAGTCCAAGTCGTGCATTCTAAGAGCAAGTCAAGTCTAGTCGAGTCACAGGTTTTCAAGTCAAGTCTCAAGTCAAGTAAATACTAATATATACTTGTTCAACTACAAAATGTTGTCTATTTATTGATGGTACCAGACAGCCCATTTATATATTTTTCTACATCATATTTGGATTAGCCTATGTAATTGTAAAACTAGGGACTTTGTAGCAGTTATAAGGTCATGAAATCAGCAGAAGGCAAGTTGACATACTCAGAACGTAGATTTAATTACAGGTCTTGGTAATCCATTGGTGAAAGCGGCATATCATTCAAAATATGCAAGTAGATTTACCAAATATACACAGGCAATAGCCCAAAGGAAATAGCCTCTATCAGGCTTAACTTGACCTATCGGAACAGAAACAGGTAGAGGGCAAGACTGTACAGCCTCCCTTGAGAAGCCCAAATTGAAACTGTCTAACAAGAGCTCTAACCAGAAGGCCTACATAATTTAAGCACTAGCCCCCCAGGACCATACAATTACCCAATTGGCAATTACAAACAATAAACTGGTTCTACAATGTAAAAGGCACTTTCAGCATCCACTATTAAATTGGTAGATTCGTCTTAATCAGACTTAATGATTGTTAATGATATTTAAACACCATGCAAGCAATACTTTTCTCTCATTTAACATTCTGACTCTAAAGTGTGAAACGCAGGCCACCATACATTGAATTAAATAAACAGAACTTCTATCTCCTGAATCTTGCGAACATTCCCGTGGCCCACTCAGAGCAGGGTAAGAAATTGTTGGCTAAATGAAAATGTATCGTAGGCCTATCAAACATGAAGCAGAAACATCTACGTGTTGCAATAAATGTTACAGGGAAGGATTATAAAACGCTAGAAATTAATGTAGAATTAGTATGGAATATAGATTTACTACATACAGTTGAAGTCAGAGGTTGGAGTCATTTAAACTCATTTTTCAACAACTCCACAAATTTCTTGTTAAAACCTCTCTAGGATAGGGGGACAGTCGCATCTCACTTGGCCAAAAGCCAGGGAAAATGCAGAGTGCCAGATTCAAATAAAATTAGATAAAAATCACACTTTCGTTAAATCACACATGTAAGATACTAAATTACAGCGACACTCGTTGTGAATCCAGCCAACATGTCAGATTTTAAAAAGGCTTTTCGGCGAAAGCATAAGATGCTACTATCTGATGATAGCACAACAGTAAACAAAGAGAGTAGCAAATTTCAACCATGCATGCGCTACACAAAACGCAGAAATAAAATATATATCATGCCTTACCTTTGACGAGCTTCTTTTGTTGGCACTCCAATATGTTCCATAAACATCACAAATGGTCCTTTTGTTCGGTTAATTCCGTCCATATATCTCCAAAATGTCAATTTATTTGGCGCGTTTGATCCAGAAAAAAACATCTTCCAAATTGCGCTACAAAGTCACTACAAAATAACTCAGAAGTTACCTGTAAACTTTGCCAAAACATTTCAAAATATTTTTGTAATACAACTTTACGTATTTTTAAACGTTAATTATCAATCAAATTGAAGACGGGTCTATCTGTTTTCAATAGAGGACGAGAGGAAACTAACGCTACTTTTCAAGACTTGGCCAACTCTCAACAGCGTTACCCTTTTCCAAGATGGACGTACCTCTTCATTGCACAAAGGAATAACCTCAACCAAATTCCAAAGACTGGTGACATCCAGTGGAAGCGGTAGGAACTGCAAACAAGTGCCTAAGAAATATAGTTTGCCCATGAGATCCCATTGAACAGACAGTGACCTCAAAAATAAATAATTCTGAATGGTTAGTCCTTGGGGGTTTTGCCTGCTACATAAGTTCTGTTATACTCACAGACATGATTCAAACAGTTTTAGAAACGTCAGAGTGTTTGCTATCCAAATCTACTAATAATATGCATATCTTATCTTCTTGGCATGAGTAGCAGGAAGTTGAAATTGTGCACGGTATTTATCCAAAAGTGAAAATGCTGCCCCCTATCCCAAAGAGGATTTATTAACAAACAAATAGTTTTGGCAAGTCGGTTGCATGACACAAGTAATTTTTCCAACAATTGTTTACAGACAGATTATTTCACTTATAATTCACTGTATCACAATTCCAGTGGGTCAGAAGTTTACATACACTAAATTGACTGTGCCTTTAAACAGCTTGGAAAATTCCAGAAAATGATGTCATGGCTTTAGAAGCTTCTGATAGGCTAATTGACATAATTTCAGTCAATTGGACATCTACCTGTGGATGTATTTCAAGGCCTACCTTCACACTCAGTGGCTCTTTGCTTGACATCATGGGGGGAAAAAACTCAGCCAAGACCTCAGAAGACCCGGTTCATCCTTGGGAGCAATTTCCAAACGCCTGAAGGTACCACGTTCATCTGTACAATAGTACGCAAATATAAACACCATGGGACCACACAGCCGTCATATCGCTCAGGAAGGAGACATGTCCTGTCTCCAAGAGATGAAGGTACTTTGGTGAGAAAAGTGCAAATCAATCCCAAAACAACAGTAAAGGACCTTGTGAAGATGCTGGAGGAAACAGGTACAAAAGTATCTATATCCACAGTAAAACGAGTCCTATACATATCCTCAGCAAGGAAGAAGCCACTGCTCCAAAACCGCCATAAAAAAGCCAGACTACGGTTTGCAACTGCACATGGGGACAAAGATCGTACGTTTTGGAGAAATGTCCTCTGGTTAGATGAAACAAAAATAGAACTGTTTGGCAATAAAGACTATCGTTATGTTTGGATGAAAAAGGGGAAGGCTTGCAAGCAAAAGCACAATCCCAACCGTGAATATGGGGGTGGCAGCATCATGTTGTGGGGGTGCTTTGCTGCAGGAGGGACTGGTGCACTTCACAAAATAGATGGCATCATGAGGTAGGAAAATTTAGTGGATATATTGAAGCAACATCTCAAGACATCAGTCAGGAAGTTAAAGCTTGGTCGCAAATGGGTCTTCCAAATGCACAATGACACCAAACATACTTCCAAAGTTGTGGCACAATGGCATAAGGACAACACAGTTAAGGTATTGGAGTGGCCATCAGAAAGCCCTGACCTCAATCCTATAGAAAGTTTGTGGGAAGAACTGAAAAAACGCGTGTGAGCAAGGAAGGCTACAATCCTGACTCAGTTCCACTAGCTCTGTCAGGAGGAATGGGCCAAAATTCACCCAACTTATTGTGGGAAGCTTGTGGAAGGCAACCTGAAACGTTTGACCCAAGTTAAACAATTTAAAGGCAATGCTACCAAATACTAATTGAGTGTATGTAAACTTCTGACCCACTGGGAATGTGACGAAAGAAATAAAAGCTGAAATAAATAATTCTCTACTATTATTCTGATATTTCATTTCTTTCTTAAAATAAAGTGGTGATCCTAACTGACCTAAGACAGGGAATTTTTACTAGGATTAAATTTCAGGAATTGTGAAAAACTGAGTTTAAATGTATTTGGCTAAGGTGTATGTAAACTTCTTACTTCAACTGTAGGTCCTATGCAGATTTAAACATGTGAAAGTTAGAGCAAACATTTCAACAAAATAAACAAATGTATCTCCACTATGCCTATAGTGCATCTTCGCCACAGTAATAATTCATTTCAAACAATTTCCAAATACAAGCTTCATAAGTAAAGGATCAATTTCAAGTAATTGTTAGAGACCAAAATACCAGTAGACCTATGCTTGCAAATGTTTCCCCATTGGTGGTGAGCTTGCAAACTAAACAGTTATTATTCTTGATCAACAAACAGTTTTTGGAGCATATTTATTTATTATGGCAATTCTCTCTCCCTACAATTTGACAAAATCACTTCACCCGATCCTATAGTTGTACAGCAAATGTGATGCAGTGGCTACTGTCTCTGGCTGCTTGTAGAGTAATCCACGGAGACTCTGTGCCACAAAATGAATGACAAAATATTTTTATTTTTTATTTTATTTCACCTTTATTTAACCAGGTTGGCTAGTTGAGAACAAGTTCTCATTTACAACTGCGACCTGGCCAAGATAAAGCAAAGCAGTGCGACACAAAAAACACAGAGTTACACATGGAATAAACAAGTGTACAGTCAATAACACCATAGAAAAAAATTGTCTATATACAGTGTGTGCAAATGGCATGAGGAGGTAAGGCAATACATAGGCCATAGTAGTGAAGTAATTACAATTTAGCAAATTAACACTGGAGTGCTAGATGTGCAGATGATGTGCAAGTAGAAATACTGGTGTGCAAAAGAGCAGAAAAGTAAATAAAGACAATATGGGGGTGAGGTAGGTAGATTGGATGGGCTATTTACAGATGGGCTACGTACAGCTGCAGCGATTGGTTAGCTGCTCAGACAGCTGATGTTTAAAGTTAGTGAGGGAAATATATGTCTCCAGCTTCAACGATTTTTGCAATTCGTTCCAATCATTGGCAGCAGAGAACTGGAAGGAAAGGCGGCCAAAGGAAGTGTTGGCTTTACCTTTATTTAACCGGGCATGGTGGGTGTTGTTATTGTGACCAGTGAGCTGAGATAAGGCAGAGCTTTACCTAGCAAAGACGTGAGAAATTCGGGCCAGATAATTTCAAGTCATCAGTCACAAGTCAAAGTCGAGTCCCAAGTCTTGAGGCTCTAAGTCCAAGTCAAGTCTCAAATTATTTTAGTTTCTGTAAAGTTGAGTCTTAAGTCATCAAATTGTGACTTAAGTCAGACTTGAGTCCAAGTCATGTGACTCAAGTTCACAACTCTGCAAAGTACTAATAAAATAGGCTGTATTGCCCTTTTTTGGGTCAATATGACATCCATGTTTCACCACAACAAGTTGTTTGAAGTCATCTTAAAGCTGGAATCCATAGCAGTGAAACTGCCGCGTTTGTTTGCAATATTACAACAACAAAGGCATTACAAACACAGTTTGTTTTGCTCGGACATCATTGCAAGCAAGTAAAATAGCAAACTATGTACTATGCTCCTTTCCTCAAAACAAAAACAATAACAAATGCGTGACCAGGTGACCAGTGGCGCTATTAGCCTATCGCAGATCTCAGCTTTATTGCACCAATACAGACAGAAGGAGCACAGCCCTACCTATACAGATGTTATCATTAACCTGAACTTGCATAAATTACTTTACGTTTTTATTTTTCCCTTTCTACCCATCCCTTTGTTTTCTACCATCAATTAAAGTGTTTCAGCTCCTCCAAGCGCAGGACGCAGCCAGGAATGATGTTACCGGAGAAGATTAGTGGAAAAACCCCTTGAAGTCGATGGATTAATTCTTCAGGTTATTAGACAGGTGTACGATCCCCTCCTTTCAAAGGACTTTCTTATGGCTGGGGGCAGTATTGGGTAGCTTTGATGAATAAGGTGCCCAGAGTAAACTGCCTGCTACTCAGGCCCAGAAGCTATTATATGCATATTATTTGTAGATTTGGGATAGAAACCACTCTGAAGATTCTAAAACGGTCTGAATGATGTCTGCGAGTATAACAACTCATATGGCAGGCAAAAACCTGAGAAAAAAATCCAATCAGAAGTGGGAAATTGGAGGTTTGTAGGTTTTCAAGTCTTTGCCTATCCAATATACAGTGTCTATGGGGTCATATTGCACTTCCCAAGGCTTCCACTAGATGTCAACAGTCTGTAGAACCTTGTTTCAGGCTTCTACTGTGAAGGAGGAGAGAATAGGAGGTCTGTCAGAATGCCATGAGCTCAGTCAGGCGTGCGCCCGTGAGCGGTAGCTGCGTTCCTTTTCCTTTCTATTCTAAAGACAAAGGAATTCTCCGGTTGAAACATTATTGAAGATTTATGTTAAAAACATCCTAAAGATTGATTCTATACATCGTTTGACATGTTTCTATGAACTGTAATGGAATTATATGACTTTTCGTCTGGCCTGCGCGTCGTGAATTTGGATTTGTGAACTAAATGCGCGAACAAAAAGGAAGTATTTGGACATAAATTATGGACTTTATCGAACAAAACAAACATTTATTGTGGAACTGGGATTCCTGGGAGTGCATTCTGATGACGATCATCAAAGGTAAGTGAATATTTATAATGCTATTTCTGACTTCAGTTGACTCCACAACATGGCGGGTATCTGTATGGCTTGGTTTGGTCTCTGAGCGCTGTACTCAGATTGTAGCTTTTTTGAAATCTGACAAAGCAGTTGCATTAAGGAGAAGTTTATCTAAAGTTCCATGCATAACACCTGTATCTTTTATCAATGTTTATTACGATTATTTCTGTAAATTGATGTGGCTCTCTGCAAAACCACAGGATGTTTTGGAAGCAAAACATTATTGAACATAACGCGCCAATGTAAACTGAGATTTTTGGATATAAATATGAACTTTATCGAACAAAACATACATCTATTGTGTAACACGAAGTCCTATGAGTGTCATCTGATGAAGATCATCAAAGGTTAGTGATTGATTTTATCTCTATTTCTGCTTTTTGTGACTCCTCTTTGGCTGGAAAAATGGCTGTGTTTTTCTGTGACTAGGTGCTGACCTAACATAATCGCATTGTATGCTTTTGTCGTAAAGCCTTTTTGAAATTGGACACTGTGGTGAGATTAACAACAAGTGTATCTTTAAAATGGTGTAAAATACTTGTATGTTTGAGGAATATTAATTCTGAGATTTCTGTTGTTTCAATTTGGCTCCCTTTCACTGGATGTTGTCATATCGATCCCGTTATCGGGATCTCAGCCATAAGACGTTTTAATAGAGATAATGGCATTTTCTCTAAATGATCCAACAGATAATGCAATTAGGATGTTCTCTTGATGTTTCTTATTTTTGTACTAATCAAAAATTGCCTTCTCGTGAATGGGAATAGGGAGCCGTCATTCCCAGACCTATTTCATATGAATACGAATGATAGTTTTCCAAAAGCCTATTCACCCATTATGGTGCAGATGTATGCTTTTACTCTTTCTTAATTCTCCATACACGAAGAGATGGGATCCTAGAGGTCTTTACCGGGGAAGTGAGTTAACTGTGAATTCCTGCCTTTCTTTGTCTCTTAAATCACAGTGATAATTAGTGGAGGGTTTAGACGAGGGGACCCAGGAATGGGATGTGCCAAGTGTGTTTTTGACCCTGTGTGAGGTGTGTCCTGCCACCCTTTGCCACATTGCAGACCTGGCACTGGACCCAAGGATTGATCTTCTGAGACACATCATTACCAATCAGCACCCTCTCAGCCTCATCCAGAAAGTGTCACAATATTCCTCCCACCGTCGAATGGGGATGGGGGTAATGGGCTCGGGGAGAGACATGAGAAATATGGCCTGGTCCGTGCCTTATTCATCACAGTGCAGCGACAGAGGCTGGGCCTGATGGCCGTATATCTGCCATGTGCCGTGTTGCATTGTTTCCAGGAGCTGGTTAGGGATGTTTGGCTACATACAGCGCCAGGTGTTTACTCACTGTGAGTGGACATTAAACTGTAATGGCACTACTTCCATGAGAATCAAACACCGGATCGATTCGTCTTAGTCATACATATCCTCAGGTAATAATCTTAATGCCTTTCACTGACTCATGGAGGATATGAGAGTTCATCTCTGGGGGAGAAGGGAGTTGAGGGGAGAGAAGACTGAGAAAGACTAAGAGAAGAAAAAATGATATTACAGTATATACTGTATAAGGCAAAGAGAATGAAAGAGACATCTGAGTAAGGGAGGGAGGGAGGGAAGGAGAGAGGGCGGAGAGCGGGAGGGAGAGCACAACCAATGGACTTCCTAAAACTCTGCATCCTGGCAACCCAACACCAAGCCCATCCACAGCCCAGCCCATCCACAGTCTACCCCAGCCAAGCCCCATCAATCCAGACACACACACACACACACACACACACACACACACACACACACACACACACACACACACACACACACACACACACACACACACACACACACACACACACACACACACACACACACACACTCAGCAGTTGTGGTTTTGTTAAGAGTCCCCAGTGGGCACTTAAAGCAATTACATCATTGATACATGGTACAAAGCCTTAGGCCTGCAGCCACACAGCAGCTTGGTCGGGCAGCTGTCTGGCTGTCAGCATTCTGATCCAAACAAAGATCCTGTCACACTCAATGAAAACCATGAGCTGAATCTAACAGCCAAGCCAATGGTTCTCTTACGACCCTCCCCGGTAATATTAGCTGGGACAGGCCTGCCCTTCTTTACCCATTCCTTGTTGTCATTGTCGACTCCACTGGTTTTACTTACAGCGCCATTGGATACGGGGGGAAACTTCATGGGGCATCTGCTATTGTGGTATTTCTATGTCTCTTTTCAGTGTAATTCATAGCTGGTGAAAGTTAAACCGTTTAAAGTCAGTCCTTTGGAGGAGGATTTACATAGACCCTGTGGAAACTCAATGCTATTTCTCTGTCCCCAGAAGTTCATAGAGTTCCTGGTTGTGGTTGGATATTGACCCTGTCTGTCTAGCAGTAACCCCCTAGCTGCCTGGCCCTGATGATGATTGATATCCGACTTTTGAAGAGATCAATTGAAAGCCATTTTTTCATGGCTTTTTCTGTTGTCCCCTGGCTCACCCAGGTAGTACACAGATCTGGATCCTTTGGGATCATGGCTGTTGTTTAGGCATTTTGTGTAAGAAATCTTCCCAGGTTATCGTCTGCATTGACAGCCATGGAAGAGGGTAATAATAATAGAGCAGGCTGGGGGGAAGTTATTAACAACCTCTACCCGGGTCTCTAAGCAGGCACACAGCAGGGAGTATAACATGAAGACTTATTGCAGCTGCTACACAGAAACAGCCAGGCACTGCATCAGTTTCTGGAAAAAAATATCTCTGTGATGACAGCTATAGGTATTTGACTCTTCTCAGCAATAACTTCCTACTGAAAGCTGATTCAAATCTTGTATTTTATTTACATAATGATACCTGGATGATGCAGGTGATGTCTGCCATTTACAATGGATAAGGATATGTTTTACCGGAAATAGTTATTTTTCAGCACTGTTTGTGAATACTTAAAGAGAAATCCTAAAGCAGAGACCTGCTGTTCATGTTGGTTTGTGAGTCTTCGTTCACCATGTGCTGCTGCAGTGCATCTCACATACCAAGACAGGTTTGACAGCCTGTCTCCAAAGAGACGCTCACTCAGTTTAAACCTTAATAGGCTGAAATATTTAGGAATTCTACAGTGAGCCCCCTCGTCTTTGAGGGGGGCCCCATTGAAATCCATGGCCATGAGGATTGACCGCAGCTGCACTCTGTTAATACAGTCAGTTTAATTCATGTATGTTTCACGAGCACCATAAGAACATTAAATAATGATGCAAACTTAAAACAGAAGCTAGGTGGAGCATGCTTAATTAATGTGTTTTGTTGCTTAATATGCAATAACTTGCCTTTCTGAGGGATGTGATAAATGCTTGATCAGGCATATCAGACAGAGCTGGAAATAGCTGTATCTTTTAACACTTATGTGTTCATTAGTGCCTCTGTTGAAAAAATAAACAAGTTGAAATCAGTGCATCCTGGGTATGGCAGGCAGTGGGAGCCAGTAAGGCAGCAGGAGCCAGGGGCTTAGCAAGAGTGCTGAATAATGAAGAGCATTATTAGTTACCTTTTGTGGTGGGGGAACAGATTGATGAATATGTCTGTGTCTGTGTGCAATGTGAAGCAGTGACATTTCATCTTGGAGGGAAGAGGTTGAGAGAGGTGGTGGTTAAGGGGAGAGAGAAGGTGAATACACAAAAGTGTCACACCTGCTCCCGCTCTCCCTGTCTGGCGCTCGAGGGCGCCAGGGAGCCCAGCACTACGCACTCCTGCGACCATCATTACGTACACCTGTTTCCCTCGTCACACGCATCAGTGATTCATTGGACTCAGCTGGACTCAATCACCTTCATTCATTACCTTCCCTACATCTGTCTGTTCCAGAGATTGTTCCCCACTTCTGCATTGTTGTCGTATGTAATTTTGTTACCTTGCTCTGACTCTGTTCCTGTCCTGTTCCATGTCCATTCTTAATTAATGTTCACTCCCTGTACCTGCTTCTCATCATCAGCATCGTTTCTTACAGAATGCAGAAGCCCACATTTGAAGCACTAGGGAGTGCTGGATTTTTGGTCTTGGTGGTGACGTCGGGTCCGGGTTTGTGGCCGGTGCCTATGTAACCAGGGGGGTGCCTCAGCTGGCTCGTCGGGCTTCCACACCCAAGCTGGCTCGAGAGGTTTGCTTACCCCGTTTGGCTTGGCAGGCTCCCATCCCATGTCATGCCTCAGCCAGATCGTCAGGGTTTTACACCCCCCCCCCCCCCAGCCAGATCATAAGGCTCCCACGTCTCAGCCGGCTCGCCAGGCTCCCACGTTCCAGCGGGATAATCAGGCTTTACACCTCAACCGGATCGTCAGCCTTCACGCCTCAGCCGGATTGTCAGACTCCTACGCCTCAGCAGGTTCGCCAGGCTCCCACGCCTCTTGCCGGTTCGTCGGCTTCTACGCCCCAGCCGGCTTATCCAGCGCCCATGCCTCGGGCCGGCCCGTCAGGCTCTCCCAGGTGGAGGTGGGGGGGGTACTGTCACGTCTGCTCTCACTCTCCCTCCCTGGCACTCGGGCCGCCAGGCTGCCCACCACTACGCACTCCTGCCACCATCATTATGCACACCTGTTTACCTCGTCACGCACATCAGCGATTAATTGGACTCAGCTGGACTCAATCACCTGCTTTCATTACCTCCCCTACATCTGTCTGTTCCCGAGATTGTTCCCTGCTTCTGCATTATTGTCGTATGTCGTTTTGTCACCTTGTTCTGACGCTGTTCCTGTCCTGTTCCATGTCCGTTCTTAATGAAATATTCACTCACTGTACCTGCTTCTCATCAGCGTCGGTTAATACGCCAAAGGGTATTTGGTGGTGCTTCCGCAATCCATGTTGCTTGCTAAAGTACAGACTGCAGTTTCCCTTCCAATAGGAGGTGCCATATCAGGTGTAGGCCACATCTACAGATGGACTATTCAGACTATCCAAATAAAGTGTGACCCTTTCTATGGACCACAGCTAATAGAATTGATCAAGACAAATGAAGCTGTGAAATACATACTGTAAATGACATACTGTTACACCAAAAGTGTTAACCTTTTACTGCAGTGGGCTAAATCAGGATCACACAAAAGTATACACCTCAAACACATGGTTATGAACTTTAAAAAATGAAGACACCTGTACCATGTCAGATATAGTTGAAATGTATTACATTTTTAGTTTGCATCCCAACATTACAAGTTATAACCATCACAGAATACTGAAATATAACAAAACTGTTTGACGTAGAAACACCATATTTTCAGCTGTTTTTCTTTAAATAATGTTTGTTAATTATGAAATTATGAAAAATATTAACATTCCACCCATGAGGCCACTAGGCCACTAGGTAATTAGACTACAGGAAAGGGTAGCTACGGAACGACTAGGCCTCTGACTTCTTAAGAATACAATAAACTGCATTTGGTGATGTTAGAGTTTGACATTTATTTGAAGTTTAGCAGCCCTTTTAGCTAACTTGGAGACGAAAGTACAAGAAGTGCCCCCACCCCTTTCGCTCGCTCTCTCTGCTTGGTCCAATAGCTTTCCGCCAGATAGACGAGAATAACTATTTGTAAAAGGTTTCCCTTGCATGTGTTTCAGTCTAATCCCAGCAGTGGTAGAAGTTGTGATGATAAGCTGTGAGGGCATAGCGCTTGTTGCAGACAGCAGGGTCATGCAGGATCTCTGTGCTGACAAACAGATGAAAGCTGGTTCTGTTTTGTCATCTTCCCTCTGATATGAGGGGGTGGCTAACTGCAGAGATGGGCTCAGTCGTGCCAAGTGGGATACATCCATTTTTTGGGCCTCCATTGTTAGTCATCTCTGGCCTTGGGGAAATGACATGAACACTAGGATATAGCCCAATAGGATATTTTCAGAAATCGCTCAGGGAATTGCAAAGGCACACATTTCCAGTCTGTTGTCATGTGAATTTTCTTTTGTTGACATTTACTATCATCCAGTGTTGGGGTCATTATACACTGCTCAAAAAATAAAAGGAACACTTAAACAACACAATGTAACTCCAAGTCAATCACACTTCTGTGAAATCAAATTGTCCACTTCAGAAACAACATTGATTGACAATACATTTCACATGCTGTTGTGCAAATGGAATAGTCAACAGGTGGAAATTATAGGGATTTAGCAAGACACCCCCAATAAAGGAGTGGTTCTGCAGGTGGGGACCACAGACCACTTCTCAGTTCCTATGCTTCCTGGCTGATGTTTTGGTCACTTTTGAATGCTGGCTCAGGTAGTGCAGCTCATCCAGGATGGCACATCAATGCGAGATGTGGCAAGAAGGTTTGCTGTGTCTGTCAGCATAGTGTCCAGACCATGGAGGCCCTACCAGGAGACAGGCCAGTACATCAGGAGACGTGGAGGAGGCCGTAGGAGGGCAACAACCCAGCAGCAGGACTGCTACCTCCGCCTTTGTGCAAGGAGGTGCAGGAGGAGCACTGCCAGAACCCTGCAAAATGACCTCCAGTAGGCCACAAATGTGCATGTGTCTGCTCAAACGGTCAGAAACAGACTCCATGAGGGTGGTATGAGGGTCCGAGGTCCACAGGGGGGGGGGGGGTTGTGCTTACAGCCCAACACCGTGCAGGACGTTTGGCATTTGCCAGAGAACACCAAGATTGGCAAATTCGCCACTGGCGCCCTGTGCTCTTCACAGATGAAAGCAGGTTCACACTGAGTACATGTGACACGTGACAGTGTGGAGACGCCGTGGAGAACGTTCTGCTGCCCGCAACATCCTCCAGCATGACCGGTTTGGCGGTGGGTCAGTCATGGTGTGGGGTGGCATTTCTTTGGGGGGCCGCACAGCCCTCCATGTGCTCGCCAGAGCTAGCCTGACTGCCATTAGGTACCGAGATGAGATCCTCCGACCCCTTGTGAGACCATATGCTGGTGTGGTTGGCCCTGGGTTCCTCCTAATGCAAGACAATGCTAGACCTCATGTGGCTGGAGTGTGTCAGCAGTTCCTGCAAGAGGAAGGCATTGATGCTATGGACTGGCCCGCCCGTTCCCCAGACCTGAATCCAATTGAGCACATCTGGGACATCATGTCTCGCTCCATCCACAGACTGTCCAGGAGTTGGCGGATGCTTTAGTCCAGGTCTGGGAGGAGATCCCTCAGGAGACCACCCGCCACCTCATCAGGAGCATGCCCAGGCGTTGTAGGGAGGTCATACAGGCACGTGGAGGCCACACACACTACTGAGCCTCATTTTGACTTGTTTTAAGGACATTGCATCAAAGTTGGATCAGCCTGTAGTGTGGTTTTCCACTTTCATTTTTAGTGTGACTCCAAATCCAGACCTCCATGGGTTGTTACATTTGATATCCATTGATAATTTTTATGTGATTTTGTTGTCAGCACATTCAACTATGTAAAGAAAAAAGTATTTAATAAGAATATTTCATTCATTCAGATTTAGGATGTGTTATTTTAGTGTTCCCTTTATTTTTTTGAGCAGTGTACTTGACTTATTACTCCCTGGGGAAAGTAGTTTGTTAAACTACTCGTTATATTACTTTTGCGTTACATCCAAAAACGTTGCACATCCTCACTCAATGTAAACAATGTCTACGTTACGTAGGCCTATAGACCAACAAGTTTTTGTTTTAAAGTAGACAATGTGCATTAGGCCTGCGGATATCAAGTCACAGGGCATTGAGGGCAAGGATATAAACACTGTCTCGTCCTACCTGTACTATGGCATCGGGCATACCAGCTGTCATCCGAGAGAGACCGTTCGTCAGTGCCAGTGTCTTGGTCGTTCCCAGCGTTGGTTGTAGAGTGCTATAGAAACAGTTATCCTCCCCTTGCAAGATGACCAATGCCAGAGTGGGTGGCTTCATGACTGTGCATTATTCCCTCAGGAATTGATACTCCCGGTCAGTGCTGCATTTTACCCCCCGTTGAGTGCAGAGTGCGCTCAACTCTGCGATGGGAAAGCTCATTTTAGCCATTTTTCATATCCCTCACTAAAGCAATTAGTAGTAGTACGTCCAACAGGAACTTGGAAAGGGTTTGTCAGACGAAAACAATTAGAATTCTGGGACGGGGGGATTTTTTTATATTACACCAACAAAGAGGGAATGATAATCATCACAAATATTTATTTGGATAACTGTAATTGGAAGGAAATGATAAGAAAACTAACGACTTATCTCTGATCAGTAACTGTTATATTATTACTCAAATTGGAACCATACTCCGTTATAGTACTCGTTAGTGGAAAAAGTTATTATTACTATTATGTTGTGTTGTATAGTTTACATGGTTGATTCAACAAACATTTAATTTTATAGCATTTCTATTTTAGATAAGAATGTAAGCTTTATAAATACAAAGCAAATCTGTTTGTATTATTCCGAAGAAGACATTTGTACCACTTGTATTGTACAAACAATTAATTCTTGATGCTGGTATTCTACAAATTATTCCTCAGACTGTTGCAGAGATAATTCCTTATTTGGCAGAGACCCATCTCCTCCCCACTATTTGGCAACTTGTCAGGAAATATGTCTACACGTGACAGTATCTGGTATTCCAACATGATAAACATATCACAGAATAGGGCATTGTGGGTAATAACTCAAGTGACCATTTAAATCAACAGTGCTGGAGACCAAACAAAAAGACACATTAATAATCCCAGATTTTACTTACAAGTGAAAAGTCTGTTTAGAAAATAAGAAATCATTGTACATAAATCCTTTCAAACACATCTCTGAAATGTCTTATTAGTCTAACCAACCAACCTAATCATAGTCTGACTCTGAGGCCTCTCAGCACTTAGAAAAAAAGCAGTATCTATATAGAACCAAAAGCTGTTCTTCTGCTGTCCCCATAGGATAACCATTTTAGGTTCCATGTAGAACCATGTCCACAGAGGTTTCTACATGGAACCCAGAATAAATCTACCTGGAACAAAAAAGGGTTTTTCATGGAACCAAAAAGGATTTTCCAATGCGGACAGCCGCAGAACTCATTTGGAACCCTGATGACATTTTCAGCCATGCTGTTTATGACAGGAGGGAGCAGGCGCCGCAACAATCATTTCCTGCTCTGCCTTGGCTCATTAGGAAGACCTTGCATGCAGCTTGCAGGTTCCTACCATGAGGTCTCAGGGTTTTTGAGTGGCTCTGTGCACTCCTAAGGGACGGACACTGTGATGTCTGTGATGCCCAGGCAGCCTGGGATCATTACCCATGTGAAGTCTCTAATATCAGTCTGTGCTCTGTTGACTTATGATCTGTTTCCAGGTCAGCATCTTTTCTCTTCCCTTCTCAGTTGTCATGAGTCTACCACCATCTTAACCACAACTGGTCTATTTACATTTTACCCAGACCTTGTAATATGTTTCAGTGTGGTGCCAGAAAAATGTATGCTAATGCAAAGTTCACTTACTATGCAGTTTTCTGAATTTCTCTCTCTTTGTCGTCTCTTTCCCCTTCCTCTCTGACTCACCCTCCCTCTGTCTCTCCCTATTCTCTCTCTCCTTCCTCTTCTTCCCCTGTTAGTCTGCAGAGACCTGTTATCTGTATGCAAATGTCTCCTAAGAAAGGGAGCTGGTTAACAAGTCTGATCAGCCCCCAGAAAGCGTGGCTCTGCTGAGAGGCACATTTCAAAGAGAGCAGGGATCCAGTCTGGGGCTAGCATGCATGTTGTACAGAGTGTGTACACTATTGCTTGTTGTACATGTTGTACACTAGTGCTTCCACACATATGCAGCAATCCATTGAGATGGGAGAGGAATCTGCAGACCCTCATAGGACATGCATCTGGTTTCTCTCTAGGATTCAAATGAATGCCATTTTCAGGATCCGTCTACGAGACAGTGCTTTGTAATGGGAGTTTTGTCCTTAACTGGGGACAGTTTCACATCTTGCACATAGAAATATAATTCTACAGTACACTGAGTGTACAAATCATTAAGAACACCTTCCTAATATTAATATTAAGAACACCCCCCCCCCTTTTGCTCTCAGAACAGCCTCAATTTGTTAGGACATGGACTCTACAATGTGCCAAAAGCATTCCACAAGGATACTGGCCCATGTTGACTCCAATACTTCCCACAGTTGTGTCAAGTTGGCTGGATGTCCTATGGGTGGTGGACCATTCTTGATCCGGGACACTGTTGCACGTGAACTCTTTTGCCTTGCCCATTCACCATCTGAATGTTACACATACAGTACACAATCCACGTCTCAGTTGTCTCAAGGTGTAAAAATCATTCTTTAACCTGTCTCCTCCCCTTCATTTACACTGATTGAAGTGGATTTAACAAGTGACATCAATAAGAGATCATAGCTTTCACCTGTATTCACCTGGTCAGTCTATGTCAAGGAAAGAGCAGGTGTTCTTAATGTTTTGTGCACTCAGTGTACGTCGATCCACATCCTTGCTACAAGTCACAAGTCACAATGATTTACATAACACTGTCTATCCCTGATGACATCACTGCAACTGTAACAACTGCAGCAGGAGCTATAACAATACAACAGAAATGGGAACAGCTTTGAAATAACTTCCTCTTTAGGCCCTATAAAGTGGGGCATCTTTTCTTTCCAGTCTCTAGTCATGAATTAGAATCGAGTCTAGACCTACTTATTATAAGGAAAATAAACAATGCCTCTGTGGTCTGTGAAACAGCTTAGTCACACACTGTTCAAAGCTGTAATTACATCTCCCATCAACTCTGCTGTGCTGGGCCCTAGCTGGCTAACACACCACACTACTTACCATCCCATGGATTCAGTTCAGCAGCTCGAAACACCCAGTAACAGGACGGAGTTGATGGCCTTGGTGAGGGATTTGTTTATGGATGGGAGGGGGCTGAACACAAATGAAAACATGTTTACGCATAGCAAGACATTTGTACATGATTTCATTTCATTTTGATAGAGTAATTTGATTTGCACTAGCGACTAACATGGAAGAGAGAAGTTGCCATGTCAGTACAGCATGGGTGTTTTCTATCCTTTAGCTGAAGGTACACTGTAAATGGATATCAGATAGAATATTGGCATTTGAAATATGTCCTCTCTCGGGGGAGCAACATACAGCGTTTACCATCAAATATTTAAAGTCATTGAACGATATTTTGCACTGAGTAGAGGTACATTATGGCATGTTGGAATGTGTTACAGTAACTGGGTTTTCTGTACACATTTTCACAAAGCCCAGAGTGCATTACAAAATACCAATCCATTAATTCTGTTAGTGCTGAAAAACTCGACTGATTGAGTGAAATATTGATTATTTGTTGTTCGTTCATTAGTCCCTCAGTTGATCTTTTTCTAAGGTGGATTCTGTGTGATTCTCTGTGTTCAAGTTTCTGTTCAGGTGGATCCTGCGCATACATTAAGCAAAGTTATCCAAGTGGGATAAGTGCAAGTGTTTGCATTAGCTTTCATTAGTCTCCCCTGTTCACCTCAACTGGAACTGAGTATATTAAAGTATCTCTGATCCACCGAAACCCCACCAACAGCAACCACACCCAATCACAATTACTTCATATTAATACATTTATACCCAGCGGTGTAAAAATAATTTAAAGTACTACTTAAAGTAGTTGTTTTGGGTATGTTTACATTGCTTTACTGTTTCTTTTTTTGACGACTTTTACTTTAACTTCACTTCATTCCTAAAGAAAATAATGTACTTTTTACGCCATACATTTTCCCTGACACCCAAAGTACCTGTTACATTTTGAATGTTTAGCAGGACAGAAAATGGTCCAAATCACACACTTATCAAGAAAACATCCCTTGTCATCCCTACTTCCTCTGATCTGGCGGACTCACTAAACACAAATGCTTCATTTGTTATGTCTGAGTGTTGGAGTGTGACCTGGCTATCTGTAAAAAAATAAAATAATTGTGCTGTCTGGTTTGCTTAATATAAGGTACTTTTACTTTTATGACTTAAGTATATTTTAGGAACTACATTTACTTTTGATACGTAAGTATATTTAAAACATAATACTTTTAGACTTTTACTCAAGTAGTATTTTACTGGGTGACTTTCATTTTTACTTGAGTCATTTTCTATTAAGTTATTTTTAACTTTTACTCAAGTATGAGAATGTATTACTTTTTCCACCACTGTTTATACCTAACTGGGAGAATATAACTCAGATACTATGTGGAACACATTTTTCTTCAAACATCTGAACCTTTCTAGCAGGTTGTTTTTCTAGACCCATTTGTTGAAATAGGGAGTTTTTCTAATGATACAGCAGTCTCAGCATGGATGTTATGTGATGTGTTCATTCACATTAGCAAACACTACGCTTCGTCCAAGTTAATTTCACACAGTGTCTACTGAAATGGGATATGACAGGGACATTAGTATGATACAAATCTGACATGGCTAATGTTTGCAGAATAATGCAGCATCCTGACTGCAGGATGATTATCTTCCCCCTTATTGAAATGTACATGTTGTTATCTTCCCCATTATTGAAATGTACATTTAACTTTCATCTCTCTCATTTACCTTAGAAGGATAATTCCACTGCTGCCTGTGTTTGGATTTAGTTTTCATTTGGAATGGCTTTGCATATGTTAACATGCTGGCAGCAGGGTAGCCTAGTGGTTAGAGCGTTGGACTAGTAACCGAAAGGTTGCAAGTTCAAATCCCCGAGCTGACAAGGTACAAATCTGTTCTGACCCTGAACAGGCAGTTAACCCACTGTTCCTAGGGCGTCATTGAAAATAAGAATGAGTTCTTAACTGAATTGCCTAGTTAAATAAAGGTTAAAAAGAATAATAATAATAAAAAATATCCACATACTGAATGTGCTTCATTTTGCCTGTGAAAATCAACGACTTTCTATATTATAAAATAATATATTTAGATTCATATTCAGTCTCACACGAGCCCCAATATCTTCCCAACAGTCATTCAGACAGAATAGTATTTTTGTATAATAAGAAGATCAATTGTTTGGACAGTGTGTTGTCTTTTCTTTTTAAGGTACGTTGGGAAGATTGAAATTATAGCATGTGTGTATTTCGCCTACAGCAGCAGTTTCAGTCGTACATTTATTCATTTCAAGGAATTTAAGTCATAAATAGGACTGTCAAGACTGAGAAGACTTGCTTTTGAGAACCTCTGTGCAATAGCCAGTAGTCAGACTGGCCAGGTACCTGGGGAGATGTGGGGATGGAGGGATTGAGGCTAGATACTGGGTATATCTCAGCGTAGCTAAGCAACCAACCAAATGAGGCACTATGATCTCATCTATCGTCAAAAGTTGAGAATCTCCTTGATTAGCGACCATTTTTATATGTAGCCTATGCAAGGTCGGCAGAAACCACCAACAACGCCGTTTTCAGGGATAGAGTATCTTCAACCTAGCTTCCGTTTCCACTGGAAAACGGACGTGGGGACTTGGCTCAGGCCTTTATTTTATGCCTGCTACGTTAGGTTTGTTTTTATGAACACCTAAGTATGAGCATGAGCATACTGTGGCATTTGAATAATTACTGGTCGTAAAAAACATAATAATAGAAAAGAAACCAATGTGGTGGAGAATTCCGCCACCTACAGAACTCCAATTAACCCCTGTGTGCATCTTTAAATTAAAGAATGCATTGTGTTTTATCAGTGTGCTCCGTGGTTGCCTCCATGCCAGTACTAGTGTATGAAGAGCGCAGGTATGAATGTGTTGCTGTTCTAGCACAATACATAATACAGATAAGCAAATACAGCAGCAACACATTTGGACAATGTTTCTTTCCGTAATGCCAACGGTGCCAAACATCCGAATATACTTTTGTATATATAGTGTATGTGGACACCCCTTCAAACCAGTCAGAAACGGGTGTATAAAATTGAGCACACATTGACAAACATTGTCCATAGACAAACATTGGCATTAGAATGGCCTTACTGAAAAGTTCAGTGACTTCCAACGTGGCACCGTCATAGGATGCCACCTTTCCAACAAGTCAGTTCCTCAAATTTCTGCCCTGCTAGAGCTACCCCAGTCAACTGTAAGTGCTGTTATTGTGAAGTGGAAATGTATAAGATCAACAACGGCTCAGCCACAAAGTGGTAGGCCACACAAGCTCACAGAACAGGACCGCCGGGTGCTGAAGCGCATAGTGTGTGAAAATGGTCTGTCCTCGGTTGCCACACTCACTAACAAGTTCCAAACTCAGGAAGCAATGTCAGCACAATAACTATTTGTCGGGAGCTTCATGAAATGGCTTTCTATGCCCGAGCAGTCGCACACAAGCCAAATATCACCATGCGCAATGCCAAGGTCGGCTGGAATGGTGTAAAGTTCACCGCCATTGTACTCTGGAGCAGTGGAAACGCGTTCTCTGAAGTGATGAATCACACTTCTCCATCTGGCGGTCAGATAGACTAATCTAGGATTGGCGGATGCCTGGAGAACACCTGCCCCAATGCATAGTGCTAACTGTAAAGTTTGGTGGAGGAGGAATAATGGTTTGGGGATGATTTTCATGTTTCGGAATAGGCCCCTTAGTTCCAATGAAGGGACATCTTAACAGTACAGCATACAATGACATTCTAGATGATTCTGTGCCTCCAACTTTGTGGCAACAGTTTGGGTAGGACCTTTCCTGTTTCAGCATGACAATGCCACCATGCACAAAGTGAGGCCCATGCAGAAATGATTTGTTGAGATCGGTGTGGAAAACCTTGACTGGCCTGCACAGAACCCTGACCTCAACCCCAGCAAACAACTTTGGGATGAATTGGAACGCCGACTGCGACACAGGCCTTATCACCCAACATCAGTGCCCGACCTCATTAATATTCTTGTGGCTGAATGGAGGCAGGGCCCTGCAGCAATGTTTCAACATCTAGTGGTAAGCCTTCCCAGAAGAGTGGAGGCTGTTATAGCAGCAAAGGGGGGTGGCAACTCCACATTAATGCCCATGATTTCGGAATGAGATGTTCAACGAGCAGGTGTCCACATACTTTTGGTCATGTAGTGTATCATTCCAAGCTCATGCCAAGCATGGTTGCCTCACTCTGTCTCCTCACCTTGAAAGGACTTGGGAATAACGTCGAAGACAGCTTTTTCATCACATCAGGGATCCTATTTTACTTTACTCACTCTTTCTCTTCTACGCCTTTTCTTCCCTCTCTCTATTTCCCTCTGACTCTCAAGCCAAAATGGAGATTAATTCAACGTATTTGCCTTTTGATGGTGTTCAGAGTGGACATTATTAAAGTATGCCTTTCTCTGGATCTTTTATTGAGATGTGCAATTTTTTATTAGATGGATAGAGGTATCTTCCCTCAATCAGGATGTTGCTTGGCCTGATGTGGCTTTGTCATAACCCTGCAAGTTTCATAATAAAAGCCTCTAGTATTTTACACAAATTCCAGATATGGCAATTAGAGGGACTGCAGACACTCCTTGCGAAGAGATGGACCTGTGAACTCTATTTTTATTTTTTTTCACATTACTTTCCTTCAGGTAATGGCCCTTTCCCGGCGGTTTTTGGTACTGTCTGCCATTGGCTGTGCATGTTAAGTGGTCTTTTGTGTGACACAGATGGACTGATTCATTTTTCTCGTTTGGCAGTCATAAGACAGTGGGAGAGGATTAGAGGCTACAAAGCAAGACTGTGCAGAAAGCTGCATTTACAAGTAAACCATTTTTCCATCTGCCTTTTCTCTTGGTTAGGTTGCGATTATATGATTTAAGCCGACCCCTGACACATGGTGACATATCCCATCTATCAAAGGAAAATACACCATATAGGGAACAAAAAGGATGACACTGAATCCAATACTCCATGTTTGAACAAAAATATATCGTACAGTAAAATGACAAACACACCATTCAACAGTATTCAAATTGTAGAGAAATGTCCACCTCAGTATTGTTTGCATCCACAATTTTTTAGCCGACTAAAGTCACATCCTATAAAAAAAATATCTCAACAGCTGTAATGGAAACAGGTAGCTTCGGTACAATTTTATAAATGCCAACTTGTTCGTGCAACATGGTGGGAACTTTTTCTGTTTGTAAAATTTAATTATGCGAGAAATTGTGGTGGAAACACCTTTATGTACAACTATTGATATAATAACCATCATAACTCAGCAAATGTTGAGTCACGCGATGATATGGTGTGTGGTCCTCCCACTATGACTCGAGAAACCATGCAATTTATTAGGATACAGATTAAATAAATTAAGATGAACCTCACAGGGTGGTGAAAGTGCACAGTGATCTTGATGCTCCTTTTCAATAAATATCGAGTGTATTATTCTGGTGATATGATGATTTGATGCTTGACTGCCATTTGAGAAATACAAATCATCTCACTCTTATCCATATTAATGTCATCATGTAGACCACCCTACCCGCACTGTATCTGTGAGCTGTTGGCTAGAGTGTACGTGCCAGACCAGAGTAGGCACATTTTCTATTTAAGGAAAAGGTTTTTGTGACAAAACTATCAGTAGAGTTTAAAATGCTAAGGTAACACATTTAACTATAGACTTTTATTCAGTACAGGAAAACTTAAGCGAAAAAGTAGATTTTGTGTGCACTACGTCATCAACCAGTCACTTGTATCTGCAACGAGTCAGTTTGGTGGAAACACACCACTAAACATTTGCAGATTAGATTTTTTTATGCTGATTTTAGAATATTCATATGAAGATCTGTCGGATGGGAACCTAGTTAGTGATTCAAACATGGATCATTCAGTTGAGACTCCCTCTCTGATCTGTGTACCTAGCTTATTCATTCACAAAGCACAGTTCAAACCCAATGTTTAGACCAGAGAGCATTATAAACACAAGGTTGACACGCAAACCATCTGTATCACTCCTTGAACCTTCAGATATCCATCACTGTACCATAGCCACAAGATTAGTGAGTACTTGTGTATCGCCTCACCTTGAAAAATGCTCCAGGACACATGCTTTCTTCATGATTTCACCTTTAAGAGGATATGATACCACTGCTTTAGTCCACTATCTTATCTGTGCATTGAGTTGCTGTATCTGCACTGTCACTGTATGTTTCTACCCCAGTAAGATACAGCTTGCTCCTTGATCTTAGACCACAGTATGTCTGGAGTGAGCTGGTGTTGGACCTCTTCATACACCAGTCTGTACTGTTCACTTAACTGGGGACCACTATCTTTGTGTTGTGTTCCCTCTCGACAGTGAGCATGTACAGAAAGTATTCACACCCCTTGACCTTTTCCACATTTTGTTGTGTTGCAGCCTGAATTAAACATTGATGAAATGTATATTTTGTGTCACTGGCCTACACACAATACTCCATATTGTCAAAGTGGAATTGTGTTTTTCTAAAGTTTCACAAATGAATGAATAATGGAAAGCTTAAATGTCTTGAGTCAACAAGTATTCAACCCATTTGTTATGGAAAGACTAAATAATTTCAGGAGTAAGAATTTGCTTTACAAGTCACATAAGTTGCATGGACTCTGTGCAATAATAGTGTTTAACATGATTTTTGATTTACATTTACATTTACATTTAAGTCATTTAGCAGACGCTCTTATCCAGAGCGACTTACAAATTGGTGCATTCACCTTATGACCTCCAGTGGAACAGTAGTGCATCTAAATCTTTTCAGGGGGAGGGGGGGTGAGAGGGATTACTTTATCCTATCCTAGGTATTCCTTAAAGAGGTGGGGTTTCAGGTGTCTCCGGAAGGTGGTGATTGACTATCTCATCTCTGTACCCCACACATACAAAACAATATCTGTGAGGTCCCTCAGTCGAACAGTACATTTCAAACACAGATTCAACCACAAAGACCAAAAAAAGCAGACATTGAATATCCCTTTGAGAACAGTGAAGATATTAACCATTTTGAAGCCCATGCCTAGTCTTTTTTATTCTCACCCCATCCTAGCCCAGCCCAGCTAAATCTCTGATAGATGTATGTTGCTTCCAGGAGGTTAGCCTTGATGTAGAATCAAAAATAAATAAATAACTTTGAATGGAATGGAAAAAGTCCATTTTCTGACTGCTGGTCTCAATGCTTTGGATGTGCGTTTTGTTCTGAGCTAGAGATCGCATTTTGATACTTGTGTAATATAATAATATATGCCGTTTAGCAGACACTTTTATTCAAAGCGACTTACACTAATGAGTGCATACATTTTATGTGACTGCTGAATTGGTCAACCTAGATTGACTCTGCATAGTTCTATAGGAGATGGCGAGCAATATAAAGCTCTGTAAGGATGCTAAAGTATCAAATTGAAAAGGAGCCATAAGATGAAATACAATATGTCTCAGGGCTATAGAGGAAAGCACTCCCAAGGTGATTTCCCAGGTAATGGACCTTTTAGCATGGAAATCAGGGAGTAAGGGAATAGGGACTGCTATTAAACGGCTCCACTGTTGCTCCTTTGGGATGCATGGACTTAATCAGTTATATTTCACAGATGCCATCTTTTATATATGGGTACACATTAATCTGCAGTGTTTTAAGTCCTTAATTGGAGAGAACCATGTGGGATAGGCCCAGAATGAAACAGCAGAGAAGAATGATGGTTCTCCCTTTAATTGAACCGGGCCTTACTGCTTGCACAACACTCAGAGGACTTGTTGAAGTGAAGCAACATAACTATTCACCAGCAATGCCTCTGATAATATTGAAAGAAGTTACTAAACTGGTAATAGGCTTCTGTGTTTATTTCGATACTACTGCAATCTCGGTACCCAGAACCATATCTTGCATTCACATAGCATACATAACATCTTGAATAGGTTATTAAGTAATTGAACAGTGTTGGGGTAAGAGTGTGGGATCTTTCATAAGCTAAATCGTCACACACTGTACTTTATTTCACTATTTCTTCAGAAATATAAAACGCAATATTATTTTGCAATGCTTTGATGATTATCCACAACTTTGATGTGTTTCTATGGTACATATGGTGCACACTTTGTTTTTGTTGGCGAGGCTAATTGGCTAGATATCTTGTTATATACCTACTCTAGCTATGAATGATGTAGGCCAATAGGACATGTTCCGACTACAAAATGGTGCATTCTTAAAGAGTTTCCCTTTGCAGGTCTGCCTGCATATTATGCTATCTATAGATCACTGCATTTTATTATTTTATCCACAGAGTATTTTTCATGTGGTATGGATTTCAATCTGTCTGCCTCAAAATTGGATTTTCAGAATTATATTTAGCGTAGCGTCCCTAAATTGACTCTTTGGAGTAATAACTCCTTTTTTATCGCTGAAAGTATTAAATGCACACGCTTATTGGTTTTGCATGTAAAACTGTGCTGTGCTTAAAGAGTCTGATGTGAGTGCTGTGAGTCATTTTCAGCAAGACTCCAAAAGATGATTATTAAACAACAAACACTGTAAAATACCTGACTCTTAAAAATCTTCACGTGGATTTTCTTGCAAAGTTTGATCTAAATAGGGTATTTACAATCTGAGTAAGGTAGAATCAATGTTTGCATGTGAATGTACCGCAGCTCTGTGTTCATACCTTAGAGACATCCCAGGTTATTCATCTGTTCTCTGTTTTGTACTCTCTGTCTTCCAGGTTTCTTAAGCACAGGGGACCAAGCTTCCAAGGGAAACTATGGACTTCTTGATCTGATCCAAGCCCTGCGCTGGACTAGCGAGAATATTGCTTTCTTTGGTGGTGACCCTTTACGAATAACAGTTTTCGGATCAGGGGCTGGCGCCTCCTGTGTCAACCTCCTGACCCTGTCCCATTATTCTGAAGGTAACCGTTGGAGCAATTCAACCAAAGGTATAATGCAGAGGTTGCATCTTTTTCCATTTTCAGTGTCGCATGCCACCTGTGTGATTTAAGTTGATGAGAGTATTTTGTTCTCGAATGGCTGTATACATAGCCAAGTAGGGGTGCTGAGGGTGCTGCAGCACCCCCTGAAACATCATTAAAAAAAACATATATACAGTACCAGTCAAAAGTTTGGACACACCTACTCATTTCAGTTGTTTTACTTTATTTTTGCTGTTTTCTACATTGTAGAATAATGGTGAAGACATCACCACTCTGTAATACACATATGGAATCATGTTGTAATCAAAAAAGTGTTCAACATATCAAAATATCTTTTAGATTTTAGAGTCTTAAAAATAGCCACCCTTTGCCTTGATGACAGCTTTGCACACTCTTGGCATTGTCTCAACCAGCTTCATGAGTTCGTTCCCTGGAATGCATTTCAATTAATAGGTGTGCCTTGTTAGAAGTTAATTTGTGGAATTTCTTTCCTTCTTATTGCATTTGAGCCAATCAGTTGTGTTGTGACAAGGTATGGGTGGTATACAGAAGTACATATTATGGCAAGAACAGCTCAAATAAGCTAAGAGAAATGACAGTCCATCATTTCTTTAAGTCGTGAAGGTCAGTCAGTATGGAGCATTTTAAGAACTTTGAACATTTCTAACATGTGCAGTCACAAAAACCATCAAGCGCTATGATGAAACTGGCTCTCATGAGGACCTCCACAGGAACGGAAGACACAGAGTTACCTCTGCTGCAGAGAACAAGTTCATTAGAGTTATCAGCCTCAGACATTACAGTCCAAATAAATGCTTCACAGAGTTCAAGTAGCAAACACATCTCAACATCAACTGTTCAGAGGAGACTGCGTGAATTAGGCCTTCATGGTCGACCTGCTTCAAAGAAACGACTACTAAAGGACACCAATAATAATAAGAGACTTGCTTGGGCCAGGAATCCTGAGCAATGGACATTAGACCGGTGGAAATCTGTCCTTTGGTCTGATGAGTCCAAATTTGATATTTTTGGTTCCAACCGCCATGTCTTTGTGAGACGCAGAGTAGGTGAACGGAGGATCTCCGCATGTGTGGTTCCCACCGGGAAGCATGGAGGAGGAGGTGTTATGGGGTGGGGTTGCTTTGCTGGTGACACTGTTGGTGATTTATTTAGAACTCAATGCACACTTAACCTCTCTGGGTGACAAATTCAAAATTACTATAAAAATCAAACTTTCATTAAATCACACATGCAATATAGAAAATTAAAGCTACACTTGTTGTGAATCCAGCCAACATGTCAGATTTCAAAAAGGCTTTTCGGTGAAAGCAAACAATGCTATTATCTGAGGATAACACCTCCGTAAACAAAGAGAGAAACCATATTTCAACCCTGCAGCCACGACACAAAACGCAGAAATATAAATATAATTCATGCCTTACTTTTGACGAGCATCTTTTGATGGCACTCCAATATGTCCCATAAACATCACAAATGGTCCTTTTGTTCGATTAATTGCGTCGATATACAGTGGGGAGAACAAGTATTTGATACACTGCCGATTTTGCAGGTTTTCCTACTTACAAAGCATGTAGAGGTGTGTAATATTTATCATAGGTACACTTCAACTGTGAGAGACAGAATCAAAAAAATCCAGAAAATCACATTGTATGATTTTTAAGTAATTAATTAGCATTTTATTGCATGACATAAGTATTTTATCACCTACCAACCAGTAAGAATTCTGGCTCTCACAGACCTAATAGTTTTTCTTTAAGAATCCCTCCTGTTCTCCACTCATTACCTGTATTAACTGCACCTGTTTGAACTCATTACCTGTATAAAAGACACCTGTCCTCACACTCAATCAAACATACTCCAACCTCTCCACAATGGCCAAGACCAGAGGACTGTGTAAGGACATTGGGGATAAAATTGTAGACCTGCACAAGGCTGAGATGGGCTACAGGACAATAGGCAAGCAGCTTGGTGAGAAGGCAACAACTGTTGGTGCAATTATTAGAAAATGGAAGAAGTTCAAGATGACGGTCAAACACCCTCGGTCTGGGGCTCCATGCAAGATCTCACCTCGTGGGGCATCAATGATCATGAGGAAGGTGAGGGATCAGCCCAGAACTACACAGCAGGACCTGGTCAATGACCTGAAGAGAGCTGGGACCACAGTCTCAAAGAAAACCATTAGTAGCATGGAAAACCATTAGTCATGGATTAAAATCCTGCAGTGTACGCAAGGTCCCCCTGCTGAAGCCAGCGCATGTCCAGGCCCGTCTGAAGTTTGCAAATGACCATCTGGATGATCCAGAGGAGGAATGGGAGAAGGTCATGTGGTCTGATGAGACAAAATAGAGCTTCTTGGTCTAAACTCCACTCGCCGTGTTTGGAGGAAGAAGAAGGAGGAGTACAACCCCAAGAACACCATCCTAACCATGAAGCATGGAGGTGGAAACATCATTCTTTGGGGATGCTTTTCTGCAAAGGGGACAGGACGACTGCACCGTATTGAGGGGAGGATGGATGGGGGCATGTATCGCGAGATCTTGGCCAACAACCTCCTTCCCTCAGTAAGAGCATTGAAGATGGGTTGTGGCTGGGTCTTCCAGCATGACAACGACCCAAAACACACAGCCAGGGCAACTAAGGAGTAGCTCCGTAAGAAGCATCTCAAGGTCCTGGAGTGGCCTAGTCAGTCTCCAGACCTGAACCCAATGGAAAATCTTTGGAGGGAGCTGAAAGTCCGTATTGCCCAGCGACAGCCCCGAAACCTGAAGGATCTGGAGAAGGTCTGTATGGAGGAATGGGCCAAAATCCTGCAGTGTGTGCAAACCTGGTCAAGAACTACAGGAAACGTATGATCTCTGTAATTGCAAAATTATATATTTCTGTACCAAATATTAAGTTCTGCTTTTCTGATGTATCAAATACTTATGTCATGCAATAAAATGCAAATGAATTACTTAAAAATCATACAATGTGATTTTTGTTTTAGATTCCGTCTCTCACAGTTGAAGTGTACCTATGTTAAAAATTACAGACCTCTACATACTTTGTAAGTAGGAAAACCTGCAAAATGGGAAGTGTATCAAATACTTGTTCTCCCCACTGTATATCGACGGAATGTCCATTTATTTGGCGCGTTTGATCCAGAAAAACACCAGTTCCAACTTGCTCATTGTGACTACAAAATATCTCAAAGGTTACCTGTAAACGTTGCCAAAACATTTCAAACTACTTTTGTAATACAACTTTAGGTATTTTTTAACGTAAAAAATAGACAAAATTGAAGACGGGATGATCTGTGATCAATACAGGAGGAAAACAAACTGAAGCTAGCTTTCTGGTCATGCGCTTCTTCTTCTAACAGTACACTTCAAGTGACCGTACTTCTTCATTACACAAAGGAATAACCTCAACCAATTTCTAAAGACTGTTGACATCCAGTGGAAGCGATAGGAACTGCAAGAAGGTCCCCTAGAAATCTGGATTCCCAATGAAACCTAATTTAAAAGAGAGTGACATCAAAAAAAAAATCTGAATGGTTTGTCCTCTGGGTTTCGCCTGCTAAATAAGTTCTGTTATACTCACAGACATGATTCAAACAGTTTTAGAAACTTCAGAGTGTTCTCTATCCAAATCCAAATCCACTAATAATATGCATATCTTATCTTCTGGAGATATGTAGCAGGCAGTAGCAAGCAGTAGTGCATGCATTTCATCCGGACGTGAAAATACTGCCCCCTGTTACCAAGAAGTTAACCAGCATGGCTACCACAGCATTCTGCAGCGATACGCCATCCCATCTGGTTTGCGCTTAGTGCGACTATCATTTGTTTCTCAACAGGACAATGACCCAACACACCTGTTAACAAGTGCTCAGCATATGTGGGAACTCCTTCAAGACTGTTGGAAAAGCATTCCAGGTGAAGCTGGTTAATAAGAGAATGCCAAGAGTGCGCAAAGCTGCCATCAAGGCAAAGGGTGGCTACTTTGAAGAATCTAAAATCTTTTTTGATTTGTTCAACACTTTTTCGGTTACTACATGATTCAATTTGTGTTATTTCACAGTTTTGATGTCTTTGCTATTATTCTACAATGTAGAAAATAGTAAAAATACAATAAAAATCTTGAATGAGTAGATGTGTCTATACTTTTGACTGGTACTGTATATATTTATTTATTACAAAATTATTGCACTGGGCCTGTACTAGTCCTGTATTAGCTGACCGAAATAGCCGTCTGCCCCCCATCGGCAAAAGAATCGCAGCACCCCCGACCCCAAACATCTTCCCCTGTGTAAAGTGCTTTTGATTCTCTCTCTCTCTCTATCCTTCACGTATATATTTGAATTGCCATAGTCCCCACCTTTCATATGCCACTCTGCCTCACAACCACAAAGAACTGTAGACAATCCTGCTTCTTTACTTCTCCCTTCCTTCCTAGCAGCTGGATATATACATTTGTATTTTCCCTGTTTTTCTAGGACCTTATATTGTTTAAAACTCTTCTCAGGGAGAAGGTTAAAGTTGACTAAAGCACTGACCATATATGGGCTCTAATGGTATTCCATACCTGATCGCCAGACCCACTTTATTTGGATTTTATCGCTATCTCTCCTCCTAATCCACGTTCTTAGGGGAGCCCCAATCAATGTTATCATGTCAGTGTATTGCTCCCTCTAATCTTATTGTCTTCAGAGATTAATTAAATACAAAACTATTAATATTCATACCACAGTATGACACTTTTCAGACACAGCATGATCAATCCTACTCCTACAACTTTGTCACTTCCATCTCTTCTCAATGTTCATGTGTGGGTTGGATCGAAAGACAGATTTCATATCAACATGTTTGAAAATGTGATAATTAAAGCAAGTTTTCTTTGTTATTAGAATGATAAAAAATACATGTACGTTAAAAGAGGTTATTTCTTGTTTATAAAACATCAGAATTAACAATATGTGTCATGATAATTCCTATGATATTGTAACTGTGTAACAAGTCTGTCTCAAAACCTTGTCAAACAAACCCTGCAATAGAAGTCTGACTGTTTGTAAAGAGGTAATCTCTGTTAACAATGCAGATGTCTGTCAAGACAAGAGACAATATCTCTCTGTGCTCTCCCGGGAATTGCACAATAAACTAAGCTAGACAAATTGACTTTTACATTTTCAAGGTTGTGAGGAGAGTTACGTCTATTGCCAGCAAATTTAATCGCTCTTCAAGTGCACATAACTCTACAAGTGCACATTTAGATTTTAGTGTGAGTACACATCATGCTGTGTTTGGATATGTTTAGTAATGACAGTTTCAGTGGCATTTCCTCCTGAGTGGCAGGTCATGTAGAGAGACAGTAGAGTATTACTTTGGGAAATTATTTTATCACAGCATGCATCATCAATGACTTACAATGATAGGACCCATGATTAAGACACATAAAGGCCCATGCACCAACCATAGTATCCCTAAAATAATAGTCTGTTTTCTATCATACTCTGGGGGAAAGCAGGCAACAACATTTCCCAGTGTGATGCATTGTGATGCTACATTATGAGGTGTTGTCTGACTCTGGTTGGCTTGTATCTTGTATCTCTGCAGGACTTTTCCAGAGAGCTATAGCACAGAGTGGCACTGCGTTGTCCAGCTGGGCAGTCAGCTTCCAGCCTGCTAAGTACGCTCGCATGTTGGCCAAGAAGGTGGGCTGCAACCTGAAGGACACGGTGGACCTGGTAGAGTGTCTGCAGAAGAAGCACTACAAGGAGCTGGTGGACCAGGACATCCAGCCAGCCAGGTACCATATCGCCTTCGGGCCTGTCATAGATGGAGATGTGATCCCAGACGACCCTCAGATCCTCATGGAGCAGGGCGAGTTCCTCAATTATGACATCATGCTGGGTGTCAACCAGGGCGAGGGCCTGAAGTTTGTGGAGCTCATCGTAGATAATGAGAACGGCGTCCAGGCCAATGATTTTGACTACGCCGTGTCCAGCTTTGTGGACGACCTGTACGGTTACCCGGAGGGCAAAGACATTCTGCGTGAGACCATAAAGTTCATGTACACGGACTGGGCTGATAAACACAACCCAGAGACCAGGAGGAAGACCCTACTAGCTCTGTTCACTGACCACCAATGGGTGGCTCCGGCCGTGGCCACAGCAGATCTCCACTCCAGCTTTGGGTCACCAACATACTTCTACGCCTTCTACCACCACTGCCAGACAGAGCAGGTGCCCCCGTGGGCAGACGCAGCCCACGGTGACGAGATCCCCTATGTGTTTGGCCTGCCCATGATCGGTCCCACAGAACTGTTCCCCTGTAACTTCTCGAAGAACGACGTCATGCTCAGTGCTGTGGTGATGACTTACTGGACTAATTTTGCCAAAACTGGGTACGTGTGGTACTGAAACCTATTTTAAGCTGAAATGTGTTTATGCCAGCAAGCTTGTGTGTGTGTGTTACATTTTTGTCTAGTTAAAGAATTGAATACCATGTTGTATACATTTTTATATTTTATGTTGGACAGCATATCAATGTGTGTCATTGTCAGACATGCTGTTAATTAATGACAAATGATGGTTGCCTGGATAGTGGAATTCTCAATAGAAAAATATATAAATATTTTTTTTGCCTTTAAGCATGTAGTCATGGAGGTAATTGTTTTTTGGAGCATAATGGGGGACAATGGCTTTTTCCCTCAGCAGCCAAAGAGCCCAAAGGGACCATCGAGATACTAATGATCTACATATATAACAGTAAATTGACATATAAAACAGGGCACCAATGAGATTTATGTCTCCACTTTGCATGGTTAAGCCAGTTTATGATGTGTTCTGACTGGCTCCATATGCCATTCCCAGAAAATGGTACTCGTTCTGCTGGAATGATCCTCCATTCCTCATGCTTTGTAGTGGTGCTTTGCTCATACTAAGTCCCGTCTTTCCCCTGCAGTGACCCTAACCAGCCGGTCCCCCAGGATACCAAGTTCATCCACACTAAGCCTAACCGTTTCGAGGAGGTGGCGTGGACTCGCTACAACCAGAAAGACCAGCTGTACCTCCACATCGGCCTGAAACCCCGCGTCAAGGAGCACTACCGGGCCAACAAGGTCAACCTGTGGCTGGAGCTGGTGCCCCACCTCCACAGCCTAAACGAGGTCACCCAGATAATCTCCACCACCACCAAGGTCCCCCCACCGGAGGTCACGCCCAGGTCACCAAAGAAGATCCCTGTCAACACCAAGAGGCCTAACCCTACGCCTTTCCCCACCGAGACTCAGGACAGTCAGAATCAGCCCTTCCTGGTGGATCAGAGGGACTACTCCACTGAGCTGAGTGTCACCATCGCTGTGGGTGCCTCGCTGCTCTTCCTCAACATCCTGGCCTTCGCTGCCCTCTACTACAAGAAGGATAAGCGGCGGCACGACGTGCACCGGCGCTGCAGCCCCCAGCGCAACACGACCAATGACCTGGCGCACACACAGGAGGAGGAGATCATGTCCCTGCAGATGAAGCACACAGACCTGGACCACGAGTGCGACGCCATGCATCCACACGAGGTAGTTCTGAGAACTGCCTGCCCGCCAGACTACACGCTAGCCATGCGCCGCTCACCTGACGACATCCCCCTCATGACCCCCAACACCATCACCATGATCCCCAACACCATGCAGGGCCTCCAGTCGTTGCACAACTTCAACACGTTCCCCAGTAGTGCACAGAACAACACCCTGCCTCACACCCTGCCCCACCCACACTCACACTCCACCACCAGGGTATAGCCGGACGGATGGACGCTGACACGCACAGCACATGCCAGAGCAGCTCACACCCAGCCCGATCAAACGGATGTGGAATAACTTCTACTCCTGTGAATATATTAAGGGAATAGGGATTTTTGCTGGACGGGAGAAGAATTTCATTTGATATAAAAGAAGAAATTAGAGAAAGAAGTCAAACAAATATTTCAAATGAAAAAATAAACAAAGAGAAGGATACTTTTTACTTCTGTTATTGAAACAGAACAAGGTCAACTTTTCCAGCTACAGATATCAACTTTGGAATTTTATAAACGATTGCTTCATCCTGTTATCTTGGAAAAAAGAAAAAACCTCAGTGGAATTTCAGAGGAGTAGCAGGTCGCTTTGTAAATGAAAGAAAACATATTGTTTTCCTGAGGCATCAAACTGTAGAGTACTCTTTCTGGAGTCAAGGGGAGATGCAACCAATTTAGGCATGTGTTACTCGACAAGTAGAGGCAATGTAAGATATGACAAAAACAATCTAGAGAGAGAGGGAAAAACTCTTAAAGGTTATGCACAATGTAAACATTTTCAAAATGTCTTGGATTCTTCTCAGAAATTTATTTTTGGGGAACAGTTTTATTGTATAGAGCCTTTTTACATATCTAGATATGTACACAAAGCACCAATGCTGTTTAAGTCATTCTTGGGCGTCAAATCCGCAAATCTGCCAGCAGAACAAAAACGGAGGGATCCACTGGCTTTCTGGCAGATTCAGCTTCATCACACAAGTGCTGTCTATACCGAGAGCTGGAGGACAAAGAATACTGGATATTTTTAGCACGAAGCGCATGACAATTTATCTGCTTGATGGCTGTTCTGCTGATTAAGTCATAATTAAGAAATAAAGTCAGCCCCATTGGAATAGTTTGAAGGAACACTTCTGATTGGCTTACAAACCCACAAACCCACATGGGTTAAGGTCATGGTCATAATTGGGGACAGCAGGGGAGGGTGGGCTTACGGTAACTACAGTACATACACAATAGCTTGAGTGAACATGGGTATAAGGACTAGTTTTGTACAATGTGTGTTGGTACAACTTTTTGATAGTGGTGAATCACTCGCTGTTTGGGATCCCGATGGAGGGACGTTTCATTGTACTCTTTTGATCAATGTTATTTGCTATTACTTATTAGGTTACTTATCACTGCTCTTGACTAGTTCAAGGAAACTTTAACGTAGAAAAGTAATTACCTGCACTGTTTATTATTTTTGTTTTCCGTATGAATGATCCCTAAACACAAAGTGTGCCCAGGGCCAAGAAGAAGGGAAGGTGAAGGCTAGGGAATAGTAGAACCTCTTGACAGCATACATTTTCTTTCCCCCTATTATCCTTTCATAGAGTATGTTCCGTAGCACTGTTTAAAGATTTATGCGTGTAAATGTGTAATTGAAGCGAGGATGCCCTCCGCTGACATGTTGGATGTGCCTGCAACCCAACAGCAGGAGGAAGAGAGGCGGGGTGGAGAGAGAGCGAGAGAACAGGGGCTCCAGGAACTCCCATGGTACACCTCTCCCAGGGAGGAAACAGCATTCAGGCAGATTCACTGCAGTAGAACCGCTTAGAGCCGTCTAGCCAGCACCCTTGTCTCTCACAGAGTAATTTCCATTTGCTTCTGTTCTGTTCTTTTTTATTTTCTACTGATGATGCTGTACTGTATTGTCTCAGATTTTCTGGACTTTTAGTTCTTGTTGTTCTGTAGCATGGTTTATTCGTGAACACACGCCTTGGTGTCACATTGTACAAGACTGTCAGCGTGTTACCATGACTGTCTCGCTAACCTCTAGGCAGCCCATAGTGAATGTTCCTGCCCTCACAATGCCAGAGTGCAACTTCCCTCTGCCAGCTATCGCAGGCCAGGGGAGTAACAATGTGTTATACAAATACATACCAGAGTGAATAGCTTAAAGGAGGAAGCCGCTGAGGGGAAAATAGTTCTCTAAACAGTCAAAAGCCCCACTGTACTCAAGCAGAGAGTGAAGACGGCACATACTGTAGTAAGAGGCGACACATAAGTAAGACAAAGTAGTAAGAAAAACACTTGTCAATAAAGACTGGATATAATGCGTCTGCTAAGGGGAGACAGTTGCTCTACAGTCCATCAAAGTAAGAACATACCCTGCCAAACAATGGGACGTAGACAAGGTATAGCTTTTCTGGGGGAGGTGAAGGTAAATTATAGTCCACATTGCCCAAAACTAAAACGCAAGCAATTTCATCAGCCTGTATTGCAGTGGTGTGATCTCTAAACAATGCTCCTTACTGGAGAAATGACACAGGGGGAGAGAAACGCCCAGCGAATTAAACATGTAATTGCACTACGGACAAATGATCAAGTAATTGGAGAACAACATTGGCGAGTTGGCAGGAGAGGCGAACGCCACAGAAGCACTCACTCTAGCACGCAGGATGAATGATTGGGGATTAAGAGGTGCGGGGAGAAAACTGTGCTCTGTTTCTGAATAACACAAAACCTCTGACACAGAGCCAGTCCTCAACAGGATGTTCCCATGGACCCCTCCCCCCTCACCACTCCGTCCCCTACCGGGGAGGATTGGAAACAGAGTTAGAAATGGGACAACCGGTACTACCCTCCTCTCCCTACCTCCTTCCCTCCCCAAAAGGCTGATTCTGCACATCCCCCATATTCAATTACTGCAGGTATGAATATGGATAGTTGCTGCTCACTATACTCTTTCTCCACCATGCTCCCTCAGAGTGGTGTTAAAGGCCCAGTGCAGTCAACAACGGGGTTTCCTATGTATTATATATATTTCCACACTCTGAGGTTATAATAATAATAATGTGAAATTGTGAGAATTATGATAATGCCCTTTTAGTGTAAGAGCTGTTTGAAAAGACCACCTGCAATGTCAGCCTGTTTTGGTGGGATAGAGTTTTGGCCCGCCTGGTAACATATCCAGGCAGCAAATTGTTAATAAACCAATAAGAAAGAGGGTTCAAAACATCTCTGCCAATACCAGCTAGTTTTCAGTGTTCCCCTCCCCACTCAGACCACTCCCAGACAGTTTATCTTGCTTGTGAAATTGCTAAGAAGCTATTTTTGTTTCTTTTTGACCATTTTAATTGAACACAATCACAGTAAGGTACTTTTAATTGTTACCCATCAATTATTTGATATTGAGATAAAAATGGCTGCACTGGACCTTTTAAAATGTTATGAGCCAATGGTGAAGGAGAGCTATAAGGGCTTTCCCTCCAGATTTGCATGCAGGACTTCCAGAATGCGAGAGAAAGAAGGGTTATACCTCAAACTATAATGTGACGATGTGGCTCAGGCCTTACCTGTGTTACCCAGTCCTGGACAGAGGAGGGTCAAGAATTGTGAATGAATGTAATGCGAAGAGTGCCATTTTCAAAAAAATGCTACACTACATCTTTGAGATTGATGAAGATCTTTTAAGATCTGTAAAAGGCTGTTCGCTCTTTCAAAATGTCTGTGAGAAGGGCGCTATGTGAGTGGGTATTTCAGTTGTATTGTAGATTTGTCACTTGTCTTTCTTTCTGGTTAAAATAGTAATTACTTTTCTGGAGCACAATAAATTATTTTAATAAGCTGAATTAGCAGTGCTGCAACTCTTTATTTACCCGTTATGTTTGGTCAATAGTCTGATTTGATTCAATTGTAGAGTAGACACTCACAGTTAAAGAATGCTTGATAGAACTGAACTTCAAGCAACCCTGGAGTCAGTCACTTGTCAGGTGGTCTGTCACACACTGTTGGGTTCCTTTGCTAGGGCTACAGTATATAGGACTTCGTGTTGATGTGTCCTAGACTTACAACAGAATCTCAGAAATTTGACACGCAGGTTTTGACCGGTTCAGTTGTTGTTGTTAAGTGACAGAGATGAAAGATAAGTAATTTAATGGATTTCTACTGCTGTGCTTTCTGTGGTCTGTTGGGGTTGTGTCATGGAGGTGTCAATGATATATTTTCCTCTTATCTGTAAAAATCACAAGCATATTTGGCATTTCCTTTCATGCTAATCAGAAATGAATCTAGACTCGTCCACTTTGGAAATGGTGACATTTTACTTGTTGGCAACGATTAAAAACCAATTATTTCCCCACCTGACTTCGACATTTGAGAGCAGGCGAGAGATTCTGCCTTGAGACTGAGGGGAATAAACACAGAGCTGTTTACCGTGTGCGGTTTTAACCAAGGGCACAGATGCTCCTGCCAAAGAGCAGCTCAAATCCTGTTTGATAAGGGTTCGCCATTTCCCATTATGGAATATTTCACAACATCAAACACGTTTGCCTCTGTTTACCCAGTCTTTCATTTACATGCACTGTTCGATCTATCTCATTCATCCCAGGGCCATTTCTTGCAAGCCTTTTATAATATTAGATAATTGCTATGTACTTAAGCAATGTTTTATAAAACTGTTGCGTAACTTTGTTCTACCTATAGTGCAGCAGCATATTTTGTGAAATAGGTTGATTATCCTGTCAAAAGTGCAATGCAATATGCTCTGAGAGTCGGGAAAACCATACCGAAGAGTTGACCTATACTAATCCTTATGTATGTTTCAGATTTGAATGACTGTGGGTAGGTAACTAGCATCACATTTATGTTTGAATTGTTGGCTACAAATGGATGTTCAACAGCAAATCAGCTACACTTCGATCATGTCACCCCCCATTTTGGAGTACATGGGAGTCACTACAAATAAACATACACTTCTATGTGACCCTGTGTAACTGACTCTGCCAATAGACAATGTACTTTGCATTATTTGTGGTTTGTTTTCTTTGGAACCTTCAAAATAAAGTTAACAGCCTCCTCCAACCCAAACCATTTTATCTGTAATGGTAAGGCTTCTGTTTGCCTTCAGTGACTTAAGTTTGTGTGTGGACATCCATGGCTTTCATGAGCATTTTCAATATCATTAATAAATATTATCTTATTTTTTAACTTGCTCAGACTATTGTCCTCCTGTGTTCTGATGTACCTGCCTTATACATTATTCCAACACAGCAACTCTGACTGATGCTGAGGAGTCTTTCTATTTTTAACTTGGGGAATCTTACACATAAATAGTTGAGGTCAAATATTACTATGGCTGGGCGATATTGCCAAAATATATCAGAATATTTGTCTCATTTTTGACATTATGAAGATATTTTAAATTCGAAATGTCGTTTTAATGGGATTCCTACTTTCTGATTGTTGTAAACTCAATCAAACTAGGACAAAACGGACAGGGAGGTAGGTGCAATTTGTAGAACTTTTCAGTTATTTAGCATTGTATCCTCGTTATAGACAGCATTGTAAAACTCCACTCCAGTAAGTTGATCCATACAGGTATATCTTATATATCGCCTGGCCTCTTAATATTGGTGTATGATATTGCATACATATTTTGTAAATGCTTGCTGTCCATTACATTTTCCAAAATGTTATCTGGATATGATACACGAGACACATTTTCTAACAAGTAGGACTCTGTCGTTTTATCATTCATTATATTTGTTCTTTCGACAACAATGTATATAAGTGTTGTTCATGTGAGCTAAATTCAATTGGAATTCATGAACTGCTCACCATTGCTTGCCGGACATGTGGATGCTAATGCTTGCCGGACATGTGGATGCTAATGCTTGCCGGACATGTGGATGCTAATGCTTGCCGGACATGTGGATGCTAATGCTTGCCGGACATGTGGATGCTAATGCTTGCCGGACATGTGGATGCTAATGCTTGACGGACATGTGGATGCTAATGCTTGACGGACATGTGGATGCTAATGCTTGACGGACATGTGGATGCTAATGCTTGACGGACATGTGGATGCTAAATGCTTAACCTTGGGTAAGGCAATTATAGTTAAGAAGTTGAGGCACCTCTTTTTATCTACAGTACAACTGAACACACGTGTTTGATCGAAGGTGAGTATATGAGTATATGATAAAAACATTCACTCATCATTGTAAGGACCTAAGTTTGAACTTGAACGTCTGCATGAATCTTGACCACCTGGACTTAAATGTTGGTGATTCAACTACAACCCTGATATGGCACATGCAGGAATCATATACTACTCTTAGTTGTGAACTTCGGCTTTCTTTGACTATGAACTCAATTCAGTTGAACCTGCATTGCTGTATTTATGCAGTATGATCTTATGAAAGGTCCAATGCAGCAGTTTTTATCTCAATATCACATCATTTTGGAGTAATAATTAAGTACTTTACTGCGATTGTTTTCAATTAAAATTGTAAAAACGAAACAAAACTTGCTTCTTAGCAAAGAGCAATTTCTCAAGCAAGAATGTTTCTAGGACTGTCTGGGAGTGGATTTGAGTGGGGAGGAAAAACTGAAAATTAGCAATAACGGCAGAGAGATTTGGAACTTCTTTCTTATTGGTCTATTAACTAACTTACTGCCTGGTGATGTCACTGGGCAGGCTAAAACTACATCCCAACAAAAGTGGCTGAAATTTTATTTTCAAATAGCTCATACACTAAAAGAGCATTATCATAATTTTCACAATTTAACAGTATTATTCCAACCTCATAGTGTTTAGAAATATGTTAAAGAAAACATTGGTAGAGCAGGTGCAATGGCCCTACCATGCTTTCCCTGGCTAGCAATGTCTAATCAGAGCTTATTAAATTTCCTTTTGAAATATCTAGAAATGTGACTGTTTGTTGTCAGGTGTCAACATTCATGAATGCACCTTGTGTCTTTCTAACTGAACAGCTCAAATCTAAGACCTTATTGACTGTCTGTTTGTCTGCCTGCCTGTCTCTCACCACCTGTGTTGTAAATGAGCACAACTCAAAAAATACATAGGAGAATGTCTTTACTTAACAAAGCAGGCACAGCATCTCTCCATGTCATACAAGTGGACAGAGCATGGGGGAGTTATTTATAGTCAGGCAGTATCCTTAGACACCGTGCTTCTACACCTGCATTGCTTGCTGCTTGTGGTTTTAGGCTGGGTTTCCGTGAAACACTGTGAGACATCAGCTGATGTAAGAAGGGCTCTATGAATAAATTTGATTTGAAATTTGATTTGTTTCCTTGAAGCTGGAATCCTTAATGGTGAAACAGCCATGTCCGTTTGCGTTATTACTACAACAAAGAAGCTACTGCAAACAACAAACACTGTTTTTTTCCCTCGGACATCATTGCACGCAGACCACAATATGTACTACAATTGTGCTGCACAACGCTCCTCAGCTTGGCAACAAAAACATTAACAACGGTGCTGGGGCGGCTAGTGGAGCTGTTTCCCCCTACTGCGGATTCCATCTTTAACTGTACAGCTGTATGGAAGGGCTGCATCTCAGGACATTTTGTTGCGATATGTGTGTAGAGTCTGTCTTTCTCATACCCTGCTTCCTCTCCTTGTAATGACCCCCTCTACCTGTTCTTCCAGTTTATTGCTCAACATAAAATGTAGCATCGCTGACAGTCCATTAGCTCAGCAAGGATGATTCTGGCCTGTTTTCTGTTATACAGTGAACAGAGTATATTGACAGTAAGTGGAGTGTATCCAGCCAGACCATTATGTCAAATGAGTGAAGTGAGAGTCTTTCATTAGAAAATGTAACAAGGATACCCTGTCTTACAACTTCCTCAGTCCACAAAATTATGTCATCCTTTACAAAAACCTAGGTCAATAGTTGTAGAGGAAAGTTTTCAGATCTGCCTTCAGTTTGATAACACCTGAAATGTATTTTTTGGATCATAAAAGAGGATTACTTTGTTACTGGAGGGAAATTTAACGAGGTGATCTGTCTGAGTGAATATTATTTTACCCCTCTGATAATTGCAGACAAGGAATTTGAGGTTTTGTTTCTTCTGACATTTAGACCACGTGTCAACAGCCTCTTTGGTCAAAATATGTGGCAGGACTAAAGCTGACGATGCTGTAGTGTTACAGCCCCTCCCCTTAGCACCATTGATGTCCATTGCAACATGATTACATTTAGACAATTCTGTCATTTTAAACTTTGTTCAGAGGTTTTTTGGCCATTTAATTATTATTATTTATTTTTTTACAGCAATTCAGTAGTTTAGCCATTAGACTATCTGTATGATTCATTCCCCTGAATGGGTAGACGGGAGGGAATGTAACACTGTGACATCGTGTTTTTGATGAGTTATGTTTATTTTTCTGTTGTGTGGGCTAAAGTGCTGTACAGTATGTGAAATACATCAAATAAATGTCAAAATTGTATGACATTTTTCTGTTTCTATCATACATTGTGTTGAACTGTGTTGAGTCTATGTATGTCTGGTGAGTAGCCTACTCTTAAGACTGTTATTTCGGACAATTGTGTTATTAAGTGAACTACCCTGTGTGTCAAGTAATTGATTTAAATCTCATTATAAAGCAATAATGCTCTGTATGTATATAAAAGTTGATATGTTACATTGCAATAGGATGACCGGATTTAAAATACCCAAATGCGGGACAAACAGTACATTTCAACACTGTCTCCTAAGCCAAATTTGCCAAACTGCTCAACTTGGAACCAATTAGAATCCCCTTACATACCACTCATGATTGAGGCAATACTTGGCCTGCTTATATATACGATGTAAACACAGCCTCTTTTAAAAATGCGAGCTGCTGTCTGATGAAGAGGAACAGATATAGCTAGCTCCCAAAGACTGAAACAAGATAAGCATCTATTTTCTAGTGCACTTAAAATGTGCAGCATGCAATAGGAATTGGTAACTCCTTTGACCATTTGGACAATTATTTGAAGGCTAGCCAATGTTAGTTTTACTACCCTACCCAGCTACTGTAAATGTCAATTTGTGTTCCATTATATGTCTCTCTTTGTTAGTCAATTAGATTTTTGAATCATGTTTTGGCATGATTATATGTTTCATTTCAAGTAACTAGCTGCAGGCTTAAAGAAACATTCAATCATATACTTAGCATAGAAACCCAAATAAAAGCATGTAGATTTAAAGATGTGTGTGTGTCATATTTGCTAGAATTGAGATTTAAAAACGACAGCTGCAGATGTTTATTAGCCAATACATACGGTACAGCCTAAACATGTAGAATACCTTAATATATAATGTTTTCTAAAAACAGTAGTACAATGTGCTCTGCAATAAGATAACCAGAGTTTGATATCTAAACCAGATGAGTTCTCAAACAGCAGCTACCCAATACCATGGAGGGCATGCATCATGTTGGATGCATTGGAATATAAGGTATGGAGAATGATAAAGAGCCTGTTAGATTATAGAAAAAGCAGTTGGGAAATGAATGTTTGAGTTTCAAATACTAAATGTATATTTAGGTGGTTTAAATGATTAACTTTCCTACTAACCTTCTAAAAGTTTTAGAACTGTCATCAATGCATGATTCAGTACTCCCCTTTAGTGTGCCCATGCCCCATTTGTGTGCCTAGGCCCCGCAAATCAAATGTTACTGGTCCCATACACAAGGTTTGCAGATGTTATTGCGAGTGTAGCGGAAAGATCCCACACTGGTCACCAATGTAACTGACCGATGTAGCGAGAGACAAGGGCAGAATGCGATCTAAAGACGAGAAATCTACCATCTATGGCAAAAACCGAGGCTCCTGACAGGGACAATAGAATTCTCCCATGTTACAATAGTAAAATAATCAGTTTGTCACCCGTTAAACTGATTCTACACTGAATTTAGTCTTTGAGATGCTATAACAAGCACTTGTATCTGTAGTTGGTGTTCTTCAACTCTAAAATGCACAGGACTGTGTAAAACACAACCCACAAAGAAAAGACATCAGGCAAATGCATATGTAGTCTCAATGTCTAAATGGTGACGGCAGGGCTAGTTCAAACTGGAGTAGGATGGTTCTCCTCACAGGTGAGTGAATCAGCCCATGTTTGGTGAATAGAACTTGGTTGATCTCTGGGAGCAGGATACAGGAGAGCTGAATAGATCATGTGACACAAACATGAGAGACAAGAATGAATAAAATGAATGTAGTTTGTGGGCTAGGATTTAGTTTGTGAGATAGAAAATGAACATACTGATGGGTGCTCTGCAATCATCCTACTCCAACTATTGCCAGGGATAATGTGGCATTTCATATTTGTCAGTATGAATGAAATTAGTATGTCCTGCCTTTATGACTGTATTAGATTTACACTACTTGTCCTACAGAGTTTTGTAGTCTTAAATTATTACTTGGAAAAAATTGATAGATGAAATCTCCTTGTCCTGGAATGACATGCTCTTCTCCTGGTAGCTAGCAACAGATCTAATTATTCTCTTGAGTTGTCACCAGCAGTCAAATACCTTAGCTACAGATAAACATGATTGGCAGACACGATCAGCAGAGATAGTACCATTGATAGTACACAAGGTTTGATTGGTTTACAGTTTAGTACTCGGCTTTCGAATGCCTGTCCAGCTACCGAAAATAAAAGTAAGTGTTTAGAAAAATGTGCAAGAATTTTCCTTGTCAACAAACCGAAACCTGTTCCGAATAAATACATATACACAATATGTAAATAAAAAAAGACAGCTCCTTCATCGACAGAGATCGATCATCTCGAAAACTAAAGCAGATGGCATACTACGGCCCACCACCTAAAACACGCTTTTTGTAGTTTGGCCAAACTGTGCTCTCCAAGTTTAGCTGGAATTTAGCCCGAAAGGATTTAAAAAGTGATTTGCGTATTACATTGGCCTACGTCTCATCTTGCCTCAAAATATCAGAACTCAACAACGATTGGAGAGGTACCACATCCTTATGATATACAGTACCAATCAAGAGTGTGCAAAGCTGTTATCAAGGCAGAAGGTGGCTACTTTGAAAAATATCAAATATCAAATCTATTTTGATTTGTTTTAGACTTTTTTGGTTACTACATGATGTGTTATTACATAACTTCGATGTCTTCACTATTATTATACAATGTAGAATATAGTAAAAATAAAGAAAAACCCTTGAATGAGTAGGTGTGTCCAAACTTTTGACTGATACTATATATATATACAGTGTCTTGCGAAAGTATTCGGCCCCCTTGAACTTTGCGACCTTTTGCCACATTTCAGGCTTCAAACATAAAGATATAAAACTGTATTTTTTGGTGAAGAATCAACAACAAGTGGGACACAATCATGAAGTGGAACGACATTTATTGGATATTTCAAACTTTTTTAACAATCAGAAACTGAAAAATTGGGCGTGTAAAATTATTCAGCCCCCTTAAGTTAATACTTTGTAGCGCCACCTTTTGCTGCGATTACAGCTGTAAGTCGCTTGGGGTATGTCGCTTGGGGCAAAACAGCTCGAGCTCAGTGAGGTTGGATGGAGAGCATTTGTGAACAGCAGTTTTCAGTTCTTTCCACAGATTCTCGATTGGATTCAGGTCTGGACTTTGACTTGGCCATTCTAACACCTGGATATGTTTATTTTTGAACCATTCCATTGTAGATTTTGCTTTATGTTTTGGATCATTGTCTTGTTGGAAGACAAATCTCAGTCCCAGTCTCGGGTCTTTTGCAGACTCCATCAGGTTTTCTTCCAGAATGGTCCTGTATTTGGCTCCATCCATCTTCCCATCAATTTTAACCATCTTCCCTGTCCCTGCTGAAGAAAAACAGGCCCAAACCATGATGCTGCCACCACCATATTTGACAGTGGGGATATGTGTTCAGGGTGATGAGCTGTGTTGCTTTTACGCCAAACATAACGTTTTGCATTGTTGCCAAAAAGTTCAATTTTGGTTTCATCTGACCAGAGCACCTTCTTCCACATGTTTGGTGTGTCTCCCATGTGGCTTGTGGCAAACTTTAAACAACACTTTTTATGGATATCTTTAAGAAATGGCTTTCTTCTTGCCACTCTTCCATAAAGGCCAGATTTGTGCAATATATGACTGATTGTTGTCCTATGGACAGAGTCTCCCACCTCAGCTGTAGATCTCTGCAGTTCATCCAGAGTGATCATGGGCCTCTTGGCTGCATCTCTGATCAGTCTTCTCCTTGTATGAGCTGAAAGTTTAGAGGGACGACCAGGTCTTGGTAGATTTGCAGTGGTCTGATACTCCTTCCATTTCAATATTATAGCTTGCACAGTGCTCCTTGGGGTGTTTAAAGCTTGGGAAATCTTTTTGTATCCAAATCCGGCTTTAAACTTCTTCACAACAGTATCTCGGACCTGCCTGGTGTGTTCCTTGTTCTTCATGATGCTCTCTGCGCTTTTAACGGACCTCTGAGACTATCACAATGCAGGTGCATTTATACAGAGAGTTGATTACACACAGGTGGATTGTATTTATCATCATTAGTCATTTAGGTCAACATTGGATCATTCAGAGATCCTCACTGAACTTCTGGAGAGAGTTTGCTGCACTGAAAGTAAAGGGGCTGAATAATTTTGCACATATATATATATACACTGAAAGAAATATGAACGCAATATGCAAAGTATTGGTCCCATGTTTCATAAGCTGGAATAAAAGATCACAGAAATGTTCCATATGCACAAAAAGCTTATTTCTCTCAAATATTGTGCACAAATGTGTTTACATTCCTGTTATTGAGCATTTATCTGCCAAGATAATCCCTCCACCTGTCAAGTGTGGCATATTAAGAAGCTAATTAAACAGCATGATCATTAAACATGCAGGGAAAACAAAAGGCTACGCAAAAATGTGCCGTTTTGTCACACACAATGACACAAATCTAAAGTTTTGAATGAGCGTGCAATTAGCATGCTGACTGCAGGAATGTCCACCAGAGCTGTTGACTAAAAACCACAGACCATGTGTAACCTTGCCAGCCCAGGACCTCCACATCCGGTTTCTCACCTGCGGGATCGTCTGAGACCAGCCACCCGAACAGCTGATGAAACTGAGAAGCATTTCTGTCTGTTATAAAGCTCTTTTGTGGGGATTTTTTGGGGGGGATTGGCTGGACCTGGCTCCCCAGTGGGTGGGCCTGGCTCCCAAGTCAATCAATCAATAAAATGTATTTATAAAGCCCTTCTTACATCAGCTGATGTCACAAAGTTTTGTACAGAAACCAAACCTAAAACCCCAAACAGCAAGCAATGCAGGTGTAGAAGCACGGTGGCTAGGAAAAACTCCCTAGAAAGGTCGGAACCTAGGAAGAAACCTAGAGAGGAACCAGGCTATGAGGGGTGGCCAGTACTCTTCTGGCTGTGCCAGTGGAGATTATAACAGAACATGGCCAAGATGTTCAAATGTTCATAGACGACCAGCAGGGTCAGATAATCATAATCACAGTAGTTGTAGAGTTGAAGACAGCAGGTCTGGGACCAGGTAACACGTCCCGTGAACAGGTCAATGTTTCATAGCCGCAGGCAGAACAGTTGAAACTGGAGCAGCAGCACGACAAGGTGGATTGGGGACAGCAAGGAGGCCAGGTAGTCCTGAGGCATGGTCCTACGGCTCAGGTCTTCCGAGAGAAAGAGAGGGGGAAGAAAAAGTGAGAGAAAAAGAGAGAGAATTAGAGAGAGCATTCTTAAATTCACACAGGACACCAGATACAACAGGAGAAATACTCCAGATATAACAGACTGACCCTAGCCCCCCGACACAAACTATTGCAGCATAAATACTGGAGGCTGAGACAGGAGGGGTCGGGAGACATTGTGGCCCCGTCTGATGATACCCCCGGACAGGGCCAAACAGGCAGGATATAACCCCACCCATTTTGCCAAAGCACAGCCCCCACACCACTAGAGGGATATCTTCAACCACAAACCTTATATCCTGAGACAAGGCCGAGATAGCCCACAAAGACCTCCCCCACGGCACAAACCCGAGGGAGGGCGCCAACCCGGACAGGAAGATCACATCAGTGACTCAACCCACTCAAGTGACGCACCCCTCCTAGGGACAGCATGGAAGAGCACCAGTAAGCCAGTGACTCAGCCCCCGTAATCGGGTTTGAGGCAGAGAATCTCAGTGGAGAGAGGGGAACCGGCCAGGCGGAGACAGCAAGGGCAGTTCATTGCTCCAGAGCCTTTCCGTTCACCTTCACACTACTGGGCCAGATTACACTCAATCATAGGACCTACTAAAGAGATGAGTCTTCAGTAATGACTTAAAGGTCGAGACTGAGTCTGCGTCTCTCACATGGATAGCCAGACCAGTCCATAAAAATGGAACTCTCCAGCTGTTTGCTTAGAAATTCTAGGGACAATAATTAGGCCTACGTGATTCGAGCAGCCGTGTTTAGCACTAACTGAAGATTATTTAGTGCTTTATACGGGTAGCTGGAAAGTAGAGCATTGCAGTAGTTTAATCTAGAAGTGAAACAGCATGGATACATCTTTTTGCATCATTTTTGGACGGAAAGTTTATAATTTTTGCAATGTTACGTAGATGGAGAAAAAGCTGCCCTTAAAACAGTCTTGATATGCTCGTCAAAAGAGAGATCAGGGTCCAGAGTAACGCCGCGGTCCTTCACAGTTTTTTTTGAGACGACTGTACAACCATCAAGATTAATTGTCAGATTCAACATAAGATCTCTTCTCTTTGTTTCTTGGGACCAAGAAATATTATCTCTGTTTTGTCCAAGTTTAATAGTAGAACATTTGTCGCCATCCACTTCCTTCTATCTGAAAGGCGGGCTTCCAGGGAGGGCAATTTTGGTGCTTCACCATGTTTCATCGAAATGTACGACTGTGTGTCACCCGCATAGCAGTGAGAATTAACATTATGTTTCCGAATGACATCACCAAGAGGTAAAATATATAGGGAAAACAATAGTGGTCCTAAAACAGAACCTTGAGGAACAACGACATTTACAGTTGATTTGTCAGAGGACAAACCATCTACAGAGACAAACTGATATCTTTCTGACAGATAAGATCTAAACCAGGCCAGAACTTGTCCATGTAGACCAATTTGGATTTCAAATCTCTCCAAAAGAATGTGGTAATTGATGATATCAAAAGCAGCACTAAGGTCTAGTGGAGCACGAGGACAGATTCAGAGCCTCGGTCTGACGCCATTAAAAGGTAATTTACCACCTTCACAAGTGCAGTCTCAGTGATATGATGGGGTCTAAAACCAGACTGAAGCATTTTGTATACATTGTTTGTCTTCAGGAAGGCAGTGAGTTGCTGCGCAACAGCCTTTTCTAAAATTTGAGAGGAATGGGAGATTCGATACAGGCTGATATTTTGTCATTTTTTCTGGGTCAATGTTTGGCTTTTTCAAGAAAGGCTTTTTAACTGCCACTTTTAGTGAGTTTGGTACACATCTGGTGGATAGGGAGCAGTTTATTATGTTCAACATAGGAGGGCCAAGCAAAAAAAGTCTAAAATCTAAAATATGTTTTGATTGTGTTTAACACTTTTTTGGTTACTACATGATTCCATATGTGTTATTTCATAGTTTCATGTAGAAAATATTTTTTTTAAGAAACAAAATGGAATGAGTTAGGTGTGTCAAAACTTTTGGCTGGTACTGTATATATTTTCATAAGCCCACCATTGGAATCTGAATAAAACAGTACAAATCAACCTTAAAAAAAATATATATTGTTGATAAAATGTGGGACAAAATTGTTTAGCAATGGGATGTGGGACAAAGGGCCAAACCGTGGGACATGCGGTCACCCTTCAATCCAGGACATGTTGTCACCCTACATTTGCCTGGCTAACCAAACTATTTGCTCTGGCAAAATGCTACCCCACGCCCACGGACGTTAGTTTATTTTCCGCAATGTGTCTGGATTTGTGTACCTCCCCGACAATTTCTAAAATGGAAATATATTCTAGACCGTCTGAATGGTCCCAGAAAACGATGGGTTGTGCCAGAGGCAGAACACACGTGGGTAAAGTGGCGTTTTGAAAATCTGATTGGTTAGAGATGATCCAATTGCTGATGACTTTGTTTGTACAACACTCCTAATTTTGACATCACCACAAACAACTTAATTGATGGCAGTCTCTGACTGAAGTATGTAGTTAAATAGACAGATCTAGATGTTTTGTTATGTTAATTAGATTACCGCTGGGCTGCAGAAATTGTAGAAGGGTTAACTAGCATTTAAAAAGTTAATCAATTTTTCTTTAACTAATTAAAAATATCTCTCCCTATATTCTGAATCATGTTGTAAAGTCAGTACAGTAGCCTGTTCCTCGCCGGGGGAGGGGCAGGTAGCCTAAACAGGCACACACTGGCAAAAATGTTCAGGTTGCAGGCAGACACTGGAATACGTTTCTGAGTGACAAAGTGAGGGCTTTGCATAGGTGCTATGTTGATTTTTTTTGTGGTGCTAGAAAAAAATGCCTTCATATTGGAAAAAAGCAAGAAGATGTTTTTCGACTTGGAACCGGCAGGTTCGCTCAATCTTAGTCATGGTGGAATTATGAGGAAATTAAGTCAAGGTCAGAATACAACATATCTGTAAACACACCTCTGCACGTCTCCATGTATGTGAGCTCCACCCCGAATGAATACCCAGCTGCAACATACGTTAACCCATGCTTAAGTTCAAGGTCAGAATACGCTCAGAAAGAAAATTAATTACGTTTGATTTACGTGGGCATAACTCGTGTTTGATTTCCCCCTGAGAGACTTACCAACAAGACTCACAACTGTAAATGCTGTCAACGGTGTTTCTAACACATACAGTGGCTTGTGAAAGTATTCACCCCCCTTGGCATTTTTCCTAATTTGATGCCTTATAACCTGGAATTAAAATAGTTTTTTGGGAGGGTTGTATCATTTGATTTACACAACATGCCTACCACTTTGAAGATGCATAATATTTCTTAACTGTGATACAAACAAGAAATAAGGGAAAAAAACAGAAGCGTGCATAACAAAAGTCAATACTTTGTAGAGCCACATTTTGCAGCAATTACAGTTGCACATCTCTTGGGGTAGGTTTCTGTAAGCTTGGCACATCTAGCCACTGGGATTTTTGCCATTCTTCAAGGCAAAACTGCTCCAGCTCCTTCAAGTTGGATGGGTTCTGCTGGTATACAGCAATCTTTAAGTCATACCCCATATTCCCAATTGGATTGAGGTCTGGGCTTTGACTAGGCCATTCCAAGGCATTTAAATGTTTCCCCTTAAACCACTCGAGTGTTGATTTAGCAGTATGCTTAGGGTCATTGTTCTACTGGAAGGTGAACATCTGTCCCAGTCTCAAATCCCTTGAAGACTGAAACAGGTTTCCCTCAAGAATTTCCCTGTATTTACCGCCATCCATCATTCTTTTAATTCTGACCAGATTCCCAGTCCCTGCCGATGAAAAACATACCCACAGCCTGATGCTGCCACCACCGTGCTTCACTGTGGGGATGGTGTTCTCGGGGTGATGAGAGGTGTTGGGTTTGCGCCAGACATAACGTTTTCCTTGATGGCCAAAAGGTCAATTTTAGTCTAATCTAACCAAAGAACCTTCTTCCATTTGTTTACGGAGTCTCCCACATACCTTTTTGGTAAACACCAAATATGTTTGCTTATTTTTTTCTTTAAGCAATGTCTTTTTATCTGGCCACTTCCGTAAAGCCCAGCTCTGTGGAGTGTACGGCTTAAAGTGGTCCTATGGACAGATACTCCGATCTCCGCTGTGGAGCTTTGCAGCTCCTTCGGGGTTATCTCTGATTAATGCCCTCCTTGCCTGGTCTGTGAGTTTTGGTGGGCGGCCCTCTCTTGGCAGGTTGTCATGGTGCCATATTCTTTCCATTTTTTATTAATGGATTTCATGGTGCTCCGTGGGATGTTCAAAGTTTCACATATTTTTTTATAACCAAACCCTGATCTGTACTTCTCCGCAACTTTGTCCCTGACCTATTTGGAGAGCTCCTTGGTCTTCATGGTGCCGCTTGCTTGGTGGTGTTGCAGACTCAGGGACCTTTCAGAACAGATATACATATATATATACACAAATATATATGTGTATACAGTTGAATGTGGAAGTGTACATACACTTAGGTTGGAATCACTAAAACTCATTTTTCAACCATTCAACAAATTTCTTGTTAACAAACTATAGTTTTGGCAAGTGATGTTAGTCGGGCGTGGGGGTGCAGGCAGCGAACGGTTGAAAAGCATGCATTTGGTTTTACTAGCGTTTAAGAGCAGTTGGAGGCCACGGAAGGAGTGTTGTATGGCATTGAAGCTCGTTTGGAGGTTAGATAGCACAGTGTCCAAGGAAGGGCCAGAAGTATCTGTACAAACAATAGTATGCAAGTATAAACACCATGGGACCACGCAGCCGTCATACCACTCAGGAAGGAGATGTGTTCAGTCTCCTAGAGATGAATGTACCTTGGTGCGAAAAGTGCAAATCAATCCCAGAACAACAGCAACGGACCTTGTGAAGGTGCTGGAGGAAACAGGTACAAAATCTTCTACATCCACAGTAAAACAAGTCCTATATCGACATAACCTGTAAGGCAGCTCAGCAAGGAAGAAGCTGCCATTAAAAAGCCAGACTACGGTTTGGAACTGCACATGGGGACAAAGATCGTACTTTTGAGAGAAATGTCCTCTGGTCTGATGAAACAAAAATGTAACTGTGGCCATAATACCCATCGTTATGTTTGGAGGATAAAGGGTGAGGCTTGCAAGCCGAAGGACACCATTCCAACCGTGAAGCACGGGGGTGGCAGCATCATGTTGTAGGGGTGCTTTGCTGCAGGAGGGACTAGTGCACTGCACAAAATAGATGGCATCATGAGGGAGGACATTTTTGTGGATATATTGAAGCAACATCTAAAGACATCAGTCAGGAAGTTAAAGCTTGGTCGCAGATGGGACTTCCAAATGAACAATGACCCCAAGCATACTTCCAAAGTTGTGACAAAATGGCTTAAGGACAACAAAGTCAAGGTGTTGGAGTGGCCATCACAAGCCCTGACCTCAATCCTATAGAAAAGATGTGGGCAGAACTGAAAAAGCATGTGCGTGCATGGAGGCCTACATACCTGACTCAGTTACACTAGCTCTGTCAGGAGGAATGGGGAAAAAATTCACCCAACTTATTGTAGGAAGATTGTGGAAGGCTAACCTAAACGTTTGACCCAAGTTAAACAATTTAAAGGCAATGCTACCAAATAGAAATTGAGTGTATGTAAACTTCTGACCCACTGGGAATGTGATGAAAGAAATAAAAGCTGAAATAAATCACTCTACTATTATTCTGACATTTCACATTCTTAAAATGCCAGCAGCATACCACCCTGCATACCACTGCTGGCTTACTTCTGAAGCTAAGCAGGGTTGGTACTGGTCAGTTCCTGGATGGGGGACCAGATGCTGCTGGAAGTGGTGTTGGAGGGGCAGTAGGAGGCACTCTTTCCTCTGGTCTAAAAAAATATCCCAATGCCCCAGGGTAGTGATTGGGGACACTGCCCTGTGTAGGGTTCTGTCTTTTGGATGGGATGTTAAACAGGTGTCCTGACTCTCTGAGGTCATTAAAGATCCCATGGCACATATCGTAAGAGTAGGGGTGTTAACCCCGGTGTCCTGGCTAAATTCCCAATCTGTCCCTCAAACCATCACGGTCACCTAATAATCCCCAGTTTACAATTGTCACATTCATCCCCCTCCTCTCCCCTGTAACTATTCCCCAGGTCGTTACTGCAAATGAGAACGTGTTCTCAGTTAACTTACCTGGTCAAATAATTAATTAATAAAAAAATGTAAAAAAATTAAGTGGTGATCCTAACTGACCTAAAACAGGGAATTATTACTTGGATTAAATGTCAGGAATTGTGAAAAACTGAGTTTAAATGTATTTGACTAAAGTGTATGTAAACTTCTGTCTTCAACTGTATGTGAGAATGATATTAATTGACTACAGCTAAGTGTTCAACACCGTAGTGCCCTCAAAGCTCATCACTAAGCTAATATCCCTGGGACCTAACACCTCCCTCTGCAACTGGATCCTGAACATCCTGACGGGCCTCCCCCAGGTGGTAAGGGTAGGTAGCAACACGTCCGCCACACTGATCCTCAACATGGGTGTGTCCTCTTTACTCCGGTACTCCCTGTTCACTCATGACTGCATGGCCAGGCACGACTCAAACAGTGGCAGGCCTGATCACCAACAACGATGAGACAGCCTATAGGGAGGAGGTCAGAGAGCTGTCCGTGTGGTGCCAGGACAACAACCTCTCCCTTAATGTGATCAAGAAAGACAAAGGAGATTATTGTAGACAACAAGAAATGTAGGACCGAGCAAGCCCCCATTCTCATCGACGGGGCTGCAGTGGAGCAGGTTGAGAACTTCAAGTTTCTTGGTGTCCACATCACCAACAAACTAGCATGGTCCAAACACACTAAGACAGTTGTAAAGAGGGCACGACAAAGCCTATTCCCTCTCAGGAGACTGAAAAGATTTGGCAGGGGTCCTCATTTCACTGAGTTCCTCTGTGGAGATGGGAGAAATATACAGCAGGACAACCATATCTGCAGAACTCCACCAATCAGGCTTGTATGGTAATGGCAAGATGGAAGCCACTCTTCAGTAAAAAGCACACGACAGCCCACTTAGAGAATCAGGCCTTCATGGTGGAATGACCCGGCGGAAGCCGCTCCTCAGTAAAAGGTACATGACAGCCTGCTTGGAGTTTGCCGAAATGCACCTAAAGACTCTCAGAACATGAGAAACAAGTTTATCTGGTCTGATGAAACCAAGATTGAACTCTTTGGCCTGAATGCCAAGCGTCACGTCTGGAGGAAACCAGGCACCATCCCTATAGTGAAGCATAGTGGTGGCAGCCTCATGCTGTGGGGCTGTTCTTCAGTGGCAGGGACTGGGAGACTAGTCAGGATTGAGGGAAAGATTAACGAAACAAAGTATAGAGAGATCCTTGATGAAAACCTGCTCCAGTGAGCTCAGGACTTCAGACAGGGATGAAGGTTCACCTTCCAAAAGGACAACATCCCTAAGCCAACAGCCAAGACAACGCAGGAGTGGCTTCGGAACAAGTCTCTGGATGTCATTCAGTGGCCCAGCCAGAGTCCTGAAAATAGCTGTGCAGCGACACTCCCAACCTGACAGAGCTTGAGAGGTTCTACAGAGAAGAATGGGAGAAACTCTCCAAATACAGGTGTGTCAAGCTTCTAGGGTCATACCTAAGAATACTCAAGGCTGTAAATGCTGCCAAAGGTGCTTAAAGAAAGTTCTGAGTAAAGGTTCTGAATACCAATGTAAATGTGATATTTCAGTTTTTTATTTTTAATAAATAACAAAAAAATCTAAAAACCTGTTTTTACGTTGTCATTATGTGATATTGTGTGTAGATTGATGAGAGAAAAAACGATTTAATGAATTTTAGAATAAGGCTGTAACTTTAAATTAAAGGTCTCTGAATACTTTCTAAATGCACTGTACATGCTATGTTGGAATACTTCAACAGAATAGGACATGCTATACATTGTTGGAAAGGTCAACGACTGTTGAAACTGAATGTGCATAGTTGCTGCCCAGAATATTTGTGCATTTTTCCCAGAAATCGATTTACACATAGCCAAAATGTCAAGACATTAGCATTAGCCATTTTGGACTGCGTGAATGAGGACATATTTTCTGGTACGTCTGAAAGGATTATCAAATGATCTCCATGGATTAATTACATAAACACATTTTCAATAAAGGTAAGTCATGATGTTTTGAACCAATGGCTTGTTTGGGGTTTCTTGGAAAATGTGTTGTTGTGATCAAACCAGATGTGCATGGATTTCAATGGCTCAGCAGGGGAAATATATAACATGTTTTTTGTATTCCACTTTTAAAGTTGGCAATTTTGTTTGTGTATTGGAAAATAAGTTCTCAGAGTTGAGGTTCTCAGTATTGGTGAGCTTTTGACATGTAGGTGTCAGGGAGACTGGGGAATAGTGGGCAGCTGGTGATTTATGGCCCTGCTGACAGCTGGTGATTTATGACCTTGTGTTGGAGGGGGAGAGGCTGATAAAGATCTCATCTGGTAATTTGGCTGGCTGAGGCCCATTTGACATAGAAACACAGTAATGTCGGCAGGACGTTTGAAATAATGTTTATGAACCTTTTAGTGTCTAAGAACTGTCTAAGCCGACGGGGAGGGGGGGGGGGGAATCATTTAGCTATTTGATTTTGAATATTAAGACCCCTTAAGGTATCAAAAAACATATACAAAAATAATTTTGGTGAGGCTTGTAGGCCTCCTAGAGCAAAGCAACCGACATGTATGTGTTTGTGAGAGACACTTTTCCACAGAGGGCTGTGTCATATTAGTATGTTGCCAAAACTGTTCTTATCTACAGACAGAAGTTGTCAGAAGAGGCTGTATCGACTTCAGACGAGTCCCATGATGCTTGTGGGGGTCCTTCAGACGAGTCTTGTGAGGCTTTTGGTCGTCCAATCCACAGAGGGGTCATAATAGCTTTTAGACCAAACCATTAGGATGCTGCAGACGCTTTTGTGAGAAGACCAATTTTCAGGATGTCTCATGGTCTGACAAATACCCCTCTCGCTCTGCCACCTTTCACAGCAGATGCGGAAGGGTTATATCTGCGGATGCGGTGGATTAACTTCTTATGGCTGGGGGCAGTATTGAGTAGCTTGGATGAATAAGGTGCCCAGAGGTGCCCAGAGTAAACTGCCCGCTACTCAGTCCCAGAAGCTAAGTTATGCATGTAATTAGTATATTTGGATAGAACACTCTCTGAAGTTTCTAAAACTGATTGAATGATGTCTGTGAGTATAACAGAACTCATATGGCAGGCAAAAACCTGGGAAAAAATCCAACCAGGAAGTGGGAAATCTGAGGTTTATAGATTTTCAACTCATTGCCTATCGAAGATACAGTGGGATATTGGTCATATTGCACTTCCTAAGGTTTCCACTAGATGTCAACAGTCTTTAGAACCTTGTTTGATGCTTCTACTGTGAAGTGGGGGCGAATGAGAGGGGAATGAGTCAGAGGTCTGGCAGAGAGCCATGAGCTCAGTCTCGCGCGCTCACGTGATAGTTAGCTCTGTTCCATTGCAATTCTACATACAAAGGAATTCTCCGGTTGGAACATTATTGAAGATTTATGTTAAAAACATCCTAAAGATTAATTCTATACTTCGTTTGACATATTTCTACGACCTGTAATATATCTTTTTGGACTTTTCGTCCGTACTTTTCGCTGGACTTGCACTCGCATTGTGAGTTTTGAATTTGTTTACCAACGTGCGAATAAAAGGAGGTATTTGGACATAAATCATGAACTTTATCAAACAAATCGAACATTTATTGTGGAACTGGGATTCCTGGGATTGCATTCTGATGAAGATTATCTAAGGTAAGTGAAGATTTATAATGCTATTTCTGACTTCTGTTGACTACACAACATGGCAGATTTCTGTTTGGCTTGTTTTGGTCTCTGAGCGCTGTACTCAGATTATTTCATGGTTTGCTTTTTCGGTAAAGCTTTTTTTAAATCTGGCACAGCGGTTGCATTTAGACATGAAAGTCAGACAATCTGGAAAATGTCAAGAACTTTGATAGTTTCTTCAAGTGCAATCGCAAAAAACATCAAGTGCAATGATGAAACTGGCTCTCATGAGGACCGCCACAGGAAAGGAAGACCCAGAGTTTCCTCTGCTGCAGAGGATAAGTTCATTAGAGTTACCAGCCTCAGAAATTGCAGCCCAAATAAATGCTTCACAGAGTTCAAGTAACAGACACATCTCAACATCAACTGTTCAGAAGAGGCTGCATGAATCAGTCCTTCATGGTCGAATTGCTGCAAAGAAACCACTACTAAAGGACACTAATAATAATAAGAGACTTGCTTGGGCTAAGAAACACGAGCAATAGACATTAGACCGGTGGAAATGTGTCCTTTGGTCTGGAGTCCAAATTGGAGAATTTTGGTTCCAACCGCTGTGTCTTTGTGAGATGCGGTGTGGGTGAAAGGATGATTTCCGCATGTGTATTTCCCACCGTAAGGCATGGAGGAGGGGGTGCTATTGTGTGGGAGTGCTTTGCTAATGACACTGTCTGTCATTTATTTAGAATTCAAGACACACTCAAACAGCATGGCTACCACAGCATTCTGCAGCGATACGCCATCCATTCTGGTTTGAGCTTAGTGGGACTATCAAAACCCAAAACACCTACAGGCTGCGTAAGGGATATTTGACCAAGGAGGAGAGTGATGGAGTGCTGCATCAGATGACCTGGCCTCCACAATCCCCCAACCAACCAAATTGAAATGGTTTGGGATGAGTTGGACCGCAGAGTGCAGGAAAAAAAAGCAGCCAACAAGTGCTCAGCATATGTGGGAACTCCTTCAAGATGAAGATGGTTGAGAGAATGCCATGAGTGTGCAAAGCTGTCATCAAAGGTGTCTATTTGAAGAATCTCAAATATAAAATATATTTTTGATTTGTTTAATACTTTTCTGGTTACTACTTGATTCCATATGTGTTATTTCCTAGTTGTGATGTCTTCACTATTATTCTAAAATGTAGACAATTGTACAAATAAAGAAAAAACATTGAATGAGTAGGTGTTCTAAAACTTTTGACCAGTGGTGTACATTCATATAGATAGCATCAAAGTTATCCTCAGTGAGCAAGTTTCAGATAGACACCAAACATGGGTACTATACCATTATTCTTTCACCCTAGTCAGTCCTCTGGATACTGTAACAGAGAGATTTACATGTTGGCCCCTCAGAGCGGGAAGGGTTGTCTAGTCCTTGGGCATTGTCCTTTGTTCCTGGACCATTTTCTATGTAGCTCCAGGTATCAGAGAACACATAAATTAGGGCCGAGCATACAAAGCGTTTGTCTGCTGTTATCTTGTCCAAGGTCTATGCAACCAAGTATTAGCTCCGTGTGCCAATAATGTTGTCCATATCATTGTCTTTATTTTCTAAATGAAAATGGTAAAGTTAAGTTTACAAAGTAAAATTTGTTTTGCAATGTTCAAAATCTAATAAGGTGTGGTGATTATTTTCTTCAACTTATTTTAGAAGAAATAGTGAATTATTAAGAAAAGTGCAAGTGTGCCAACATCTTTTTTACTCAAACCAACAAGGGCCGTATTGGACCTGTGGGCTGTAGGTTGGACAACCCTGCCATTGTGAGGACAGATGCTGGAGACGAGAAACAAGTACAGGGAGTGAACATTTAATGAAACACGGACAATAACAGAATAAGCACAGCGTCTGGACAGGGGAAAACAAAATGACAATTATGCTGATACGGGGACGAAACATAGGTAACAGACAGATATAGGGAAGGCAAACAAAACGTGAAGGAGTCCAGGTGAGTCGAATGAGCGCAGATGCGGGTAATGATGGTGACAGGTGTGGGTAATGAAGGGCAGATGGTGCCCTTGAGTGCCAGAGAGGGGAAGCGGGAGCAGGCGTGACAGTGCCCCCTTCTAGGGGCGCCACCTGGCGTCCCACCTGGTCGAGCCTGACGGGCTGGCCGAGGCATGGGCACTGGACGAGCCGGCTAAGGCGTAGAAGCCCGATGAGCCGGGTGAGGCGTGGGAGCCTGACTAACCAGCTGAGGTGTGAAAGCCTGAAGATCCCAATGAGGCCTGGGAGTCCAGAGATGTGGTAGTCATTTAAAAATCATATTAACCAGTATTATTGCACACAGAGTGAGACCATGCAACTTCTTAGGTGATTTGTAAACCACATGTTTACTCCTGAACCTATTTAGGCTTGCCATAACAAAGGGGTTGAAAACTTATTGACTCAAGACATTTCAGCTTTTTATTTTCAATTAATTTGTAAAGATTTCTAAAAACGAAATTCTACTTTGACATTATGGGGTATTGTGTGTAGATTAGTGACACAATATGAAGTATTGCATGTAGACCAGTGACAATTTTTTTAAACATTTAATTATTTTAAAATTCAGGCTGTAACGCAACAAAATGTGGAAAAAGTCAAGCGGGTTGAATATTTTCTGATGTTATCTTGCTTGGCCATTTGAATGATAATGTTTGAATCCATATGCAATTGATCCAAATGAGCAAAACAAGCCCATCAGCAATAACATCCTTAAAGGACATTTCCACTCAAAAATGATATATGCATATTTCATTTGCTTTCACAAGTATTTACCCCCCTTGGCCATTTTCCTAATTTGTTGCCTTGTAAACTGGAATAAAAATAAATGTTTTGTTTGGGGGGTGGGGGGTTGTAATCATTTGATTTATACAACATGACTTTTTCCAAATTTGCTCCATAATATCGACAGAAACACGGCAAACGTTGTTTAGGATCCATCATCGAGGTGTTTTTAACATATATATTTGATAATATATCCGTCGAGGCAATTGGTTTCTCATGAGAAGCAATTGGAAAAATGGCTACCTCAGTATTTTACGCGAGATTTTGTGCGGGAGACACCATGTGACCACATGCTATATATGGTCCCTTACAGCCATTCTTCAATGGAAATGCCTAAACAGACGTCACCATGCTGTAGACACCTTGGGGAAAACGTGGAAAACGTAAGCTCAGTCGTAGCTCATTTACAGCCATATAAGGAGTCATTGGCATGAGGTGGTTTCAAAAAATGCAGCACTTCCTGGTTGGATTTTTATCTGGGTTTCGCCTGTAACATCAGTTCTGTGGCACTCACAGACCATATCTTTGCAGTTTTGGAAACGTCAGAGTGTCTTCTTTCCAAAGCTGTCAATTATATGCATAGTCAAGCATCTTTTCGTGACAAAATATCTTGTTTAAAACGGGAACGTTTTTCATCCAAAAATTAAAATAGCACCCCCTAAATCGAAGAGGTTAATGGTTAATGCCCTTCTTGCCTGGTCTGTGAGTTTGGTGGGCGGCCCTCTCTTAGCAGGTTTGTTGAGGTGCCATATTCTTTTAATTTTTTAATAATGGATTTAATGGTGCTCTGTGGGATGTTCAAAGTTTCAGATATAGTTCTTCTCCACAACTTTGTCCCTGACCTGTTTGGAGAGCTCCTTGGTCTTCATGGTGCTGCTTGCTTAGTGGTGCCACTTGCTTAGTGGTGTTGCAGACTCTGGGGCCTTTCAGAACAGGTATATATATATATACTGAGATCATGTGACAGATCATTTGACACTTAGATTGCACACAGGTGGACTTTATTTAACTAATTATGTTACTCCTGAAGGCAATTGGTTTCAGCAGATCTTATTTAGGGGCTTCATAGCAAAGGGGGTGAATACACGCAACATTTTTCCGTTTTGTATATATATATATATTTTTTTAAATAACCTATTTTTTTCATGTCCATTACATGACATCCAAATAAAAATCAATTTCAATTACAGGTTGTAATGCAACAAAATAGGAAAGATGCCAAGGGGGGTGACTACTTTTGCAAGGCGCTGGACATGGGAGCAGTCAGGCTTTCAAGATATTGAACTTTCAAGATTCAAAGTGTCACTTGCCACATCATGATGATGATGATGCAAAATGCATCATATAATGCAAAACGGTGAATGAACCTATCTGTCTTGCAGGCTACAGTGCCTTCAGAAGTATTCACATCCTTAGATTATTTTCCAAATTTTGCTGTTACAGCCTGAATGGATTACATTTAGAGTCTTTGTCACTGGCCTACATACACTACCCTATAATGTCAAAGTGGAATTTTGTTTTTAGAATTTTTTGCAAATGAATAAAATATGAAATCATGAAATGTCTTGAGTTAGTAAAATGTGGATTAAGTCAAGGGTTTTGAATAATATCTGGTGAATGCACTGTATATTCATTGGCAAAAAGATCTTGCTTTAGTGTGTATGGCGCTTTTCATTGTGCTACAGCGCAGTGAAGATAGGCTACAGATTTCGTGGCAACCTGCCACTTCAAAAGCACTCAATCATTGGTCTCGGGGTCTCTGGATTTTAACTTTATGTTTATTGTGATAAAGTGTGAAATAAGCAGAATTCAATATACTTTCAATGAAAGAACCCCTCCTTCAAAAAGTTGCCCCCTCAACAATTTCAACTGCCCCATTAGTCCCTTTATCCTGGCGCTGGTGCTGACAATATACACCTCCTTCTCCTTTAGATCTGCCTTTTGTTAAGTCATCTTAGCATTACAATCATAACGTCTGCACAAGAACAACATGTGGATGAAAAGGCCTACATATTTATAACATTATTTTAATGGCTGCACTACAGTACTGTAAGTGTGTACAGGGCCTTAATTAAAGGTTTTTCTGTGGGATATTTCATTGGATGCTGCCATTATGTTGGCAGAGTGAATAGCAGGCAAAGGAAAGACTATTGGGAACTAAATGAGCTCAGAATGGGAAACATTATGATTTCAATGAGCTTCAGGTCATAAAAGTCAGAGCTCAAGGATGATGCCAGGGTATCCGCATTGGATGATTTAAAAAATATATATATCCTAGTCGGAGCTCTTTTAAAAAATATTTTTTTTAGTTTTTTTTGTTTCCAGTCTTGACCACAGTGGTCAGATGTCAGAGATTTCATTTTTCTGAGTTCTGAGTTTGAATGTACCATTAAGCTGAGAGGTGGTCATAACGGCTGGGGCCGAGTTAGCCCTGACCTTGCCTGAGGGAAATGAGTGAGAGCACCCCTGTGGCCTCAGAATCCAGGACCCGAATCTTCAAGGAGACAACCAGATGATTCAAGTCCTTTACTTAACTCACGCCAAGGGCTCAACATGTCTCGCTTGACTTGGTGTGAACAAAACATCTTTGGGTGGATAATGGATACTGTTACTACTTACCACATTGAAGGGCTTCCCACTGATGCTTTGTTGTGTGGAAGTATGTTCAGTTCAGCAGACCTTAACATCTTAATTAGCATGTTGCCTAGAAATACAGCCTGATTTGACAATCACATTACTTGGGTGTAATCTTGAGTAATTAGGCTCTTAGGATAAACATCTTGACTCCAAATATAATGCTGTATGGCCATACAACAGAATACAGTTAAAAAAAAACTTTAGTCTATATACAGTACCAGTCAAAGTTTGAACACACCTACTCATTCAAGGTTTTTTCTAATTTTTACAATTGTAGAAAAATAGTGAAAACATCAACAATGAAATAACACATGTGGAATCCTGTAGTAACCAACAAGTGTTAAACAAATGCAAATGTATTTTATGTTTCAGATTCTTCAAAGTATTCACCCTTTGCCTTGATGACAGATGTGCACACTCTTGGCATTCTCTCAACCAGCTTCATAAGGTAGTTACTTGGAATGCATTTCAATTAACAGGTGTGTCACGACTTCCGCCGAAGTCAGCCCCTCTCCTTGTTCGGGCAGCGTTCGGCGGACTACTTCACCGGCTTTCTAGCCATTTGCCGCTCCATTTTTAATTTATCCATTTGTTTTGTCTTGTTCCCTGCACACCTGGTTTTCATTCCCCAATCACACTGTATGAATTTATTCCTCTGTTCCCCCTCATGTCTTTGTGTGAGATTGTTTTGTGTTACGTGTCTATGTTGACGCGCTTTACTGGTATGCGTTCATTCCGTTTTTTATTTCATGAGGTATGTTATTGTGTTTATACAATATTATTGTGACTGTTTGCGCATTTGCACTTCTGCATTGGCTGGAGGTATCGACGCAGTGGCGTCCATCTGTTGGTTTCTCTTGCCTAAATAAAGTGTGCGCCTGTTCACAACTCTCTGCTCTCCTGCACCTGACTCCGCTCCCAGTACGCACGCCAATGACAAGGTGTGCTTTGTTAAAAGTTAATTTGAGTATTTCCTTTCATTCTTAATGCGTTTGAGCCAATCAGTTATTTTGTGACAAGGTAGGGGTGGTATACAGAAGATAGCAATTTTTGGTAAAAGACCAAATCCATACTATGGCAAGAACAGCTCAAATAAGCAAATAGAAACGACCAGCTATCATTACTTTAAGACATGAAGGTCAGTCAATGCGGAACATTTCAAGAAACTGAACGTTTCTTCAAGTGCAGTCGCAAAAACCATCAAGCGCTTTGATGTTACTGGCTCTCATGAGGACCGCCAGAGTTACCTCTGCTGCAGAGGATACGCTCGTTAGATTTACCAGCCTCAGAAATTGCAGCCCTTATAAATGCTTTATGGAGTTCAAGTAACTGATACATCTCAACATCAACTGTTCAGAGGAGACAGTGTGAATCAAGCCTTCGTGGTTGAATTGCTGCAAAGAAACCACTAGTAAAGGACACCAATGAGAAGGAGAGACTTGCTTGGGCCAAGAAACATGAGCAATGGACATTAGACCGGTGGAAATTTGTCCTTTGGTCTGATCAGTCCAAATTTGAGATTTTTGGTTCCAACCGCCGTGTCTTTGTGAGATGCAGAGTAGGCAATGGATGGTCTCTGCATGTGTGGTTCCGATCATGAAGCATGGAGGAGAAGGTGTGAAGGTGTGGGGGTGCTTATCTGGTGACACTGTCAGTGATTTATTTAGAATTCAAGGCACACTTAATCAGCATGGCTACCACAGCATTCTGCAGAACGTCATCCCGTCCGGTTTGCGCTTAGTGGGACTATCATTTGTTTTGCAACAGGACAATGACCCAACACACCTCCAGGCTGTGTAAAGGCTATTTGACCAAGAAGGAGAGTGATGGAGCGCTGCATCAGATGACTTGGCCACCAAAAACACCCAACTTCAACCCAATTGAGATGGTTTGGGATGAGTTGGACAACAGAGTGAAGGAAAATCAGCCAACAAGTGCTCAGCATATGTGGGAACCCCTTCAAGACTGTTGGAAAATAATTGTGCAAAGCTGTCATCAAGGCAAAGGGTGGCTACTTTGAAGAATCTCAAATATAAAATATATATTAATTTTTTGAACACTTTTTTGGTTACTACATGATTCCATATGTGTTATTTCATAGTTTTGATGTCTTCACTATTATTCTACAATGTAGAAAATAGTAAAAATAAAGAAAACCCTTGACTGAGTAGGTGTGTCCAAACTTTTGACTGGTACTGTAAATAGTTAATTGTTCCTAAAATACAACGATTTTACAATTTTAGTGATTATCGCTTTCTTTTTATTTTATTCAGAGAACACAATGGGCCTAATGATACACATTGTGGCTCTGTGAGCAGTTTGGAGTACTCATTAATCCAGTATATGAAGCTTATGACATACAGTACATGTTAGTCATTTGGGTTTTGAATCAACTTTTAAGGTCGATAGTAATGCTACGAAGGATGTGAAATGATGCCCAGAATGCTAGCTTTTCAACTCACAGGAAGCTATGTATGTAAGTCTAATACCAGACAGCAATGAGATATTAATCAGCGCTAAGTAATTGAGACATAAATGAGGAACACCAAATGAATGTGGATGGATTTTTATGTTGCCTTCGTGTTACCATGATACGTTTGATTGTTGAAGTTTCACACTGATTTGAATGAATTTGAAGTTAATTACTAATCACAGATTGCAACGGTTTCTTTAATCAAACATATGAAAGAAAAATGTAATCTATGCTCTAGTGCCAGGGAATAACATCTCTACCTAGATGTGTATGAACAGCTCTAGTACTCTACTCCTTAGTACTAAATATAGATAATGGCTGGGTTTGTCCGATTATAGAGAGCTTGAAGGAGACATGATATCTGGGAGGGAAATTAATTTGGCTTAATTACATGAATGAAGTACATAACTCATTTCTCATGTACTGCCTACAATATAGTCCAGTCTCTCAATCTTAAAGGATAGTTTAGATTCATTATTAAACCATGAAGAAGGCACTACATCCCGAAATGTTGGTTAGGTGTATCCATTAAATTATTGGGAGCATATTTAGCATATTTATTTATTTATTTTAATTAATTTTTTTTAGATAGCTTAGAGGACACCATACACAAAGGGATATTATTATTCCTGTAGCTTTTCTGACTTATTTTGAATGATAAGAAATTGAAACATCCTTTTGGAATCTCACACTTGCCTTATCCTATTAGGGCATGTCTCCAAACTCTAGACTCTAATAGTTTTCAAATACGTATTTTTAAATAAAGAAAAACAATTGTCAAGTTTTGGCAAAAATGTTGGCTTTGTCAAGTAAAACAGTATAGATTAACTGCTACACACAGCTTTAGATTTTCATTTGATGTTTGCTCTCTATAGTAATCTTCCCTTAAGCTACACTTCATTAAAACATATATTTACCAATTTGTTCTAGCTTGAAAAGTAGATACTTGGATATTCTTTAAATGTATAATGACAGTTCAGATGATAATTAAGCAATAAGGCCTGAGGGGGTGTGATATATGGCCAATATATCATGGCTAAGGGCTGTTCATATGCATGACACAACACAGAGTGCCTGGACACAGCCCTTAGCCTTTGGTATATTGGCCATATGCCACAAACCCCAGAGGTGCCTTATTGCTAATATACCAGTGGTATATTGTCTCAAATACACACGGCTGAAATGCTACTTCAGCTAATCAGCATCCAGGACTCAGACTACCCATTTTATAATAGTTGATAATCAATAACTATAAGCACTGAGTATGGAAATCCCTGAATCTTGATAACATGAAAACATAATGTCTTTCACTTCTTTACTTCGCATACATTTGTTTCCAGTTCATTACCTTGTCTTACTGGATTGTCTTAGTTAATAATATCAAATGTTATTTGTCACGTGCACTTAATAAAACAATAATGAGGTTATATACAGGGGGTACCGGTACCGAGTCAATGTGCGGTGGTACAGGTTAGTCGAGGTAATTTGTACATGTAGGTAGGGGTAAAGTGACCTTAGAGAATGACACTGCCATTTAATCATAGCTAAGTACTAAGGGAAACCCTTGGATAATGTAAAACAAGGTAATACCACACAAACACCTACAATGCAACTGCCATCACACCTGGGATAAGGTATTGAAAACATTATTTGGAGAGACAGTATAATGCAATTTGTATTGATATTTCATTCAGTTTATAAAAGCACTATCATACGATAAACAGACTTTTGAATGATCAAATGTAGTTCTGACAATATAAATCACCAAATAATGTCTTAGGGGTGCGGTATAAAAGAGGGTTAGTGTAGTATTTTACAGGGTTAACAATTTCCAAATTACTTGGGTGTGAGATTGAAAGTGAAGGGTGTGCTCCTGGGCGAGGGTAAAGTGTAAGAGAGCGGCCCTAATGCGGCCTCTCATTAAAGCAACTGTCAGGATTCTTTTATTTTACCATTGCCTCACTTATTCCATAAGAGCTAAACTGTCTTTTCGAGTGAGTGTGCCGCCAAAGAGGCATTTACAAATAAATGAAAAATGTCACAGTTGATTTCACTCCTCCAAGACTGCAGAGTCTCAGCTTTGTCACAAACTGTCTTTGTTGTTCTCTTTTCTTGCAGGTCCTGCTCCCGGACGTGGTCGATAGTTTTTGATGGGTTCAGGGCCCTTTCCGTCTCACCCAGGTTAAGCCCCCAGACAATGACCTTTCATTAATGTTGTTGTAACATTTTTCTCTGTTTCTTTAACTCTCTGCGAATGCCTTTTCTAGCGAACAGAAAGTCGCTGCTGGTAAGTGTAAAAAAGCTGCTGGTGAAGGTAAAAAAGCTAGACAGAAAAAAATAAAGTGCTGGTAAAATTACGTGGCATGGCCTCCCGAGGGAAGCAGGGGTCTAAGTCACTGCATTGCAGTGCTAGAGGCGTTACTACAGACCAGGGTTAATGGTCTACTGGCCGTGGCCAGGAGTCCCATTAGAAGGTGCACAATTGGCCCAGGGTCATCCGGGTTAGGGGAGGGATTGGTTGGTGGAGCTTTACTTGGCTCATCGTGCTCTAGTGACTCCTTGTGGCGGGCCGAGTGACTGCAGGCTGACCCCGGTCGCCAGCTGAACGGTGTTTCCTCTGACACATTGATGCGTCTGGCTTCCAGGTTATGCAGGGTTAGGCGGGTCATGTTTCAGAGGATGCATGACTCCACCTTCGCCTCTACCGAGCTCATTGGAGAGTTGCAGCAATGAGACAAGATCGGTGGGTAAAATACCAAAAATATATACAGTTGAAGTCAGAAGTTTACATACACCTTAGCCAAATACATTCAAACTCAGTTTTTCACAATTCCTGACATTTAATTATAGTACAAATTCACTGTCTTAGGTCAGTTAGGATCACCACTTTATTTTAAGAATGTGAAATGTCAGAATAATAGTAGAGAGAATTATTTATTTCAGCTTGTATTTATTTAATCACATTCCCAGTGGGTCGGAAGTTTACATACACTCAATTAGTATTTGGTAGCATTGCCTTTAAATTGTTAAACTTGGGTCAAACATTGGGTTAATTTTGGCCCATTACTCCTGAATGAGCTGGTGTAACTGAGTCAGGTTTGTAGGCCTCCTTGCTCACACATATTTTTGTACCTGTTTCCTCCAGCATCTTCACAAGGTCCTTTGCTGTTGTTCTGGGATTGATTTGCACTTTTCGCACCAAAGTACGTTAATCTCCAGACAGAACCTGTCTCCTTCCTGAGCGGTATGATGGCGACGTGGTCCCATGGTGTTTATACTTGCATACTATCGTTTGTACAGGTGAACGTGGTACCTTCAGGCATTTGGAATTTGCTCCCAAGGATGAACCAGACTTGTGGAGGTCTTCAAATTGTTTTCTGAGGTCTGATTTCCTTTGATTTTCCCATGATGTCAAGCAAAGAGGCACGGAGTTTGAAGGTAGGCCTTGAAATACATCTACAGGTACACCTCCAATTGACTCAAATGATGTCAATTAGCACATCAGAAGCTTCGAAAGCAATGACATCATTTTCTGGAATTTTTCAAGCTGTTTAAAGGTACTGTCAACTTATTGTATATCAACTTCTGACCCACTGGAATTGTGATACAGTGCATTTTAAGTGAAATAATCTGTCTGTAAACAATTGTTGGAAAAATTAAATGTCATGCACAGAGTAGATGTCCTAACTGACTTGCCAAAACTATAGTTTGTTAACAAGACATTTCTGGAGTGGTTGAAAAAAGAGTTTTAATGACTCCAACCTAAGTGTATGTAAAGTTGTGTTGTGACAAGGTAGGGGTGGTATACAGAACATATCCCTATTTGGTAAAAGTCCAATTCCATATTATGGCAAGAATAGCTCAAATAAGCAAAGAGAAACAAAAGTCCATAATTACTTTAAGACATGAAGGTCAGTCAATGTGGAACATTTCAGGAAGTTTGATAGTTTCTTCAAGTGCAGTCAAAAAAAAACATCAAGCTCTATGATGAACCTGGCTCTCATGCGGACCGCCACAGAAAAGGAAGACCCAGAGTTACCTCTGCTGCAGAGGATAATTTCTTTAGAGTTACCAGCCTCAGAAATTGCAGCCCAAATAAATGCTTTACGGAGTTCAAGCAACTGACACATCTCAATATCAACTGTTCAGAGGAGACGTTAATTGCTGCAAAGAAACCACTACTAAAGGACACCAATGAGAAGAAGAGACTTGGTTGGGCCAAGAAACACTAGCAATGGAAATTAGACTGGTTCCAAACACTGTCCTTGTGAGACACTGAGTAGGTGAACTGATGATCTCTGCATGTGTGGTTCCCACCGTGAAGCATGGAGGAGGAGGTGTGATGGTGTGGGAGTTCTTTGATGGGGACACTGTCAGTGATTTATTTTGAATTCAATGCACACTTAACAGCATTCTGCAGCGAGACGCCATCCCATCTGGTTTGCGCTTAGTGGGACTATCATTTATTTTTCAACAGGACAATGACCCAACACACTCCTCCAGGCTGTGTAAGGGATATTTGACCAAGGAGAGTGATGGAGTGGTGCATCAGATGACCTGGCCTCCACAATCACCTGACCTCAACCCAAGTGAGATTTGGTACAGGTTTGGGATGAGTTGGACTGAAGAGTTAAGGAAAAGCAGCCAACAAGGGTTCAACATATGTTGGAATTCATCATAAATCTGCTTAAGAGAATGCCAAGAATGTGTAAAGCTGTCATCTAGGCAAAGGGCTACTACTTTGGATTTGTTTAAACTTTTTGGGTTACTACATTATTTCAAATGTGTTATTTCATAGTTTTGATGTCTCCAATATTATTATCAAATGTAGCAAATAGTAAATATAAAGAAAAACACTTGAATGAGTAGGTGTGTCCAAACTACTGTACATGTCGGTTATTTTGCTCTCGGACGCTCACAAGCCTCACAAGAATCATTTTAAGGTAGACAGGACCATTTTGAAAAATGAATGGAATTATACAGTGCCTTCAAAAAGAAATCACACCGCTTGAATTTTTCCAAATGTTGTTGTGTTACAGCCTGAATTTAAAATGGTTTAAAGTGAGATTTTTTTTCACTGGTCAGGTGACTGGGAAATTGGCAGAATACAAACAGTGTAGTTATTCCCTCCGCAAGGCAATCAAACAGGCAAAACTTCAGTATAGAGACATAGTGGAGTCGCAATTCAACGGCTCAAACACAAGACGTATGTGGCAGGGTCTACAGACAATCAAATCAAATCCAATTTTATTTGCCACGTGTCGAAAACAACAAGTGTAGACTTTACAGGCTGGTTGAGGTAATCTGTACATGTAGGTGGGGGTGAAGTGACTATGCAGAGGTAACAAACAAACAGCGAGAAGCAGCAGTGCACAAGAGGGTGGGTTGTGTCAATGTAAATTGTCCGGTGGCGATTTTTATGAATTGTTCAGCAGTCTAATGGCTTGACGGTAGAAGCTGTTGAGGAGCCTTTTGGTCCTAGACTTGGCACTCCGGTACCGCTTGCCGTGCGGTACACGAAATACAAAAGGAGAACCAGCCATGTTGCGGACACCGACATCGTGCTTCCAGACAAGCTAAACACCTTCTTTGCCCACTTTGAGGATAACGCAGTGCCACCGACGCGGTCCCCTACCAAGGACTGTGGGCTCTCCTTCTCCGTGGCCGATTTAAACGTGTTAACCCTCACAAGGCTGCCGGCCCAGACGGCATCCCTAGCCGCGTCCTCAGAGCATGCGCAGACCAGCTGGCTGGTGTGTTTATGGACATATTCAATCTCTCCCTATCCCAGTCTGCTGTCCCCACATGCTTTAAGATGGCCACCATTGTTACTGTACCCAAGAAAGCAAAGGTAACTGAACTAAATGACTATTGCCCAGTAGCACTTACTTCTGTCATCATGATGTGCTTTGAGAGACTAGTCAAGGATCATATAACCTCTACCTTACCTACCACCCTAGACCCACTTCAATTTGTTTAAAGCCCCAGTAGATCCACAAAAACAATGCAATTGCCATCACACTGCACACTGCCCTATCCCATGTAGACAAGAGGAATACATATGTAGGAATGCAGTTCATTGACTATAGCTCAGCATTCAACACCATAGTACCCTTCAAGCTCATCATTAATCTTGAAGCCTTGGGGCAGAACCCCACCCTGTGCAACTAGGTCCTGGACTTCTTGACAGGCCGTCCCCAGGTGGTGAAGGTAGGAAACAACACCTCCACTTCGCTGAACCTCAACACTGGGGTGCTTGCACAGCCCCCTCCTGTACTCTCTGTTCACCCATGACTGCTTGGCCAAGCATGTCTCCAACTCAATCATCAAAGTTTGCAAATGACACAACAGTAGTAGGCTTGATTACCAACAATGATGAGACAGCTTACAAGGAGGTGAGGGCTCTGTGAGTGTGGTGCCAGGAAAATAACCTCTCACTCAACGTAAACAAAACAAAGGACATGATCGTGGATTTCAGGAAACAGCAGAGGGAGCACTCCCCTATCCAAATCGATGGGCCCGCAGTGGAAAAGCTTCAAGTTCCTCGGCATACACATCACAGACAAACTGAAATGCTCCACTCACACAGAAAGTCTGATGAAGAAGGCGCAACAGTGCCTCTTTAACCTCAGGGCCTGAAGAAATTTGGCCTAAAACCCTCCCAAACTTTTACAGATGCACAATCGAGAGCACCCTATCGGGCTGTATCACCGATTGGTACTGCAACTGCACCTCCCACAACCACAGGGCTCTCCAGAGGGTGGTGCGGTCTCCCCAACATATCACCGGGGGCAAACTACCTGCCCTCCAGGACACCTACAGCACCCAATGTCACAGGAAGGCCAAAAAGATAATCAAGGACAACAACCACCCGAGCCACTGCCTGTTCACCCCACTATCATCCAGAAGGTGAGGTCAGTACAGGTGCATCAAAGCTGGGATCGAGAGACAGCTTCTATCTCAAGGCCATCAGACTGTTAAATAGCCATCACTAGCACAGATAAGTTGCTGCCTATATACATAGACTTGAAATCACTGGCCACTTTAATAAATGGAACACTAGTCACTTTAGTAATGTCTACATATCTTGCATTACCCCTCTCATATGTATATACTGTATCCTATACTATTCTACTGTATCTTATTCTATGCTGCTCTGACATTGCTCATCCATATATTTTTATATTCTTATTTCCATTCCTTTACTATATTTGTGTGTATTAGGTATACGTTGTGTAATTGTTAGATATTACTTGTTAGATATTACTGCACTGTCAGAGCTAGAAGCACAAACATTTCGCTACACCCACAATAGCATCTGCTAAACACGTGTATGTGACCAATACAATTTGATTTGATTTGATTTATTCAATAACACTGAGGTTATTCAAAGGTCAGGCTATCACATTTGAATTGATTTACATAGACATTTTCCCTGTAATGCTACTGCTCTATTGATCCAGTACTTACAATGCTCTGATTTATCCTCCATTTCCAAATGTAGTTAGTTGGTGGTTATTGTTACTGACCTGTTTTTTTGTAGGATCACCATAGCCACCAGTCACATCTTATCCAAACGGACATCATTGCTGATGTTCTTCGAAGACACTGCAATCCTGAATAATGGATTCATTGTCAGATAAGTGTGGCTAAATTTAAATCACTTCTGTAAATAATATCAGACGTTTTTCAGGCCTTAGCACAGATCGAGTTTAACTCCATTGTCACCACATATTACCATGGAGGATCAGGAGATTTCATGTGACTTTGTACTGACTGTAACTCCAGGCACTTCAAACAGCAACATTGGGGCCATACAGCAGACAAATACTGGAAAGAGGGTATATTTGTTTGTAAAAAAGACGGAACCATGCATTTTCTATACTTAAGCAGGCAATCTCCATAGTTATTCACTCAAAAGCTGGAGTTCTCCATGAATGTACAGTATAGATGACATTGTCCACTTATAGATGACATTGTCCACTTTTTGTGGCTGTGAGTTTTAGCAGATTGCCCAGAATTAATTTTTTTGCGGAAAGCTCGAGCTGAGAAGTATTTCTCTATAATAGGGCTATACATAGGCTTATTGCATATACATAGGGCTATTCATAGGCTTTTAACATAGGCTGTATTCACATATATTTTTCACACCTTTATTTAAATCAATCAATCAAATGTAGGACATTAGAGCTTTCTTGGTGCAGTTTCCATGGAAATCACTAAACTGCCTCAAAATGGGAAGAAAGCAACATGAAATTGTCCCCTATATACCATATGAATTAGTTATTATCTTTTCGGGGACAGAAGAGATTTTTTTATTTCCGGAATGCATTTGCCTTCAAACATAAATAGTGTATCAAAACTTCTAATGATGCACTTCCTTCATATTCAGAAACTTGCCTTGTTTGGCTTTTTAACCAAGCTATTTTCAGCATTTTTGTACAGGTACTTTTTTCTGAACACCCTCTTATGAATAATAAAAGGAGTTAAATCTCCCTAGGGGAGTATTGCTCTGCCATCACTACATACTTTGATAGAGAGACCAGCAAGCATTATCCTTTGATGTTTTGATGAGAAGGACATGTTTTCCATGCTCCACTTGCTTAAACTGGCAGTTTAATGACATCCTATGGGTCCCTCTGAAAGATGGGTGTGTGTGGAAGGATTCTAGTAAGAAAGTTGCTAGTATGAAAAATGAAATGTCTCCATCACGTCAGTATCATTCACTCCATTTTGCCTCACAATTTCTCAGGGCATTTCATGAACTGTTAAAAATCCCCAGCCTTAACAAGTTATATGGCATACCGTGTGCCTCCTTACTGGATTACCTGGGAAACTCCCAGTTGCAGACATTTGTTAGCAATTTTGTGTATTAGAGGAAAGGTTGTCAGGAAAACATATTTTGAACTGTATGACAAGCCAACATATCGGCACAATAATCTTTCTAACAAAGGTTAGCTTTGCATTATAATTCATGTGACATTTCAGTTGAAGAGCAGGTAGTGCCGAGTCTACAGGTGGGATCACCAGACGCCATTCCACCAGACCCTTATCACACCGAGCATGACAAATAATTCAGCTGTACCTGACAGCTGAGACTTTTTGCTTAGATACCCTGACAGCGCTCGTATTAAACAGCAAGGGGCATCCGCTCCATTAAGCTTGTGTAAAATGAACTGTCTAACGACTTGCTGTAATGGCTGATGGTGGCAGCGGTGGGGCGTGGAGGACAACTGGGGGGGATCAATGGGAGCTGAGGGGACCAATGAAAGGGAACCAATGATAGGCAATCAATGGAAGGGAACCAATGGGAGCTCTGCCTGCCTAAACTCCAAGTGTGAATGGAATGCCCCATAGCCATGTGATAGGATGTGACGGGTTGAGGATAGAAGAGGTGAGGGGTTAGGGTTAGGAAAGCATCCTACGCAGAAACAGTAAGGTAACTCACTTACTTAGAAACATGTTGATGGAATGGTATAGATTATCTTGCTCAGACTGTAAATGGTCTGCTTTTTCAGTTTGTCAACGATTCAGAAGACGACTTGTGCTCAGACTCAAGGGCAGTCTAGTGGACTGCTCTGCCATAATGGTGACTGCCTGATGCTCCATTTGGAAGAAATGGGATTATTAGATGCTCAAAGGATTTGCTGGCCAGGAGTAGGGCATGACTTTGCTCTGTCTACCCTGGTTTTGTTTCAATACACCTTAGACAGTTAACACTGCTCTGTAAGTAACCACATATAATTATCCAGAGAAAGGCTAAGCAACTTGTTCCTGCCCTGCAGTACTGTGTGGTTATCTCTTGTTTATGTGTTCTTTAATAATAATAAAAAATAGGCGCAATATTTTTGTTATGCCAGGGGCAGTCGTTTGTTGGTCGGGACACTGATAGCATCAGTACACTCCACGGGTTATCTTTGCTTTTACCCCCCTTAGGAAGTGCCTGGTAGATCCTGGAGGTGTCCAACAATAGCGTGACACATATTGTTAAGTGACATGTCGACAAACATTTAAAGAAAATGCTGGTCTCAGATTTAAAGACTTAAGGACTATTTTGATGATTGTTGGATTATATGGTTTATTGTTTCTTTGCAATGCCAGTGATACAGTGCATTCAGACAGTATTCAGATCCCTTGACTTTTTCCACATGTTGTTATGTTACAGCCTTATTCTAAAAATGATTCAAAATATAAAAACATTATCATCAATCGACACACAATATCACATAATGACAAAGCAAAAACACGTTTTTTCAAATGTTTGCAAATGTATCTAAAAAAAACACAGAAATCCCTTATTTACATAAGTATTCAGACCCTTTACTGTGAGACTCAAAATTGAGCTCAGATGCATCCTGTTTCCATTGATCATCCTTGAGACGTTTCTACAAATTTGGATTGGAGTCCATCTATGGTAAATTCAATTGATTGGACATGATTTGTGAAGGCACACACATGTCTGGTAAAGGCACATGAAAGCCCGCTTGGAGTTTGCCAAAAGGTACCAAAACAACTCTCAGACCATGAGAAACAAGATTCTCTGGTCTGATGAAACCAAGATTGAACTATTTGGCCTGAATGCCAAGCGTCACCTCTGGAAGAAATCTGGCACCATCCCTACTGTGAAGCATGGTGGTGACAGCATCATGCTGTTGGGATATTTTTCAGCGGCAGGGACTGGGAGACTAGTCAGGATCAAGTGAAAGATGAACGGAGCAAAGAATAAAGAGATCCTTGATGTAAACCTGCCCCAGAGTGCTCAGGACCTCAGACTGGGGTATTGTGTGTCGATTGATGAGAAAAAAACCAGTAGCATTTATATTCCTTAAACATAAGTTGAATATGATACTGTTGCTGCTTCCTGTTGTCATAAATGTTTTAAAGATAGCCAAGTGTCAAAATAAAGGTTTTAAATGTCCAAATGCATAATCAACATGCTGAATAAATTGTGATATTAGACCTAGAAACAAAATCCTCCCTAGACACACGTGTCACACTTGTGTTCAGATATCTTGTATTTTTCTAAATGATTATCTTATAAACTGCCCACGCAGCAATATTTACCAAGCAGTCACTAGACTAGAATATTTTAGATAGTTCTACTATAATCCATTGTGCGAGCAAATTAATCACTCACATCAATATTTTTATTGAAATCAATGGAACTGACAAGAACAAATGTCTCTGGCCTCAATACCACACATGGATTTGAGAGTCAAATTATCTATAAAAAAAAGCCAACCCCTGTCATTATTTAGTAATCAATGTGAGAATGACTACTGTCTGTGTAATGTAGTAACATGTTCTGTCCACCATAGGGAAATTAGCGTGATATTATATCAAACTAATACAATATTTTAATTTAGGATAATGGTAAATGATACACACATGGATATTTACAACAATTACATATATTACTTACTACTTTAATCATTTAGAGAGTTAAAAAATGCTCCTAAACCCAAATGAACCTTGTGCTTCCATAGGGAAGCAGAACTGTGCAGAATTAATGAGATATTTGCCCTAAAATGACTTGAAAGATTGGGCACTGCCTGTCTCAATCAGATTGCTTTTAATTGCAGTTGCTGTGGAAGTAGATTTTAATTGTCTGAGTGCAATTAGTCAACCCAATCTGATGATAGTTGATCAGAATTTGTTCTGTAATGTACTTTCTCGCAACCAGAACGACAATTATATGTAGGTGAGGTGAAGGGTTGATTATGAAATGCATGACTGAGTAGATTGAACAACATTTAGAAATTACTTTATTTTTAATAGGTATATGTTTTTAAATGTGATACTTTCATGATGACTTACATTTACATTTTACATTTACATTTAAGTCATTTAGCAGACGCTCTTATCCAGAGCGACTTACAAATTGGTGCTTTCACCTTATGACATCCAGTGGAACAGCCACTTTACAATAGTGCATCTAGGTCTTTTAAGGGGGGTGAGAAGGATTACTTTATCCTATCCTAGGTATTCCTTAAAGAGGTGGGGTTTCAGGTGTCTCCGGAAGGTGGTGATTGACTCCGCTGTCCTGGCGTCGTGAGGGAGTTTGTTCCACCATTGGGGGGCCAGAGCAGCGAACAGTTTTGACTGGGCTGAGCGGGAACTGTACTTCCTCAGTGGTAGGGAGGCGAGCAGGCCAGAGGTGGATGAACGCAGTGCCCTTGTTTGGGTGTAGGGCCTGATCAGAGCCTGGAGGTACTGAGGTGCCGTTCCCCTCACAGCTCCGTAGGCAAGCACCATGGTCTTGTAGCGGATGCGAGCTTCAACTGGAAGCCAGTGGAGAGAGCGGAGGAGCGGGGTGACGTGAGAGAACTTGGGAAGGTTGAACACCAGACGGGCTGCGGCGTTCTGGATGAGTTGTAGGGGTTTAATGGCACAGGCAGGGAGCCCAGCCAACAGCGAGTTGCAGTAATCCAGACGGGAGATGACAAGTGCCTGGATTAGGACCTGCGCCGCTTCCTGTGTGAGGCAGGGTCGTACTCTGCGGATGTTGTAGAGCATGAACCTACAGGAACGGGCCACCGCCTTGATGTTATTTGAGAACGACAGGGTGTTGTCCAGGATCACGCCAAGGTTCTTAGCGCTCTGGGAGGAGGACACAATGAAGTTGTCAACCGTGATGGCGAGATCATGGAACGGGCAGTCCTTCCCGGGAGGAAGAGCAGCTCCGTCTTGCCGAGGTTCAGCTTGAGGTGATGATCCGTCATCCACACTGATATGTCTGCCAGACATGCAGAGATGCGATTCGCCACCTGGTCGTCAGAAGGGGGAAAGGAGAAGATTAATTGTGTGTCGTCTGCATAGCAATGATAGGAGAGACCATGTGAGGTTATGACAGAGCCAAGTGACTTGGTGTATAGCGAGAATAGGAGAGGGCCTAGAACAGAGCCCTGGGGGACACCAGTGGTGAGAGCACGTGGTGAGGAGACGGATTCTCGCCACGCCACCTGGTAGGAGCGACCTGTCAGGTAGGACGCAATCAAGCGTGGGCCGCGCCGGAGATGCCCAACTCGGAGAGGGTGGAGAGGAGGATCTGATGGTTCACAGTATCGAAGGCAGCCGATAGGTCTAGAAGGATGAGAGCAGAGGAGAGAGAGTTAGCTTTAGCAGTGCGGAGCGCCTCCGTGATACAGAGAAGAGCAGTCTCAGTTGAATGACTAGTCTTGAAACCTGACTGATTTGGATCAAGAAGGTCATTCTGAGAGAGATAGCGGGAGAGCTGGCCAAGGACGGCACGTTCAAGGGTTTTGGAGAGAAAAGAAAGAAGGGATACTGGTCTGTAGTTGTTGACATCGGAGGGATCGAGTGTAGGTTTTTCAGAAGGGGTGCAACTCTCGCTCTCTTGAAGACGGGAGGGACGTAGCCAGCGGTCAGGGATGAGTTGATGAGCGAGGTGAGGTAAGGGAGAAGGTCACCGGAGATGGTCTGGAGAAGAGAGGAGGGGATAGGGTCAAGCGGGCAGGTTGTTGGGCGGCCGGCCGTCACAAGACGCGAGATGTCATCTGGAGAGAGAGGGGAGAAAGAGGTCAGAGCACAGGGTAGGGCAGTGAGCAGAACCAGCGGTGTCGTTTGACTTAGCAAACGAGGATCGGATGTCGTCGACCTTCTTTTCAAAATGGTTGACGAAGTCATCTGCAGAGAGGGAGGAGGGGGGGAGGGGGAGGAGGATTCAAGAGGGAGGAGAAGGTGGCAAAGAGCTTCCTAGGGTTAGAGGCAGATGCTTGGAATTTAGAGTGGTAGAAAGTGGCTTTAGCAGCAGAGACAGAGGAGGAAAATGTAGAGAGGAGGGAGTGAAAGGATGCCAGGTCTGCAGGGAGGCGAGTTTTCCTCCATTTCCGCTCGGCTGCCCGGAGCCCTGTTCTGTGAGCTCGCAATGAGTCGTCGAGCCACGGAGCGGGAGGGGAGGACCGAGCCGGCCTGGAGGATAGGGGACATAGAGAGTCAAAGGATGCAGAAAGGGAGGAGAGGAGGGTTGAGGAGGCAGAATCAGGAGATAGGTTGGAGAAGGTTTGAGCAGAGGGAAGAGATGATAGGATGGAAGAGGAGAGAGTAGCGGGGGAGAGAGAGCGAAGGTTGGGACGGCGCGATACCATCCGAGTAGGGGCAGTGTGGGAAGTGTTGGATGAGAGCGAGAGGGAAAAGGATACAAGGTAGTGGTCGGAGACTTGGAGGGGAGTTGCAATGAGGTTAGTGGAGGAACAGCATCTAGTAAAGATGAGGTCGAGCGTATTGCCTGCCTTGTGAGTAGGGGGGAAGGTGAGAGGGTGAGGTCAAAAGAGGAGAGGAGTGGAAAGAAGGAGGCAGAGAGGAATGAGTCAAAGGTAGACGTGGGGAGGTTAAAGTCGCCCAGAACTGTGAGAGGTGAGCCGTCCTCAGGAAAGGAGCTTATCAAGGCATCAAGCTCATTGATGAACTCTCCGAGGGAACCTGGAGGGCGATAAATGATAAGGATGTTAAGCTTGAAAGGGCTGGTAACTGTGACAGCATGGAATTCAAAGGAGGCGATAGACAGATGGGTAAGGGAGAAAGAGAGAATGACCACTTGGGAGAGATGAGGATCCCGGTGCCACCACCCCGCTGACCAGAAGCTCTCGGGGTGTGCGAGAGCACGTGGGCGGACGAAGAGAGAGCAGTAGGAGTAGCGGTGTTGTCTGTGGTGATCCATGTTTCCGTCAGAGCCAAGAAGTCGAGGGACTGGAGGGAGACATAGGCTGAGATGAACTCTGCCTTGTTGGCCGCAGATCGGCAGTTCCAGAGGCTACCGGAGACCTGGAACTCCACGTGGGTCGTGCGCGCTGGGACCACCAGATTAGGGTGGCTGCGGCCATGCGGTGTGGAGCGTTTGTATGGTCTGTGCAGAGAGGAGAGAACAGGGATAGACAGACACATAGTTGACAGGCTAGAGAAGAGGCTACGCTAATGCAGAGGAGATTGGAATGACAAGTGGACTACACGTCTCGAATGTTCAGAAAGTTAAGCTTACGTAGCAAGAATCTAATTGACTAAAATGATTAAAATGATAGAGTACTGCTGGGGTAGGCTAGCTGCGTTGTTGACACTACCCTAATCAAGTCGTACCGTTGAGTGTGAAGTTTCTACAATGCTGCTTATCGGAGCTAGCTGGCTAGCTAGCAGTGTTGGTTACGTTACGTTGCGTAGGAGAACGACAATAGCTGGCTAGCTAACCTAGAAAATCGCTCTAGACTACACAATTATCTTTGAAACAAAGACGGCTATGTAGCTAGCTATGTAGCTAGCTACGATCAAACAAATCACACCGTTGGGACTGTAATGAAATGAAGTGAAAAAGTGATACTACCTGTGGAGCGACGCGGAATGCGACCGAATGCGAAAGTTCTATTCAGTAGACGTTGGCTGGCTATTGGCTAGCTAGGAGTGTCTCCTACGTTAAGGACGACAAAATAGCTGGCTAGCTAACCTCGGTGAATTAAGATAATCACTCTAAGACTACACACTCTAAACTACACAATTATCTTGGATACGAAGACGGCAAAGACAACTATGTAGCTATCTAATACTACACTAATCAAGTCGTTCGGTTGAGTGTGATAGTTACTACAGTGCTACGGTAGCCGGTGAACGTATGCTAGCTGCTAGGCAGATAGGAGGGCGACGAAATACGATAATAACGCAATTATCACTCTAAGACTCCACACTCTAAGCTACACAATTATCTTGGATACGAAGACAGCAAAGACAACTATGTAGCTAGCTATGTAGCTAGCTAACACTACACTAATCAAGACGTTCAGTTGAGTGTGATAGTACTACAGTGCTACGGTAGACGGTGAACGTGTTGGACAGATAGGAGACGACGAAATACGATAATTACGCAATTATCTTTGATACAACGACGACTATGTAGCTAGCTAAGAGGAAATTGCTAAGATTAGACAAATCAGACCGTTGTACTATAATGAAATGTAATGAAATGTAATGAAAAAGTTATACAACCTGCAGACCGAAGCGCGGATGCGACCAGATCGCTCCAACCCCGAAGACAGCAAAGACAACTATGTAGCTAGCTAACACTACACTAATCAAGTCGTTCAGTTGAGTGTGATAGTTACTACAGTGCTACGGTAGACGGTGAACGTGTTGGGCAGATAGGAGGACGACGAAATACGATAATTACGCAATTATCTTTGACTTGTGCACAAAGCTAGAGAATGGCTTGGCTCCATTTGTACACAGCATCACAATATCACATGATTACATCAAGGACATGAGACCATTCTCACAAGAAGGGCTTTTCTATAAATGATAAGGCTAGTAATCACTCAATCACCATGCTCAACATGTCTGGAGGCCATTATCAAAGAACGGGTCTCAAATGAAATCCATCCCAGTCTCATTTGTGCACGTATCATTCTTTGACGCACTGGTTTGTCTTTCAGTTTAATGGGAAATGGGAATATGTAATGGGTATCTAATTCTTAGGAGTGCCCTAGATTTGTGCTTCTTTTCTCCTGTCAGGATGCATTATTGTTACTTAGCTTTTCTGTGGCAGTGACACTTGTTAAAACCCACTTGAATGTCAGTCAAGAAACAATGGAAACATCCCTCTATTTTACTGCCTTATCGGGTATTGTGTGTGCTTAAATAGCAGACTTGACATCTCTGACAGAAACAAAAGGATCATTAGAGTGCCGTTCTTTGGAAAGAGGAGTTTTCCATATCAAAATGATCACAGTATCGAAGCTTGTTTTTCCGTGGAGGAAATGCTGAGTTCCCTGCAGGACTGATTGTGCGTCAAGACAGGACATTTGTTCTATCAGTTTCCCTCCAATTAGAACATTTAATTGGTTGTAATATCATCACCTCATGAAGAGCATCGCCAGAACTACAAATGTCAAATCATTCCATGCAAAATAATTGTGCACATGTAGCTCTATCATCAGAGTTATACAGCAAGTAACTGCATGCTTTTCATGATCAGTAAACATCAATTGATCATGCAATTTCAGATACATGAGGGTAGCCTCACAATAACTCTAAATATTGGCCATCATTAATTGGATATTTGAGTGATATAAAATAAAAGTTAACTATACCTCACAAGTATCATTGCTTTAGGTTAATTTCACATCCTTTGTGGGCTCTGTCTGTCATGTAGCAGAAGGGCACATTTGCCGATGTACTGTTAGCCGATTATTTTTACAGACATAATAGGCAACATTGATTGATGGACCACATCAAATTGGCTAGCTAGCTAACAACAGATCTCGTCAATATGGCTAGTTAACAAGCTAACCTTCAGGGGATGAACTAGATGCCTATATCCAAATAGTATTTGTTTTGCTTGCTATATATAGCAGTGATGACAGTAGTTCGACTGAGAACTTTACGAAGATGAGGACTTGTCGATGACAAGATCTTTCCAAAAGCCTAAAGACGTCCCCATGCTTCCTATCCCAAAAAGTTGGGAACAGTTTGTGCATTTATTATGACTATGCTTTGGTACGTTCTTTTTCATTTTGGTCTTTGGCAAGTTTTTTTTTTGCTGTTCGTGCATTCTCCATTTTTTCTTGAGGCAAGCTGAAGTCAGTAGCCAAAGTCTGCGACCCCTTGTCGTTGAATGGTCAAAATTTGGGATACTTCAATAAAAATGTTGTTGTCATTCAACGAAATACTCATTTTTTTATGTGTAACAGTATAACTTTAGACCGTCCCCTCGACCATACCCGGGCGCGAACCAGGGACCCTCTGCACACATCAACAGCAGTCACCCACGAAGCATCGTTACCCATCGCTTCACAAAAGCCGCGGCCCTTGCAGAGCAAGGGGAACCACTACTTCAAGGTCTCAGAGCAAGTGACGTCACCGATTGAAACGCTATTTAGCGCGCACCGCTAACTAAGCTAGCCGTTTCACATCCGTTACACTCACCCCCCTTTTGACCTTCCTCCTTTTCCGCAGCAACCAGTGATCCGGGTCAACAGCATCAATGTAACAGTATAACTTTAGACCGTCCCCTCGCCCATACCCGGGCACGAACCAGGGACCCTCTGCACACATCAACAGCAGTCACCCACGAAGCATCGTTACCCATCGCTTCACAAAAGCCGCGGCCCTTGCAGAGCAAGGGGAACTACTACTTCAAGGTCTCAGAGCAAGTGACGTCACCGATTGAAACGCTATTTAGCGCGAACACCGCTAACTAGGTAGCCATTTCACATCCGTTACATATGCACATTTTTTCACTTGAGAAATACTGCATCAAACATCTTGGTTAGATGTCAAACTGCGCGACTTCTCCTCTGCAAAAATGTCAAAATGAATGACAGGTTTCTTGAGTTATCTAATTTGTGTCAGTCTCAAGATTATTTTTTTCTCATGCCTTTTATGGTAGTCTGCAAGCACACTTTTTTGGATCCCCTAGCCAGCCGAACCGAAGCATGCTGACGCTTTAATCTCTGATCAAGCAAGCTAAATAACGCATGTTATTTGCTTCGCTAGCTAGCTAGCTACATGCCAAATGGATAGGCTACCCTAATGTATCTGAAATTACATGATCAATTGATACATTTATTGATCATGAAAAGCATGCAGTTACTTGCTGTTTAACTCTGATGATAGAGCCAAATGTGGAATAATTGTATTAGTCACATGCGCCGTATACAACAGGTATCTTACAGTGAAATGCTCACTTACGATCCCCTAACCGACAGCGCAGTTAAAAAAAATATGAATAAGAATTTGAGATAAAAGTAACAAGTATTCATAGAGGAGCAGTAAAAAATGACAATATATACAGGGGGGTGCCGGTAAAGTGTCAATGTGCGGGGGCACCATTTAGTTGAGGTAGTATGTACATGTAGGTAGAGTTAATCAAAGTGATTATGCATAGATGACAGCAGAGAGTGGTAGTGGTGTGGAGGGGGGGCAATGTGAATAGTCTGGGTAGCCATTTGACTAGATGTTGGCTTGGGGTAGAAGCTGTTTAGAAGCCTCTTGGACCTAGACTTGGCGCTCTGGTACCGCTTGACTTGTGGTAGCAGAGAGAACAGTCTATGACTATGGTGGCTGGAGTCGTTAACAATTTTCAGGGCATTCCTCTAACGCCGCCTGATATAGAGGTCCTGAATGGCAGGAAGCTTGGCCCCAGTGATGTACTGGGTCATTCGCACTACCCTCTGTAGTGCCTTGCGGTCGGAGGCCGAGCAGTTACCATACCAGGCAGTGATGCAACCAGTTGATATGCTCTAAGATGGTGCAGCTGTGGAACCTTTTGAGGATCTGAGGACCCATGCCAAATCTTTTCAGTCTCCTGAGGGGGAATAGGTTTTGTCATGCCCGCTTCACGACTGTCATGGTGTGCTTGGACCATGTTAGTTTGTTAGTGATGTGGACACCAAGGAACTTGAAGCGCTCAGCCTGCTCCACTGCAGCCCCATCGATGAGATTGGGGGCATGCTCAGTCCTCTTTTTCCTGTAATCCACAATCATCTTCTTTGTCTTGGTCACGTTGAGGGAGAGGTTATTGTCCTGACACAACACGGCCAGGTCTCTGACCTCATCCCTATATGCTGTCTCGTTTTTGTCGGTGATCACTGTTATGTCATCGGCAAATTTAATGGTGTTGGAGTCGTGCCTGGCCGTGCAGTTATGAGTGAACAGGGAGTACAAGAGGGGGCTGAGCACGCACCCTTGAGAGGCCCATGTTGAGGATCAGCGTGGCAGATGCGTTGTTACCTACCCTTACCACATGCCGCCCGTCAGGAAGTCCAGGATCCAGTTGCAGAGGGAGGTGTTTAGTCCCAGGGTCCTTCGATTAGTGATGAGCATTGAGGGCACTATGGTGTTGAAAATTTCTGATTTCTGTTGACTCCAATAAATGTATTCTCTGCCATGATGGAGTCAACAGAAATCAGAAATACCATTATAAATATTCCCTTACCTTTGATGATCTTCATCAGAATGCACTCCCACGAATCCTAGTTCCACAATACATTTTTTTAAGTTTGATTTGTTCGATAATGTCCATTATTTTTGTCCAAGTAGCTACTTTTGTTTGGAAGTTTAGTACACAAATCAAATCAAATCAAATGTATTTATATAGCCCTTCGTACATCAGCTGCTATCTCAAAGTGCTGTACAGAAACCCAGCCTGAAACCCCAAACAGCAAGCAATGCAGGTGTAGAAGCACGGTGGCTAGGAAAAACTCCCTAGAAAGGCCAAAACCTAGGAAGAAACCTAGAGAGAAACCAGGCAATGAGGAGTGGCCAGTCCTCTTCTGGCAGTGCCGGGTGGAGATTATAACAGAACATGGCCAACATGTTCAAATGTTCATAAATGACCAGCATGATCAAATAATAATAATCACAGTAGTTGTCGAGAGTGCAGCAAGTCAGCACCTCAGGAGTAGATGTCAGTTGGCTTTTCATAGCCGATCATTAAGAGTATCTCTACCACTCCTGCTGTCTCTAGAGAGTTGAAAACAGCAGGTCTGGGACAGGTAGCACGTCCAGTGAACAGGTCAGGATTCCATAGCCGCAGGCAGAACAGTTGAAACTGGAGCAGCAGCACGGCCAGGTGGACTGGGGACAGCAAGGAGTCATCATGCCAGGTAGTCCTGAGGCATGGTCCTAGGGCTCAGGTCCTCCGAGAGAGAGAAAGAAAGAGATAAAGAGAGAATTAGAGAGAGCATACTTAAATTCACACAGGACACCGGATAAGACAGGAGAAGTACTCCAGATATAACAAACTGCCCCTAGCCCCCCGACACATAAACTCCTGCAGCATAAATACTGGAGACTGAGACAGGAGGGGTCAGGAGACAATGTGGCCCCATTCGATGATATCCTCGGGCAGGTCCAAACAGGAAGGATATAACCCCACCCACTTTGCTAAAGCACAGCCCCCACACGACTAGAGGGATATCTTCAACCACCAACTTACCATCCTGAGACAAGGCCGAGTATAGCCCACAAAGATCTCCGCCACGGCACAACCCAAGGGGGGGCGCCAACCCAGACAGGAAGATCACATCAGTGACTCAACCCACTCAAGTGACGCACCCCTCCTAGGGACGGCATGAAAGAGCACCAGTAAGCCAGTGACTCAGCCCCTGTATTAGGGTAAGAGGCAGAGTATCCCAGTGGAGAGAGGGGAACCGGCCAGGCAGAAACAGCAAGGGCGGTTCGTTGCTCCAGAGACTTTCTGTTCACCTTCACACTCCTGGGCCAGACTACACTCAATCATATGACCCACTGAAGAGATGAGTCTTCGGTAAAGACTTAAAGGTTGAGACCTAGTCTGCGTCTCTCACATGGGTAGGCAGACCATTGCATAAAAATTGAGCTCTATAGGAGAAAGCCCTTTCTCCAGCTGTTTGCTAAGAAATTCTAGGGACAATTAGGAGGCCTGTGTCATGTATCCGTAGCGTACGTGTAGGTATGTACGGCAGGACCAAATCAGAGAGACAGGTAGGATCAAGCCCATGTAATGCTTTGTAGGTTAGCAGTAAAATCTTGAAATCAGCCCTTGCCTTAACAGGAAGCCAGTGTAGGGAGGCTAGCACTGGAATTATATGATCAATTTTTTGGGTTCTAGTCAGGATTCTAGCAACCGTATTTAGCACTAACTGAAGTTTATTTAGTGCTTTATCCGGGTAGCCGGAAAGTAGAGCATTGCAGTAGTCTAACCTAGAAGTAACAAAAGCATGGATTCATTTTTCTGCATAATTATTGGACAAAGTTTCTGATTTTTGCAATGTTACGTAGATGGAAAAAAGCTGTCCTTGAAACAGTCTTGATATATTCTTCAAAAGAGAGATCAGGGTCCAGAGTAACGCCGAGGTCCTTCACAGTTTTATTTGAGACGACTGTACAACCATTAAGATTAATTGTCAGATTCAACAGAAGATCTCTTTGTTTCTTGGGACCTAGAACAAGCATCTCTGTTTTGTCCGAGTTTAAAAGTAGAAAGTTTGCAGCCAACCACTTTCTTATGTCTGAAACACATGCTTCTAGCGAGGGAAATTTTGGGGCTTCACCATGTTTCATTGAAATGTACAGCTCTGTGTCATCCATATAACAGTGAAAGTTAACATTATGTTTTCGAATGACATCCCCAAGAGGTAAAATATATAGTGAAAACAATAGTGGTCCTAAAACGGAACCTTGAGGAACACCAAAATGTACAGTTGATTTGTCAGAGGACAAACTATTCACAGAGACAAACTGATATCTTTCCGACAGATAAGATCTAAACCCGGCCAGAACTTGTCCGTGTAGACCAATTTGGGTTTCCAATCTCTCCAAAAGAATGTGGTGATCGATGGTATCAAAAGTAGCACTAAGGTCTAGGAGCACGAGGACAGATGCAGAGCCTCGGTCTGATGCCATTAAAGGGTCATTTACCACCTTCACAAGTGCAGTCTCAGTGCTATGATGGGGTATAAAACCAGACTGAAGCATTTCGTATATATTGTTTGTCTTCAGGAAGGCACTGAGTTACTGCACAACAGCTTTTTCTAAAAGTTTTGAGAGGAATGGAAGATTCGATATAGGCCTATTAGTTTTTTATATTTTCTGGGTCAAGGTTTGGCTTTTTTGAGAGGCTTTATTATTGCGAGAGTTTTGTACACAGGAGTACATAGGAGTGCCAAGCACAGGAAGCAGCTCTTTCAGTAGTTTAGTTGGAATAGGGTCCAGTATGCAGCTTGAAGGTTTAGAGGCCATGATTATTTTCATTCATTGTTTCAAGAGATATAGTACTAAAACACTTGAGTGTCTCTCTTGATCCTAGGTCCTGGTAGAGTTGTGCTGACTCAGGACAACTGAGCTTTGAAGGAATATGCAGATTTAAAGAGGAGTCTGTAATTTGCTTTCTAATAATCATGATATTTTTCTCAAAGAAGTTTATGAATGTATTACTGCTGAAGTGAAAGCCATCCTTACTTGGGGAATGCTGCTTTTTAGTTAGCTTTGCGACAGTATAAAAAATACATTTCGGATTGTTCTTATTTTCCTCAATTAAATTGGAAAAATAGAAATGATCGAGCAGCAGTGAGGGCTCTTCGATACTGCACGGCACTGTCTTTCCAAGCTAGTCGGAAGACTTCCAGTTTGGTGTGGCACCATTTCCGTTCCAATTTTCTGGAAGCTTGTTTCAGAGCTCGGGTATTTTCTGTGTACCAGGGAGCTAGTGTCTTATGAGAAATGTTTTAAGTTTTTAGTGGTGCAACTGCATCTAGGGTATTGTGCAAGGTAAAATTGAGTTCCTCAGTTAGCTGATGAACTGATTTTTGTCCTCTGACGTCCTTGGGTAGGCAGAGGGAGTCTGGAAGGGCATCAAGGAATCTTTGTGTTGTCTGTGAATTTATAGCATGACTTTTGATGCTCCTTAGTTGGGGTCTGAGCAGATGATTTGTTGCAATTGCAAACGTAATAAAATGGTGGTCCGATAGTCCAGGATTATGAGGAAAAACATTAAGATCCACAACATTTATTCCATGGGACAAAACTAGGTCCAGAGTATGACTGTGACAGTGAGTAGGTCCAGAGACATGTTGGACAAAACCCACTCAGTCGATGATGGCCCCGAAAGTCTTTTGGAGTGGGTCTGTGGACTTTTCCATGTGAATATTAAAGTCACCAAAAATGTGAATATTATCTGCTATGACTACAAGGTCCGATAGGAATTCAGGGAACTCAATGAGGAACGCTGTATATGGCCCAGGAGGCCTGTAAACAGTATCTCTAAAAAGTGATTGAGTAGGCTGCTTAGATTTCATGACTAGAAGCTCAAAAGACAAAAACGTCTTTTTTTTTTTTGTAAATTGAAATTTGCTACTGTAAATGTTTGCAACACCTCCGGCTTTGAGGGATGCACGGCGGATATGGTCACTAGTGTAACCAGGAGGTGAGGCCTCATTTAACACAGTAAATTCATCAGGCTTAAGCCATGTTTCAGTCAGGCCAATCACATCAAGATTATGATCAGTGATTAGTTCATTGACTATAACTGCCTTTGAAGTAAGGGATCTAAAATTAAGGAGCCCTATTTTGAGATGTGAGGTATCACGATCTCGATACACAAATCCAAACGATCGTGCAGGTCCATCCCGAACGTCGGACGAAAACTTCAAAAAGTTATATTACACGCCGTAGAAACATTTCAAACTAAGTATAGAATCAATCTTTAGGATGTTTTTATCCTAAATCTTCAATAACGTTCCAACCGGAGAATTCCATTGTCTGTAGAAAAGCCATGGAACGCAGGTCGATATCAAGTGAAATGCGCATGACCAGGACCTGGCTCTCTGCCAGACCACTGACTCAAAGAGCTCTCATCCGGCCCCACATCACAGTAGCAGCCTCATTCAAGTTTTTAAAGACGTTTGACATCTAGTGGAAGCCTTAGGAAGTGCAACATAACCAATATCCCACTGTGTATTCAATAGGGGCTGGGTTGAAAATCGACCAACCTCAGATTTCTCACTTTCTGTTTGGATTTCTTCTCAGGTTTTTAACTGCCATATGAGTTCTGTTATACTCACAGACATCATTCAAACAGTTTTAGAAACTTCAGAGTGTTTTCCATCCAATACTAATAATAGTATGCATATATTAGCAACTAGTACTGAGGAGCAGGCCGTTTCCTCTGGGCACCTCTGGGCACCTTTCATCCAAGCTACTCAATACTGCCCCTGCAGCCAAGAAGTTAATTTTCCCTGCATTATTGTCCCCGGCTACTAGGAGCAAAGCCTCTGGGTGAACGTTTTCTTGTTTGCTTATGGCGGAATACAGCTCATTCAATGCTATCTTTGTGCCAGCCTCTGACTGTGGTGGTATGTAAACCGCTACAAAGAATATGGATTTACACTCTCTGGGTAGGTAATGTGGTCTGCAGCTTATCATGAGAAACTCTACCTCAGTTGATCAATGGCTCGAGACTTCCTTAGATAAGGTGCCCAGCTGTTGTTTACAAAAATACATAGACCGCCTCCCCTTGTCAGACCAGACGCTGCTGTTCTATCCTGCCGGTACATCATATTACCAGCCAGCTGTATGTTAATATTGTCGTCGTTCAGCCACGGCTCCGTGAAGCATAAGATGTTAAAGTTTTTAATGTCCCGTTGGTAGTTTAATCTTCCCAATAACTGGTCCATTTTATTGTCCAAAGATTGCATGTTTGCGAGCAGAATTGAGGTGAGTGGGGGTTTATTCAGTCACCTCCTACTCCTTAGAAGGCAGCCCGTCTTCCGGCCTCTCTTTCTCCGCCTCTTCACGCAGATCACTGGGGTCGGGGCCTGTTCCCGAGGGAGCCGTATATCCTCTGCTTCAGGCTCGTCAAAGTTGTGAAAGAAGAAAAAGGATTCTGCTAGTCCGTGGTGAGTAACCGCAGTCCTGATGTCTAAAAGTTATTTTTGGTCATAAGAGACGGTATTAGCAACATTATGTACAGATAATGTTTTTTTTAAAAAGCACAATCGGTTGGGGGCACGTAAAACATCTGCCTTCTGCTCCGGCGCCATTTTAGTTAATGGTTATAGCATTTATTTAACAATCCCTTGAAAACCGTTGTCAACGATTTAGCGGAGCTATAGGTCTCCTTGCCCCCCCCCCACCTGCAGCACCGTATTGTGAAGTTTTATTGATAGCGACCTATATAGATAAGTGTGAACACATGTTGACATTCATTTGTAGCTCCTTGCTTGCTTCAGCTTGGCATTAATTACATCCCTCTGTTTTCTCCACCGTGGTTTCATAAACACATGTGATTTTCATGAATGCACACTCCAGTATGCCTGATATCTGTAATGCTATATTGTTCCAAACATGTTGAAGGCACAGGTTAACACAATTCTTTATCACGTTTGAATTGATGCGACTTATCTATGCCGTCTTATACATAACAGTGTATATTTATGTAGACAGTTGGATCTCAATGGATTCTTGAGGCAAGATGCCTTGTTATTTGTTATACACAGTGAGCTGCATCTATTGATTATGAGGGATTTGATGTTGAAGGACTCCTGCTCAGAGGTACCCCTGGGGCTTTTAAATGGAAACACATCACTATGAATCACAAGCTGTTTCCTCATGATGAATAGTGTTGCTTATATGTCACTGTCCAGAGATGACACTGAGAATTTATGAAGTATTGGAAATCCGCTCTCCTTCAACATGAGAATTAGGAGAAAGGTTTCCTACTAGAGTCAACACTTTAAGTCACCTGGACAGTCCGTTTAGTTTTCATTTGTTCTATAGTAGATTGTTAGTTCTAGGTCATTCAAACTTCTGCATACCTTAAAAGTTATCACATCTATGTAGCTGCCTATTTTTCCTTTATTGTTCCCGCAAGCAAGGGGGGCCAGTGACATCAGAGTCCACCCATCAGACCAACTCCTTGAATTGCATACACTATTTTGTCTGCACTGTACTCTACTTGAAATATAGTTTTTTCAACGGGAAATGTAAAAACAATCGCTGCGGTTGGACTTTAATAACCACACCTGGGTTTGATTTTTGATATCATATGATCTTGTCATAATTAAATCAATAGGCATATATAAGAGGTCCCATTGCAAGATATCACAATATTCACAGATGATGGCTTTTCAGTTTATCCTTGACTTTTCATGTGAAGGAGCATGGCTGAAGAAAATTGCTGTCAGTTGCATTGAAGACCTGATACCGTTTCACTTTTAATCCCTCAATGCCCTCAGAGACTCATTATAAAGCCAAGTCTCAGGGAAGTAATTAATTCTGCAGTTTTTTATATTGGTTTTGATGCACCAGAGACTGGCAGGCAGCCTGTTGGTGCGTAAAAGAAAGGGTTGTGAGCTGAAGACAGAGAAAGGGGTCTGAGAGGTGACAGGACAGGCTGCTTTTTGCCTTGTTGCCAGAGTCAAAGCTGAACTACAAAGAAAGTCGATAGCAATGCATATTTATGCTTTTCTGTTTCCTGCCTTAGTTCCTCCCTTATCAAACTCATATGTGTTGTGTGTGTGTGTGTGTGTGTGTCTCACATTTATGTTTAAATTATTGGATCTGTAAAGAACCACTATAGAGAGGTATGTAAAATCAATGATAAAATGGATATTAACAGTGAATGTAGCTGGGGGCCAAACATAACCATGACCTTTGTTCTCAGAGGACCTAGTAGAATTTTTAACTTCTCTGAGACAATTACTGCTCTGCTTTTAATTTCTTTAGAAAAATGATCTTTGTTTCAAATGTGCATCTAAGTCAGTGGCCCTGATACTAGAAAAAGTAGGTCCAGTGCCTCATATAGAAACATGCTATACGCCAGGAGTCCTGAGGGAACAGCAAATACTACCCAGAGGATGCAGATGGGGCCGTTGTTTGAATTAATTGATTTAGAAAATATTGAAGAGCCCCAGACCATTCAGTTGGATTCTCTTCTTTGATGTACAATGGAACTATATCTCTGCATTATCTTTATTCACCTCTCACAATTCCACATAAGGTTCTGGATTTTTCAGATGACCTTGAATAGACGAATATGTAACCAATTTGTCTTTTTGTCCATGCTTTTGACGATCTCCAGGAAAATCCTTGATTCCCCCTTCTTAGATGTGCTCAGATTCACATTTATGCCGACCCCAACTCTGTCATGAAATTTAAATAGTTTGATTTTAGAGTACACATTGAAGTGTTGCCCCACTGATATTCTGAATTCCGTCTTGCTGTGTTCTTAGCTAAGTATGACAGCACAACACGTGAGCCGAGGCAAACCGAGTCTTGACTCCTTGCCTTGTCTCCTCCTTTGAGTGGCTTTGCGGCTCTCTAGCAACGATTACGCAGGAAACCATGCCAGAGGCGACCATTTCAGCTCACCAGTGCTGACATTCAGACAAGCCCCCAGCCGCCTTCACCTGTCTGCCCTCTACATTATTAATGCAGTGGCTGCTTCTTTTAACACACTCAAACCTGCTGTTGTGAAGCTGATCAGGGCGCCAGGCAGCCACTGTTCTGTTTGACAGAACCCATGGAAACCTGACTCTGACCGGGCCATGCACTGTTTGAGCAGAGGGAATTGTCCGTAGCATAGTGATACAAGGACACAATGTCAGTGAAGGAGAGAGGTTTTGTTTCATATCACATTCAAGACATTATTCTCCATTTTGTGTGAAACAGCAAAGTAGACTCTTGAATTTTGGAAATGCATGCATTTTTCCCAAATCTGCCAGGTATAGCAACTTTACAATTTCAATATGAGAATAGTATTTGCATCTACAGTAGCATGGCTTGAAGCTATCCACAGACTTGAATATAGGGTCTAGCTCTACAAGTGTCCCCAGATACTGTCTAATCATTCTAATGTACCTGTATATGGTGCCATATAGCCTACATGTCCTTGTTTTCCATCCTGAACTCAGAGGTAGACATAACATAGTAAATGTAAATGTGACAGTCAAAGTAGAATGATATGTTCATTTGTGGATGTCCATAATGTTCTGAATTTCAATTAATATTAGATGTTACCAAATCCAATGTGTTGTGGCTAACATTAGCTAGGCTAGGGGTTAGATTTAGGGGTTAGGGTTAAGGTTAGGGGTTAAGGTTAGGGGTAGGAGATAGGGTTAGGATTAGCTAACATAATAAGAAGTTGCAAACTAGCTAAAAAGTAGTAAGTAGTTGCTAATTAGCTAAAATGCTACATTTGTCTGTGATGTGATTCGAACACACAACCTTTGTGTTGCAAGACATTTACATTAAACGCCCACATGCTCATCCATCCCTATTCATTTAAGTGTCACAGATTTACATCTAGTCTTTGAGGCCAGGCTGGTTTTTCACCTTATCGTGAGACATATTTTTGCCTCTGTACAAATATGAAAGTGGATATGAACGTGTTATCTCGTTGTGAAAACTCTCTGAGGCGTTTATGTAGGCCATCATATCATAGGATATCATCAGCTTAATTGGAGAGCACCACAGGATACAGTTACAGTACACGACTTGCTGCAAGCAGTGAATCTGACAACATCCGAGCTATAGGGGCAATTCCACAATAACAAAGTGACACTGTCAAACAAAAAAACAAAAAATAATGATGGCAAAGTTAAACAAACCATACAACTCTATGCACAAGGACTACTTTAACAATTTCCCTTGAAAACTGTACAAAAACACATTTAATTGAAGAACAGTGCAGATGCAATGTTTGGTAACAGAATGACAGTTTGTGCTGTCTGCTTTCTAAGGTAATCATTGAAACAAAAATACTTGGAATAGATGTGGGGAAGCTCAGGAGACCTCAGGATAACCTGTTATGCTGTTCCAAACTCCAGTCTGGAACTTTCATCTCCTCCTCCAACAAGCGTCTCAGCATCAGCCGTCTTGTCAAAGCAGGATGCTTCTTTACAATGCAAATGAGGACAGAATAAGCGGCCACACCAGAAATGAATCAAAGATGTGCTGTAGTATAGTGCTGACACTTCTATAATAAGATCATCTGTTAGGAAACAATAGAAAAGTTAGAACAAGGGATAATGAATGGTAAAGGATTGTTTTGAGGTCATTTAACATAATTATTCATTAAAACATTGTAACTCAAACCAGGGCTGCTGTTCTTTGGCAAACCTAATCAGTTGACTTTTATCTTTTGTGTTTCTTTTTCACTACTGCTGGCCTGAATGTAAATACCACTTTATGTACTATGCACTACCACAGAACTTCTCCTTCCCCACCATGTACAGGTACCGCCAGATACTGTAGAATAGAGGCTCAGTTCAGTTAGATGAGGTGCACATGCACACTTTTGAGATCTTTTAAAGATCTATCACACCCTGGACTCACTATTATCAAATCCATTACAGCCTGGTAGTCACAGCAGGTGCTATACCATTGGAAAATGTCTTACATTAACTTATGCGTCAATTTATCATTTGATCAATCGTGTCTGTCTCTTTCAACTTTAGCTATCATTGTGTAACTATAGGGATACATTTGAAACAGTTCTACATGCTACCTTCAGCAGTAGCTTAAACTCAGTGTTTCCCCCAGTGGGAGGGGTACATTGCTACTAGCGTTAGCGCAATGACATGCTAGCTGTTCCCATAGGACTTCCAGTCATTGAGCCAACGACTACTAAAACTTTCATCCTCCCAAAATGATATAACATAAAAACCTGCCAATTTCTCTTGTTACTAATGTATTTTCTCATGTAAGCAGTTAATGGTGATAAACATGCTCTGGTGAGTTTGCTTGTGTGTCCTCTTTTACTGTAGTACAAGTAATGTCAGTGAACTCATTCTTAGGCTGTTAGCTACTATTGATTTGCCTCAAATGAATGCATATTACGCAGTGTGGGCCTGTGGATAAAGGGGGGGAGGCACTGTTATCAGGTTATCAAACCATTGGCAGCAACCAGAGACCACAGTAGCAGACAGTAGCATCCCCATTCACCTTCCCTCAAGATTCCTATCAGGAGATTTAAACAAAGGCCCTCCAAAAATAGCCTTGGCTCCGTGGGCCCCTTCCTTCATACACCTAGTGACTGTTTATTATGCCGTTGCCAAATTAAAAACTATGATCAGCCCTTTGTATTCCCTCTTTGATACTATATGACACATTATTTCAGCAGACGACTCTTACTGTAACAAGACATGAAAAATAGAATAACCAATTCAATTCAATTGCATACAGCGTATCCTCTCACACTCACAGGTCATTGTTTAAAAACAGCTGTCTAAGTAAAAAAATATATACAGTATTTCAAAAAGTTGTATCATATTTCACCATTGTTGTTTACAATTTCCAGTGCTTTTCAGTTTTGATAAACTACTGCTAAATTATGATTCTGAGCTGCAAAGATGAGGTTGCCCTTGTCATTGAGCTGTCAGATTATTCTGTTTGTTGCCTATTAGAGACATATTCAGGGGGAATAAGAGTTAAGGATTTGCCACATCTAGCCTTCAGAAGTTCCCTGGGTGCTCATCAAAGTACAATGGCACATCTTTTCCCATACAGTTGTCCTCACATAGAAGTGAGAGAGGGGAAGAGAGAAGATAATGAATGAAAATATGGAGGTAATTGAGGAAGAGAGAGGCAGACTGCATTCATGACATGCTCATTAATTGACAGATCTCAAGGCTTGCTTGTTAAATCCATCCATGAATGGCTGTTTATTTGCGTGGCAGCTTCATTCCTCACGTCAGAAGAAATACATTTTGTATTCAGAGACGAGTCTAGTCTCCTATCAGTACAGTTGAGTTGTAAAGTTGAAATTCCTCTTTCATTGTAATTGAATTGTGTTGGTGTAATCAGCTATACCCATTCCATACAACAACAACAAAAAACATATACTGCATGCTATTACCAGCATCACCTTGCATTAACTCAGCCAGTTGAAAGTTGTCTTTGGGGTTTAAAGTGTTGTTGTGACTTAACCTCCTGAAGCAAATGCAATCAACTCAGAGAACCACATACATTACGGTGTTTAGAGATCCTGTTTATTTCCTGCTAGCCGGTCCTATTTTAAATACTGTATGGCACCAAAACATTAAGGCACATATGGGTCCATGGGTATTGGAATAAACTACAATATTAGTAGTTGTAGATATACCCACCGTAGACATATAGCCTACCATAACAATAGCTGAGAATTTTGAATTTGGTTGGAATTGTGGGATTGTGTTCATTCAATTTCATCAGGTAGCAGTTGATGTCTATAATGGTAAAGCAGCACAGCATATGTCCATAGATGTCTGCATTGTGACTTGATTTTTTTTCTCTTTATCTTGTTGGACTTTAAATCTTAAAAGCCTGTGTGTGGTAAATGGAAAGTCTACCAGTGTAATGGACCACAATTGGCATGCCTTAGACTCCTGGATTGATGAAGGGGATTTTAACAGCCGCCAATAATATATGGCCTTCAAACACATGCCCTCGTAGTGGCACTGATCTCTCATTGAACCACAAAGTTAGCCCAGAGTGTGACAACAACATGTTACTTTGTCACATCTTTTTCATTCGTTACCACCATTTTGTCTGAGCCACTATAGTCAATGCTCTTCACCCTGTGGCTGTGTATCGGTTGCTAATTAAATGCATGTTAAGTGACATTTATGGAACCAAAGAGCTTTGTTGACAATATTATCACCATATGGAGAGGGTTGTGTGCTCCCTTGCCAAGTATTAGCACTACAGAAATGGTCTCTTTACGTACTTCTCTCAATGATTCCTACAGTAACAAACCCAACTAATCTCTGGTCATTTTCTTTGTTATTCCACATTGTTTACAAATCCCCCAAATGGCATTGACCATAATGGGGAAATGGTTTAATTTGACATATCCTCATGGGTTTCACAAGTTGATCAAATGTAAGATTAGAATTTTCATGATTTTCCTTTGGTATCTCAGTTATTGCATTTATTTTGATTCAAAAACATTGGGGGAAGGGGTGTGCTAAGCTGGCATATAGAATTGTTTTAAGAGGGTCATACTATGGATCATTTAGTTATATGAGGGCACAAGGCGAGATCCAAATACAGACACAGGTGGCAGATGGTTGAGCTCCGATATTTATTACAACAAAAGGGGTAGGTAAAAGGCTGGTCGGGGACAGAGTTCATAAACCAGGTGAGAGTCCAAACAGTACCAGGCGATAGGCAGGCTTGAGATCAGGACAGGCAGGGGTTCCGTGATCAGGTCCGAGTCGAAACAGTACACGGGGATAGTCAGACTCGACTTCGCAAAACAAGACGTACTGGCACAGAGAGACAGGAAACACAGGGATAAATAGACCAGGGACTAATGGGGAAAACAGGTGACACATGGAGGTGGGTGGAGACAATCACAAAGACAGGTGAAACAGATCAGACAAGTTATTTGATTTTGAATTTTAGGACCCCTTTAGGTATAAAAAATATATATACAGTATGGATTTTGGCCTTTACTACAGAAACACATTGAATAACACATTCATAAATGCGCAAAAGGACATCCACAAAAAATTATAAGAAGAAACTATCCTCATACTGTCACGACTTCTGCCTAAGTCGTTGCCTCTCCTTGTTCGGGCGGTGCTCGGCGTTCGACGTCACCGGTCTTCTAGCCATCATTGATCCTTTTTTCATTTTCCATTGGTTTTGTCTTGTCTTCCCACACACCTGTTTTCAATCCCATTCATTACCTGTTGTGTATTTAACCCTCTGTTTCCCCTCATGTCTTTGTCAGAGATTGATTTGTTGTCTGTGTAGTGTGCTTGTTTGTATAGGTGCGCGTCGGGTCTTCGTACCCATGTTTTGTTTGTTTGTACATTTATTGTTATGGAGCATACTCGTGGAACTTTATTAAAAGACTCCATATTTAAACTCCATTTGACTCTCCTGCGCCTGACTTCCCTGCCACCTATTACACCTATGCGTGACACATACTTCCATTTTTGGGGGGTTACCGTCAGATGAGTGACACTAGTGAAGGTCCTAGAGCAAAACGTAGAACACTATCATGTTTGTGAAAATATTCCCTTTCTGTCACGCCCTGACCATAGAGAGCCATTGTTTCTCTATGGTGAAGTAGGTCAGGGCGCGACTGGGGGTGATCTAGTTTATTTATGTGGTGTTCTAAGTTTATTTTCTATGTTGTTGATTGGTATGATTCCCAATTAGAGGCAGCTGGTAATCATTGTCTCTAATTGGGGATCATATTTCAGTAGCTGTTTTTCCCACCTGTGTTTGTGGGATATTGTTTTGTGTTGGTGCATGTGCACCACTTAGTCACGTTTCGTTCTTTCTTTATTGTTTTGTTTTGCTTAATTTTCACGTAGAAATAAAGATGTGGAACTCAACCTCCGCTGTACCTTGGTCCTTCTCTACACACAGTCGTGACACTTTCCACAGTTTTTAGTCCAAATGGTTTGGACACTATTAAACAGAAGTTGGCACATCATTGGTACCGACACTTCAATTGCAAAAAAACAGATATTGCTAGCTTAAATTTATGGGTTTTGATGGGAATTGTTTTGTTATGTGCGTCAATCAACTCTAGGGGGTTAATAGTAGACGCAGACATGCCTTTATACTTAAGCAATAAGGCCCAAGGAGGTGTTGTATATTGCCAAAATACCAGGGCTAAGGGCTGTTCTTTGTACAACACAACGCGGAGTGCCTGGACACAGCGCTTAGCCATCGTATATTGGCCATATACCACAAACCCATGAGGTGCCTTATTACTATTATGAACTGGTTACCAACGTAATTAGAGCAGTAAAAAAAAAAAAGTAATACACATGGAAAACGTTCTGATATACCACTGCTGTCAGCCAATCAGTATTCAGGGCTCGAACCAACCAGTTTATAAAATAAACTATTGACTGGACTTTATTTGTGTGAAATTGGGTGTCAATCAGATAAAACTTGGGTATTTTGAAAACCCTCAAGGTTTAAAGGATTAACTCTTGTGTGGGGATCATGTTTTTGTTATTCACCCAATGTTTGCGGGTCTGATGGACCCATAACATTTGAGTTTTTAAAACAATACAGGCAAAATAATTTACGTAAAAATACTTAATACTTAGATGTTGAATATTATATGTGTTACAAGCAATATAGACAGCATACATGGTTAATAATTGCCATTTTCCTCTTCTAGATCACATTTATCAGTAAAAGCGCTATTTTTTTAATATTTTTTTTTATAAATAATAAATATAATCAAGACATGGGTAGAATAAATCATGTTAATCTTATATATTAACAAATATAAATGAAAGAAGTTTTTCATCACTATTGATGTTTATTTCTTTGAACTGAACAAATTGGAAGGACACATTTTACATACAGTATTTTATGTAACCTGCTTCAGTCTGCTTTCCACCAGACACTGGGAGATGAGTTCGCCTTTCAGCAGGATAATAACCTAAAGCACAATGTCAAATCTACACTGGAGTTGCTTACCAAGAAGACAGTGAATGTTCCTGAGTGGCCGAGTTACATTTTTTACTTCTATCTACTTGAAAATCTATGGCAAGGCCTGAAAATGTTTGTCTAGCAATGATCAACAACCAATTTGACAGAACTTGAAGAATTTTGAAAATAATAATGGGCAAATATTGTACAATCCAAGTGTGGATGGACTCACAGCTGTAATCACTGCCTTAGGTGCTTCGAGAAAGTTTTGACCCAAGGCTGTGAATACTTACTTAAATGAGACATTTTCAATAAATAATAAAATATTTATAATAGCATGTTTTCACTTAGTCATTATAGGGTATTGTGTGTAGATTGTGTGTAGACTGTAGCATAACAAAATGTGTACTAAGTCAAGGGGTAGGAATATTTCCTGAAGGCACTGTAAGCCAATGTCTCTACATACACACTAAAATGCTGTAATATTTTAGTGTTACAGCATTTCCCCGTCCCTGGACATGTACACACACACACACACACACACACACACACACACACACACACACACACACACACACACACACACACACGGCATTAACAATAGGAGACGCACAGGGATATTCTACCGACCAAGCCCTGCAAGGTAAATGTTTATATTTTCACACTGTTTGTTCCACGTTTGATCCATTGAATGCAGGGCCCTCATTTGTGTACCGGTTTCCCTGAATAGGGGATGTTTGCTGGAGTAACAGCGGCTCCTCTATTGCCTGTGTCTGTTTGTCAGCCAGCTGCATGCAAAGCATTTGTGACTGGCTGGCTGGCTATGAGGAGAGTAAAGCTCCTTGTTGTACTTAATAACTTTCATTATGAAAGGTAGGAGGTCTGAGAAAGACAAGCAGAGTACTAGTGTTATTCTGTCCCCCTCTTGCTGGCACTCTCTGTTGGAGGGGAGACGCAACCCACAGGCTGGTAGTAGGATAGAAAGAACAGTTGCAGCTGCTGGTTGGCTGGGATAAGGGATAAGGTTTGCTATTCCATTATACATATTTAATTTAAGGTCCAATGCAAGACATTTTTATCTCAATATCAAATAATTTCTGGGTAACAATTAATGATTGTTTTCAATAACAAAAAGCTTTTTAGCAAAGGGCAATTTCTCAAGCAAGAATTTTGCCAGGAATGTTATTGGCTGTTATTGGCAGAGAGGTTTGGAACTCTCTTTCATAGACAAATGTTGTCTATGAACTAATTTATTGCATGGTGATGTCACCATGACAGGCAAAAACTCCATCCCACCACAAGAGGCTGAAATTGCAGGCAGTCTTTTCAAACAGCTCTTACACTAAAAAGGGAATTATCATAATTTTCACAATTTCACAGTTATATTCCAACCTCATAGCGTGGAAATATACAGACACTGGACATCTAGTACCGGGTCGGACCCCTTTTACTCTAGAACACCCAGAATTTTTCAGGCCATACTACAAGATGTCGGAAACGTTCCACAGGGATATTGGTCCATGCTGACGCGATGACATCACACAGTTTTTGCAGATTGGACAGCAGTACATTCATGCTGCGAACAGCCCGTTCCATCTCATCCCAAAGATCCTCTATTGGGTTGAGGTTGGGGAATGCGCAGGCCACTCAAAGAAACTGAACACACACTAGCCCATATTTAACAAAGCGAAAACAGGTTTTTAAATATTTTTCTTCAAATGTATAATTTTTAAAAATTAAATACATTATTTGCATAAGTATTCAGATCCTTTGCTATGAGATTGGACATTGAGCTTGGGTGCATCTTGTTTCCATTGATCATCCTTGAGATGTTTCTACATTTTGATTGGAGTGCACCTGTGGTAAATTAAATTGATTGGACATGATTTAGAAAGGCACACACCTATCTATATAAGGTCCCACAGTTGACAGTGCATGTCAGAGCAAAAACCAAGCCATGAGGTAGAGGGAATTGTCTGTTGAGCAGCGAGACAGGATTGGGTTGAGGCACAGATCTGGGGAAGGGTGCCAAAACATTTCTGCAGCATTGAAGGTTCTAAGAACACAGTGGCCTCCATCATTCTGAAATGGAAGAAGTTTGGAATCACTAAGAATCTTCCAAGAGCTGGCCACCCGGCCAAACTGAGCAATCGGGGAGAAGTAGTGGCAGTATCATGCTGTGGGGATGTTTTTCAGCGGCAGAGACTGGGAGACTAGTCAGGATCGAGAGAAAGATGAATGGAGCAAAGTACAGAAAGATCCTTGATGAAAACCTGCTCCAGAGCCCTCAGGACCTCAGACTGGGGCAAATGTTCATCTTCCAACAGGACAACAACCCTAATCACACAGCCAAGACAACGGAGGAGTGACCTCGGGATAAGTCTCTGAATGTTCTTGAGTGGCCCAGCCAGAGCCCGGACTTGAACCCAATTTGAGAGACCTGAAAATATTCCTGTAGCGACACTCCCCATCCAACCTGACTGAGAGGATCTGTAGAGAAGAATGGGAGAAACTCCCAAAGTACAGGTGTGTCAAGCTTGTAGTGTCATACCCAAGACTTGAGGCTGTAATCACTGCTAAAGGTGCTTCAACAAAGTACTGAGAAAAGGTTCTGAATACTTATGTAAATGTATATTGAATTTTTTTTACAAACATTTCTTAAAACCTGTTTTTGCTTTGTCACTATGGAGTATTGTGTAGATTGATGAGTAATCTATTTAACCATTTTAGAATAAGGCTGTAAGGTAACAAAATGTGGAAAAAGTCAAGGGGTCTGAATACTTTATGAATGCACTATAGTACACAGAAAATCTGTTTTTTGATTGCACTGGGACTAAAAAAAAAAAAAATCACAACCAACATTGAGCACTAGAGTCATTTGAAATATTTTGAGACAATTACATTATACAGTGGTGAAGATACATTTATTTAACTTGTATTTACTTAGATATTGGCTACATAGAAAACACGTGTGAATTGAATTACTATTATAATTTTTTTCATGTGTAGTTTTCACATAGAGTCAGACACGTTGTTGTTGGACACGTGTGAAGTTTCACATGTACACTTTTCCGCACATGTGACATTTTATCACGTTCTGACCTTAGTTCCTTTTTTATGTCTTTGTGTTAGGTTAGTCAGGGCGTGAGTTGGGGTGGGTAGTCTATGTTCTTTTTCTATGTGTTTGGCCTAGTATGGTTCTCAATCAGAGGCAGGTGTCGTTTGTTGTCTCTGATTGAGAATCATACTTAGGTAGCCTGTTTTTCCATTTTGAGTTGTGGGTGAATAATTTCTGTTTAGTGTCTGTTCACCTGGCAGAACTGTTTTGTTTTCTCTTCGTTATTATTTTGTATAGTGTGCAGTTGGTTCAATTAAAACAGGTAGGAGACCTCAGCCAACTCCCCATGCTTACCGTGGCGAGAGGTGGACCGGGCAGGCACCATGTTATGCCGTGAGGCGCACGGTGTCCCCAGTGCGCAGGCATAGCCCGGTGCGCTACATCGCAGCTCCTCGGAGCAATGAAGCCGGCACAGTGCATCTGGTCTCCAGTGCGTCTCCTCGGCCCAGGTAATATGGCACCAGCCCTACGCACGGTGTCCCCGGTTCGCCAGCACAGCCCAGTGCGGTCTCTTCCACCCCGCCGCACTTGCCGGGCTATGGGGAGTATCCAGCCAGGACAGGTTGTGCAGGCTCGGTGCTCGAGACCTCCACGCACCAGGCCTCCGGTGGCAGCCCCACACACCAGGCTGTCTCTCCGTCTCCTCCCTCCAATTTCGCCCGTCTGTCCTGAGCTGCCAGAGCCGCCCGTCTGTCCTGAGCTGCCAGAGCCGCCCGTCAGTCAGGAGCTGCCAGAGCCGCCCGTCAGTCAGGAGCTTCCAGAGCGAGCCGCCCGTCAGTCAGGAGCTTCCAGAGCCGCCCGTCTGTCAGGAGCTGCCAGAGCCGCCAGTCAGTCAGGAGATGCCAGAGCCACCCGTCAGTCAGGAGCTGCCGGAGTCGCCCTTCACTCTGGCGCTGCCGGAGTCGCCCTTCACTCCGGCACTGCCGGAGTGGCCTTTCACTACGGTGCTGCCGGAGTCGCCGTTCACTCAGGGCGTGAGTTGGGATGGGTAGTCTATGTTCTTTTTTCTATGTTGTTATATTTCTATGTGTTTGGCCTAGTATGGTTCTCAATCAGAGGCAGGTGTCGTTTGTTGTCTCTGATTGAGAATCATACTTAGGTAGCCTGTTTTCCCATTTTGAGTTGTGGGTGATTAATTTCTGTTTCGTTTCTGTTCACCTGGCAGAACTGTTTTGCTTTCTCTTCGTTATTATTTTGTGTAGTGTTCAGTTGGTTCAATTAAAACATGACGAGCACTTACCACGCGGCATTTTGGTCCTCCTCTCCTTCCACCAACGAGAAGCGTTACACATTTTTATTCACATGTTTATATTTCACATGATTATTTTTCAACACTTCCAGCTACATCTGGTCTCCCATCCAGGGACCGACCCTGCTAAACTTCAGAGATAAACCAGCAGTGGGATGCAGGGTGCTATGTTGCTGGAATGAATGTGCCAAAACTTGCAACTGGAAAAAAGGCAGCGAAAGTGTTGGCCAGGGTAGCATAACCAAAGATAGGGATTCATTTAAAATGTATGTGCTCTCGCATTTAAAAAGGATTTCCTTACAATATTTTGTTTCACTATCAATACTTTTGGAATCATGTTTTGCTTTCAATATCACTATTTTTGTTTGCAATACATCTGAAGAGGAGAGGCGAGAAGGATCAGAGGACCAAAATGCGGCGTGGTATGTGTTCATAGTGAATTTTAATAAAGAGAACACTGAACACTGCAACACTATACAAAAGAGTAACAAAAACAATAAACCAATGACGACCGTGAAGCTATAAATGAGACCTGTGCTGACACAAGCCACTAACATAGACAATAACCCACCAACAAACAGTGCAACCCAGGCTACCTAAGTATGATTCTCAATCAGAGACAACTAATGACACCTGACTCTGATTGAGAACCATACTAGGCCGAAACATAGAAATCCCCAAATCATAGAAAAACAAACATAGACTGCCCACCCCAACTCACGCCCTGACCATACTAAATAATGACAAAACAAAGGAAATAAAGGTCAGAACGTGACAATACTAAGAATGTTGTTCTTGACTATTACTCTATTAAAGGTGTTTCAAGTGGCAATACTTAATTGAAATATTAACAAAGTCTTCTCCCCGACATAGTTTTCATAAAAAACTGAGGGATGGGGCTGGAGAAAGCAACCACTCACAAATCCATGGACTACACTATGGATGCAAGGACTTCCATGATACCAAAATTGTAGTTTTAACCATGTTTTTAGGCTATACAGTGTTTGTTTACATTTACTTTGTTTTACAAACATTGTAGTAAATGTTGAGTTTTCTTCCATGGGAAACTACACTTTCACATGTGGAATTGCAAGATCACATGTGAAAATCAATCACATGAAACTGCAAATTAGATTTGCACATGTGGATTTGTTTTTAAATGTGAAATGGTAAATGTTAACGTTTTTGACAAGCGAAACCGCTAAAATTCCCATGTGAAACTGTAATTCACATTTGAGGTGAAAACGTTATTCTTCTCACATGAAAAAGTGTTGTTAAGCTGTTGCGACGAGCAATCCCGTATCCGGGATCCTATTTATAGCCTCAAGCTCATTACCATAACGCAACGTTAACTTTTCATGAAAATCGCAAATGAAATGAAATAAATATATTTGCTCTCAAGCTTAGCCTTTTGTTAACAACACTTTCATCTCAGATTTTCAAAATATGCTTTTGAACCATAGCTAAACAAGCATTTGTGTAAGAGTATTGATAGCCTAGCATAGCATTAAGCCTAGCATTCAGCATGCAAAATTTTCACAAAATCAAGAAAAGCATTCAAACAAAATCATTTACCTTTGAAGAACTTCAGATGTTTTCAATGAGGAGACTCTCAGTTAGATAGCAAATGTTCAGTTTTTCCAAAAAGATTATTTGTGTAGAACAAATCGCTCCGTTTTGTTCATCACGTTTGGCTACGAAAAAAACCTGTATCCAGGAGTGTAATTATCGCCGGAAGCTCATTAGCATAACGCAACGTTAACTATTCATGAAAATCGCAAATGAAATTAAATAAATATATTAGCTCTCAAGCTTAGCCTTTTGTTAACAACACTGTCATCTCAGATTTTCAAAATATGCTTTTGAACCATAGCTAAACAAGCATTTGTGTAAGAGTATTGATAGCCTAGCATAGCATTAAGCCTAGCATTCAGCATGCAAAATTTTCACAAAATCAAGAAAAGCATTCAAACAAAATCATTTACCTTTGAAGAACTTCAGATGTTTTCAATGAGGAGACTCTCAGTTAGATAGCAAATGTTCAGTTTTTCCAAAAATATTATTTGTGTAGGACAAATCGCTCCGTTTTGTTCATCACGTTTGGGTAAGAAAAATACGAAATTTAAGTCATTACAACGCAAACTTTTTTCCAAATTAACTCCATAATATCGACAGAAACATGGCAACCGTTGTTTAGAATCAATCCTCAAGGTGTTTTTCACATATCTATCAATGATAAATCATTCGTGGCAGTTTGGTTTCTCCTCTGAAGAAAATGGAACGCGCATGGACCTGGAGATTACGCAATAATTTCGACGGAGGACACCGGGCGGAAACCTGGTAAATGTAGTCTCTTATGGTCAATCTTCCAATGATATGCCTACAAATACGTCACAATGCTGCAGACACCTTGGGGAAACGACACAAAGGGCAGGATCATTCCTGGCGCATTCACAGCCATATAAGGAGACATTGGAACACTGGGCATTCAAAATCTAGACCATTTCCTGTATGAAATTTCATCTTGGTTTCGCCTGTAGCATTAGTTCTGGGGCACTCACAGATCATATCTTTGCAGTTTTGGAAACGTCAGAGTTTTTTCTTTCCAAAGCTGTCAATTACATGCATAGTCAAGCATCTTTTCGTGACAAAATATCTTGTTTAAAAATTGCTAATATATGCATATAATAATTATTATTGGATAGAAAACACTCTAAAGCTTCTAAAACCGTTTGAATTATGTCTGTAAGTATAGCAGAACTCACAGGGCAGGCAATCTCCCAAACTATTTTTGTGAGCCTGAAACTTGGGGCAACTTTGACGTCATCGCCCCCACCCTTCCCAACCAGCTATGGATCTGGAGACACTTTCTATGTCTTCCACTAGATGTCCTCATTCAGTACAGCGTTTAATTGTGCAAATCCCGCGAGTTTTGACCCTTTGGTAGGCAAAAGACTGAGTGTCGCGAGAAAATAAAGGTCACGAGAGCGCGCTTTTACGAGAGACGTTCCTTTGTTCCAGAATGCCTGAGAAGAAGGAAGAATGTCCGATAGATGAGATAATTGTTTTGTACGTTTAGAACATCCTAAAGCTTGATTCTGCACTTAGTTTGACCAGTTTAGTCGATATGTAATATGTAATTTTGAAGTTTTGATGCGCAACTGTCCGGGACCAGAAGTAATTTTGGGTGCATTTCAGCTGAAACTGCTAGCAGATGCTACTGTAAGAACACACGAAGTGAAACAAAACAATGTATTGGGTAAGTATGACTCCTTCCACTACATTCTGATCGAAGACCATCAAAGGTAAGGGAATATTTATGTTGTAATTTTGTATTTCTGTTGACTCCAACATAGCGGAGAAATATTGCTTACGTCTGAGCGCCGTCTCAGATTATTAGATAGTGAACTAATTCTGTAACGTTAAAAATAAATGTAACACAGCGGTTGCAATAAGAAGCAATGTATCTTTCTAACTATATGTAGAACATGTATATTTAGTCAAAGTTTATGATGTCTATTTATGATATCTGGCGGGACTATCTATAATTTCTCCGGACATTTTTGAGTATTTTCTGAACATGAAGTCAATGAAAATTGAGATTTATGGATATAAATGGCATATTATTGAAAAAAACATAAATGTACTGTGTAACATGTCCTATTACTGTCATCTGATGAAGATTTTCAAAAGGTTAGTGAATGATTTATTTTTTAATCTTGCTTTTATAATTTTATATTTTCTGGGACAAAATGGCTGCCTCTTGTCTTTGTTTCGGTGGTGGTCTAATATAAATATGTGGTGTGTTTTCGCCGTAAAACATTTAAAAAATCTGACATGCTGGGTAGATGAACAAGGTGTTTATCTTTCATTTGAGGTATTGGACTTGTTAATGTGTGGAGGTTAAATATTTCTAAGAATATTTTTCATTGCCTGCGCCACGGTTTCAGCTGAAGGGGGGGGGGGGGGGGTGGCGGACACTGAGAGGGACGCCTCGCTTTAACTGGTTTTAACAGGGGAACTCAAATGCAATATATTTGAAAATATGGTTTTACATGTGAAATCTAAGCTCGACATGTAAAAACAGCTATTTCCCATGTGAAGTATACCTATTTTTTACATATTTTTTTAAGGGTACATATTTTAGTAACAGTAAGACCTGTCTGAATAAACCTCTGACTTGGCCTAGTTCTTCTTGCTGTTTTTATTAATCATACTCAGCAAACTGAGCTTCTCTGTCTGTCACTAAATATCCTCCTATATTGGAGATGTCCTGAGTGGTTCAAGATTCTTGACTCATAGATGAATTTATAGTATACTTTCAATTCTGTGATCTTGTCAGTGAGCACACTTGTCTATTAAGGACCCATTGTTTTTCTGCACTTTTTTTTTTACCTACCATGTTGCATAATATAGCTGTCCTGTAATTGTGTGATTAGTAATCATTTGTAAGTATATTTCCTGATAGTGGCTTATGTCCTGTCTGTCATATTATGTGGAGGTCCCAGTATGGTAAGCTGTTCTTCAGACTCTTAGCCTTGAGCCCCACCATTGGATTTCAACCCAGGTAGCTCATTAATTCAGCTAGCTTAATCACCTAGGTGGATAGTCAGTGGTGAGGCTGAGGGGAGAGGAGAGCACGTCTCACTGGGTTTCTATTTAGGACACAGGTCACCTTGTCTACACTTGTTAGATTGACAAAACACATTGTGCTGTTTTCTCCTCGACCACCAGGGTCAAAGGTGGATACTTGATTAGTTTCCGACTACAAATTCACTTTCCTCTATCATAACTAAACCACTTATAATAATTCACATGAAGGCTGGGAGCTGTGAGGTAAATGTCAGTTTGGGTTGTAGTAGGTATGATGTGTGTGCTTGTGAAATGCAGGTCGCAGACGAGGGTCACATTACAATGAAAGAATAGTGTTATTGTACTCCCCTGGCAGAATGCTCCAATTTGTAGCTAGTTGTTGGGTATGGTATTGTGTTTGCATAATATCAATGTGATAGGACTCAATTATACATTTCACACACTCTGTCCATGCATTGGAAGTAGCACTGGTCCGGAAGTTTAGTCTTATCTTTGGCATGATTTTTTGTAAACTTTCTAGAGAGCTCATACAGTATCATACAGCTCTCTGGTGTTCACCTTTTCTTTTGAAATGTGATCAGATGTGTCTTTTCAGTAACAATGGATAAGGGAGGCTAGCTACTCTACAGCCTGGTATCTTAGTCAGCTTGGGACGCCTCTTTGTTATCTGCCCAGCAGAGAGAACACTCTTTATTATCATCAGACATTGATAAGGACAGGCCTCACCATGTGTCCGCTCGCTTACAAAAGCAAACTGATACCTCTGAGCTATGTGTCTCTTTGGTACCTGCATTTGGGCTTGTCAAACACTTCTGACAGAGATCAGAAGGACAGCACCATCCATATCTGCAGCTAAAGAGAATCAGGAGCCAGGCTGTTCTTTATCTTCTACCTGCCACTCCGTTGTTTACCCTTTAAAAAAAAGATGATGTTACATTTGCAGGTTCACATGTGAAATGGCTGTTTTCACATGTTGAGGTAAAATTTGTCATTGAAACCGTATTTTCACATGGATCACATTTTGAGTTCACATGTTAACACCTTTTCACATGTGAAGAGAATATGTTTTCACCATACATGTGAATTAACGGTTTCACATGTCAAAAACGTTCACATCTGAGAAATGGATATGCAGTTTCACATGTTTCACATGTGAAAATCAAACTTTCACATGTGGAACTGCACATTTGCCGTTTCACAGGTAAAAAACGTTGAATTGCAAGTTCACATGTGAAAAACAATCACATGTAAAAATCGAAATGTTCAGTTTTTACGTGAAAAATTTCACGTGATTGTTTTTCACTTGCAAATCCACATGTGAAAGTGAAAATCGAATTTGCAGTTTCACTCGAAAGAAAACTCTTTAAACTGCATTTACTCCAACGTTTGTAAACAAAGTAAATGTAAACAAAGATTGTATACCCTAAAAATATGGAAAAAAATATAATTCAGTCCTTGCAGCCATAGCATAGTCTATGGATTTGAGTGTGGTTACATTTCTCCAGTCCCATCCCTCAGCTTTTTATGAAACTATGGCGGAGAGCAGACTTTGTTAATGTTTCAAATATGGATTGCCACTTGAAACAACTTTATTAGAGTAATAGTGTTATTATATGGTGCAATCCTCTAGTGCGAGTTACTTTGGTGACAATAATATCAAGCAAAACATCTGAAGTCGAGAACAACATTCTTAGCATTGCAAACACAAATAATGATATTGAAAGCAAAACATAAACCCAAAAGTATCGATAGCAAAACAAAATATTGCAAGTAAATACTTTTGAAATGCAAGAGAAAATGAATTATAAATGGATGTAAAAAATTATAATATTCAGTAAAAATCTTTTGTTATGTTATCTTGGCCTTTGCTTTCGCTAGATTTTTTCCAGTTTCAAGTTTTGGTACATTCATTTTAGCAACATAGCACCCTGCATCCTACTGCTGATTTTCTTCTGATGTTAAGCAGAGTCTGTCCTGGATGGGAGACCAGATGTACCTGGAAGTAGTAAAAAGGTTTTGTACGAGTATTCATTTTCTGCTTGGAGATGGGTATGCGTAACTCCATTGCTCTGCACCTCACCGGATGCCACTCCTCATCACAGATCATACTTTGATGTCATCATGCAGTGCACCAGAGCACTGAGACAGACCTGTATGAAACACCAAGACTCAATTCACAAAGTGTCACCTCACATTTCCTGAGCCACCGTGTCGCCAAGGATCAAATGCAGTAGAGTAGTGCCATTGAAGGCGAGGTATACCGAGGCAGGAAGAAACAAGCAGCTGGGTGTGATGCGGCCTGTTTGTTTAATAGTAGATGGTGGTGTAGTCAATTCTGTCACTGTATTACTGTTAATCTCAGTTATGTGCACAAGAAGTGGTAGTATTGCTGCTCTTTACGACCGTCAGTTTGATCACTTGGTTTATTCATGATATCCCCCAGCTGACAGGAAGAAATAAAATGTATCTACTCTTTGAAGGATAAAATCCACAGGCTATAATGGAATTGTCAAGTTTGTAGTGGAGCCTGAACCAGGAAAATAAAAGTTGCTCAGAAACACGGAATGGCACGCACATTTTTTTGAACAACATGTGTATGTTAGGCCCTGTCCTTCACTTCCTGGTCCATAAAATAAGTGCTAAGCCTCTTTTAGTCTGTCACTTCTTTATCCCCCTCAGCGGCGAGTATTTAAATATGTCAATTTAAACAGATAAAGCTGTGCAGGAGTTCCTAATGTGTTTAATCTCCCAGGGCCTTCCAATAGGCCTAGTTCCTTCAACTCAGAACATGTTCATATTGAAGCCTAATCTGACTCATCTGTACACACTAATCCCTGAGAAGGCATGCAAACTGTTTTCATGCTCAATGAGAAAGGTCATTGGCTGAATGGGTGTGGAGTAGCTCCAAGATGTTAAAACAAAGATATTCTGCAGCCTGTGTTCACTCAAACGGTGAGGGGGAAAGACTGTTCTGGCCCTTCTCAATTTGTCAGCTAAAGAATAGTAAAGTGAAGAGTGTTTTATTGTGACGACAGTACATTTTTCTCTCGTTTGCGTTTTCTCTACTCCACAGTGCCAAATAATGTTAAAGGTAGCAAAATTTCTCTCTACAAGAGAGAGGTGTACATCTCCTTTAGTTTATTTAATTTCTAAATCCTCCCTAACGTGACCTGGTTAACCCAGTGTCTGTAAACATGACTGTGGCTCTCAGTCAAACCAATCGGACGGTCACATGCATCACCAATGCACCGCTTAAATGTCACTGCAGACTACTGAGCGTTATCTACTGACCTTATCTCAGCACAGTCAAGATATAGAACACAGGATTGACGGATGACATAGACAGATGTCTACTTCTTTATTCATGTATTTTATCAGTGTAATTTCTGTCAGTTGCTAATGTGATGTAGCCTGCCACGTCCTGGTTTCTCCTGGTTTTTCCTGGGTTTCCTGCAGTACAGTCCTCCTCAGGCAGATTTACTAGTGTGTCGACAGGGTCAGCGGTGCCCGCTTTGACATGGCTGATCGCTGCCAGACAGATGGAAGGAGCCAGCCAGCCCCCAGCCAGAGCTGAGGTCAAGGGGTCAGGAATTTTGGCTTAACTGGCACTCAGCCACTCACACATCAGGACTGCTGCGAGAGGAGGAAGAGGCTTAATGCACTGTATTGACAGTACATGAGCATACAGACTCCTGTCATCATGTTTATAGACTTTAATGCTGTAATATTCATTCATAGCTAACTTTTGTAGCAGAGTAAGCTATAGAAAGAATATTGATGGCATTTCCACACAAAAAGGTGTACGTTTACGTTTTTTTGTTGAAACACCCTGTATGAATTTTATAACAGTTGACCTCATCCTCCATAAGAATGTAGATTGTTGTGTCAGAATTTGGGTTGGGCGGTATCCAGATTGTCATACCTTAATACCGTTCGGGTACCAAACCGGGGTATGCGGTATTAACACAAGGGGTGCTATTTCTTCCAAACGTAAAAAAACAAACATTTATTTTGAAACATTTTTTACACAAGCAGCAGGGATTTGATCAATGATTGATTGTTTCTGATTGTTTTTTGATCTTGCAAATCCACTCAACTAGCAAGTTAGAAAACCAAATGCATAGTTTGAAAAAATGTATTTAACTAGGCAAGTCAGTTAAGAAGACATTCTTATTTACGATGACGGCCTACCCTGGCCAAACCCAGACGACGCTGGGCCAATTGTGTGCCACCCTATGGGACTCCCAATCACGGCCAGATGTGATGAAGCTTGAATTCAAACCAGGGACTGCAGTTACACCTCTTGCACTGAGATGCAGTGCATTAGACCACTGCGCCACTCGGGAGCCAGATAGGTTGTTTTTGTTCTTTCTTCGGGATATTTCTCTTGTTTTCAATGAAGCTCTCAATTGAGGCTTGACAGCATCTAAAAGTTTCATAACATGAAAATACTGAGTTTTGTTTCAACTTTGGTTCAACTTTTTTCAAATTATTTGTAAAGCGTTGCTCAATCCAACCAACCCTGTACCACATAAACAGCAAGTGGCAGAGGAGAACAGATGTAACTGAATGTGTTTAAGTAAAGTAATATCTTAATTCCTATGTAAAATCCTCTCATCAATACGCATCCCTCTCATCTCTACCCAAGGGAATTCTGACTAGGCAGACTAGTGCTACGTCACTGCTTATAACTATAGCTTAACTACCAAACAAATGATCTCCAGCTCAGGGCTCCAACTCCAGAAATAAAAGCTTCTCCCAAGTGGGTGTGACACCTACTCCCGTTGACTACTGCACTGCTGTTTTCCTAGTTGAATTAATAAGGTTAAATACAATAACAAAAATTGGCAGCTACATTGTTTAAAAAGGCCCAACAGTAAACAGCATTGATTATCACATGAGCACAGGTACAGTATATCCATAAGGACTAGGGATGGGCATTTTAAATTATTTTACTAGTCGAAATGTCCCAATAATGCCTCTTGACTCTCTTGACCAATCAAAATGATACAAATGCCAATGGCAGAAGGAAACAACGGACAGACTGTTTGTCTTCACTAGTTTTGTCTAACAGCAACAGTGAAAGAGAAGTCTGATTTTCGCAATGATAGAACTGATTCTGATACAAAACAGTTCTCTGGTGAGTATTTTTCATTGATCTGTGTCAGGTCTCTGTTAGGTGCGCAGTTGTAATTGTTATTTTAAGTGGGGAAAATAGCATACCGATGTCAGGGCAGACTGGAGGGCTAAATCGCCAGCCAGTAGCTGAATGCAGCATTATAAAAACTACGTTCAAAAGTTTGTTGTTTTATTAAATTAAGAATTTCAAATGTCATGGTATATCCTTGTAGGTAAATATGTCACAATGATCATTTAAATTGAATTAGATAAAGCTTTTTCATTGTTAAAATAGGCCTAAAAAAAGATTCTACAAAAATTAACACACTCAAGTAATCGAATACTAACATTCGTTCTGATATTCAATTAATCGATTAACCGTGCCCATCCCTAATTATGACAGCTCTCCCTTAACACACGGCGAACAACGACTTTGAGATTTTAATGATGCAAACAACTAAAGTCCCATGCTCAGGCTCACTAATTAAGCAGGCACTGCAAGATGTTGGCTAATTGATTACATCCTATGATCAAATGACAAAAGAAGAAAGCAACAATGTCTAAATATGCAGAAACCCCCCACTCACCTCCCTCTGCGCTACAGTGGTTTTTAACCCCATTCTCCATCATTCTGTGGAGAGAGCCAAGTTCAACACCATGCAAAACAATGAACGATGCATTTCAGAAAAAGGCCAAAGGGTTATGTGCCTCATATCCTTTATTTTTTGAGATACAGACATGCAGAATTGGAATGTTTATCAGCCCATGCCTGCATAATACAGCAGGACACAATCCACTGGTTTTAACCCAGCCATACAGATAAGGTATGGGCCCCTGAGTGGCGCAGGGGTCTAAGGCACTGCATCTCAGTGCTAGAGGCGTCACTACAGACACCCCGGTTTGATTCCAGGCTGTATCACAACCGCCCGTGACTGGGCGTCCCATAGTGCGGCGCGCAATCGGCCCAGCGTCGTCTGGGTTTGGTCGGTGTAGGCCATCATTGTAAATAAGAATTTGTTCTTAACTGACTTGCCTACTTAAATAAAGGTTTAAAAAATATATTTAAAAAATAAAGTACTTGGCGATCTAATGGGACTGAAACCACCACTAAGGAGTCTGAAGCATCTTGCACTCACAAATCACTCTCAGATGACCCATATCTCTTTTAGGCCTATTGACATGTAGATCAATTTAGAGATGTTGTCATGATCTGCAGGGCCCTCATCATCTATAGAAGTGACCATTCTTTGCCTGGTGAATTTAATTCGGAAGAAATGAACTTGAATGGCAACATGTCAGACATGCAGTGTATGTGCTGATCAAGGCCTCTGAGTTGGGTCTTTATTTGTGCTTTGTCACCGATCACCCCCTGTGCAGAGCAGAGCTCTAGTCAGAGCCCGGCTCTGAAGAGGCTCTCTGTCTCTCTCTCTGTTTAATTACCTTCCCTGTCTGCTGTTACCACCACCTCCATAATTACATGTGCATTTGAAATGTGGGCCTGTGTTTTGAACCACTGACTCTGGATGTGACATCCCTAACACATATTATTAAGAGGAATAACACGGCTTCAGCTGATTGTAGTTATTAATTAGCATTTGTTGCCATATAGGTCAAGAGGAAACACATTTTCATCACATGTATTTCCTTTCAAACATTTAATATTTTTTTTTTAAATAAAAAGTGGCTATTTGTGTAGGTTAGTACTTTTGCTCCCTGTGAGTAGTTCTGTATCAACAAGGGATTAACACTTCTTAGGGCTAGGGTCTATTTTCCTCAATTTCCGCCTGACTGACGTGCCCAGAGTAAATAGACTGTTACTCGGGCCTAGAAGCCAGGACATGCATATAATTGGTGGCATTGGATAGAAAACACTTTGCAGTTTGTAGAAATGTTCAAATAATGTATAAGACTATCACACAATGGATAGGATAGGTGAAAATCCAAAGAAAAACCAACTGGAAATGTTTTTTTTTTTTTAGATCACAGCCTCTTATGGAAAGCTATGGGTCCTATGCAATTCTTGCTCCTAGATTGCAATTCATATGGGCTCCACTAGATGTCAATAGTCTTTGTTCAACGTTTCAGGCTTGTTTCTTCCAAAACGATTAAGAATTTGAAGTTTTGGTACAAAGAGTCTCAGTGGAAAATCAGTTTGCTCATGAGTGGCAGAGGATGCATGCTAATTTTACTTTTCTATTGAACATACTTCTTTCCGTATGAAATATTATAGTTTATTTACATTTCAGGGTACCTGAGGATTAAATAGAAATGTAGTTTGACTTGTTTGAACAAAGTCAAACTTTGCTACTTTAGCAGTAGCTTTTTGGATTTCTTTGTCTGCATGTTGAACGGGTGGATTACTGAAATCGATCGTGCCAACGAAGGTTAAATGGATATTTTGAGATATAACGAAGGATTTTATCTAACAAAACGACCATTCGTGTTGTAGCTAGGACCCTTGGGATTGCAAACAGAGAAAGATTTTCAAAAGTAAGTGATTTATTTAATTGCTATTTGTGATTTTATGAAGCCTGTGCTGGTTGAAAAATGTGTTGATGTGGGGCGCCGTCCTGAAACAATTGCATGGTATGCTTTCGCTGTAAAGCCTATTGTAAATCGGACAACACAGTTAGATTAACAAGAATTTAAGCTTTTAAATTATATAAGATGTTCATAAATGTTTAATATTACGATTATTTATTTGAATTGCGCGCACTCCAATTTCACCGGTACTGGTCGACAGGCCACTAGCCGGATGCCTATCCCTAAGACAACAAAAAAGCAATGTGTTATTGACAGTTCATCAGCTATTCAGAGAAAGAAGGTTAAAATATGTTTGTTCCTGTGCTTTTCTGAGAAATGCAACACAATGCTTTCAAACGTGTGCTTCTCCACTGGCAAACTGATACTAAGAGCTAATATGAATTATTTACTGCTTGTGGACTTTCTTCTTCGGTTGTGGCAGGAAGCTTTCTGCTTGAGTGAACAATACCTTCACGCCCAAACCCTTTATACTTTAGAGTCACAATGTGCCAACACGAAACAGAGCAGTGATTTAAATACAGAGGCAGCAGACATACAGTAGTACGGCATCAATAGATGGTGACTATTTGAGAGATATTTCTCATTCACTTCTAAATCAGCCTATTTAATGAGAACCTGGGTCATTTCACTCAATTTCCTCTCAGCGTCTGACTGATTCCTACTGTGACACATTTCCCCCCATCACTCTTGAAGGACATGGGGACATGCTGCACATATATGTCATACAGTATGTTCCAGAATAGGCTGTTCATTTCCTCTGTCTTCAGTGGCTGTGCCTTTTGAGAGAGAGGGAGAGAGAGTGAGGCTGGAGTATAGGACCACCCAGGCTCACTCTGTCTCATAAAAACAGGAGGAGAAAGCCCTCCAGCAGAGGCTGCTGCTTCTGTAATGTCTTCTTGCTCGTTATTAGAGGATGGAGCAGTGAGTGACATGCTTGCTCTTTTTACCAAGTGACACCTGCTGTATTTTTGTGTTTCTATGGGGGGGTTTTAGAATACATTTTGTTTGGTGATTTACCATATATTATGGTTGGACATAATATATAGCATTAATAATATATGGTATCCTGACCACGTTGTTAAACAAGCTCACCTCAATGTCAGGACATTACTAGACAGCACACAATGCGTATTCTCTTTACATCTATACAGGCCACACAGATTCGGGATCACAGGGATCTATACGACAATGCCTTTAAGCCTGTGACACAAAAGTACATTCTCAGATTTCTATTATTATTTTTAAAAATTGTCACAGTTATAATTATTTTGACTCTGATGCAGTTTGTTTCACAAGCATATTATCAGGTGCTGGCCAGGGCGTGTTGTGAAACTCATCTCTTTGGCATGCGCCTGGCCTCCATTATAGAAGATCACTACTTCTTTGTCACTGTATGGAGGACTATTCTATGGAGGACTATACTGCACCTGGGCCAGCTACATTATCTGCATCACATTGTATGCAAACACAGTAAGATTTTATTTTGCAATGTGCAGTACAGTGGTTCGTCCTTTAAAAGTTGCAGCGTACTGCGGCACAGCTTGCATGGTGCAGCAGAATTCTATGGCATGTTATTTAAGTGTGAACAACTGATACCGTGTATCTTTGAGAAACATTTGATAGCCTTCAATAGTGGCTGTACTAGAGAATTCTAAACCTTTTTTTGTAAGAACATAGTATATGGAACTGATTTTAAGAAATTTTGCTTAATTAATTGAATGAATATTATGGTGTTTCTATTCCAAGAAAATAATTTAAAAAACTCTGGGTTTTCATAAGGATTGAACAGAAAATATGGCGCTGTACAACATGACCATCGGGAGTAGGCTACAGTACTGGGCTATTTAGCTAAATAATCCCCACGGGAGACCGAGGTTTAATTCCCAGACAGGGAGGAAGGAATAGGCTTGCCTTGTAAGTACAAATTTGTTCTTAACTAACTTGCCTAGTTAGATAAAGGTTACACTAAGAGCATAACATTTCTACACCCTAATTGAATAATTGTAGTCAAACCAACACCCAAATGGAGATTCAGTGAAAATAACAATCTCATTGATTTATCAAGACCATGCTTGTCTCAGAGCAGCGCGAAACAGTGCTAAAATAGTTGTAGGCTGTTGCTTCAAATCCTATTGCTTCTAACTTCATAATGCTCTTTAAATAAATAAGACCTACACCACTTTTAACAGTACATTACTCAACACTAGTGAGACTCATGTCACCTACGGTAGGACTACAGTAGATTTAAAAATAGGATGTGACTCTCCGCCAATAATTACATATAGAGTATTGGAGGATATTTATGTAATTCAGTGATATTTATTCCCATAGTAATTCAACATGGATCCATAACTAAATAAACATTGGCATTTTGAAAGAGTAGTTTTATCATTATTTTATTAATGAAAGCATAAATATGCCATTATTAGTTACATTGTTTTCGTTTGAAGGTGCAGACTGGCACTAAGAACAGCGGGACCATTTCCCTTGTCAGCGCCATTATTAGTGCAATGCCCCTTAAAGTGTTGCTTTGTGCTACACAGTGTGGCGGGTGGCAGGGTAGTGGTCCACCCCCTCCCCCTTCTTCCTCCTGCCTTCCCCATGGGCTAAGTCGGTCTTCTGTGCGCGACTCTGCGGCCCATCCTGTGCCCTCTGACCTCATGCCTTGAACCTCGCGTGCTTTCAGTGGACACTTTCAGCTGGAGAACTGCAAGGCAATCCCATTGTGCACCACTTGGGAGCCAATATACATTGTCCTGCTAATAACAGTGTTAATAATACATCTGTGAGAATATCCAAGGGGCTTTAATATCATTCTAAATTAATAATAATAATTATCGCTTTGTTTAAAATATAACATTATTTTAGAGATGATTTCATTTTCAAATAGTGTAAAATGAGCAAGAAAAAGGACATTCTTGAAAATGGAGTGAGACATTGTTACTAATTAGTAAATTAAGCTAGTTTGTTATTTAGAATTATTTATTTCTGTTTTTAGAGGGAGAGAAACCAAAATCCTACTGTTATCTCATGGGTCTCCCAGTCAAGGCCAGCACAGGTATTGAACCAGCATCTGTAGCTGTGCAGTGTCTTAGACCATTGTGCCACTCAGGTGCTGTACAATATAACTGGTTGGGAGTGGGCTACAGTACTACAATAAGAGCAAAATAATCCTAACAAAATACAATAATAAAAACCTTAGTGTAACAACAGCTTTAGTAAATAATACTGAAGTCGTGCACAATTATCATTTTCTATTTAGGTTTATGTCGCCCATTCATTGTCAGAGACACAGTAGGACCCAAAAGCATAATCAGTGCTCTAACTCCCCCTGGTCTGAAGCATTGAAGTGATGACGCAGGGTACCGTACTAAATCACAAATTACCTCTAGGATAATAGCAAAACTTTTAGTGGCGCGACCACTGTATGTTGATGGTTTTATGCATTTTCCATGGAAGCTGCACTAACTTCTGCTTTTGAAGTGTCGGACAAAAATCTAATTCCCGCGGGATCCACTATCACATGATAAATAATTTGTACAGTAGTAGGTGATAGATGCACCGGTTAATGTGTGTGTCAAAAACTGCAACACAGCAGGTTTTTCACGCTCAACAGTTTCAATGATTCTTGTGTATCAAGAATCATCCACCACTCAAAGAACATCCAGCCAGTGGTCGAAAACAGACCAGTGGTCGAAAACAGGTAATGGGGATGAAAGAGGACAAAGTTCTATTTCATCAATGACGTTGCTCCACTTTTTTCAAACATTGCTCCACTTTTAATCACACTTCTGCCTTTTTTCAATTTATAAAAGCTCAAATTGATTTCATTGTTTTTCCTCTAATCTTGTAAATTACGTAAATAGAGGGTGACAAGAAAGCTTCTCATCAAACAATCTTTATGTGTCTTTTACTGAACTATAAACGTATCATCCAATTACAGACAAATGTTCATCATCAAAAGAAAAGTGACTTTTGAAAAGCAAATAGCCAGGCTATGAGGTTTGGTATGAAATGTTCCATCAAGCACAAAACACTCTGATATTCAATGAAGTATTTCCCTGTCCCAAAGGACCAAGACATTATCGCTATTTAGGAGCCCTGCCAAAACACCTTATGAATAGACAAGAAAGATCCATATGGAATGTATGTTTAGGGACCATTACATGGTTATTATGAATGGTAATTGTTTACCATTAACAAGTTGTCTTAGGTGAAGTTTTATGAGTGTTCCTTGTGTATTATACATTTAGGAAAATGTAACTGGATTTATAATTTTAAAGCTGTCTGTAATTATCTCTCTATTTATGAGAGTGAGAAGGACAGTAGCATTACTGAATACTGATCCTGTAACTAGGTCTATAGCCTAGATCTCCTCTCTCTGTGTCTGGTTGTCTTTCCTTTCAGTGCACAATTGGAATCGTGGGGACCTGAAATGCAAATATTGCCCGAATCAAACATATATTTGAGGAAGGAAGTGTGATCTTTGTGTCACAGTGCAAACATCTGACAGTCACTTGGCTGTGTTCACAGCCTGCAGTATTAGCACTTCCACGTCTGTCTCTCTCTCACTTGCTGTTGGGGTATGTCTCTGTGTGTGTGTGTGTGTGTGAGTGTGTGTGTATGTGCCCCAAACCCAGTTTGGGTACAGCCAGGAAGATTACATAGAGTCTGACCCAGCTGAGCGGAAAACAAACAAATCTATGTGTTCTCCAGCGTGACAGTATTGAAGGCCCGGCTTCCTGTCTCTGCCTGGCACATCTGCTACCCTGGCAATAGGGTAATATGAGTCCAAGGAGTCAACCTGTAGATAGAGTGCAGCTCAGCTCAGCTGCCTCTTCCTCTCCCTCTTCCTATCTACCTCTCAGGCTCCCCATCCCTTATCAAGCAGCCTCTATCTGTTTTTGTGGCTTTTCAAAGCGGCCAGGTCAAGCGTGAGGGATAATCTAAATTTAATTCACTTTATCGCCAGAGAGTTTACAGTGGGGAAAAGAAGAGACAAGTCTTCACTGTCGTTATCGTCTATCTCGCTCTCGCTTTCTCTCTGTCCCTCCCTCTCTCCCCCTCTCTTCCTCTGTCATCAAAATGATAGGCACCATGTCAAATCCTGGGACTCAAGGATTCATTGCAAACACATAGCTAGCCAGGTGATTGACAGACATGCATGCAAACTATTTCTCTGTTTTATGGTGTTGCCTTGTGTTTTTTGTTGTTGCAGGTATAACGGATGTAACTACCGTTACAAGTAACAAAACACTGATACACTGATAGACAAGGACAGTCATACAAATGTTAAATACAATGATATACAAACAATACAACAACAAAAATGATGTCAAATCAAATCATCAAATCAAATGTTATTGGTCACATACACATGGTTAGCAGATGTTTTTGTGAGTGTAGCGAAATGCTTGTGCTTCTAGTTCCGACAGTGCAGCAATATCTAACAAGAAATACCAATTCCACAACAAATACCTAATGCACACAAAGAAAAGGAATGGAATAAGAATATATAAATATAAATAACTAGATGAGCAATGTCAGAGTGGCAGTATATACATACGTGACGAGTAATGCAAGATATGTAAACGTTATTAAAGTGGCATTATTAAAGTGACTGATGTTCCATTTATTAAAGTGGTCAATGATTTCAAGTCTGTATGTAGGCAGCATCCTCTCTGCCCGAGTGATGGCTGTCTAACAGTCTGATCGCCTTGAGATAGAAGCGGTTTTTCAGTCTCTCGGTCCCAGCTTTGATGCACATGTACTGATCTCACCCTCTGGATGATAGCGGGGTGAACAGGCAGTGGCTCGGGTGGTTGTTGTCCTTGATCATCTTTTTGGCCTTCTTGTGACATCAGGTGCTGTAGGTGTCCTGGAGGGCTTGTAGTTTTCCCCCGGTGATGCGTTGTGCAGAGTGCACCACCCTCTGGTGAGCCCTGCGGATGTGGGCGGTGCAGTTGCCGTACCAGGCGGGACACAGCCTGACAGGATGCTCTCAATTGTGCATCTATAAGAGTTTGTGAGAGTTTTAGATGACAAGCCAAATTTCTTCAGCCTCCTGAGGTTGAAGAGGCCCTGTTGCGCCTTCTTCACCACACTGTCTATGTGGGTGGATGGATCATTTCAGTATGCCAGTGATATGTATGCAGAGGAACTTAAAACTTTCCACCTTCTCCACTGCTGTCCCATCAATGTGGATAAGGGGGTGCTCTCTCTGCTGTTTCCTGAAGTCCACGATCATCTCCTTTGTTTTGTTGACATTGAGTGAGATGTTGTATTTCCTGACACCACACTCTGAGTGCCCTCACCTGCTCCATGTAGGCTGTCTCATTGTTGTTGGTAATCAAGCCTACTACTGTTGTCTTGTCTGCAAACTTGATGATTGAGTTGTAGGGGTGCTTGGCCACGCAGTCATGGGTGAACAGGGAGTACAGGAGGTGGCTGAGCACGCACACCCTTGTGGGGCTTCAGAGTTGAGGATCAGCGAAGTGGAGATGTTGTTTCCTCCCTTCACCACCTGAAGGTGGCCCGACAGGAAGTCCAGGACCCAATTGCACAGAGCGAAGTTGAGACCCAGGGCCTCAAGCTTAATAATGAGCTTGAAGGGTACTATGGTGTTGAATGCTAAGCTATAGTCAATGAACATCATTATTACATATATATTCCTCTAGTCCAGATGGGAGAGGGCAGTGTGCAATGTGCAGGCGATTGCATCGCCTGTTGACCTATTGGGGCGGTAAGCAAATTGAAGTGGATCTAGGGTGACAGGTAAAGTGGAGGTGATATGATCCTTGACTATTCTCACAAAGCACTTCATTATGATAGAAGTGAGTACTACGGGTTAATAGTCATTTAGTTCAGTTACCTTTGCATTCTTAGGTACAGTGGTGGCCATCTTGAAGAATGTTGGGACAGCATACTGGGATAAGGAGAGATTGAATATGTCCGTAAACACACCAGGCAGCTGGTCTGCGCGTGCTCTGAGGACGCGGCTAGGGATGCCATCTGGGCAGGCAGCCTTGCGAGGGTTAACACGTTTAAATATCTTACTCACGTCGGCCACGGTGAAGGAGAGCCCACAATCCTTGGTAATGGGCCGTGTTGGTGGCACTGTATTATCCTCAAAGCAGGCAAAGGTTGTTTAGTTTGTCTGGAAGCAAGACATCGGTGTGCGTGACGTGGCTGGTTTTCCTTTTGTAGTTCGAGACTGCCTGTAAACCCTGCCACATACATCTCGTGTCTGAGCCGTTGAAATGCGACTCCAATTTGTCTCTATACTGACATTTTTCTTGTTTGATTGCGTTGTGTAGTGATTGACTACTCGTTTTGTATTTTGCCATATTCCCAGTTGCCTTGCCATGGTTAAATGCGCGAATGCTGCCATCTATCCATAGTTTCTGGTTGGGGTAGGTTTTAAAAGTCACAGTGGGTACAACATCTCCTATTCACTTCCTTATAAACTCACTCACCAAATCAGCGTATACGTAAATATTATTATCTGAGGCTACCCGGAACATATCCCAGTCTGCTTGATCAAAACAATATTTAAGAGTGTATTCCGATTGGTCAGACCAGTGTTGAATATATCTTACTATGGGTACTTCCTGTTTGAGTTTCTGCCTATAGGAAGGGAGGAGCAAAATGGAGTTGTGGTCAGATTTTCCGAAAAGAGGGCCCCCCTCCCCCTGCCTTGTATGCATTGCAGAATTTAGAGTAACAATGGTCCTGTGTTTTTCCAGCACGAGTGCTACAGCCGATGCTGATAGAATTTAGGTAGCATTTTTCTCAAATTTTCTTTGTTAAAATCCTCAGCTACAATACATACAGCCTCGGGATATATGGTTTCAAGTTTGCATAAAGTTCTGTGAAGTTCTTTGAGGGCCTTTGTGGTATGGTTTTGGCTTATGGTGGGATATACACGGCTATGACAATTCTCTTGGGAGATAATACGGTCGGCATTTGATTGTGAGGAATTCTAAGTCAGGTGAACAACAGGTCTTGAATTACACCTTGAGTCGTTAATCATGAAACCCCGCCCTTCTTCTTGCCGGAGAGATGTTTATTCCTGTCGAAATGCATTGAGTATCCAGGTGGCTGTACTGACTCCACGCATATGCAGAGAGAGCCATGTTTACGTGAAACAGAGTATGTTACTATCACTGATGTCTCTCTGGAAAGCAACCCTTGCCCTGATTTCGTCAACTTTGTTATCTAGGGACTGGACATGAGCGAGTAAAATACTCAGAAGTGGTAGGTGGTGCGAGCACCTCCAAAGTCTGATTAGAAGACTGCTCCAACTCCCTCTTCTCCAGCGGCGTTGTTTTGGGTCTGCCACTGGAATCAGTTCAAATGCCCTGGATAGTGCGGACAAAGGATCTGCTTCGGGAACGTCGTATTCATGGATGTGTGTGTCCCCTCATAGTCCCCTCCATTCCATGAGTTGTTGTATAATCTTTTTTTTAAAGGTAATTCTGCTGTTTGCTTGAATAATTGGAAATGTAAGGGAGTTCCATGCGATCATGGCTCTGTATAATACTGTTTGTTAACGTGAATCCGTTTTTGATTTAGGGACTGTGAAGAGACCCCTGGTGGCATGTCTTGTGGGCTGAATGTTATTTGATTATTTGTATTACAATAATGCTTATCATAAAAACTAGTAGAGAAGCAGTTAGTCTCTTGTCAAACACTCAACCAGGAAAGGCTGGCATGCATGTTGTTGTTAGTTCTGTATCGGCAGTTAAGGGCAAGTTGTGCTGCTCTGTTTTGAGCCAGCTGCAGCTTTACTAGGTCTTTCTTTGCTGCAACTCGCCATATTACCAGACAGTAATCAAAATGGGACAAGACCAGAGCCTGAACAACTAGCACAGTTGTTTTGTGTCAAAAACGCATTTTCTTTTCATAACATGCCATCTTCACAACCACTTTGTCATTATGAACATGAAAATTGACCACCCAATGTTATACCTAGGAGATTAGCATCCTCAACTTGCTCAGTGGTCACACTCTTTACACAGAACTCCAATAGGTTTAGGTCTTAGAGAATGTTTTGAACCAGATACAATGATTTTAGTTTTAGATGTATTTAAGACCTATGTATTATTAATCACCAATTCTAATACTTACTGAACTCCTTATTTAGAATTTCAGTGAACTCAGTGGCTTTGGGTGCTGTGATGTAGAGTGGGGAATCATATGCATACATAGTCATTCTATCTTTGTTTAAGACCAGTTGCAAATATTTTGTAAAATATAGAAAAGTAACGGTCCAAGTCAACTGGCCCGAGGAACACCGCACTGTACATATCTGATGTTAGAGCAGCTTCCATTGGACACTCTTTGGGTTCTATTTAATAAATTACTCTCCAACCATGTGATGGCAGGTGATGTAAAGCCATTTCAAGTGAGTTTCTTCAATAACAACGTATGATCAATAACATCAAAGGAAAGGGCACTGAAATGTAATAATACAGCTCTAACTATCATCTGGTTATCCATGTATTTTAACCAATCATCTGTCATCTGAGTCAGTGCAATAGAAGTTAAGTGCCCTTCTCAATACGCATGCTGAAAGTCACTAGTTAACTTCCTCTCTGAAAAATATAATTATATTTTGTCAAACACAATTCTCTCCATCAGTTTACTAAGAACATGCAGCAAACTGATATGGCAGCTGTTAGAGCCAGCAAAGGGTGCTTTACTATTTTTAGGAAGTGGAATTACTTTAGATTACTACCACGTCTGCACACACACACACACACACACACACACACACACACACACACACACACACACACACACACACACACACACACACACACACACACACACACACACACACACACACACACACACACACACTCATTTTGGCATTGGTTAAAGATATAGACAATAGGGGTGGCAATGCTACCATTCAAATCAAATCAAATTGATTTATAAAACCCTTCTTAGATCAGCTGATATCTCAAAGTGCTATTCAGAAACCCAGCCTAAAACCCCAAACAGCAAGCAATGTAGGTGTAGAAGCACGGTGGCCAGGAAAAACTCCCTAGGAAGAAACCTAGAGAAGAACCAGGCTATGAGGGGTGGCCAGTCCTCTTCCGGCTGTGCCGGGTGGAGATTACAACAGAACATGGCCATGTTCAAATGTTCATACATGACCAGCAGGGTCAAATAATAATAATCACAGTGGATGTCGAGGGTGCAACAAATCAGCACCCCAGGAGTAAATATCAGTTGGCTTTTCATAGTCGATCATTCAGAGTATCTCTACCGCTCCTGCTGTCTCTAGAGAGTTGAAAACAGCAAGTCTGGGACAGATAGCACGTCCGGTGAACAGGTCAGGGTTCCATAGCTGCAGGCAGAACAGTTGAAACTGGAGCAGCAGCACGGCCAGGTGAACTGGGGACAGCAAGGAGTCATCGGGCCAGGTAGACCTGAGGCTTGGTCCTAGGGCTCAGGTCCTCAGAGAGAGAGAAAAAAAGAAAGAGAGAAAGAGAGAAAGGAAGAAAGAGAGAATTAGAGAGAGCATACTTAAATTCACACAGGACAACGGATAAGACAGGAGAAATACTCCAGATATATCAGACCCTAGAACCCGGCATATAAACTACTGCCACATAAGTACTGGAGGCTAAGACAGGAGGGGTTGGGAGACACCGTGGCCCCATCTGAAGATACCCCTGGACATGGCCAAACAGGCAGGATATAACCCCAGCCACTTTGCCAAAGCACAGCCCCCACACGACTAGAGGGATATCTTCAACCACCAACTTACCATCCTGAGACAAGGCCGAGTATAGCCCACAAAGATCTCCGCCACGGCACAACCCAAGGGGGGGGGGGGGGGGAGGGCGCCAACGCAGACAGGAAGATCACGTCAATGACTCAACCCACTCAAGTGATGCACCCCTCCTTGGGACGGCATGGAAGAGCACCAGTAAGCCAGTGACTCAGCCTCTGTAATAGGGTTAGAGGCAGAGAATCCCAGTGGAGAGAGGGGAACCGGCCAGGCAGAGACAGCAAGGGCAGTTCGTTGATCCAGTGCCTTTCCGTTCACCTTCACACTCCTGGGCCAGACTACATTCAATCATAGGACCTACTGAAGAGATGTCTTCAATAAAGACTTAAAGGTTGAGGCTGAGTCTGTGTCTCTCAATTGGTAGGTAGACCATTCCATAAAAATGGAGGTCTATAGGAGAAAGCCCTGCCTCCAGCTGTTTGCTTAGAAATTCTAGGGACAGTTAGGAGGCCTCTGTCTTGTGACCGTAGCATAATACGTGTATGTATGTACGGCAGGACGAAATCGGAAAGATATGTAGGAGCAAGCCCATGTCATGCTTTGTAGGTTAGCAGTAAAGCCTTGAAATCAGCCCTTGTCTTAACAGGAAGCCAGTGTAGAGAGGCTAGCACTGGAGTAATATGATCAAATGTTTTGGTTCTAGTCAAGATTCTAGCAGTCGTGTTTAGCACTAACTGAAGTTTATTTATTGCTTTATCCAGGTAGTAGAGCATTGCAGAGGTCTAACCTACAGAAGCATGGATACATTTTTTTGCATCATTTTTGGACAACACATTTCAGATTTTTGCAATGTTACGTAGATGGAAAATAGCTGTCCTTGAAACAGTCCTGATATGTTCGTCAAAACAGAGGTCAGGGTCCAGAGTAACCCCGAGGTCCTTCACAGTTTTTTTTTGAGACGACTGTACAACCATCAAGATTAATTGTCAGATTCAACAGAAGATATCTTTGTTTCTTGGGTTCTAGAACAAGCATCTCTGTTTTGTCCGAGTTTAAAAGTAGAACATTTGCCATCCACTTCCTTATGTCTGAAACACAGGCTTCCAGCAAGGGCAATTTTGGGGATTCACCATGTTTCATCGAAATGTACAGCTGTGTGCCATCCGCATAGCAGTGAAAGTTAACATTATGTTTCCGAATGACATCACCAAGAGGTAAAATATATAGGGAAAACAATAGTGGTCCTAAAACAGACCCTTGAGGAACACCGACATTTACAGTTGATTTGTCAGAGGAAAAACCATCCACAGAGACAAACTGATATCTTTCCGACAGATAAGCACTAAACCAGGCCAGAACTTGTCTGTGTAGACCAATTTGGGTTTCCAATCTCTCCAAAAGAATGTTGTGATCGATGGTATCAAAAGCAACACTAAGGTCTAGGAGCACGAGGACAGATGCAGAGCCTCGTTCTGACGCCATTAAAAGGTCATTTACCACCTTCACAAGCGCAATCTCAGTTCTATGATGGGGTCTAAAACCAGACTGAAGCGTTTTGTATACATTGTTTGTCTTCAGGAAGGCTCCAGAGCTTGGGTATTTTCTGTATACCAGGGAGTTTATTTTTTTATTCACAATAGTTTCCCATAAAGGTTGTCTATAACTGGTGGCTTATAGTTATTGATGAATAACAATAGTTTTTCCATCTCTCCCACACGTACTTGACCAAATTCAAAATGGCAGTCTACTTTACTAGCGAAATAATCATTGAAATGATTGGCAATATCAAAAGGTTTTGTTATAAATTACCATCAACTTCAATAAACAATGGAGATGAATGGGTTTTCATTGTTTAATTTAATTTATCTTGGTTTGGTAATATAATTTATTTTCATTTTGTTAAGCTTTGTTTGTTAAGTTCTCACAGTAAATTTTTAATGGGTTCATACATTAATACTTTTACAAATACTTTCAGTGCTGCATCTGGATTCCCTTCCTAATTCCTTTCACTAATGCTGCAGAGCTTTTCATACAAAATGTTTTCTGATGACTTTTTTTTCAAAGAAAAATGTTTTTCTTTTTAAAAAAGCCCTGGAAAAACATGATCAACATACATTTTTCATTAAAAAAGCCCTGGGAAAACATGATCAACATACAGTACATTTTGCTTAAAAAAAAACTGTCCTGGGAAAACATTTTGTATGATCTCTTATAAATTATTTTAAGCACAACCTTTGTCTTTCATTGCTACAGTGTTATAGTCACTACAGCCAAATTGATCTGATATTGCTTTAGAGCAAAGCTCTGCAGCATTAGTGAAGATATGATCAATACAACTGGATGTCAGTGATCTAACATTATTGGTATGCACACTAGTTGGTCGTTGTTTCTTTTGCTTTGATTATACTTCCTCTTGATAACATCTCAGTTCTTACGAAAAACCACAACAATGTCACGTGATCACGTGAAGTGTTCCAAAACACATTTTCACGTGATCACATGGGATCTTATGTGAAGTGAATGTGACAGCATGTAAATCAACATGTGATAACATGAAACTACACTTGTGAAAACATGTGATCACATGTGAAGTGTTGCAAATGATTTCAAGTGAAATCATGTGATTTTCCACATATGAAAGTATGTTTTTTCTATAAGTGAGTGTGAGTGTGTAAGTAGGCCTTCTTTTTCTTTTGCATCCTCTCCAGAACTCTCTGTTTGTGTTGCACACAGTGACCTCTCCATAGCCCTACATGCAATTTCGTGGCGTGATATATGATATGTTGATATTCTTATTAATTAATATGGATAGCTCTAATCCTGAATTTACAACCGTGGTGGAGGATGCATGGTAGTAACATACGCATTTGTGTTCTGCTTGACTCCCATGTTTCCAAGGAAACTTGGGAGGAGCTCTGAAGCTAAACAGCCCTTCTGCGTTCTATCACGGTGTTTTAGACCAAACACCACTCTCACTGCACCTGGCTAATGATTATGGTGAAATGGAATTACAAGAGGTGGGTTTTGGATGGGTCATCATTACAGGATGGGTTGTTTTTCATGTGGCTGAAATTACAATCAAATAAATTGATATGCAGTCAGTGCTACAGTAATTGCTTGTTGTTGATAGATAGATAGATAGATAGATAGATAGATAGATAGATAGATAGATAGATAGATAGATAGATAGATAGATAGATAGATAGATAGATAGATAGATAGATAGATATAAAGCGTGCCCTTTGTCTATGAAAGGTAGTGCAATAAAAGTGAGCAGAGGACTGGGTTAAGATAATTGATCTACTGTACTATAGTTAAGACACAGATAGGGTTCCCCCAGGACTGTATTAATGTTTTTGATTCCCTGTGTGGTGACTGGTCAAGACACATAAACTCAGCAGAAAAATAAATGTCCTCTCACTGTTAACTGCGTTACTTTCAGCAAACTTAACATTTGCAAATATGTGTATGAACATAACAAGATTCAACAACTGAGGCATAAACTGAACAAGTTCCAGACATGTGACTGACAGAAATTGAATAATGTGTCCCTGAACAAAGGGGGGATCAAAATCAAAAGTAACAGTCAGTATCTGGTGTGGCCACCAGCTGCATTAAGTACTGCAGTGCATCTCCTCCTCATGGACTGCACCAGATTTGCCAGTTCTTGCTGTGAGATGTTACCCCACTCTTCCACCAAGGCACCTGCCACACCCTGATCTGTTTAACCTGTTCCTGTGATTGTCTCCACCCCCTCCAGGTGTCACTTATTTCCCCCAGAGTATTTATCCCTGTTTCCTGTCTCTCTGTGCCAGTTCGTATTGTTAGTCATGTCAACCAGCGTGTTTTCCCGTACTCCTTTTGCTATTCTCTTTTTGATAGTCCTCCCGGTTTTGACCCCTGCCTGACTCTGGACTACTTTCCCACCTGCCTGATCATCCTGCATGCCCTGACCTTGATTCTACCTGCCCTTCGGTACCTTTTGGACCTTTTTGCCTGTCCACGACCATTGTCTTGCCATCCCCTATTGGGTTAATAAATATTTTAAGACTCCAACCATCTGCCTCCTGTGTCTGCATCTGGGTCTCGCCTGTGTCATGATAGCACCTGCAAGTTGCCAGACATTTCTGGAGGGAATGGCCCAAGCCCTCACCCTCCGATCCAACAGGTCCCAGACATGCTCAATGGGATTGAGATCCGGGCTCTTCGCTGGCCATGACAGAACACTGACATTCCTGTCTTGCAGGAAATCATGCACAGAACGAGCAGTATGGCTGGTGGCATTGTCATGCTGGAGGGTCCTGTCAGGGTGAGCCTGCAGGAAGGGTACCACATGAGGGTGGTGAATGTCTTCCCTGTAATGTACAGCGTTGAGATTGCCTGCAATGAAAACAAGCTCAGTCCGATGATGCTGTGACACACCACCCTAGACCATGATGGACCCTCCAACTCTAAATCGATCCCGCTCCAGAGTACAGGCCTCGGTGTAGCGCTCATTCCTTCGACGGTAAACGCGAATCTGACCATCACCCCTGGTGAGACAAAACCTCGACTCGTCAGTGAAGAGCACTTTTTGCCTGTCCTGTCTCGTCCAGTGACAGTGGGTTGGTGCCTTTAGGCAACGCTGTTGCCAGTGATGTCTGATGAGGACCTGCCTTATAACAGGCTTACAAGCCCTCAGTCCAGCCTCTCTCAGCCTATTACAGACAGTCTGAGTACTGATGGAGGGATTGTGCATTCCTGGTGTAACTCGGGCAGTTGTTGTTGCCATCCTGTACCTGTCCAGCAGGTGTGATGTTTGGATGTACCGATCCTGTGCAGGTGTTGTTACATATGGTCTGCCACTGCGAGGGCGATCAGATGTCCATTCTGTCTCTCTGTCTCCCTGTCTTAGGCGTCTGACAGTACGGACATAGCAATGCATTGCCCTGGCCACATCTGCAGTCCTCATGCCTCCTTGTAGCATGCCTAAGGCACATTCGTGCAGATGAGCAGGGACCCTGGGCATCTTTCTTTTGGTGTTTTTCAGAGTCAGTAGAAAGGCCTCTTTAGTGTCCAAAGTTTTCATAACTGTGACCTTAATTTCCTACCATCTGTAAGCTATTAGTGTCTTAACGACCGTTCCACAGGTGCATGTTCATTAATTGTGTATGGTTCACAAGCAAGCAATGAAGATCTGTGAAGTTATTTGTATTTTTACGAATTATCTTTGAAAGACAGGGTCCTGAAAAAGGGCCGTTTATTTTTTTGCTGAGTTTAGGTGCCACATACTTAGAAAACTACTCCTCTTATCATTAGTTCAAATAAAACATGTGCCGGCTGAATTAGCTGAGCCCAGCTAGCACATTTGGTCCCTTAGATGTTGTGGGAACGTATATTTTTGATTTTGATTGTGGGATCAAAGCCATACGTTTCCTGACTGGTAAAACAGGAAAAGAAATGTAGTTCTGAGAACAGAAGGTACAAGATTTCTTGTTCTGGAAATGTTTATTTTTAGGTTGCAGGGAGGTTCTGAGAACGTTTTACTCTGGTTCGATTAACGTTTTCCTGGTAGGTTTTATTAATGCTCAGAGAACAGATATTCTAGGTTATTTGGAGGTTTTTGAATAAATTCCTCAACCTTCACTGAATGTTTCAATAAAGCTTTTAATAACACTGCTATGTTATTTTGGGTTTTTTAAACTCTAAGCACAGATAGAAATTAATTTCCTTAGTGATACAGCATCAGTGAGATTTAAACCAATAATCATCTGTTGTCTATGCATGGCATTAGTAAACTGCACCACTACGGTGGAGCGTGCTATGTTTTCTTACTCATACAAAACAGACTCCATTTCAATGGAAAAAAGCACTCATTAAGATCAAGTCTGGCCAATGAATTGGTGTGTTCAACACACCTGAACACACTTAACAAGGTAGAGGATAGAGACATGTTTTATTGATGCTGAGAACAGAATGTATATGTTTTTATATAACATTAGAACATTCTCTGAACCCTACTAAAGTTTTCTTGTGTTTTTAATAGAAAGTTTTCTTCATGTTCTGAGAACAGAATATGTTTTTTAAATACAATTCTTAGAACGTTCTCTGAACGTTACCAAAGCTTTCCTGCGGTTTTTATGCAAGGTTTTCTTAACGTTCTCAGAACAATTCGAAAACATGACTATAAATAAAACCATGAGGAAACCTCTAGGAAATGTTGTGCTGAGGTACTGAAATTCCCACAGTAGAATGTTGTTTCTTAAAGTTCTCTGAACATTCCCAATGACAAACCAGTTGGAGAACATTGAGTAAATTACCAAATTGAAATGAAATGTAACCATGTTTAAACTTTTAGGAAACTATTGAAATACTAAAGAAGTAACATGCATTTTTTTTTCAAGTTCCTTAAATAAGCTGAGAATGTTCCAAAGCCAAGCAACTATCTTGCACCATTCCCAGAAAGTTGTCAGAAGGTTGCATGCCAAATAACCATACTATAGGACCACCATGCTCTCACCAAGCTCTAAGAAACCTAATTGGCCATTTTAATTTATAGTGTTATATTCAGTGTTGGGAAATCAAGATATGGCATGGTGTTAGTGCTCGCAATGATATGAATGGGGGTGCCTACCTGTGCAAATGGTATTGGTAATGACCCTTAATCTGCAGTCAAACCTTATCTACTCTGTCATATTTTTTACTGTGCAAATAACTGCTTGTAAATGAGATGTTTAAAAAAATATATAATAATAATCACGTAAACGTGTAGTGTAGAGGTCACCTAAGTCTATCTCTATCGCCAAGAAGAAGCAGTTCATAGGAAAGTGTTGTCATGCCCTGATCTGTTTCACCTGTCCTTGTGCTTGTCTCCACCCCCCTGCAGGTGTCACCTATCTTCTCCAATATCCCCTGTGTATTTACACTTGTGTTTTCTGTCTGTCTGTTGCCAGTTTGTCTTGTTTCTTCAAGCCTACCAGCATCTTTCCAAGTCTCTCTTTTTCTCATCCTCCCGGTTTTTGACCTTTGCCTGTCCTGACCCTGTACCCGCCCACCTGACCACTGCCTGTCTCTGACCCTGAGCCTGCCTGCCATCCTGTACCTTTGCTCCACCTCTGTATTATCGACCTCTGCCTGACCTGACCTTGAGCCTGCCTGCTGTCCAGTACCTTGGCCTCTGCTCTGTATTATTGACCCCTGCCTTCCTTGACCTGTCATTTGCCTGCCCCTGTGGTTACAATAAACAATGTTACTTCACACAGTCTGCACTTGGGTCTTACCTTGATTCCTGATAAGCGTATGCTAAACCAGTGTTTATTTTCACATAGTGTGTTTTGCAGTTTACTGGACACATCAATAGTGTACTGTCTTTATCATTGTGATACTAAACACTAGCTGAGATTGTCACCCTATATCTTGGTGTAAACACAACAATCAATTAATTTGTGTTCCGGGTGAAAAGCTGTGACCTTTGCTTTATTTTTTTTAAAGGAAACATCCACAACAAGCGTTCTGATAAAGAGATACATATTTAGCATCTTCCTCCCTCTTTCATCAGAGGTAAAGTAGCCAGCCAGGTCAACCGTGATTACAAGTCAGTATTCGATGTCGGAAGATTATGTGGAAACCGGCCACTAGGGGTAACAGTGAGTGCTGTTAGTTTCAAGTAGGCTTCAATTTTTCAAGGGTTTTTGAGTGGAGGTGGTGGATAGGCATCTGCCTCTAATTCCAACGGTTGCAGTTTAAAATCCACCTGTAGAAAGTTATTTTTGAGATTTTTGTTTTAAGCCTATCGACACCTTAATCCATAACTTGCGGAGTTATTTCCTAACATAAGGTCCCTTGTATCTCAGTTGGTGGAGCATGGTGCTTGCAATGGCCGGGTTGTGGGTTCGAGTCCTATGAGGGACCAGTATGAAAATGTATGCACTCACTACTGTAAGTCACTCTGGGTAATAGCATCTGCTTAAATGTAACCTTAAAATGTTGGAGTTAATGTTTGAACCTAACCTTAAAAATGTAGAATGAATGCTTATCCTTAATTAAACACTTCTAAAATTTGATGCTTGCAACATCTTATAAATTTGACGTTTGAGAAACATGGATGAACATCTAATTCTGACATGAGGCTGTGAGAGCAAGTTGACAGTAGCACTGCTCTGTGCCTCACGGAGAGAAGGGACTAAGTACCCCTGCAGGAAGCACAGTGGGTGGATATGACATTGGTGACAGTTGTGCTTGTAAGCAGCTTGGCACACTCTCTGCATTTACAATGTGGTGTTGATAGTGATTAAAGCGGTGAGGAGTCGCCTGTGATGTGCCCTGAGAAAGCATTAATCTTTCAGGTTCCTGCCCTTTCCCTAAAGAGCCATGATCAAAGCAGATCAAGAATGGTGGAGGACTTTGGGGAAGGGGGCCAAGGTGACAGGTACACCAGATGGACAGTTCAGACCTGCTTGTTTCACACAAATGTCAGAACTGTAAAAAAGGTTTTATAAACCATCAATCACAGTCTTGGCAACTCCAGGAATAGTCAGGTGCTGCGGAAATTATACATCTCTGGTGAACGATGGAGGTAATTACTCCTGCTTGGCTTAGGTCACTTACTTTTTAGGGAACTCAAGGGGCAGGCAAAGCTACTTTCATAGACCCATCAAACTGAACTGGGCCTGAGGAAAGTTGTGTGTTACAGGCTAGGAAAAAAATCAGAAAATCCAACTACCTACTCTCCCTGACACGTCTAAACAGGCAATATTTGGCTGACTGTGTACGTGAATGTTTTATGGGACTGTGTGTATGCAGGGTATAGGTACAGTATGTTAAATGTGCATATGTATTTGCTTGGGCGCAGGTTAGGGGTTTGTGTGCTGTTAGTCCATCAGACAGGTAGAGGGAGAGACTGTTTTTATCTTTATGCTTACTGTGACATCTATTTCGGCTGGGAAATTATTGGAACATCAATTCAGTGGTGTTATAGGGCACACTGTGTTCCTTTGTGATTGAATGAATGACTTTATTGGCTGAGTTATTTATTTATTTTACCACAGTATGACATTTTATATGACATGCAAAGTGTTCTCCTGGATTGCTTTACTGTAATACTATCATGTTTTATTAGTGCTGTGTGCTTAGGTTGATTAAGAAGGAGATCCTTGGTAGTAATTTATGTTCTGAAAACAAAACACTGGGGTTGTTGCTTTGATTTAACATTCACAAGCAGGACCAGGGCTTGTAAAACCGGAACATTTGTTGTCTTCTCCAATGTTGCAAGCATTGGTTCAAGAATAGTTTTATATTAGCATTGTTTGATTGTTTTACCTCATGTAAAAACTGTATTAAACAAGCAAGGTACACAGCCCGATAGAGTTAGGTTAATTAAGGTAAGGTGATAAGGGGCCAGTGTGTCACGACCTGGCCATAGAGAGGCTTCTTATTCTCTATTTTGGTTAGGCCAGGGTGTGATTAGGGTGGGCGTTCTATGTTCTTTTTTCTATGTTTTTGTTCTATGTTTTGTATTTCTGGTTTTGGCCTGGTATGGTTCCCGATCAGAGGCAGCTGTCAATCGTTGTTTCTGATTGAGAACCATACTTAGGCGGCCTGTTTTCCCACTATGGGTTGTGGGTAGTTATTTTCTGTTTAGTGTGTTTTGCACCTGACGGAACTTTTTCTGTTGTTTCTTTTGTTCCTTGTTGTATTTAGTGTTCAGTTTATTAAAATAATGATGAACACTTACCACGCTGCATCTTGGTCCTCACCTTCTTCCACCAACGGTCGTTACACAGTGTTACTGATTATTGGATAGTTTTAGTGTTTCACTCTGAGGTGTTTTTAACCAAATGTACTTACAAATGTATTTACAATTTACACATACTTAGGCCTTTCTCGTACCATCTCCATCATCTTTGTTCAATTGATCAACTCAACAAAAAAAGAAATGTCCCTTTTTCAGGACCCTGTCTTTCAAAGACAATTCGTGAAAATCCAAATAACTTCACAGATCTTCATTGTTTAACGACCTCAGACTGTCCGCAATAGGCTGAGAGAGGCTACTGAGGGCTTGTAGGCCTGTTGTAAGGCAGGTCCTCACCAGACATCACTGGCAACAGCGTTGCCTAAAGGCACCAACCCACTGTCGCTGGACGAGACAGGACAGGCAAAAAGTGCTCTTCACTGACGAGTCGAGATTTTGTCTCACCAGGGGTGATGGTCGGATTCGCGTTTATCGTCGAAGGAATGAGCGCTACACCGAGGCCTGTACTCTGGAGGGGGATTGATTTTTAGGTGGAGGGTCTGTCATGGTCTGGGCGGTGTGTCACAGCATCATCGGACGGTGCTTGTTGTCATTGCAGGCAATCTCAACGCTGTGCGTTACAGGGAAAACATTCTCCTCCCTCATGTGGGGCCGTTTCTTTTTTTGCTGAGTTTATAGTCAAAGTGAACATGTAAGATGAGTTCAGGAACACCCAGTCATTTTAATTGAATTAACTTTTTCAAAAGGCTGACTGTAAATATCAATGTTCAGTTTTTGCTTCAACAGTGAAATGGTAATGGAACAATGTGCACTAGAATACATTTATGTCTGCATCAAAGCTTGTATTAATTGGCTGAATGTAATAGGTGCCACAAAGAGGCTTAAGTGCCCAGGATATGGCACAGTTTAAAACCCTGCAGAGTTCTGTTCTATGGGCCTACTGCATACTTACTGGCTGTCTCCCTCCCATCTGAACTGTAATAACACATTGGAGATTCAGAAGTTGTATTGCAAAAATGGTGATGTCTGCAGCACCATATAGATACTGTACATGATTAGAGTAAGCTATTACTCTCCAAAGAAACCGCAAGTTATTCTCCTCATATGCTTATCTGACATGATCAAATGTGTCATTTCTGAGCTCTGACTGGTCACCTTTCCTCCTGTATGTATCATCTCTCTCCATGTTTAAAAAAAAAGATGACTCTGTGTAACCACTTTCTGTAGCTACATCGCTTGATCAGTGCAAAATCAATTATTTCCTCCTCTCTTATCCCAGACACTTTGAAATGTATTTCTCGAAGCTTTGAAATAAAGTTATTACTGAAATGTCGAGAGTGTAAGAGTTAGAACTAATACAAGAACAGACTGCCATAGAAAAAGCTAGCCACAGGTTATGCCACCACAAATGGCTTCATTTGGTACATCGTCTCATCTCTGACTTGAAAGCAATAAGAGAGCTCTTTTGTCTGCTATAATGATATATTTTTCTCTGTCCAATTTTTTTTTACCCTTTGCATAATTATAATGCTCAAATTTTGGGATGATCTGTGCCATTGCTGGTGTACAATGGCCTGTAGGGAGACAGATTAGATCCTCCAACACAGTCGCACAAAAGTCCTAGCTGATTCTGCATTTCAATGGAAATGTTTAAACTGCACATACTGTTATTATTTTTTAATAAAGAAATGGTAAGGACATTATCATTCTCTCCCGTTTAATTGAGCAAAAATAAGACATGGCAAACCAACATGGGAACAGGCATATATTTCACATCAAAGAAGTAAGTTATTCTAAGCATTGATTTTTTTGGGGGGCCATTTATTTCTCTTGCTTATTTATCGTCGTTGGAGACCCTTGTGAAGGAACTCTAAGCAAAAAGGTTTTCTGAAGTAAGGCTTTAATATGGAAGCCCTAAAGCCCAAGGCAATACAAAATTAAATAACTTTATCCACTTTTCTCCAAATGTCAAATTGCGAAAATGCTCCAAAGAAAACGTTTCGAAGTGGGTTGAACTTCCTGCTCAGATTCGTCCTTCCGAGGTTCGCGTCTTCAATCCAAGTGGTAGATACTTTTTTTTTTGCTTTAGCCCTATCCTAAACCTTAACCATTACCTTATCCATTCGGAATGAATACCTAAACGTAATAGTGTAGTTGTTTAAGTTTGAATCCAATCCTAAACCTTAACCTTTTCACATGTGAGTTCCAAATATCTATATCTGTAGACCCTGCATGAGTTTTTTCATGTGCGTGATGTCAGAATGCTCTCACTGTTCCAAAATGTGAATATTACGCAACAGGATAGTTACCTGCGCTGCCCTCAAACCAATGAACGCTGCCTGCTAATTATCAATAGGCTGTGTTTCAACTGGTCAATTTCAAATTATTTTCTAACAAGTTTTATTTTCTAACAACAGTTTGAATTGAGGTGTGTTTCGCCTCTTTGTTAATTCGCCTAAGAAGTAGCCCATTTCAATCTTGTGGACAATTTATGTTTGAGGCTTTACTGAGCAGACAAAATTCTCTCTTCAACTGAACCCAAGCACTTCCCGAGTGTTTCCCCAGATCAAGTATGAAGACATTACGCATCTCTAGTCAGAACAGACCTTGCACAAATGTTTTCCCCCAGCACATTTTCCGACCAGCGCCCGCATTGCCTTCATGGTTGTTTGTCTTACAAATTGGAATTTGGACATGTGTGGACAGGCTTGGGCTTCAAGGCTTCAGGGCATCTGTATTTCAAGGATATAAACCCACACTTAAAGAAGAATCTCAAATCTACTCAAATCAAACTGTATTTGTCACATGCGACAAATGAGTTCTTACAGGGGGTATCGGTACTGAGTCAATGTGCGGGGGTACAGGTTAGTCAAGGTAATTTGTACATGTAGGTAGGGATGAAGTGACAGCATAGATAATAAACAGTGAGTAGCAGCAGTGCACAAAACAAATGGAGGGGGGGGGGGGAATGGTTCAGTGGCCATTTGATTTATTGTTCAGCATTCTTATGGCTTGGGGGTAGAAGCTGTTGAGGAGCCATTTTCTTCTAAGACTTGGCACCCGGTACCACTTGCCGTAGGGTAGCAGAGAAAATAGTCTATGACTTGGGTGACTGGAGTCTATGACAATTTTTGGGTCTTTAATCTGACACCACCTATTATATAGGTCCTGGATGGCAGGAAGCTTGGCCCGATTACCCTCTGTAGCGCCTTACAGTCAGATGCCGAGTAGTTGCCATACCAGGCGGTGATGCAACCAGTCAGGATACTCTCGATAGTGCAGCTGTATAACTTTTTTAGTATCTGGGGACCCATGACAAATATTTTCAGTCTCCTGAGGGGGAAAGGTGTTGTTGTGCCCTCTTTACGACTGTCTTGGTGTGTTTGGACCATCATAGTATGTTGGTGATGTGAAACTCTCGACCCGCTCCACTACAGCCCTGTCAATGTTAATGGGGGCGTGTTTGGAACCGCCTTTTCCTGTAGTCTTTTGTCTTGCCCACATTGATATCCTGGCACCACACTGCCAGGTCTCTGACCTCCTCCCTATAGGCTATCTCATCACTGCCTGTGATCATTGTCGGTGATCACTGTTGTGTCATCAGAAAACTTAATGATAGTGTTGGTGTCATGTTTGCCCACGCAGTTGTGGGTGAACAGTGAGTACAGGAGGGTACTAAGTACACACCCCTGAAAGGCCCCAGTGTGGAGTATCAGCGTGGCAGACGTGTTGTTGCCTACCCTTACCACCTGGGGGCAGCCTGTCAGAAAGTACAGGATCCAGTTACAGAGGGAGGTGTTTAGTCCCAGGGTCCTTAGCTTAGTGATGAGCTTTGTGGGCACTATGATGTTGAGAGCTGAGCTGTAGTCAATGAACAGCATTCTCACATAGGTGTTCCTTTTGTCCAGGTGGGAAAGAGCAGTGTGGAGTGTGATTGAGATTGTGTCATCTGTGGATCTGTTGGGGCGGTAGTGCGAATTGGAGTGGGTCTAGGGTATCCGGGAGGATGCTGTTGATGTGAGCCATGACCGGCCTTTCAAAGCACTTCACGGTTACCGATGTGAGTGCTAAGGGGCGGTAATCACATAGGCAGGTTACTTTGGCTTCCTTGTCCTGTTAATCCGTCTTGCCCCGCGTTTTTTCGAATGTTGACCTGTTTTAAGGTCTTGCTCACATTGGCTACCGAGAGCATTATCACACAGTCGTTCAGAATAGCTGGTGCTCTCGTGCATGCTTCAGTGTTGCTTGCCTCGATGCGAGCATAAAAGGCATTTAGCTCGTCTGGTAGTATCGCGTCACTCGGCAGCTCGCGTCTGGGTTTCCCTTTGTAGTTCGTCATAGTTTTCAAGGCCTGCAACATCGGACGAGCGTCTGAGCCAGTGTAGTAGGATTCAATCTTAATCCTGTATTGACGTTTTGCTTGTTTGATGGTTCGTCTGAGAGAATAGAAGATTTATTTTAAGTGTCTGGATGAGTGTCTCGCTCCTTGAAACGGCAGCTCTAGCCTTTAGCTCAGTGTGGATGTTGCCTGTAATCCATGGCTTCTGGTTGGGATATGTATTTCTGGTCACTGTGGGGACTACGATGTTGATGCACTTATTGATCAAGCCGATGACTGAGGTGGTATACTCCTCAATGCCATTGGATGAATCCCTGAACATATTCCAGTCTGTGCTAGCAAAACAGTCCTGTTGCGTAATATCCACATCATCTGGCCGCTTCCGTATTTAGTTAGTCACTGGTACTTCCTGCTTTAGTTTTCGCTTGTAAGCAGGAATCAGGAGCATATAATTATGGTCAGATTTGCTAAATGGAGGGCAGGGGAGAGCTTTGTATGCATCTTTGTGTGTGGAGTAAAGGTGGTCTAGAGTTTTTTTCCTTTGGTTGCACATGTGACATGCTGGCAGAAATGAGGTAAAACAGATTTAAGTTTGCCTGCATTAAAGTCCCTGGCCACTAGGAGCGCTGCTTCTGGATGAACATTTTCTTGTTTTCTTATGGCCTTCAGTCTTAGTGCCAGCATCGGTTTGTGGTGGTAAATAGACAGTTACAAATAACATAGATGAGAACACTCTTGGTAGGTAGTGTGGTCTACAGTTCATCATAAGGTAATCTACCTCAGGTGAGCAATACCTTGAGACTTCTTTAATATTAGACATCGCAAGCCAGCTGTTATTGACAAATAGACACACATCCCACCCCTCGTCTTACCAGACGTAGCTGCTCTATTCTACCGGTGCATTGAAAATCCTGCCAGCTCTATATTATATATTTGTCGTCTTTCAGCCACGGCTCGGTGAAACATCCCGTTGGTAGGATAATCTTGATCGTATGTCATCGATTTTATTTTCCAATGATGGCACGTTGGCCAATAGAACGAATAGCAGTGGGAGTTTACTCGCTCTTCAACTAATTCTCAGAATCACCCCTTTTCTCAGTCTTTTCGTCATGGGGATTTGGGCCTGTTCCCGGGAAAGCAGTATATCCTTCGTTTCAGGCTCGTCAGACTCGTTTCCAGTTTCGAGGTGAGTAATCGCTGTTTTGATGTCCAGAAGTTATTTTCGGTCATAAGAGGCGGTAGCAGCAACATTATGTATAAAATACATTTCAAAAAAGTTACAAACAACACAAAAATCTAACAAAATAGCACAGTTGGTTAGGAGCACGTAAATCGTCAGACATCCTCTCTGGCGCCATTTTAAATCAGTGCAGTTGAACATGTTATTTTCTTCTTTTAGTGATTCTGTTCAATAAATAACAATCCCTTATTTCTATATGGTTGCTTCTCTACAGTATGTAAGAACATACAGGATATACAGTATGTAAGAAGAATGCTCTTTTAGTGAACAATGTGGTTTGCTTGCTTAGAGTATAGCAAATGCTTATTAATGTTTAATAGATCCATTTCATGTCTCTGGGGTTTAACCATACTCTCAGACGGTGGTGTGTGTGTGTGTGTGTGTGTGTGTGTGTGTGTGTGTGTGTGTGTGTGTGTGTGTGTGTGTGTGTGTGTGTGTGTGTGTGTGTGTGTGTGTGTGTGTGTGTGTGTGTGTGTGTGTGTGTGTGTGTGGGAGAGGAGAGGAGATCCATCACATAGTAGTTACACAGATATGGACATAGCTACTGTAGCTATAGACAGAAACATGTTCTCTCCCTGGCATAGGATTTGCCTTGCTACTCATCTACATCACTCCACATTCTGACCGTTCTGATTGGTCTCAGAAACCAATGGGTTGTGCCAGCCCTAGCCTACATGATAACATTATCAGCTGATACTATGATTGGCTGGATTTGTTAGAGACGTTCCAATCCCTGATGAATTTGTTTTGTACATTACCTTCATTTTGAAGTCACACAAACGATTTCTAGGATGGAAGTTTCAGACAGAATGTATGTAGCAATCGATAGAGCTGTGGAATTAAAATTTATGGTGAGTCGTCAGGAATGGAGAGGATTAGTTTAATTTTACCTCCTGGACCCGCTTAGCTGATAGCCAGGAGGCTGTATGGTCGGTAGTACCAACTATTATCTGAGATTGGGTGACTCATTACCTGTAATGCCCCTGTTCAGGTTTAGCATGGCATTTGTCCTCAGATCTAATCTCAGCTCTATCCTCCACTTTATTTATCCTTTCACCGAATGACATCACAAGTGACTCAATTGAATCTCTTGAAACAGCTAACTGTTAAAGATGCGTCATTGACGAACACAGGAAGATAGGCTTACATTACAGTATGTCCTTGTCTAAAGCATGCTTACCTTATGTTCTTCTTTGACTGGATTCTACTTCTATATACTGAGTACACTGTACACTTAAAAAAAGGTTTCCAGTAAGGTTCTTCCATCCTCTTTGGTTCCAGGTAGAACCTTTTTTTGGTTACACATATAACCTTTTTGGGTTCTATGTAGATCCCTCTGTGGAAAGGGTTCTACGTGGAACCGAAAAGGGTTCTACCTGGAACCAAACAGTTTTTCAAAGGGTTCTTCAATAAGATATTTTTATTTTATTTTATTAGGATAGCTGTTGCAAAAGCAGCAGCCGAAGAGTGTACCAGTTCCTGAATTTAAAAAAAAGTTGTCTAATAGGTTATCCTGTACTTTTACAGTTCACTTTTACAGGTGAGAGACTGCCTGAGAAAACTGAGAAGTCAAAACTTCCCTACCAAGCAAAAAGGCAGTAACTGGCCTATAGCGTGAAACTGTGAAAAATTGCTTTTATTTACCTTGGTTTCACAGTAACTTTATGCAGTTACTGCTAACATGACCCCCATTTTCTGCTAAACACAATACAATAGAGGCAGGATACTTGTCCACATGATTAAGCATGTATTTAATGTAGCAAAAATGACATTAACAAATTTTCGACCTAATGAGTAGTTACTGCCTTTTGCTTGGTAGGGTCAGAATCAGTATTTTGGAATAAAATGATTAGAACTTTGATAATGTATGTATGTATTGTTGAGCATTTTGAAATGAATGTAGGCCTATGATTTTTGGTAGGTTTGTTATGATGAAGAGTTGATCTGTGGAGAGGTGATGCACTGTCCTCGTATAAAGAAAGTCCGTTTTTTAATCAAGGCATATTGGAGCAGTGGCTGAGACAGCGATGTTACCCGACAGGAACTCGGTCATCATCATCAGTGACCTCAGACAAATGCTGTTCATGAACTGTATGTCTCCTACCAATGATCCTTTAACCTCAATGTCATGGCAGGAGATGGTGTAAAGCCCCTAAATGCAGTGGACTAGCACACTCTTATGCAGAGCCAAATTAACAGAGAGGAGTTGGATGTATAAAATGTCAACACTCCTTGTTTCCTTGTGTAGCGGGGGGCAAAGTGCGTTGATGTCGAACCAATGAGTTTGGTTGAGTGCTCCATTTGATTGCAATGCCAGCACGTGATGGAATGTCAATGCCTGCCAGTAAATGGCACCTTCAGTCCACCTTCAAGTGAACTCCGTGTTGGACTAAATGGGTGTACAGGGAGTGGGGAGAGAGAGTGAATGTCTGTTTGTGCATGAAGTGTGTGTGTATGCCTTTTTGTGTGCTCAAGTGTATGCATTGCTCCAGACTAACATTTCCACTTTTTTAGTTGGCGGCACCAGCTCATTATTTGGTCGCACCCTGTGACTATCATCCTATGTCCTCCATCACTTGATCTAAAGCCATGTCTTAAAATGAAGGAAGACATTGTGTAAAGGTCAAAAACACGTATTAATTGTATGTGTGTGTGTGTGGCTAGCGATGTTAGCCCGTTGTCTCGATTGTATGATCATCTGTGAAAGGAAAGGAACATGTTACAGTTCATGGACGCATGCCTGCAATTGGTTTGTGCGTACAAAACCTCTTGTTATGCGGTACCCGGTATAATGCTCATTCTAATCATGAATACGCTGATCAAAACATATTAAAATGTGATCAAGTTAAACAATTCAAATGTGAAGGTTAAGAGAGAGTGAATGTGTGTTTGTGTATGAAGAGTGTGTGTATGCATTCTTGTGTGCTATGTCCCTCTCAAGTGTATGGATGTCTCCAGACTAACGTCACACTTCATTTGGATAGTCTGGATAGTCCATCTGTAGATGCTCTACGGATGGTCATACTACCAACAAACTATCTGTCGATAAACAACTGTTTGCTAAGGTTACGGTTAGGGTTAAAATAAGGGTTAGGGTAGAGGTTATGGCTAGGGTCAAGGTTAAGTTCTGGGTTAGGATAAGGGTTGAGGTTAGGTTTGTGGCTAGGGTTAGTATATATTGTAGTTAGATTAAATGTTACTGACAGTCTGTAGATATTTTATTATTTTTATTTCACCTTTATTTAACCAGGTAGGCTAGTTGAGAACAGGTTCTCATTTGCAACTGCGACCTGGCCAAGATAAAGCAAAGCAGTTCAACACATAGAATAAACAAACATACAATCAATAATACAGTAGAACAATCTATATACAGTATGTGCAAATGAGGTAGGATAAGAGAGGTAGTCTATAGAGCATCTACAGATGGACTATCCAAGTAAAGTGTTAATGATAAATCAACTTATAAAGTAATTCACAGTGGTTTATTAAGAAGTGTAATAGACTACTGGTATTTAATAAATAAGTTATTACTTCAAACATTTCCAAACAGGAATGCATGAATCGAGATATACCGTAGTATTTTGATATGAACCTAATCCAGTAATTGTCATTAATTTTGGGTTGACAACTAGGCTATTATTGTTATATTTTACTGTCAAAATATGGCTCAAGAATTAACCTACTTTAAAAAAGATATATAGATGAATTTGCCTTTATCTTTATGTGCACTAATATTGTATAGGCCTAATTGAATTGGTGCAAATTCACCACCTGAGGAAGTGGGGACCGGTATGTTGTGGTTACTATTGCATCTGAGTCAGTGTGCTCCACTGCACTGGTGACCTGAAAGCAGATTGCAAGTGCACACATTAGCTAAGGCAGTGGGCTGTTCACACTGTGCTGCTCCCATGATTTATGGCTCCTGTTACAGTCAATAACAGCCTCGGCCCAGATGCAAAGCTCACCAATATTACAAGGCTTGGGCTTGCGTTTAGGTTTCTTCATTAGGAAGTGTCAACACCATACATGGACACTGTTTGGCGTCTCTTTGTTTAGGTGCTCTCTCCTATGAGGACTTTCTGGTTGCACTTCATAATGGCTTCACATAATAAAGCATTTTTAAGGGATTAGTAAATTGTTTATTCATCATTACTCCATTCATACGATTTTTAACCTCTACGGGATCAGTGTCCCTAAACCGGGATGATTGTTGCTAATGTGCGCTAATGTGACTAGAATGACGCTGTAAGGAACAGCCAACTTTACAGGACATTGACATGTCTCATATGGGCATAAAGCTTTAAATTATTGTTAATCTAACTGAACTGTCCAATTTACAGTAGCTATTACAGTGAAAAAAATACCATGAAATTGTTTGAGGAGAGTGCACAACAACGATTTTATCACGGCAACTGGTTTGATACATTCACCTCTGAAGGTAAATAATGTACTTACATTCAGTAATCTTGCTCTGATTTGTCACCTTGAGGGTCCCAGAGATAAAAGGTACAGTAGCATCTTTTTGTTTGATAAAATACATTTTTATATTCAAATGTAGGAACTGGGTTCTACAGTTTGAACCCCTTTGCACACACACTGCTGCCATCTGGTGGCCAAAATCTAAATTGTGCCTAAACTCAAATCTGATTATATGGCCTTTCTCTTGCATTTCAAAGATGATGGAACAAAAAAAAAATAGAAAACACATATTTTTTAGTTTGTATTATCTTAAACCAGATCTAATGTATTATATTCTCCTACATCCTACTCCTAACAAGTACATTGAGGATTTGTAATATGCTGAAGAGTGGCTAAAGTAAGTTAATGTTTTTCAGGCAATGTGACTTTGTTTATTTGTGTCTTATAGTGATGAGCATTCTGGGATTAGGGAGTTTTTGTCAAGGGAAACATAAACAAACATGGCTGCCATCATATAGAATTTAGCTGCTGTTAGCTTAGCTGACACACATTTATTTTCTAAAAAACATTATATTTGTCTCTTGTGTTCACCAGAGATTTGGTACATTGTACACTAGTCTATCTGTTTGGTCGCTAACTTATTTAATGTTTTTTTGTCAGTGCAACCTGTTATTTAGACAGGTTTATGGAATGAGTTTGGAATGAGTTTGGCTGTACATGTGTTCTGTGTGATGCTTGGACGATAAAGTTTGCATTTATCTTTACAATAAAAGGTACAATTGAGGAATAAAGTTTAAGAACTTTATTTTCCATCAGTACAAAAAAATATTTAGATGCTGTTCAGACAACAATGCTGTTTACATGTGTTTGTTGCATCATACGTTCTCCTGCTACTGTTCCAATCACTTGAGATTGTACGCTGCAGGGACCACTCAACAATGATCACAAATATGTGATTGTACGCGTCAAAGTGTTAACCTCTCCGGGATCGGGGTCCCCCCATGGGATGGTTGAGCTAACGTAGGCTAATGTGATTAGCATGAGGTTGTATGTAACAAACAAAAAAAATCACAGGACATAGACATATCTGATATGGGCTGAAAGATTACATTATTGTTAACCTAACTGCATTGTCCAATTTACAGTAGCTATAACAGTGAAGGAATACCATGTTATTGTTTGAGGAGAGTGAACAATTATGAACTTGAACATTTATTAATAAACCAATTAGGCACATTTGGGCAGTCTTGATACAACATTTTGAACAGATATACACTGGTTCATTTGATCAGTCTAAAACTGTGCACATACACTGCTGCCATCAGGTGGCAAAAATATAAATTGTGCCTGGGCTGGAATAATACATTATGGCCTTTCTCTTGATTTTCAAAGATGATGGTAGAAAAAAAATACAAACACGTTTTACCAGATCTAATGTGTTATATTCTCCTACATTAATTTCACATTTACACAAACTTCAAGGTGGTTCCTTTCAAATAGGTATCAAGAATATGCATATCCTTGCTTCAGGTATTGAGCTACAGGCAGTTATATTTGGGTATGTAATTTTAGGCAAAACATTTTTTTTAAAAAGGGTACAATCCTTAACAGGTTTTATTTTAGGTCCTTATAAACAATTTACTAATCATTAGTTATTACGTTTTTTTTGCGTGGGCTTTCATACTTTATAAATGTTTTGAGTGATTTATTTAAAAAAGTTGGACAAGCCATTGGTAGACATTCCAGCACTACCTGATGATCCTTAAAAATAGCAGATATTTTAATTTAAAATTCATATTGAGTCAGAATTTTGACTGCACTGGGCCTTTAAATGCTTTTGAAGTTGTTAATAAATGTGTGAATAACTAGGTTAGTAACATTTACACATGTGGGAATAATGATTAGTAAATCGAGAGCTTGGGACTACAAGGTTCTATTTGCATTTTTGTCAAAATGTAGTTATTGACATACTGCAGCCTTGTTCTGATCAATTTTCTGTTGTTCTGTTCAATTCTGTTCAACTGTATAGTACCCCAATTCATGTCGCTAAGTTAAAAATAATACAATATTTTTTTTAAATGCTGACACCATTCAAACGAATGAGGGTTCAGAACTTTAAAGCCAATTATTTCAGAATCATATAGAACCTTATAGTCCCAAGTTCTCAAAATGATGAATAAACGATTTACTCAGCCATTATAAATGCTTTCATTTCTTGCAAACAGATACAGTGTGTCAGGTAAGGGCTCTGTGGCTGCAGTGAAATCATGCTCGGTAAGGACTTTGCCATCCTTTAATTGAAACTAGTGTTTAATAAGACCTCCCTGCAGCACAGAAACATTCGAATGCTCCGCATCGCTACACTGACATTTGTTTGCCAATAAACTAAGTTGTTACTTTATTTCAGGACATAAAACAGCAAATTTGAGAACAATATATGCCATGTTTTCATATAAAATAATGGTCAATTAGTTTAAAACATTGACCTAGTGCCCAATCAGAGAGAGGCCGTGTCTTTATACCCATACTTAATATTAGACATTTTGGGAATGCAAAAATAGAACATTTTATAGTGTGTTACATTTAAAACTGAGTATGCTTTGAATGCTATCTCTCTGTCCATTCTTAACCTGTAATTTCAGTAATTTTGTGGTATTATAAAAAGATTTAGCTAATATGTATAGGGAGTTTTTTTTTCAAGCGTTCAGGGAGGGAATACACTGCCGTTCAAAAGTTTGGGGTCACTTAGAAATGTCCTTGTTTTTGAAAGAAAAGCGCATTTCTTGTCCATTAAAATTACATCAAATTGATCAGAAATACACGGCAGACATTGCTAATGTTATAATGTAATGTGACTATTGTAGCTGGAAATGACAGATTTTTTATGCAATATGCGTAGAGAAGTACATTATCGGCAACCATCAGTCCTGTGTTCCAATGGCACATTGTGTTAGCTAATCCAAGCTTATCCTTTTAAAAGGCTAATTGATCATTAGAAAACAATTTTGAAATTATGTTAGCACAGCTGAAAACTGTAGTCCTGATTAAAGAAGCAATCAAACTGGCCTTTTTTAGACTAGTTGAGTATCTGGAGCATCAGCATTTGTGGGTTTGATTACAGACTCAAAATGGCCAGAAGCAAAGGACTTTCTTCTGAAACCCATCAGTCTATTCTTGTTCTGAGAAATTAAGGCTATTCCACGGAAGAAATTGCCAAGAAACTGAAGATCTCGTACAGCGCTGTGTACTACTCCCTTCACGGAACAGAGCACACTGTCTCTAACCAGAATAGAAAGAGGAGTAGGAGGCCCCGGTGCACAATTGAGCAAGAGGACACGTACATAAGAGTGTCTAGTTTGAGAAACAGACACCTCCCAAGTCCTCAACTGGCAGCTTCATTCAATAGTACCCGCAATTTAATTTCAGAGGTTTTCTCCATGTTCCCTAAATGAAATAAGTCAGTGTTAGATTAATTGTAGTGTAGTTTTGAATACAGTTTTTGTCATCACTGAAGTATGAAAAGGAAGCTTTTAAAAAATTGTCACTTGAAGCATTTATTTTTTATCTTGTAGCTTCTTACTTGAGGTGATATCACCATCACTAATGATTGTCTAAAGCCAAATGTATATATGGAGCCATGCAAATTTGAAGAGCCAATGTACATTATCTTTACTATTAAAACTTCTCTAGGGTAGGGGGCAGCATTTGGAATTTTGGATCAAAAGCGTGTCCAAATGAAACTGCCTTCTACTCAGGCCCAGAAGATAGGATATGCATATAATTAGTAGATTTGGATAAAAAACACTCTAAAGTTTCTAAAACTGTTAAAACAATGTCTGTGAGTATAACAGTACTGATTTGGCAGGCGAAAATCTGAGCAAAATCCATTCATCAAGTAGGATTTATTTTATTTTATTTTTTTCTATTCAATGCCATTACAGTATCCATTGACTTAGGACTCAAACTGCAATTCCTATGCCTTCAACTAGATGTCGTCAGTCTTTAAAACTTGTTTCAGGCTTGTATTCTGAAAAATCAGGGAGTAAGAGCAGTCGGAATGGGTGGACCCTGCCGTGTCACAGAGCTTGTTCATGCGCATGCCCGAGAGAGTGCCTTTATTTTTTACCTTTTATATTGACGACGTTATTGTCCGGTAGAAATATTATCGATTATTTAGGCTAAAAACCTGAGGATTGAATATAAACGTCGTTTGACATGTTTCTATGAACTTTACGGATACTATTTAGATTTTTTTGTCTGCCTGGTGTGACTGCGTTTGAGCCTGTGTATTACTGAAGAAAATGTGCAAACAAAACTGAGGTTTCGGCTATAAAGCGAGACTTTATCGAACAAAAGGAATATTTCATGAATAAATGAATGTCTTCTGAGTGCAACCATATGAAGATCATCAAAGGTAAGTGATTCATTTTATCTCTATTTCTGACTTGTGTAACTCTTCTACTTGGCTGGTTACTGTTTGTAATGATTTGTCTGCTGGGCTATATTCTCAAATAATTGTAAGGTATGCTTTCGCCGTAAAGCATTTTTTCAATCTGACACCGTGGTTGGATTCACAAGAAGTTTATCTTTAAACCTATGTAAAATTGTTGTATCTTTTCTGAACCAGGTAGGCAAGTTGAGAACAAGTTTTCATTTACAATTGCGACCTGGCCAAGATTAAGCAAAGCTGTTCGACACGTACAACAACACAGAGTTACACATGGAGTAAAACAAACATACAGTCAATAATACAGAAGAAAAATGAGTCTATATACAATGTGAGCAAATGAGGTGAGGTAAGGGAGGTAAAGGCAAAAAAAAAGGCCATGGTGGCAAAGTTAATACAATATAGTAAGTAAAAAATAAACACTGGAATGGTAGATTTGCAGTGGAAGAATGTGCAAAGTAGAGATAGAAATAATGGGGGTGCAAAGGAGCAAAATAAATAAATACAGTAGGGGGAGAGGTAGTTGTTTGGGCTAAATTATAGATGGGCTATGTACAGGTGCAGTAATCTGTGAGCTGCATAATAATATAATGAGTATAATGAGTATTTCTGTATTTGAATATGGCGCTCTGCAATTTCACTGGATGTTGGCCAGGCTAGCATCCCACATACCCTAGAGAGGTTAAAAGTGAAGTGATGTAAAGAAAATGTTGAACATAAAATCTCTAAAGACTTGTAGTCATAATACTGAGAAATGTAGATTACCTAGGCTATGCCAGTACATGCTGATGACAAAATTGAGGATTAAACTCCAAATAAATTGAAGTGCTTTTGTAATGGGAATATTAATGTTTGTGCTTTTCTTATAACTCATGTCTGTGTTCTATTCATGTGCTGTTCTATAAACCAATTTCCTTATTCATGCAAGTGGCTGACTGACTGTACAAATCACCTATCAGTAGCTGCAATTTGGCAGTATGCCCAGATTGAGTTTTGAGAACAAACAACCTTGTTTTGAGAACAAACTGAAGATATCTCAGTTTTAATGTCTCGGTCAGTCACATGAATGAAACAAAACGGTAATGATTAATGAATTATGCTAAATCGTGCAATTATAACTTGTCTGTGTATTGCCGTATATAAGACAACTGCTGGGTCTCCCCAGGGAGAGCTCCTGATTGACATGTGTACTATAGGGCATTGAGTTGGTTGGAACCTCTCCAGCAAGCTAACAATAAACAATGATTCATTTAAGATTGACTTTGAGTGTCTATTCATATTTGGAGACAGGTTGTTTAAGCGCTTTAAGGCTGGAGTCAGTGAAAACACTCCATCTGACGTTATAGAGCCAGTCAGTTTGTAGTCCTTAACAACGGAAATGAGTTACAACTGGCTCATTCGGCCATTACTGTGGGGAATATGAATGTGAAAGAATAGGGTTAGAGGTTAGCACAGGCTTAGGGTATCTTATTTGTTTTGTTCTATGAGATAATATCAGTCAGTTAGCATGACCGTTATGGTTTATGAAGCCTTGCCTTATGTGCTTATGTGCTTTTTTTCATTATATAAATGCTTCAAAAAGTATAAAAAATAAAGTGACGTTGGCTGATGAAGATTATCTCATAGAACAAATCATATAAGATATCCTAAGCCTGTGTTTATCACAGACCTTATCCAAAACCCCCATAAAAATCCATTAAAAAAAAGATGCCATTACCAATGCCGTCTATTGCCTTGAACTTTAGACTGCTTCATTAGCAGTGAGAGTTCAGTCTGACACTAGGGAAAATAGAGTGAGTGGAATGACTTATCTGTGATCTCGTCAGCCCCTTGCCAAGTGTGATCACCTAATCACTCTGACTTGAATGGGCTGTAATTAAAGAGTTTCATTCCAAAACGCGAGACATCCATTTTCAGAAATGTTGGTAAATTAGTTTCTATTGTTGAAAGAAATTATGAAATAGATTGGTGTACTTTTTCATGATATAATCAAGGCATGGGGTTGTTCAATGATATACTTGTATTTGTTTAAAATCTATCACTTGATGGTTTCATTTTAGAGAGACAAATAATCATGTTTTTTTGCTAAATACTCTGTGAGAAAAATGTAGTACTGCTAGGTTTTGCACAGTGAAATGTAATAAATAACTACATTTTTAATAAAGAAATGCACAAATGATATATTTGTGACATCAATATTTAATTACAAAGAAAATCTAAACAGTAATAATGAGATCTGTATGTAAAACATTTACATTTGACATTTTAGTCATTTATCAGATGCTCTTCTCCAGAGCTACTTAGAGTCAATGCATAAGATAGCTAGGTTAGACAACCACATACACTACATGACCAAAAGTCATTAATATGGAGTTGGTCCCCCCTTTGCCGCTAAAACAGCCTCCACTCTTCTGGGAAGGCTTTCCACTAGATGTTGGAACATTTCTGCGGGGACTTGCTTCAATTCAGCCACGAGCATTAGTGAGGTCGGGGACTGATGTTGGACGATTAGGCCTGGCTCGCAGTCGGCATTCCAATTCATCCCAAATGTGGAACCAAGGGGCCTAGTCCAAACCATGAAAATCAGCCCCAGACCATTATTCCTCATCCACCAAACTTTACAGTTGGCACTATGCATTGGGGCAGGTAGTGTTCTCCACTCTGCCAAACCCAGATTCATCCGTTGGACTGCCAGATAGTGAAGCGTGATTCATCACTCCAAAAAACGTGTTTTCACTGCTCTGGAGTTCAATAGCAGCTAGCTTTACACCACTCCAGCCGACGCTTGGCTTTGCACATGGTGATCTTAGGCTTTTGTGCGGCTACTCAGCCATGTTAATCCATTTCATGAAGCTCCCGACGAACAGTTCTTGTGCTGACATTGCTTCCAGAGTGTTGCAACCAAGGACAGATGATTTGTAAGTGCTACGTGCTTCACCACCCTTTCTGTGAGCTTTTGTGGCCTAAACACTTCGTGGTTGAGCTATTGTTTCTACTAGACATTTCCACTTCACAATAACACCACTTACAGTTGACTGCCACGTTGAAAGTCACTGAGCTCTTCAATAAGGCCATTCTACTGTCAATGTTTGTCTATGGAGATTGCATGGCTGTGCACTCGATTTTATACACCTGTCAGCAACAGGTGTGGCTGAAAAAGCCAAATCCACTAATTTGAAGGGGTGTCCATATACTTTCGTATATATATTGTACCACAGTCTAATATACAGGATACAAGCATTAATTTCCAGCTAAACAATGGATGTATAGTGATTTGCAAAAAAAAACACATTTTCATACACATCTAAAATCTATTAATTAAAATGTTGAGAACAGTAATATTTTACACATGATTTTACCACTAAGCAATCACTTCTGATGAATAAACACAAACGTGAAAACTCTTCAATTGTTGCTGCCCACTTGTGCTCATCATGTTGATATTATCGATATTGGGGGACCTGCCTGTGACCACAAAATCATGGTCATTAATATGGAGTTGGTCTCCCCTTAATTCTTCAGCTTGACTCTCTCGTGGTCCTCTAAAAACAGAGCTTACAGTTAAGGTTTGCATCTCATTTTGACTAGAAGAAGATTTGTGGACGAAAAACATGTCATATTGATTTGATTTTACAGCAAAGGTTGCACTATGCTTCTCTACTTTTAGTAATTGTCTGCTCCACCTACCCTGGCAAAGTGTCTAGGTCTCTGTGATGAATTAGTTAGTTGTGTTGATTCACCCACCACATTACATATAGAACCGACAGATGTTACCAACCATCAGTGTGCTTTTTCATGTCATCTGAGGTCACTTTGAGCAAGGCATGTTAAACCAAGGGGCCTGTGGATTATGAAGAATATGCTTACTCCTTGTGAAAAATATGAAATCATTACAGATGCCCTTAAGTGTTGGCTGCACTTAACATAGTTTGCTGTAAAGGATATACTCTGCTTCCACACCCTGAAACAGACATAATGCTGGTGCTTTTGTTGAGAGGAGCATTTTCTCCAGTTTAGTTGTTGGGCTGTATGTTTTTTTTCTAGAATTACACCCATAACAGGATGACAGATTCCATTTCAACACGGAAGCTGATATCTGTGCAGCCTCTTCATCAAGGCTTCAGTTGGTCATGGTCATGTAAGCCTACATGTTACGGCGCTACATAAAACTACATCAGTTGTACAACTTCTGGCGGGCTTATCCCTAATCCTGTCGTATTGCTGTAGTGCCTTCTTCAGTGTTGACAGCAGACAAGTGTTTGAAGCATGTGGTGCCTTAACCCCACAACTATTTCCCCACAAGCACTAGACTGAAGACACCCCTTGCCTGTGCTGGTGAGAGATGCCTGAGATGGAGAGGCATCAGTGATGTAAATGACATGCAGCACTGTCAAGACAGGGGCAGGAAGGAAGCAATTTGACAACTTAGATACTTATGCCACTTTTACCTGGATAATCTCTATTATTTTGTTAATGACTTTATTATGTTGTTAATGACTGCAATGTGATTATGACATGGCATACGTCAGGCTCATCACTAGGTTCAATCAGTCAAGACCGTGATCATTGCATGTGTGAATCCCTGAGGACATTTGGGTCAACAGTTGCCCATGCTCTCTAAACCTCTCCATCTTTGAGGCCTTCCAGCCTGCATCGTGCCGTAACTCCAGCATCTTTTTTCAAGCTCTGTCTGAGTATGGGGCTACGATAGAGAGGGGCCATATAGGGACCCATTATAAGTCACCCCATGGAGCCTTCATAGTGACAATACTGAACTGATTACACATGGCAAGGATTGATATCTACTCACACTCCTCCAAAAACAACTCAGTTTACCCTTTTAATCTGGGACCCTTGGGTAAAATACCACATTTGGAAACTCAAGGAAGGCAATTAGATTGTTAATTTCTTCTGATAACTGGTTCGTCTTCATTTGTCGAGAAATGAGTTGGGTAGGGGCTGCTGACTGAACGTCTGGGACATCAGAACATACATTTTTTCCATTGCAGCATTTTTGCTTAAGTTTTCTTTTCAACGGTACGTAATAAACCATTTATAAGGCTTACAGAAAGATTACACACCATTTAGGGTTAAGGGTTAGGGTTAGGTTAGGTCATTTATGTTAGGCTAGGTAAGGGTTAGTGTTAAATGACACTCACTTTAAATTAGGGACTGAAAAAATACTTTACTTATGATTAGTAAATGCCGCTCTTAGCCTATGCCGCTCTGTCATTGCTCATCCATATATTTATATTTATATATTCTTATTCCATTCCTTTACTTAGATTTGTGTGAATTAGGTATCTGTGGTGGAATTGATAGATATTACTTGTTAGATATTGCTGCACTGTCAGAACTAGAAGCACAAGCATTTTGCTACATCTGCTAACCATGTGTATGTGACCAATACAATTTCATTTGATTTGAATTGAATTAAATGTTTTATAAATGTGGGAGTAATTAATGATTAATACATTGTTTACTATGGACCATTAAAGTAGTGTTAGTAAATGTTTTTCTTCCTTCGATGAATTTGTAACAGAAATTCAGACAACATGTTAGTTTCCTGAAACTTCACATTAGACTCTAGCAAGTGGTAAGAGGGAGTAATAGCTACCATGTTTGACCGTTTGATAGAAATGTCACCTGTTTTTGGGCTTTGGAGAGATTTAGCTCCTGACATAGTAATATACATGGAAAGATATCTACAACCAGGATTAACGTTTAACATGTTAGCCTGTCAAGTTGCAATGTGTACAGTATCAAATATTTAAGGGAGTCAATAGCTGGTTGGTGACACGATCCCACTTGCAATTATTGTCAGTTCCACTCTGTGTGGATCACAGTCGCACAGAATCAGTTCCACTCTGTGTTGGCGTCTGGACTGTGTCCACAAATGGAGATGGAGAGGCCTGCAAATTGTTTTCATAGATTGGTACATTAGTAGTTCAATGTTTAGGAAATGTTCAACAAACTGTTACAGACCACAACCAAAAGGGAGGAGGATGGGGTTCATGTACCATAGCTTACTTAAGCAATAAGACCTGAGGGGGTGTGGTATATGGCCAATATACCATGGCTAAGGGTTGTTCTTTAGCACGACGCAACACGGAGTGCCTGGACACAGCCCTTAGCCGTGGTATGTTGGCCATATATCACAATCCCCTGAGGTGCCAACGTAATTAGAGCAGAAGAAATAAGTGTTTTGTCATACTCATGTTATACCACGGCTGTCAGCCAATCAGCATTCAGGGCTCGAACCACCCAGTTTATAATATATGTTGACCGTTTCAACCTGCTTCTGCCATTTGTGATTTTTGCAGTGGAAATCTGAGGTGTATTTGTTTGTTGTGGGTCCAGCTTTCATTTCTGTAATATTTTACTAGTACAATTAATAACATTGAAATGAGAAATAGATTCATAATATCACTAAATGCAAGCTTGTTTCATTTATACAAATGCATCTCAGCAGCAATTTGTAGAAAACAATCAGTTTAAATTAGTCGTATCGAAGTAAACCGTTTGTTTTGATTTCACCTCTAAAAACCTGATAATGATTACAAATGATTAATGCTAGTAATTTGCCTGTGGCATGAACAACCTGCCTCACTGTGTGACAAAAATAGCTCTAAATTGTACATTTCCAACAAGTGGAATAGTCGGCGGGCCAAGTGCTCAAAGCAATTAACAGATCCTGCAGACATGGCTTTTTGAGCTGATAAAAATGTTACATTCCGAAATCTCTCAGGGAAGCTATAGCCGGCTATATGCTATAGAAATCCATTAACCATACAGAGGCACTTTTTGAAGAAGCTCTTAAGGTCTTCAGAGTGGATCAAGGGCAGCTTTCTATGCAGACACATGGTATGTAGTGATGCGTTTTTTAAATTTACTGACATGCTCTTTCTGTCTTGGGCCGACTGTATTTGAAACTGATAGATTTCTGTTTAGCAGATCCATGGTTTGGTTGGGGGAAGCCAAGAGAGTAGAAAAACGTCTGTGCCTGAAACAATCACAGTTGTTTGAGGATCTTTGGGGGATTTCACCTGAATGCATACAGGCTAATGTGGATCATCTGGTGGAGGTTTTATGACACAACAAATGCAGTAAGTTGACAGGTTTAAATAACCATGTCACGCCTTGGTCTTTAGTATTTTGTGTTTTCTTTAATTATTTGTTCAGGCCAGGGTGTGACATGGGGTTTTTGTATTGTCGTATTGGGGTTCTTGTAGGCATTGGGCATTGTGGCTGAGTAGGGGTGTTTAGAATAGGCTTGGCTGCCTGAGGCGGTTCTCAATCAGAGTCAGGTGATTCTCGTTGTCTCTGATTGGGAACCATATTTAGGTAGCCTGGGTTTCACTGTGTGTTTGTGGGTGATTGTTCCTGTCTCTGTGTAGTGTTCACCAGATAGGCTGTAATTAGGTTTTCACGTTCCGTTTGTCGTTTTGTATTTATTTAGTTATTTCATGTATCGCTATTTTTTTCATTAAAGAACATGAGTAACCACCACGCTGCATTTTGGTCCTCTCCTTCGACAGACGAACGCCGGTACAAACCAGGAATTTCACTGGACAGGAAGATACAGTTAGATGTCTACCTCTGAATATTTCTCCCCAGAGGAATGTTATGGCAAGATACAGAAAATCGCATTTATGTTTTAACAGGGTTTTCGCTGCTCTTAACCAAATATATGAGTTAGGTTAGAGAAAATATATAATCATTTTGTATGTTAATATGAGCAACCATTTATGAAATGTAAAGATGGAGAAATAAGCTTGGGACTTTCATTTGTTCAATGTCAAGAAAGTTACGCATAAGCACTGAGCTACACCTTAGCCATTTTGGAGACTACATTTTGTTTAATTTAATGCGAGCAAGAGCTTGTCTTGACTAATGTTGTGTCATGATGTTGGCCTGGGGGGGAAGGTTTATGACAGTCATAAATACCTCTTCCCCCCTTTTTCCTCTCTCTGCCCTACTGATGTTACATTTGGAAAACCCTTGGTTAACATAGAGATTCTGGGAACATCAGAAGGTGGGGGGGAAATTAACTATATTGTGGTAATCCGACCAACTGAACATATGCGGTGGTACTTAATGAATATGATGTCAGTTCGGTTGTCATCTGAGACATTCTCATCAATGATAAGATGACATAAACTCTACAGTGGAAAGTCTACACATCAGAGTTATCGGATTCACACGGAATTGTTGTTCAATTTAATGTTTGAATATGAAATTATTTGTGATGGGATGATATGTGATTTTAGGGCCCTGCCCAATCAGTGGCCCACCCCTGTGAAGGGACATGGACTATAAAACTTTTTAAACATGCCCTCCGCTCCCTTCCTATATAAGCCCTTGACGACAATATAAACTCCTGTTCCGAGGACATGAGGACAACGGTCCGATGTCAGAATGGTTCAGATAATAACTACAGAACGAAGCCAACATCAGCGTGAGCTTTGGTTGCGGATGGTATGAACTTTGAACTCTTATTCACTACAGAAGTGATACCTCCTAGCCGAAGAGTTAGCAACAGCCACTGCAAACAAGGGTTAGGAAGGAACAGACAGAGTATCCCGTCTACCACACAACGACGTTACTACAACGTATTCAATCTACCAGCAGAGACATTCTTCAAAGGACAAAGGACTCGGTTGGGCAACACGGCCTTCAATCTACCACCAACCTACTGAAGCGCAGCTCAGAGTAAATATTTATTGCATTTTCCTTTTCCAAATGGGCGGTAATTTAGAATGTATAAGATACTGTTCCTTAGTCTTCCCGCTCTTTCACTCAAACCCAGCCCCTTTTCTTTTGTGTAACAAGCTGTCATATCTGTTCCACCCGCTAGGGACGTTTTCCTTTATGACGTAATTTGTAATCAATTTATGATTTAATTATGTGTATGTGTAATTCTGTGTGATTAGTTAGGTATTTAGTAAATAAATAATTAAACCCAATTTTGTATTGTTGATTCAACTTGTTAGCCAGGGTTCGTGCAGATAACTAAGAATTTACAACTTTCAGATGAGACTGAATTAAGATGACGATTAATATTGACTGCTATTGATGTAAAATATTACTAGGTCTTTAAGAGTTTATTCGGAAGATAACAGCTCTATAAATATGTGTTTGTGGTGCCTGACTCTCTAGTTAATTACATTGACATGATTAGCTCAATCAGGTAAGATTAATTACGGAGAACTTATTTTATAGAATAGCATGTCATATCACTTAATCCGGCATAGCCAAAGACACGACAGTTGTCTATGACAACCTTATACGGTTCTCTTGCCCACTTACTGACAGTGTTGGGAAGCTACTCTGAAAAATATAGTTTACCAAGCTACCAATTACTTCACACTGGAAGAATTTAAGATACACTGAAGCTACCGTTAAGAAAAATATTTTGTAACACTTTGTAATAAATTATCATATCTAAATCTGAAATGTCATAGATTAGAAATTTCAAGAACAGATCACTTTGGGGTCAGATGTTTCAATTGAGAATTATGCAGTTCTGATGCTGAAAAATTAAGAAAAGTCTTACCTACTTTACCCACATTTTAGTTCCAGTAGTTAGCCACACCGCTACATGGTAAAAAAAAGTAATTCACTACTGGAAACACTACCAAGATTTTCATTTAAACTACCACCAAGCTATTGAAAATGTAATTACATTACTAGTTTAACTAAATTAAGTTATCTACTCCCCAACACTACTAACTGGCAAGCTACAGTTGAAATGTAATTATGTAGACTGCTGTTTAGTATTATGTATTTATTGTTAGCCCTCTAATTGGCTGGGCTCCCTGCCTGTGCCATTAAACCCCTAAAACTCATCCAGAACGCCGCAGCCCGTCTGGTGTTCAACCTTCCCAAGTTCTCTCACGTCACCCCGCTCCTCCGCTCTCTCCACTGGCTTCCAGTTGAAGCTCGCATCCGCTACAAGACCATGGTGCTTGCCTACGGAGCTGTGAGGGGAACGGCACCTCAGTACCTCCAGGCTCTGATCAGGCCCTACACCCAAACAAGGGCACTGCGTTCATCCACCTCTGGCCTGCTCGCCTCCCTACCACTGAGGAAGTACAGTTCCTGCGCAGCCCAGTCAAAACTGTTCGCTGCTCTGGCCCCCCAATGGTGGAACAAACTCCCTCACGACGCCAGGACAGCGGAGTCAATCACCACCTTCCGGAGACACCTGAAACCCCACCTCTTTCAGGAATACCTAGGATAGGATAAAGTAATCCTTCTCACCCCCCCCTTAAAATATTTAGATGCACTATTGTAAAGTGGCTGTTCCACTGGATGTCTTAAGGTGAACGCACCAATTTGTAAGTCGCTCTGGATAAGAGCGTCTGCTAAATGACTTAAATGTAATGTAATGTAAATGTAATTGGAATGCCTACACAACGTTTAAAAACACTGTTGAATATCCATGCCAAAACAAACAATATTTCCTGTTTTCTATTGAATAAGGTTAACCTTGGTCAGATTATATGGTATCATCAGGAACACTGATATGCACATCTGGAAATCCAAAGGCAAACCCTAGGCATGTGCAGCTGACAGTGGGCTATTTACTCAGTATTTACATAAAGATACAGATTAACATACATTGGAAACAGAGAATTGAGCTCTTTGTTTGTCATATTGTTCCCTCTGTATCAAGGCACAAGGCGAAACCCAGATGCATATCAGGAGGCAGATGGTTGGAGTCTTACAATGTTTATTAATCCAAAGGGGTAGGTAAGAGAATGGTTGTGGACAGGCAAAAAGGTCTAAACCAGATCAGAGTCCAGGAGGTACAGAGTAGCAGGCAGGCAGAATGGTCAGGCAGGCAGGTACAGAGTCCAGAAACTGGCAAGGGTCAAAACCGGGAGAACTGGAAAAAGGAGAATAACAAAAGGAGTACAAGAAAAACACGCTGGTTGACTTGACTAAACATACAAGACGAACTGGTACAGAGAGACAGGAAACACAGGGATAAATACACTGGGGAAAATAAGCCACACCTGGAGGGGGTGGATACAATCACAGGAACATGTGAAACAGATCAGGGCGTGACACTCTGAAAACTCTCCATTGTTTATCTTTGCAGCACATATCCATTGTGAGTTGTTGTGGCGTAGTCGAGGTTGATGAGCCGGTTGAGTTGTTCCCAGTCTGAAGGTGAAGTTTTACAAGGACGCTGTTGTAGGAAGTAGCTCAGCTCCCTCTCCCAGTGGGGATCACTCTGCCATGTTGCAGATGAGAGGATGATTCATGATTGACTGGCACAGAAGGAAAAGCCATATTAATCAAGTGCCAGGAGAAGAATCGTGCCATAATGCAAATGGGGTGTTAATTGAGTGTTGGATGGCTTTGAATAATGAGAGAGGCTTTTCAGACATCAATGCACATCACAACAATGGGGACAACAAATGTGTGAACAGTATACTGTACAATGTAGTATAATTCCCATAACACACAACAGCTTTTATATCACATTTGATGAACATGTGCCTCTAGACAGCTGGCTGTGATGGAAATGTGATGGCACTCTGAACTGTCATAGGGAAATCGTGGGGGAAAGTTGTTGGTAGCCTATTTATTTATAAATGGTGTATTTTTTAAAAACGTTTTCATTTTGAGGAATTCCAGTAGCTCATGTATATTTGTGATGCTTTGCTTAATGGTTTGTTTAATGGTTTGTTTAAACTGTATTGTTGGTTAGGGGCTCGTAAGTAAGCATTTCACTGTATTCGGCGCATGTGACTAATAAAATTTGATTTGATTAGATTTTCCCTCTATATTCCAGAATCGAGAAGCCTTTTGGAATGTCATGTTTCAATCTGCCATCTGAGTTCAGGGGTCTGTTTATTAAACCACTTCAGCTTCTGCTCTGAAATCCATAGGCTTAAAGTGCAATTCCACCACTTTCAACCTCATTGTCATTATATCCAGCACAATGTCAGTGTGTACGTATGTAAAATCTGCACATTTCTACACTTTCAAAAAAAATGAAGCTAAAGTTCTACCCAATGGCATAATCAGAAACTCGTTTGGGAATCATTTACTTACTTAAAAAACTTTTAATCCAACCCTGTGATATCACAAATCACGTTTCCAGTCACAGTTTTGAAGCGAGTAAAGTTATATCGTATTAAAAACATCACGACTGCTGTGATGGAAAAAGGTCGTTTCGGGACAATTTTATAAATGCTGACCAATAATTTGTCCTTTCGACATGGTGGGATCTTTTTGTGTCAGTAAAATGTATTATGTGAGAAATGTTGGCGGAAATGCCTAAATGCATAAATATTGATATAATAACCATAATGCCAAGGTAAACATGATATGGTGTGTGGTCCTCCCACTATGACTTGGGAAACTATGCAGATGAAATAAGCTATGAGGAACTTCACAGGTTGGTGAAAGTGCACGGTGATCTTGAAGCTCCTTTCCAATAGATGTTGAGGGTCTTAATCTAGCAACATAATGATCGATGCTTGACTGCCATTTCACAATAAATACATTCTTGCTCTTATCCATAATAATCTCATAATGTAGACTAGCCTACCTGCACTGTATCTGAGAGCTGTTGGCTAGAGAAGCATATGCCAAGACCAGAGTAGGAAAATTTTCTATTTAACAAACGTTTTTATGAAAATGTGATGGAAACACATTGAACTTTGGATTTTTATTTAGATTTTTATTTGGTTCATGAAAACGTAAGCAAACAAGTACATTTTGTGTGCACTATGTCATCACACATTGACTTTTATACTGATTTCCTATCCGCAAGAAGTCCGTTTGGTGGAAAATACATTTATTTCTTTATGCACATTTTAGAATATTTGTATGAAAATCTGTCACCAATTGGATGAAAACCTACCTAGCTATTCAGAAGCACGTTTTAGGACCTTATCTTTTTAACCACAGACCATGGAAATGCTCTGTTTTCACACATGTTGGCACTGGTTTGGTGCTGGAAATAATAAATATGAGGATGAAAGTGGTGGAATTGCCCTTTAAAGCACAGCAGATGCTGCTTAGTTATATGTCAAGGAACATCTGGCATATACTTATCCATGTCCCTCATAGGAGACTCATTGAGTCATTAAGTTTGTACCATTAGAAAATGTACCAAAAAATATCAAGCACAGTAATGCTAGCCCCGAGTTTATCTTAATTACATATCATCATCTTGCTAAATGAGCTTTGCTTTTGCATCCTGAGGGGAAACAGATCGACAAACAAAACATCTACCTTACTTCTGGCAGTCAAACACATTAATCAGAGATTCCTCTGGCTTAAGAAGGGCCTGATCGGGAAAGACAGCCTTAAGGGGCAAGAGATGCATGTCATCCAACCCTAAATTCAAGTTTCAAGTTTCAGGTTTTAAAGTTACATGCACAAGTACAGTGAAATGCTGAAACTTTTATTGTAAATAAGAATAGAATATGTTTCTAAACACTTCAACATTAATGTGGATGTTCCCATGATTATGGATATCCTGAAAGAATCGTGAATAATGATGAGTGAGAAAGTTACAGATGCACAAATATCACCCCCTCCCAAAAATGCTAACCTCCCCTGTTATTGTAATGGTGAGAGGTTAGCGTGTATGATACTGTATTTTTGTGTCTATAAGTTTCTCACTCATCATTGTTCACGGTTCATTCAGGATTATCCCTAATCACAAACTAGATGTAGTCATTGTGTGCTATACATATGGGACCAAATACTTTTTACTACTTTAATACACATATACGCTGAGTATACAAACTATTAGGAACACCATTTCCATGACATAGACTGACCAGGTGAATCCAGGTGTAAGCTATGATCCCTTATTGATGTCACTTGTTAAATCCACTTCAATCAGTGTAGATCTTTGGGATGAGATAGGTTAATCCTTAATCAGTGTAGATCTAGGAGATGAGATAGGTTAAAGAAGGATTTTTAAGCCTTGAGACAATTGAGACCTGGATCATGTATGTGTGCCATTCAGAGAGTGAATGGGCAAGACACAATATTGATATGCCTTTGAACGGGGTGTGTCAAAAACCACAACGCTGCTGGGTTTTTTACACTCAACAGTTTCCCGCATGCATCAAGAATGGTCCACCACCCAAATTACATCCATCCAACTTGACACAACTGTGGGAAGCATTGGAGTCAACATAGGCCAACATCTCTGTGGAATGCTTTCGACACCTTGTAGAGTCTATGCCCTGACAAATTGAGGATGTTCCGAGGTCATAAGGGGGTGCAACTCAATATAAGGAAAGTGTTCCTAATGTGTTGTACACTCCGTGTAAATTAATTTGTCCCGGATACTTTTGGTACCCTAAAATGGGCGAACTATGTACAAAAAGTGCTGTAATCTCTAAACGATTCACCCGATATGGATGAAAATACCATCAATTTAAGATGACAGTGTGCACTTTAACCCCATAGTCATTGTATCATTTCAAATCCAAAGTGCTGGAGTACAAAGCCAAAACAACAGCAAAACTGGCACTGTCCCAAAACTTTTGGAGTTCACTGTAGAGGTCCCAGATGACAAGGAGCTTGGCCTCAGTGATGTACTGGGTTGTCCATATCACCCTCAGTAGCGCTATGCGATCGAGGGAGGTGCTGTTGACATACCAAGCAGTGATGCAGACAGTCAAGATGCTCTCAATGGTGCAGCTGTAGAACTTTAAGAATTTGAGGGCCCATGCCAAACTTTTGCGCTGTTGCGCCTTCTTCATGTCTGTGAACATGTGTGTGTACCATTTTAAGTCCAGTTCAGAGGGAGGTGTTCAGTCCTTGGGTCCTAAGCTTTGTGACAAGCTTAAAGGGTACAATGGTGTTGAAGGCTGAACTGTAGCCAATGAACAGCATTCTCACATAGATATTCCTCTTTTCTAGGTGGGCGAGGGAATTGTGGAGTGCAATTGAGATTGCGTCGTCTATGGATCTGTTGGGGCAGTATGCAAATTGGAGTGGTGTCTGGGATGATGGGGGTTGATTTGTGCACTTTATGATTACAGATGTGAGTGCTACAGGGTGGTAGTCATTGTGGCATGACGCCTTAGAGTTCTTGTGAACAGGAATGATGGTACATTAGACATCTTAAAATATGAGGAGCTTACAGACTGCGACAGCGAGAGGTTGAAAATTACCGTGAATATCCAAGCCAGCTGATCTGCACATGCTCTGTGAAAGCGCCCTGGAATACTGTCCGACCCCACGGTCTTCAGATTGTTGACCTGATTAAAGACCTTACTCACGTTGGTCTCTGAGTGCGAGATCACCCAGTCCTCTGGTTCGGTGTGGCCCAAACACATGGTATGGTTTAGTTATTGTCGAAGTGTGCATAAAATGCATTGAGTTTGTCTGGTTGATAACTTGATAATGCCTCGAATTTAACAGCGGCATCCCCTTTGTGGCTGTAATGCAAAAAACATCCATACCTTTTGAGGTCCCAAGTGCTGTGCAATCCAAAGCTTCTCTCACTCACATGGCTCTCCGTCATGTGATTGGGTCTTTTTCACAGGCTACAAGTGAAGACAGACACATCGGGGACGCAACTGTGCACGTTCTTATCCAATTCTGAGGTGCATATTGAAGATATTAGAAGAACTGTCCACATTTACTTTTCGTCAACCAACAAGATAAATAGGCCTAACGAACAACAAAAGCACTAGCCTACATCAATCTACTATCCCCCACAATACAAAAATCGACCTAATCTATTCTGTGCGAGAAATAAATATTCCTAACATAGTCTGGGACAGTTGTGGGACGCGATAGATACCAAATTAATATCAACATTTTAAGCTAAACGTTCTGACATGTTGCATCAGCCACATTGCATAAAAAAATATTTTTGATGCTGGTGGTTATATTAATTTGCGATAGATACCAAATTCATATAACCACTAGCATCAAAAATAATGTTTTATGCAATGTGGCTGATGCAACACATCAGAACGTTTAGCTTAAAACGTTGATAAACTATTAGTCTTTTTCTTCGTATTATAAGCGCAGCAATGCGCACATGGTAGTAGGCTATAAGTGTAAACGTCCCATTAGCGGAAAACACCATTATCAAATGCGACCGCAAATGCAATTATACATGTAATGCTTTTATTATAAAAGTGCATTTCTATGGTGAAAATTATCTTCCCCAAACTTGAAACTCACGCGTTGCTTAAACATGCCAGTTAGGCTCTACACTCCTTGTAAAACGGATTAATGTGCTTCATTTTAAGAAGTTATTATGGTCACTTTAGTTCTGATACAAACCTTATTAAAACCTTGTAGGCCTATGGACTAGGCTAGATGAGGTGTGCGACTATGATTTGAAAAAGTCAGCAACAAAAAAAGGCATTGTGTCTTATGCTGGGCATCAATCACAAGTGACAATATATAATTCACAAGATAGGCTAATATTGTCACCCATCAGAATATTCTTGATATAATCTTGTCTTTACATATACTAAATCATATATGTGTGACATTTGTTATGATTTAGAATCAATATCATGCACCTGTATCAAAACAGGGGCAGAGGGAAAAAATACATGTCATCTATACACTTAAATAGCGAATGGAGGACACTTTTCCCCATGGTTTATTTTCTTGTAGACTATATTCCTGTTGTAAATATAAGCAATGTGCTTAATATTAGGAAAGTTGAGAAATAAATATAGTAGGCCTAGTCTATAGAAATCTGATGGGATCCTTGTCTTTTGATTAGCGGCCATCACTCTGTTTTCTCCCACAATTGCATAGCCTGTAGAAATGTTGTGCAACATGAGCTCATGGGCTCTCATGAAGTGTTTGATTCGATTTTTGAATTTGCATTGATGTCAGAGTGATTAGAGGGACAATGGAGTGTTGAGTACCAGGCGGTTACCAAGTTTGGTAGGCTACTAATGAGCATCAGAGCTTGGAGAAGCCTCATTACCGTGACTAAACGGTAATGTGGAATTTGACTGCCTTCATGACTCGTGACCGCCGCTGTAGGGGAAATATGGTCACCGCAACAGAATTATCTCTGATTCTGATGACCGTTTCTCAAAGGAGCGAGTTACAGGTACTTCCTGTTTCAGCTTCTGCTTGTAAACAAAAAACAAAGTACGGAGTCATGATCTGATTTGCCAAATGGCGGATGAGGGAAGGCCTTGTATGCTTGCTTGTGGGTAGAGTAACAGTGGTCTAGGATTTTATCGCCCCTAGTGGCGAAGGAGACGTGTTGACGGAAGTTGGGCATTATGTGTCTTAATGACTCAGAATTCAAATCGCCAGCGACAAGGAAGCAGCCTCCGAATGTACGTTTTCCTGTTTGTTTTTAGCCTCGTACAGTTCATTAAGTGTCAGCTTGTTATATTTCTTGTCCTGAGGTGGGGCGTACACTACAGTCATTATAACAGCTGAAAACTCCCTCAGGAGGTAGAAGGGTCAATATTTGACCATCAGGTATTCCAAGACGGATGAACAATGCGTCAAAACTACCATTACGCTTGAGTCAGAACACCATTTGTATTGTTCATGAAAAAGCACACCCCTCCCTCTCTTGATTTCTCTGACTACTGTCCTGTCTGCTCAGTGAATTGAGAATTCATCGAGTTGGATAGCCATGGGGGGTATCTTGTCCACAAGCAATGTTTCAGAAAAGCTGAGAATATTACAGTTACGAGAGTCCCGTTGGTAGAACATCCGAGAATCGGAGGTCATCAATCTTTGCATCAAGTGACTGGCCAATACAATGGAGGGAAAAGGTATCCGGTTTTCCCTTCACGTTAATCTCGACAGGATTCCCCTTCTCTTGCCTCTGTAACTCCAACGTTTCCTCTTAGATACTTCGACAATTGGGTCGGAATTACAGAAAGAGCTCAGAGCAGTTGAGTCGAAGTCGAAGTTGAAGCTGGAATTTGGATGAGTGGTATTCAGTAATGGGTTTTATTGGATTGAATTTAGAGAAGGAACTGCTGATCTGATGTTCAAAGGTTAATGTCGTTTATAAGAATGATAGCGGATACATTTATGGAAAATATAGTAAAAATTAACTAAAAAAGATTCACAAAATAGCCAAGTTGGGTTAACGCTTGCAAAATGGCAGCTATCCAGTACAACACAATCTTAACCTGAGGTTGTTCCATATGGGAGGCAGGATATTAAGGGACATAACTCAGGAACACATCCTTAATTCACTGTTAAATATACAATATACATATGATTGTACATATGTTCATATGTATATACTTAAATATTAATATATTATCTCATTAGGTATACAAGTTTACACTTTAATATTAATATATTAACTCAATAGGTCTACATCATGCCAGTCTTACATTGATGTTTGGATTAGCTCTTTGTTTACACAGAGAGCATACATGTAACAATGTGGCAAACAACAGAATATATCAGACTAGCAAGTGAATCTCTCAAAATCAAAATGCAATATACTGTGCACTAGTGAAATACTATCATGTGTACACAATTGACACATTGATTATATCAAAAATCGTTCTAATCTCGGTTGTCATTTCAAAGACATGCCCTCAACTAGATCAGAATTGATTAAAATACCTTTGGGTAGACAGACATGGCATATAACACATCATTGGGTTTTTAGCTGAAAAGAGGTGCTCTATTAAGATTTAGCCCATATTCTTGGCACGTTTAAATTAGCATATTAATGGATTGGTGGTCTTCAAACAGTTATTCTACTAATTAATCCACATTTATGTAGATTGTTTGATTCTCTTTACCGGCAATATACTGAACAGAAGGTTTAACAATAGCAATGCTTTTATGGACATAGTGTAAGACTCAGGAACAGGTGGTCTGTGTAATTTACTATCAATACACTTTACATGCGTATACTGTATTACTTGTTATGTATCCTGTTGATTAAAACTTCTTTGGGATCGGTGTCCCTTCCACGAGACATTTGAGCTTACGTAGGCTAATGCGATTTGCATGAGGTTGTAAGTAATCAAGACCATTTCCCAGGACATAGACATATCTGATATTGGCAGAAAGCTTAAATTATTGTTACTCTAACTGTACTGTCCAATTTACAGTAGCGATTACAGTGAAACAATACAATGCTATTGTTTGAGGAGAGTGCACAGTTTTGAACATGAAAAGTTATTAACAAACAAATTAGGCACATTTGGGCAGTCTTGATACCACATTTTGAATAGAAATGCAATGGTTCATTGGATCAGTATAAAACTTTGCACATACTGAATTGCAGATGGGCTGGAATAATACATTATGGCCTTTCTCTTGCATTTCAAAGATGATGGTACAATTTGTTTTACAAAAGAACAGTTGTTTTTTTCTTTGTATTATATTCTCCTACATTCCTTTCACATTTCCACAAACCTCAAAGTGTTTCCTTTCAAATGGTACCAAGAATATGCATAAACTTGCTTCAGGGCCTGAGTTACAGGCAATTAGATTTGGGTATGTCTGAACGATGTCTTTTGACTTTTTCCACATTTTGTTGTGTTACAACCTGAATTCAACATGGATTTTATATGTTTTTCTAACCTACCAACACACAATACCCCATGATGGCAAAGAAAAAACATGTTTTAGAAATGTTTGCTAATGCATTGTGAATGAAATACAGAAATGCAGTATCTCATTTACATAAGTATTCACACCCTGAGTCAATACTTTGTTGAAGAACCTTTTACAGCGATTACAGCTGTGAGTCTTTCTTGGTTGGACTCTAAGAGCTTTCACACCTCATCTACATTTATCCATTATTCTTTTCAAAATTCTTCAAGCTCTGTCAAATTGAACATTCACTCTCAAATCCAGAGTAGATTTGTTCTTGTGTTTTAGCCCTACTGAAAGGTGAATTTATCTCCCAGTGTCTGTTGGAATAAGTCCGAACCAGGTTTTCCTCTAGTATTTTGCCTGTGCTTAGCTCTCTTCCATTACTTTTTTATCCTGGAAAAGTCCCCAGTCCTTAATGATTACAAGCATACCCATAAAATTATGTAGCCACCACTATGCTTGAAAATATGGAGAGTGCAATTCAGTATTTTTTATTACCTTTATTTAACCAGGCAAGTCAGTTAAGAATAAATTCTTATTTTCAATGATGGCCTAGGAACAGTGGGTTAACTGCCTGTTCAGGAGCAGAACGACAGATTAGTACCTTGTCAGCTCGGGGTTTGAACTCGCAACATTCCGATTACTAGTCCAACGCTCTAACCACTAGGCTACCCTGTATTGGATTGAATTTGGATAAGTAACTGCTGATCTGATGTCAAAAAGTTATTGTCGGTTATAAGAATGATAGCAGATACATTTAGGAAAAATAGAGTAAAGATAAACTCCAAAAGAATGGCAAAGTTCGGTCGGCGCTTGCAAAACTTGCGACTATACAGTGCAGCACAATCTTAACCTGAGGTAGTACTATATGGGAGGAGGGATAACAAGGGATTTAACTCAGGAACACATCCTCATCTACTTAGTCAATATATACCAATGTGACCTGCTGTAATGTACATTTTAGAGATGTATATCTGTTAATTCACTGTTACATATACAATATAAATATAATTGTACATATATTCATATGTATTTACCATATATACTTAAATATGAATACATTGTCTCATTAGGTATTCAAGTTTATACTTTAATATGAATTACCTCAGTAGGTCTACATAATGCCACTCTTACGTTGATGTTGGCATACGCTCTTTGTTTTTACAAAAGCTTATTAAGTTAAGTGTTTGACACAGAAAGCATGCATTTACCAATATGACAAACATCAGAGTATATCAGACTAGTATGTGAATCTCTCAAAATCCAAATGCAATATACTGTGTACTAGTGAAATACTGTAATGTGTACACTATTGACTATATCGTAATTTGTTTTAATCTAGGTAGTCATTTGAAAGACATGCCTCCAACTAGATCAGAATTGATTAAAATACCTTTGGGTAGACAGACATGGCATATAACACATCATTGGGTTTTTCGCTGAAGAGAGGTGCTCTATGAAGATTTAGCCCATATTCTTGGCACGATTAAATTAGCATATTAATGGATTGGTTATTCCACTAATTAATCCACATTTATGTAGATTGTTTAATTCTCTTTACCGACAATATACTGAACAGAAGGTTTAACAATAGCAATGCTTTTATGGGCATGCTATGTATCCTGTTGATTAAGCACAGAAGATAATGATAATAATGATAGTGTTTTGGAGCCAAAACATTTCAAAATCACTCTGAGCAATGTTTTTAGTGAAACAGTGCCTTCAGAAAGTGTTCATACCGCTTGACTTACTCCACATTTTGTTGTGTTACAGCCTGAATTCAAAATTGCTTAAATATGTTTTTTTCTTAGCTACAGTACCAACACACAATACCCCATAATGACAAAGTGAAAACATGTATTTAGAAATGTTTGCTAATGTATTGAAAATGATTTACAGAAATGCAGTATCTCATTTACATAAGTATCCACACCCTGAGTCAATACTTTGTGGAAGAACCTTTGGCAGCCATTACAGCTGTGAGTCTTTCTGGGTAAGTCTCTAAGGGCTTTCCACACCTGGAGAGTGCAATATTTACCCATTATTCTTTTCAAAATTCTTCCATCTCTGTCAAATTTAACATTCCCTCTCTTCTTGGTAAGCAACTCCAGAGTAGATTTGTCCTTGTGTTTTTTGTTTTTGTCTTGCTGAAAGGTGAATTTATCTCCCAGTGTCTGGTGGAAAGCAGACCAAACCAGGTTTTCCTCTAGTATTTTGCCTGTGCTTAGCTCCATTCCATTACTTTTTGATCCTGGAAAAACTCCTCAGTCCTTAATGATTACAAGCATACCTGTAACATGATGCAGACACCACTATGCATGAAAATATGGAGAGTGGTATTCAGTAATGGGTTGTAGTGGATTTGGCCCAAACATAACACTTTGTATTCAAGACAATTTGTTTTTTTAGCTTTTCTCACATTTTTTGCAGTATTACTTCAGTGCCTTGTTGCAAACAGGCTGCAGGTTTTGAAATATTTATATTTTGTACAGGCTTCCTTTTTTTCACTCTGACAGTTAGGTTAGTACTGTGGAGTAACTACGATGTTGTTGATTCCTTCTAAATATTCTCTTATCACAGCCATTAAACTCTTTAACTGTTCTAAAGTCACCATTGGCCTCATGCTGAAATCCCTGAGCGGTTTCCTTCCTCTCCAGCAACTGAGTTAGGGTGGACACCTGTACCTTTGTAGGGACTGGGTGTATTGTTCCAGAATCCAAATTTTTATTAATAACTTCACCATGCTCAAAGGGATAATCAATGTCTGCTTTTTTTCTACCAATAGGTGCCTTTCTTTGCGAGGCATTGGAATACCTCACAGGTCTTTGTGGTTGAATCTGTGTTTGAAATGCATTGCTCGACTGAGGGACCTTACAGATAATTGTATATATGGGGTACAGAGATCAAAAATCATGTTAAGCACAATTATTGCACACAGAGTGAGTCCATGCAACTTATTATGTGACTTGTTAAACAAATGTTTAATCCTGAACGTACAGTGGGGAGAACAAGTATTTGATACACTGCTGATTTTGCAGGTTTTCCTACTTACAAAGCATGTAGAGGTCTGTCATTTTTTATCATAAGTACACTTCAACTGTGAGAGACAGAATCTAAAACAAAAATCCAGAAAATCCATTGTATGATTTTTAAGTAATTAATTTGCATTTTTTTGCATGACATAAGTATTTGATCACCTACCAACCAGTAAGAATTCCGGCTCTCACAGACCTGTTAGTTTTTCTTTAAGAAGCCCTCCTGTTCTCCACTCATTACCGGTATTAACTGCACCTGTTTGAACTCTTTACCTGTATAAACGACACCTGTCCACACACTCAATCAAACAGACTCCAACCTCCCCACAATGGCCAAGACCAGAGAGCTGTGTAAGGACATCAGGGATAAATTGTAGACCTGCACAAGGCTGGGATGGGCTACAGGACAATAGACAAGCAGCTTGGTGAGAAGGCAACAACTGTTGGCACACTTATTAGAAAATGGAAGAAGTTCAAGATGACGGTCAATCACCCTCGGTCTGGGGCTCAATGCAAGATCTCACCTCGTGGGGCATCAATGATCATGAGGAAGGTGAGGGATCAGCCCAGAATTACACAGCAGGACCTGGTCAATGACCTGAAGAGAGCTGGGACCACAGTCACAAAGAAAACCATTAGTAGCACACTATGCCGTCATGGATTAAAATCCTGCAGCGCACGCAAGGTCCCCCTGCTCAAGCCAGCGCATGTCCAGGCCCGTCTGAAGTTTGCCAATGGCCATCTGGATGATCCAGAGGAGAAATGGGAGAAGGTCATGTGGTCTGATGAGACAAAAATAGAGCTTTTTGGTCTAAACTCCACTCGCCGTGTTTGGAGGAAGAAGAAGGATGAGTACAACCCCAAGAACACCATCCCAACCGTGAATCATGGAGGTGGAAACATCATTCTTTGGGGATGCTTTTCTACAAAGGGGACAGGACGACTGCACCGTATTGAGGGGAGGATGGATGGGGCCATGTATCGCGAGATCTTGGCCAACAACCTCCTTCCCTCAGTAAGAGCATTGAAGATGGGTCGTGGCTGGGTCTTCCAACATGACAACGACCCGAAACACACAGCCAGGGCAACTAAGGAGTGGCTCCGTAAGAAGCATCTCAAGGTCCTGGAGTGGCCTTGCCAGTCTCTAGACCTGAACCCAATAGAAAATCTTTGGAGGGAGCTGAAAGTCCGTATTGCCCAGCGACAGGCCCGAAACCTGAAGGATCTCGAGAAGGTCTGTATGGAGGAGTGGGCCAAAATCCCTGCTGCAGTGTGTGCAAACCTGGTCAAGAACTACAGGAAACATATGATCTCTGTAATTGCAAACAAAGGTTTCAGTACCAAATATTAAGTTCTGCTTTTCTGATGTATCAAATACTTATGTCATGCAATGAAATGCAAATTAATTGATTAAAAATCATACAATGTGATTTTCTGGATTTTTGTTTTAGATTCCGTCTCTCACAGTTGAAGTGTACATATGATACGAATTATAGACCTCTACATGCTTTGTAAGTAGGAAAACCTGCAAAATCGGCAGTGTATCAAATACTTGTTCTCCCCACTGTATATAGCCTTGCCATAACAAAATGATTGAATACTTATTTACTCAAGACATTTCCATTTTTATTTATTTTAAATAAACTGTAAAAATGTCTATAAACCTAATTCAACTTTGACATTAATGGGTATTGTGTGTAGGCCAGTGACAACAATCTCCATTGAATCCATTTTAAATTCAGGCTGTAACACAACAAAATGTGGAAAAAGTCAAGGGTTGTGAATACTTTCTGAAGGCACAGTACATAATATACATAATGCCAATATGCAACACCAATATTGAAACAGACATACTAACTAAATGTTCTTAGTTAGAAATGGCCATAATAATAACATTTTAAGCAATATGTGCTTGCACTTGCTTTTGAAAGTCGATCAGAAAATTAGGCTGTCACATTTCTCCATGATGGGGAGTGAGATATGGGATGCAACGGCAGGATGAGGGAGCACATTTTAGATTACATTTTGATTTGCCGGAAGTTATCTGAATCGCTGTGTAAACCAACCCGGAGGAAAAAAATGACACTTTGTGGTCAGCCTAACATAATTCATCACTTCCTTGTGAAGTGTTTAATTAAAAAATGAAACAGAATCAACTTGTATTGATTCTACACTGAGTGTATGAAACATTAGGAACACCTGCTCTTCACATGACATAGACTGACCAGATGAAAGCTATGATCCCTTATTGATGCCAATTGAGACAATTAAGACAGATTGTGTATGTGTGCTATTCAAAGTGCCTTTGAACGGGGTATGGTAGTAGGCTTGAGTGTGTCAAGAACTGCAACCCTGCTGGGTTTTTCACGCTCAACAGTTTCCTGTGTGTATCAAGAATGTTCCACCACCCAAAGAACATCCAGACAACTTGAAACAACTGTAGGAAGCATTGGAGTCAATATGGCCATCATCCCTGTGGGACACTTTCGACACCATGCCCTGACGAATTCAGGCTGTTCTGAGGACAAAAGGGGGTGCAACTTAATATTAGGACGGTGTTCCTAATGTATTTAGCACTCAGTGTACAGTATGGCAGTATGGTAAACAACAGGTAGGTTAGGAGCGTATAATTTTAGAACAGGTGGTAATCTACCCACTTGAATTAATATACAGTGGGGCAAAAAAGTATTTAGTCAGCCACCAATTATGCAAGTTCTCCCACTTAAAAAGATGAGAGAGGCCTGTAATTTTCATCATAGGTACACTTCAACTATGACAGACAAAATGAGAAAAGAAATCCAGAAAATCACATTGTAGGATTTTTAATGAATTTATTTGCAAATTATGGTGGAAAATAAGTATTTGGTCAGTAACAAAAGTTTATCTCAATACTTTGGTATATACCCTTTGTTGGCAATGACAGAGGTCAAATGTTTTCAGTAAGTCTTCACAAGGTTTTCACACACTGTTGCTGGTATTTTGGCCCATTCCTCCATGCAGATCTCCTCTAGAGCAGTGATGTTTTGGGGCTGTTGCTGGGCAACACGGACTTTCAACTCCCTCCAAAGATTTTCTATGGGGTTGAGATCTGGAGACTGGCTAGGCAACTCCAGGACCTTGAAATGCTTCTTACGAAGCCATTCCTTCGTTGCCTGGGCGGTGTGTTTGGGATCATTGTCATGCTGCAAGATCCAGCCACGTTTCATCTTCAATGCCCTTACTGATGGAAGGAGGTTTTCATTCAAAATCTCACGATACATGGCCCCATTCATTCTTTCCTTTACACGGATCAGTTGTCCTGGTCCCTTTGCAGAAAAACAGCCCCAAAGCATGATGTTTCCACCCCCATGATTCACAGTAGGTATGGTGTTCTTTGGATGCAACTCAGCATTCTTTGTCCTCCAAACACGATGAGTTGAGTTTTTACCAAAAAGTTATATTTTGGTTTCATCTGACCATGTGACATTCTCCCAATCTTCCTCTGGATCATCCAAATGCTCTCTAGCAAACTTCAGACGGGCCTGGACATGTACTGGCTTAAGCAGGGGGACACGTCTGGCACTGCAGGATTTGTGTCCCTGCCGGCGTAGTGTGTTACTGATGGTAGGCTTTGTTACTTTGGTCCCAGCTCTCTGCAGGTCATTCACTAGGTCCCCGCGTGTGATTCTGGGATTTTTGCTCACCGTTCTTGTGATCATTTTGACCCCACAGGGAGAGATCTTGCGTGGAGCCCCAGATCGAGGGAGATTATCAGTGGTCTTGTATGTCTTCCATTTCCTAATAATTGCTCCCTCAGTTGATTTATTCAAACCAAGCTGCTTACCTATTGCAGATTCAGTCTTCCCAGCCTGGTACAGGTCTACAATTTTGTTTCTGGTGTCCTTTGACAGCTCTTTGGTCTTGGCCATAGTGGAGTTTGGAGTGTGACTGTTTGAGGTTGTGGACAGGTGTCTTTTATACTGATAACAAGTTCAAACAGGTGCCATTAATACAGGTAACGAGTGGAGGACAGAGGAGCCTCTTAAAGAAGAAGTTACAGGCCTGTGAGAGCCAGAAAACTTGCTTGTTTGTAGGTGACCAAATACTTATTTTCCACCATATTTTGCAAATAAATTAATTAAAAATCCTACAATGTGATTTTCTGGGTTTTTTTTCTCATTTTGTCTGTCATAGTTGAAGTGTACTATTGCAGGCCTCTCTCATATTTTTAAGTGGGAGAACTTGCACAATTGGTGGCTGACTAAATAATTTTTTGCCCCACTGTATATCTACTCACTAACACTTGTGTGTTGTACACTTATATACCAGAGGTGCTAGCTAAGAAGTAAATACTGTGGCTATTGGTGATTGAAATTATTGGTCAAGATAAGCAATAATGACTATATAAAATAAATTATAAAAATCCTGAACTATTTTGCATGGTCGAAATTATTTTATACCAATACAAATTTATTTGATTTTGTTTAACAAGTTATACTTTTTTTTCTCAAAAAGGTAGCGGTCAAAATTTTGGACACCCCTAAACAAAGTAGTCCAAAGTTGAATATTTTGTCCCATATTCCTAGCACTCAATGACTACATCAAGCTTGTGAGTCTACAAACTTGTTGGATGCATCTACCCCCTAGACATGCTAACCTCTCACCATTACCAATAATGGCGGAGGTTGACATGTCTTGGGGTTAAGATCTTTGACCCTCTGTAACATACTGACTCATCATTATCCACAATTCATTCAGGATTTCCGTAGTCATGGTAGCATCCACATTTAATGTAGAAATGTTTAGAAACGGCCTCCGGGGTGGTGCAGTGGTCGCTGTGCCTCCAGAGACTCTGGGTTCGAGCCCAGGCTCTGTCGCAGCCGGCCGTGACCGGGAGGTCCATGGGGCGACGCACAATTGGCCTAGCGTCGTCCGGGTTAGGGAGCGTTTGGCCGGTAGGGATATCCTTGTCTCATCGCGCACTAGCGACTCCTGTTACGGGCTGGGCACAGTGGGCTTCCGGGTTGGATGCGCACTGTGTTAAGAAGCAGTGCGGCTTGGTTGGGTTGTGCTTCGGGGGACGCATGGCTTTCGACCTTTGTCTCTCCCGAGCCTGTACAGGAGTTGTAGCGATGAGACAAGATAGTAACTACTAACAATTGGATACCACGAAATTGGGGAGAAAAAGGGGGGGGGGGGAAATATGAAAAAAAAAGTTTAGAAACATATAATATTCTCATGTACAATAAAAGTGTCTCCAAAATGACACACTACATTATTTACTTTCAAGTTGGCACAAAATAATCTGAAGCACAACCAAAACGGACTGCAAATGCATCCAACAAATCCAATCAGTTTTCCATGTCATCCGTTTTCCAACGTCATCACATATATTTTTTGTTGTTGTTGAAATGACATGGAAACAACGTTGATTCAACCAGTTTTTGTCAATTCAACGTATCATCTACTGGTCTTGTGAAATAGGTTTGTGAAGAATCAAAATGCACTACATGTACAGTTGAAGTCGAAAGTTAACATACACTTAAGTTGGAGTCATTAAAACTCATTTTTCAACCACACCACAAATGTATACAGTGCCTTGCGAAACTATTCGGCCCCCTTGAACTTTGCGACCTTTTGCCACATTTCAGGCTTCAAACATAAAGATATAAAACTGTATTTTTTTGTGAAGAATCAACAACAAATGGGACACAATCATGAAGTGGAACGACATTTATTGGATATTTCAAACTTTTTTAACAAATCAAAAACTGAAAGATTGGGCGTGCAAAATTATTCAGCCCCTTTACTTTCAGTGCAGCAAACTCTCTCCAGAAGTTCAGTGAGGATCTCTGAATGATCCAATGTTGACCTAAATGACTAATGATGATAAATACAATCCACCTGTGTGTAATCAAGTCTCCGTATAAATGCACCTGCACTGTGATAGTCTCAGAGGTCTGTTAAAAGCGCAGAGAGCATCATGAAGAACAAGGAACACACCAGGCAGGTCCGAGATACTGTTGTGAAGGAGTTTAAAGCCGGATTTGGATACAAAAAGATTTCCCAAGCTTTAAACATCCCAAGGAGCACTGTGCAAGCGATAATATTGAAATGGAAGGAGTATCAGACCACTGCAAATCTACCAAGACCTGGCCGTCCCTCTAAACTTTCAGCTCATACAAGGAGAAGACTGATCAGAGATGCAGCAAAGAGGCCTATGATCACTCTGGATGAACTGCAGAGATCTACAGCTGAGGTGGGACACTCTGTCCATAGGACAACAATCAGTCGTATATTGCACAAATCTGGCCTTTATGGAAGAGTGGCAAGAAGAAAGCCATTTCTTAAAGATATCCATAAAAAGTGTCGTTTAAAGTTTGCCACAAGCCACCTGGGAGACACACCAAACATGTGGAAGAAGGTGCTCTGGTCAGATGAAACCAAAATTGAACTTTTTGGCAACAATGCAAAACGTTATGTTTGGCGTAAAAGCAACACAGCTCATCACCCTGAACACACCATCCCCACTGTCAAACATGGTGGTGGCAGCATCATGGTTTGGGCCTGCTTTTCTTCAGCAGGGACAGGGAAGATGGTTAAAATTGATGGGAAGATGGATGGAGCCAAATACAGGACCATTCTGGAAGAAAACCTGATGGAGTCTGCAAAAGACCTGACACTAGGACGGAGATTTGTCTTCCAACAAGACAATGATCCAAAACATAAAGCAAAATCTACAATGGAATGGTTCAAAAATAAACATATCCAGGTGTTAGAATGGCCAAGTCAAAGTCCAGACCTGAATCCAATCGAGAATCTGTGGAAAGAACTGAAAACTGCTGTTCACAAATGCTCTCCATCCAACCTCACTGAGCTCGAGCTGTTTTGCAAGGAGGAATGGGAAACATTTCAGTCTCTCGATGTGCAAAACTGATAGAGACATACCCCAAGCGACTTACAGCTGTAATCGCAGCAAAAGGTGGCGCTACAAAGTATTAACTTAAGGGGGCTGAATAATTTTGCACGCCCAATTTTTCAGTTTTTGATTTGTTAAAAAAGTTTGAAATATCCAATAAATGTCGTTCCACTTCATGATTGTGTCCCACTTGTTGTTGATTCTTCACAAAAAAATACAGTTTTATATCTTTATGTTTGAAGCCTGAAATGTGGCAAAAGGTCGCAAAGTTCAAGGGGGCCGAATACTTTCGCAAGGCACTGTATTTAACAAACTATAGTTTTGGCAAGTCGCTTAGGATATCTACTTTGTGCATGACACAAATAATGTTTCCAACAATTGTTTACACACAGGTTATTTCACTTATAATTCACTGTATCCCAATTCCAGTGGGTCAGAAGTTTACATACACTAAGTTGACTGTGCCTTTAATTAAACAAAATGGTATCATGGCATTAGAAGATTCTGATAGGCTAATTGACATCATTTGAGTCAATTGGAGGTGTACCTGTGGATGTATTTCAAGGCCTACCTTCAAACTCAGTGCCTCTTTGCTTGACATCATGGGAAAATCAAAAGAAATCAGCCAAGACGACAGAAAATAAATGGTTGACCTCCGCAAGTCTGGTTCATCCTTGGGTGCAATTTCCAAACGCCTGTAGGTACCTCGTTCATCTGTACAGACAATAGTACGCAAGTATAAACACCATGGGACCACACAGCCGTCATACCGCTCAGGAAGGAGATGCGTACTGTCTCCTAGAGATGAGCATACTATGGTGCAAAAAGTGCAAATCAATCCCATAAAAACAGCAAAGGACCTTGTGAAGATGCTGGAGGAAACAAGTACAAAAGTATCGATATCCACAGTAAAACGAGTCCTATATCGACATAACCTGAAAGGCCGCTCAGCAAGGAAGAAGCCACTGCTCCAAAACCATCATAAAAAAGCCAGACTACTGTTTGCCAATGCACATGAGGACAAAGATCGTACCTTTGTCCTCTGGTCTGATGAAACAAAAATATAACTTTTTGGCCATAATGACCATTCTTATGTTTGGAGGAAAAAGGGGGAGGCTTGTAAGCCGAAGAACACCATCCCAACTGTGAAGCACGGGGTGGCAACATAATTTTGTGGGGGTGCTTTGCTGCAGGAGGGACTAGTGCACTTCACAAAATGAGGATGGAAAATGATGTGGATATATTGAAGCAACATCTCAAGACATCAGTCAGGAAGTTAAAGCTTGGTCACAAATGGGTCTTCCAAATGGACAATGACCCCAAGCATACTTCCAGCTCTGTCAGGAGGAATGGGCTAATTTTCACCCAACTTATTGTGGGAAGCTTGTGTAAGGCTACCCAAAACATTTGACCCAAGTTAAACAATTTAACGGCAAATGGACAATGACCCCAAGTATACTTCCAAAGTTGTGGCAAAATGGCTCAAGGACAACAAAGTCAAGGTATTGGAGTGGTCATCACAAAGCCCTGACCTCAATCCTATAGAACACTTGTGGGCAGAACTGAAAGCCTGTGGAAGTCTATCCGAAACATTTGACCCAAGTTAAATAATTTAAAGGCAAACAAATACTAATTGAGTGTATGTAAACTTATGACCCACTGGGAATGTTATGAAGGAAATAAAAGCTGAAATAAATCATTCTGTCTACTATTATTCTGACATTTCACATTCGTAAAATGAAGTGGTGATCCTAACTGACCTAAGACAGGGATTCTGTACTAGGATTACATGTCAAGAATTGTGAAATACTGAGTTTAAATGTATTTGGCTACGGCGTATGTAAACTTCCGACTTCAACTGTATCACAAATTTTATGTTTTTTAATTTTTATTTTCTAGTTAGTAAAACTCCTGGGTTATATGGCAGTGTGTGGGTGTCAAGAAAAAGCTAGGAAAAATGTATGAATCTGTATTTTGTGCATTTTTTTGTTTTTAGTTACCCTTAACATCCATCGCTCTTAGCACAATCTACCATAGCACAATTACAAGAACTTTACCCATCAGCTCATCGAGGTTTGGTAGCCTAGTGGTGAAGAAAATAGATTTTCACAAGAATTTGCAGTAATTACATTCCGTGAAATTAACAAATGGATTCCAGGGTGTTAGAAAGTAACTGCACACGGTTAAACAGCCTCAATCAAGGTCAAGTCCCTAGTGCTGTGAAAAGAAGAGGAGTAATACAGATGTCCCATATGAACGAGTAGAGTATGAAATATTTTACCTCTGGGGGCAGGCAGTTGCATATGGGGGGTCTCTGGTGTATCAGGTTAGCTGACCAGAGGTAATGCCTGCAGCCATGGGTCTAGGCAGTCTCTCAGTGCAGCTGTCAGAGGCCACAGGAGATTGAAGGCTCCGTTTTGAGCCTGCTCCCTGGGTTTAACACAGATCACTGAGTAGGGGCCCCCGGGACTCATAATTGCAAATGGTTAATAAGAAAACAATGCAAATACCCCAGTACTTTCTTGGCTGGAGGGAATACGACTTTCCCTCTCATTGAAGCCATGGAAGTTGAAGGCTGACTGCGATACTGCAGTTATTGTTAGAGAATCCTCCATTATAGTGAATAATATATATATATATATTTTTAAATTGGTCAATCTCTTGCTAATGTGGTACTCCGGTCGGCCTTTAAGGCATTTAACTTGAGTTACTCAATAATAGGGGGCAGCACTGAGCTGGCCTACAATGTCACTTCCTGCAGTAGCTCCGTCTGCACATGTTATCTCCATGAGATGTCGTCATAACCGACTTGATTTGGCTTCAATGAGTCTTCACATAGGAATGAATGATGTCGTGATTCATGACTTTGTCAATTCATAAATACAGTTATTGGATATAGTGGATATAGAATCGACTTTCCCTGTCTATTTCCTGAGAGTCTCTAACTTGTGGGCAGAATCCGAACCGGAGCTACTTTATGCATGTGTAATATGGATTTTTGCCAAATGTGAAGTGCATACATGCATCCTACGGTTCTCCCCACAATTTTTTAACAAGGTGCTGCTTCTGACTACGGCCGGGGGAGGCCAGTTTTTTTGTGGTTTTGAACACCTGTAACTGATATTTCCTGTAATCTAGAGCAAAAAATGCCTTATATGATAACAAATGAAGTAAAACATAGCCAGTCCACAAGGTGGCGCAGCGCCTCTCTTACATTCTTTACGTAGAACCCTGGACTCAAGTAAGGATACAGCCCTCGCACTTTCATTGATATGGGAAAATGTTATCAGAATCACGATAATACAGTTGAGGGCAGGTTAGATTGTAATACTCTGAGATTATAACTATTGACCATGTCATGACAACCTCAAACTGTTTATAGGATTATATATGCGTGTTCAATGGCTGAGAAAGAAAGAAGCCCAATTGTAGTCGTTTTCACATTGTCATGGAAACAGGGGAGCAGACGTCGAAGGATGACGAATTTCCCTATCAGTTTAGTAAAATATACCTCCAGACAGAGATCTGATTTACTACCACTGACTCCCCCAGACAAAACGCTCTGGTCCTGCATGCTTTCATTCATGCTTTTCCTGTCTCTTAATTGTGTGGCATAATCTTATCTTGATATGATGTTTGAGCACCTTTGTAGATATACAGTTAAATTGAGTACAGGCTTAACCAAATGACAACAGAGATATAATACAATATGGAATTTTATTGAATAGTTTGAGGTGGGTCTCGTCTCTGAGTAATGCTCCTCAGAGCCAGATGCTGATGACATTATAAACTACCCTATAAATACCTGCTATGCTGATGAGTGGGATAGGAAGCAATGTGAATTATGAGTTTACTAGATGCATGAAAAGTGATGATACATTCAGACCAGCCTTACTACTTGAACTTTCATAAACTTCATTTCATTTTTGTCTCTCAGTGACAAGCTCAATGCCCATTTGCTGTCCTTGTGTTATTTGCTTGTCCACTCTATTCATGTCATGATTCAATGTACCCGAATTGTTCATTTTGGTAATGGCAATATGATTGTCTGAGCAGTCAATCTCCGTCAGAATACATGGCATTTGTTCAGGACACAACCACAAGAGAGACAGATATCCATGGTATAAAAATGCTGGCACTTCCAGTTTACTGTCACTGCCATCCCTAACTATTTCATGAACTGTGTCATTGCCTAACAGTTAGAAGGTGAAAAGGGTGAAGAAGAAAACATTTATGGAATAATCTGAACCAAATACCATAATCATAATCTCTTTGGATTTGTTCCTTTAAGAATCTTAAAATGTTTGTTTTTATCATGCTGTATAGGATAGGTACTATAACACTGCAAAGCAGTCCCAGCTGCAAGCATATAAGCATGAAACGTCAATTGCAAGCTGTTGTTATCACTTCCTGCTTTTTCATTCCCGTATCCTAGATTGGAATCTGCTCTCAGAATTTAACATAGTTGTATGTTCCAACTATATGCTCTTCTCTTCACAAGCTTTACCATGCCATGCATCCCCGAACTTTGACTTGCCACTGCTGTTTGACTGTGGAAAGGTAGGCATCACTGACCTGATTTAAGCTACAGAGAATATGCAGCCCTTCGATAGAAAACCAATTTATTTGTCCTTCTGCTCGACTTGGCCCCTTTGTGAGATGTAGATTGCTTCCAAAAGTGTATTTTTAGGAAGCCCCGTCTGGTGTAACTGTACTGTACATGCAACATCCCCCCCCCCCCCCCCAATGAATAAAATGAGTTTCGGGAAATAAACTTTTGTAGCACTTATCAAGATTAGAAGCTTGTGGCAGAAGTATACTGGCCTGCTGCAAATGTAAAATGTGTGACCATTTTTGTTTATATTGCAATTGGGATTTGTAGGATTTGGGGGATTTTAACATTCTATTAGTCTTTATTTGGAATAGATTGTTGATTTCTTAGAGCTATCAGATACTAGTTTAATGGTTAGTGGAAATGCTGTACACTTGTATGTACAACTCCCCTACCTATTTATTTGGACAGTGAAGCAAATTATGATTTTTTTTTGCCTCTATAATCCAGCATTTTTTACTTTTATTGTAAATAAGAATAGAATATGTTTCTGAACACTTCTACATTCATGTGGATCCTGCCATGATTATGGATAATCATTAGTGAGTGATAAAGTTGCAAAAATATCATAGCGCCCCAAAATGCTAATCTCCCCTGTTATTGGTAATGGTGAGAGGTAAGCATGTTTTGGGGGTATGATCTTTGTGCCTCTGTAACTGTCTCAATCATCATTATGCACTATTAATTTATGATTATTTGCACGACACATTAGCGAGTGGTACTAACCTTCAACAAAGTTGCATTATTTTCCAGAGAACGCATCAAGCCCTGAGTATCACACTTTAGGTCGACACAGATGTTGACAGTGTAGAAGTAACAATAATTTATTACAGCCACAAGGGCAGGCAAACGAAAGGTCAAGGCAGGCAAGGGGTCAATCATCCAAAAAGGGTGTAAAGGGTCCAGAACGGCAGGCAGTCTCAGGGCCAGGGCAGGCCGAGGTCAAAACCGAGAAGGACTAGAAAACAGGAGCAACAAACAGGCAGGAGCAGGGAAAACAAATGCTGGTAGGTTCTATGAACAAAACAAACTGGCAACAGACAAACAGAGAACACAGGTATAAATATACAGGGGATAATGGGGGAGAGAGGGCAACACCTGGAGGGGGGTGGAGACAAGCACAAAGACAGGTGAAACAGATCAGGGTGTGACACTGAGTTGATTGTCGCTTTTATACCATGGCTATAATTTAACATATTTGTCCCTAGAAATGTATTAATTTGCCAGTAGAAATGTGACAGCATCCACTGAAGTAGCTAGCATGTTTACTAGCTAGTAGTTGCCTTAGTAACCAAACAAACACACTTACTGGCTTAGCCAACCAAACCTTCATCCTAGCTTGCTATTATGAAAATGTAATTCAACAATTACAGTTAAGTTTTCAATTCAGCGTTTACTTTCAAAGCATTTAAAAAATAGAATATGTAAGAATGAACTTCATAGCAATTTAATTATACCGTGCAATTATACCGTGTGTGATAGGGAATTATACAACAGGTGGTTCTAATCCTGAATGCTGATTGGTTAAAACCGCATTCCAGCTGGTGTCTATTCCACAAGTTACCACCAGCTAAATCTATGTCAATTTACTGGTTCCATATCACTGTTAAAATCAGCCCAGGTAAAAAAAGCATCGAAATCTCAAAGTGCAGCTAAAAGTTTGATTTGTGATTGTGTTAGTCTTTCCGATTTGTTGTTGTCAACCAGCTCCCATAGTAACAGTGTCCTGACAGACAGAGTTTCTGAGCTCAGGTGAAATTGTGCATCATAATTTTATTGTTATGGATGTATCCAAATAAATGTCACTAGAAAACAGCTTAAACAAATGTAAATGCAGCTACTTTGCACTTATTCTGGCTGCACTTTTTGAGACTTGACTGTAAATTAGTAGTAGGTAGCTAGCTATCAAACAAGGGTTAAAAATGTTACCAGCCAATATGGCAATGGAACATCCAGAATGAACGACTGGGTCACCTCCATAGATACAGAACAAAAAGACTGAACGACTGGGTTGCGTCTCTGGCAACTGAACCGATAGAATGAACTGCTGGCTTGGGTAGTTGTGTCGGGACTATATCTTGTGAAAGGATGAAATAGTATGAATAATTAATAAAAAATAATTTTTTCATGAAAATATGTATTTTATTTAACCAGGTAAGTTGAATGAGAACAAATTCTCATTTACAGCAACGACCTGGGGAATTGTTACAGGGGAGAGGAGGGGGGATGAATGAACCAATTGTAAACTGGGGATGATTAGGTGAGTGTAATTAGGCAGGACACTGGGGTTAACATCCCTACTCTTATGATAAGTCCCATGGGATCTTAATTACAACAGAGAGTTGGGACACCTGTTTAACGTCCCATCCAAAAGACAGCACCCTACACAGGGCAATGTCCCCAATCAATGCCCTGGGACATTGGGATATATATATGTTTTAACCAGAGGAAAGAGGGTGCCTCCTACTGGCCCTTCAACACTAGGACCAACCCTGCTTAGCTTCAGAAGCAAGCCAGCAGGGGGTTGCGGGGTGGTATGCTGCTGTCATATGTTTAGTTGGTCCCGGGTCTAACAACACCCGTGCCAATATATCCTCCAAACACTGGCTTCTCGGGCATTATCACTTACATAATGCACACTCTAGAATGGCATTCAAGCCAATCAGAAACGAGTATTCAACAATACCATGGTATGATAGGTTAGATTATATGCTGATATTGGTATACATAACACCACTGTAGTGTTGATACAAAGACATCTTCTTCTTTTCACCAGTCATGGCTACAGTAAAATGACTATTTATATCTGTGACTAATATAATATATTGGTATGTCAACAACACTCTAACTCAAATCAAATCAATATCACATTTTATTTGTCACATGCTTTGTAAAAAAACAGGTGTAGACTGACAGTGAAATGCTTACTTAGGGGTCATTTTCCAACTTTGCAGAGTTAAAGATAAACATAAAAAATATAAATAGTGACAAAAGGAAAAAATACACAGTAAACAAACTAAAAACAATAATAAGTCAAAATAACATGATAACATGGCTATATACAGGAGCACCAGTACAGAGTCAATGTGCAGGTGTATGAGGTAATTGAGGTAGCTATGTACATATACTGTAGGTTGGGGTAAAGTGACTAGGCAACAGGATAGATAAGACAGTAGCAGCATATATGGTGAGTGTGAAAGTGTTTCTGTTTGCGTGTGTGTGTCGTCATTATGCATGTGTGTGTGGGTGTATGTAGTGTGTGTGTGTATGTGTGTTGGGGTGTCAGTATAATAATGTGTGAGTGTGTGGGTAGAGTCCAGTGTGATTGCACAGAGCTAGTGCAAGAGAGTTAGTGAAAAAATGGGTCAATACAGGTAGTTGGGGTAGGCATTTGATTAGCTATATAACAGTCTTGTTTTGCAGTCTTATGACTTGGGGGTAGAAGCTGTTCAGGGTCCTGTTCGTTCTAGACTTGGTGTGCTGGTACCATTTGCCTTGCGGTAGCAGAGATAACAGTCTATGGCTTGGGTGAATGGAGTCGTTAACAATTTTTGGGACCTTCCTCTGACACCGCCTTTCTTTTGGACCTTCCTCTTGGGCCTTCCTCTGACTCATAGAGGTCTTGTGTGGCAGGGAGCTTGGCCCCAATGATTTACTGGGCCGTACTCACCACCGTTGGTAACACGATGAATCATTACTAACAAGATGGCGCTTGGATAGTAGTGGTCTTACAGGCTCCTGACCAAGTCTGCTATTTTGTGTTTGTTTACACTTTTAAACTTTTTTTTTATACGTTTCCGCCATCATTTCCTATGAACAAAAAACAGCTTTTGGAAATCAGAACAGCAATCACTAACCCCGATTTGGATGAATATTTCTACTTCAACGAGTCAGCAGCTCTGGACGTTCTGCTTCCTCCAGACCAGGCCCTAATCCCCGGGACTTAAAAGAGAAGGTAGGTGAGGCAGGTGAGGCATCCTGACGAGTCTATGTCAGCAAGCAATTATACCGCTCAATGGGAAAACAGTAGCCAGTTCCCTTGCTCCCTTTCCAGTAGAAATAGTCCACTCTCCATGTGAACTGTATTAAACTGTATTAATAGTCTCAATGGTCGGGTCATGACCTGTTTGATCCTCTTGTTCACTGCCAGCAGGGCCCCCTCGGGGTTATACTTTACAGTAACAGTGTAATAACAATGCCAGGGTTTCAGTCTGCGATAACAAATAGGATAGGAGAAATACAGAAACACACACACAAACGCAAACACACACACGCATGCACACACACACACACACACACACACACACACACACACACACACACACACACACACACACACACACACACACACACACACAGTATTGTACAGCTAACCTCATGGGGACACACAATTCAGTCCCATTCAAAATCCTATTTTCCCTAAACCCTAAACCTAACCCTAACCCGTTGTCACACCCTGATCTGTTTCAACTGTCTTCTTGCTTGTCTCCACCCCCCTCCAGGTGTCACCCATCCTCCTCATTATCCCCTGTGTATTTATACCTGTGTTCTCTGTCAGTTCGTTTTGTTCATAGAACCTACCAGCGTTTGTTTTTTCTGCTCCTGCCTGTTTGTTGCTCCTGTTTTCTAGTCCTTCCCGGTTTTGACCTCTGCCTGCCCTGGCCCTGAGACTGCCTGCCGTTCTCGACCCGTTACACCCTTTTTGGATGTTTGACCCCTGGCTGCCTTGACCTGTTGTTTGCCTGCCGTTGTGGGTGTAATAAACTCTTGTTACTTCTACACTGTCTGCATCTGGGTCTTACCTAAACGTGATACCCGTATTCTTACCCTAACCCTAACCTTAACCCTAGCCTTAACCCAAAAACCAAACCTTAACTCTAACCCTAGCTCCTAACCCTGACCCTTAACATAATTCTAACCCTAACACTAATTCCAACCTTAACCCTAAACCCCCAGGAAATAGCATTTGACCTCATGGGGACTAACAAAATGTCCCCAGTTGGTCAAATTGTTGTTTGTTTGCTATTCTTGTGGGGAGTTCTGGTCCCCACAAGAATAGTCAAACACGTCCACACACACACACACACACACTGGCTTTGAGTAATCGGGGTGATGCATTGAGGGAAAAATAGCACTTAACAACATACAATTTAAGTCAACATTCCAGTTGTTTTGATTACCTAATGTGATTAGGCAACATTTATATGCCCATATTAATCCCAATCATTACAGAAGGTCTGTTTCATTGCTATTTTACAGGCTTTTGGTATTTAGAAATTAGGAACAGTCTAACACATTAGGTTGTTTATTCTTCCACCTTTCATTTGCATTGACAAATTACTGTGAATAATCTGTTGGGTGCGGGCCTATGATGGTGAATTCAAAGTGAATACTGTTTAGTGACAGTATTTTGCTATTGTTATAGAACAGGAACAGGAAGTGTTGTCACAACAGCTAATGGGGATCCTAATAAAATACCCAAAACACTCTTGGGATATACAGGTAACTGCTAAATTAAAGGAAACACCAACATAAAGTGTCTTAACAGGGCGTTAGACCACCACAAGCCGCCAGAACAGCTTCAATGCGCCATGGCATAGATTCTACAAGTATCTGGAACTCTATTGGAGGGATGCGACTATATTCTTCCACAAGAAATTCCATAATTTTGTGTTGTGTTGACGGTAGTGGAAAATCCTGTCACAGGCGCTGCTCCAGAATCTGCCATAAGTATTGAATTGGGTTGAGAACTGGTGACTGACACGCACGCACGCGCACACACACACACACAAACACATACACACATACACACACACATGCTCCTTTGAGACCCCTCTTTCAAAGTCAGGTTAATTAAGTCAGGAACCATACCTGTGTGGAAGAACCTGCTTCTAATATACTTTGTATCCCTCATTTACTCAATGTTTCCTTTATTTTGGCAGTTACCTGGAGGATATGTAACTGTAGGAAATATATTGTCGAGTAAAAATGTAGGTAAAAATGTGAACTACCTGTAGGGCATTACCTGCCTATAAAGCTATACATAGGCTTCCAGTGACTGTAAAGAAGGAACACAGTAGCAAAAGGTCAGAGATAGATCTGACAGGTTTTCATAACTCAGTCGTTTGTGACAATGCATCGCATTAAGAGCCGTTGGCTGTAATTACATCATAATTGGATATAAGGAGTGGCTTCATTGTTTATCATTCCCTCATTAATTAATGTCTAGACACTAAATACAAAACAACCATGTTGCTACATGAAATGAAACACCACCGTTTGCTAATTTCAAACTTTTCATAATGTGTTAATCAATTCAAATGGATTTACACCGGTTTTAACTATGCTAATGCTTTATTATCACTATCGGTTGAAGCGGAAGTGAACTTTTCTCCAATCATAATTTTTCATCTTTGGTTACAAAGAGGATGATTAATTGCGAGGGGCAGCTAAAATCTATCATACATTGAGAGGTGATTATTTCATTATGAACCTCTAAATAAAGGCTTGGTCAATGCAGCCACAGCTTCTCTATTTATCTCCACTGTCGCCTTGGATTTTCCACTGTGCAGCGTTGTTGCTACTTCCCCACCATATCATCTGCCCCCTCAGGGAATTCACTGAAAAATATTGATTCACTTTGTGTCACTATTAATTAAGAGAATAAATAATGGTGCGGTTAGAGAATGTTATTTTCTCTTATGTGTAGTATTAATGTGACTGCTTCAGTGAGGTGGCAGGAAGTTGATTTGGTGGAAGAATAGGCGAGGCAGACCTTCAGGTTCAGGCAGACCTTCACCCTTTGTGACCCTTCTGCCATAGAGCTTTATAATTAAGGTCCTCAGATTATTTCCATCTCTTTCATAGACATGATTCTGATATTATTTCTTTCTCTCTCTCTGTATGAAGAGGATTTTGACTTTCCACCTCACAATCAGCTGACAAATGCCAACTTCCTGAGTAGTGTTCCTAAAGGAATACAAAGGAGCAGAAAAAAGCTCACCTTATTGCTCTTCCCAATGTTTTCACACTCTGGCTCTAAAATTCATCAGTGACAGTTTCCAGTGAGCTTGCATGGCACTGTAGAGGGGATTATTTGCTGAGAGGGCTCTCTTACACCTCTGATCTTACACCCCCCCCCACGGGAAGCACTTCGTTCCTCCAACAAAACTAATGGCTAGAGAATATAGATTTTTCTAAATGATCCAGACCTCTTACTCCACGGGGAGCTGTCAACCCTTGCTGCTGACACGGGGGTCTTGAATTATGGCCCAGCAAGCCCAGGGACTCGCACCAAAGATTAAAGACCCCTTTTAAGGGGTAAAATATGGCTACCTTGGGTATCACACAGGCTTTCACGACGCCCTGGAAAGGTGTCAGTGGTAGACCAGGACAGTGAGGAAGAGGAAAGAGACGGCAGGTGCACGTCCCCATAGGATCATCCACTGGTACTTTATGACTTGCTGGCAGCTGATGTAAAGTTGTAAAGCTTATTCAGACAATTATGGATGCTCCTTAAGAGCAATCCAAAGGGAATTCATCCACCAAGTCAGCTGTACTGTAGCAGGGCCATGATCCATTGTTGACTGACTACCCAGCTCACTCTTTGGCAGAAGTGAGCCATCTCAGTGTGGATGCATGAAAATGCCTGCTCCAGATAGCCGTAGGGTTGCAATATGCATTATGTGGAATATGAGGCCAGAGGTAATTGCCCCTGCAGGTAGAGCAGCCTGCCTGGATACCACTGGCCCAATAAACATAATCTGCCATCAGATGCAATTTCAGCCTTTTTTTAAATGTAAATTAAAGACAGTGTGTGAATATCTCTATTTATACTCTACGGTGGAATAACCCTTTCTCTTTCACTCGCAGAGTATCTCACATATTAGTCATAGTGTGTGTGTGTGTGTGTGTGTGTGTGTGTGTGTGTGTGTGTGTGTGTGTGTGTGTGTGTGTGTGTGTGTGTGTGTGTGTGTGTGTGTGTGTGTGTGTGTGTGTGTGTGTGTGTGCGCGCATACGTGTGTACTTTCATTTCTGAATTGGCCATTGCCTCTTGCTTCAACAATTTTGACTCTGCTCTATCTCCCCCACTGTAGCAGTGATACTTTGCAAGGACGTGCACAGACCTTGGTTTGATTCATTGGGAGTCCCTTAGGGCGGTGCACAATTGGCCCAGCGTCGTCCGGGTTAGGGTTTTGCCGGGGTAGGTCGTCATTGTAAATAAGAATTTGTTCTTTAACTGACTTGTCTTAATTAAATAAATACATAAAAAACAGAGATTTCAGGGAGCAGATGCTCAAACTGAAAAAAGTTTGAGCATCATAATTCACATCTCAAATGTATAAGATACCAACTGCTCCTGTAGCAGAAAAATGTAATTAAAATGTATGACCATAGGCCTTTTTATTTCTGCAACAACACACTCAGTCATCACAAATTGTAAATAAGCTAGTTACAGTGCCTCCTAAAGACATGACTGACATTAGGAAAAGAGGGTGGACTATCATCTGACCATTGATGTTGATGATTGATGTGAATTTACTAGTTATCTAGCTTGATTTGTTTTAATTGATTATAATTTATCTTCAATGCTCTTAAATAATAACTTCATAATATAATATTCATAATCTTCTAGCTGAAGATAAATGGCTGGCTGGCCAGCGGCTTGTGTGGATATTTTAGTATATGGTGGTTAGCTGTGATGCTGCTGCCGACTGAGGAAGGGATGGAGTTGGGTCGGAGCTAGGGTCATTGATGCAGCCGCTCCGCTCTGTCTTTGTCACGATCGTCGTATGGAGTAGACCAAAGCGCAGCGTGGTTAGAATACATTCTTCTTTATTTAATGAAGAACACGAAGAACACTTATACAAAACGACCGTGACTGCTAATGAAACAATGTGCTCACGTGCAACATAACATAGACAATAATCCACGGAATACCCAAAGAAGATGGCTGCCTAAATATGGTTCCCAATCAGAGACAACGATAAACACCTGTCTCTAATTGAGAACCAATCTAGGCAACCATAGACCTATATAAACACCTAGATGGAAACAACCCCATAAATCTACAAAACCCCTAGACTGAGACTCTTTCTGCTTGGCTCTGCTGCGTATATCAGCCAACCAGAGCGAATATTGATGATGATATAAATCAAGTGTTAATCAAATGTTATGCTGCTGTGGCAGCACTGCTGACATTTAAACTAGGTAGCTAGCTACACATTTGACTGGTGACCACATCTCAAGCCATGCATGTTTGGATACCAGGAGTGCAGGGTAGACTGGTAAAAAGGCTCAACCTGGTGCGCGAGAGCTCTGTATAGGGTAGACCAACAGGTGCAACCAATTGACAGGGTAGGGTAGGGGATGGCGTACTTGACGACGACTTGCAGGGAATGGGTTCAGAACAACAACAGCAAAACTTTATACAAAAAAAGAATTTTACCACCACCTAAAAGGGCACTTGGCGCGTGGGTAGGGAAAAGGGGCATGTGCCGGGCACAGGTTTACGCCTATCTTTGCACGTGTCTGATACTTTGTATGTATGCCCTCGCGAACACATAATCAATTGAAGAGTTTGTCTTGGGTCATTATTACCTGCTGCAGAGCCATCTGTTAGCCAAGTCATACTGAGGCCTGTGCCAGGTAGCTCACGTGTTGGAGTGCATTGCAATCTGGAGGTATGTACTGTAGCACTGGGTGAGTGGATGGAGGGATGGGAGAGAGGGGGTACTGCCAGATGGTCAGGTACACCACCCTCTTCACACAACCTAATGGGCCCAAGCATATTTAAGAGTACCAGGACTAAATATAATTACTTTCAGCATCAACTCAATGAAGCGGCAGCTTGAGAACTTGCTCTCATACTAACTGTGATGAACTATATCGAGAACTTATTGTGAGGCATATGTTATAGTGCAGACTTGGCTTGCAATAATTATACTGTATGCAAGTTTTACTGTATATGACGCATAATTGGAATAGCAAGTAATTGGACTTTTCGATGAACCATTGTAATACGTGAAACATGCTTCTTAGAAAGAATTGAAGTTGTTAATTTGGTCTTCATGTGAATAGAACAGAAGTAATAACATTCAAAGCATTAAACACATATTTCCTCTATGATATCTACCTTGATAGCTACCTTTCATAGTGCATCATACATACAATATGTTTGACATCTAACATGAAGGGCATGCAGGCTGTTCAGTGTAGCCTAGGTTATAATGAGTGACATCCAACTGATGGGACTAGTGCAGACATAGAACAGTGTCTAATGAATGTGACTTAAGGGAGCTGTGATGCACTCAAAATTAGCTGACCTTTGGTTTGTATAACACCACAAGGACTCATGTCACCTCCACGTCTGAGACACCGCAGGTGATGACCAATTATATATCTAGTTTACACGTCAACCCCACACACAGAGTTCAGGTCCTCATGTCCACTGAGGAAATCAAAGGAATATACAGATAGCTGCAAAAATAAAGGAAACACTTGAGTAAATAGGGGATACAAAGTATATTGAACACAGGTGCTTCCACACAGCTGTAGTTCCTGAGTTAATTAAGCAAAGGAATAAACAGGTAACTGCTAAAATAAAGGAAATAATTGGGTAAATGAGGGATACAAAGTATATTTAACACAGGTGCTTCCACACAGGTGTGGTTGCTGAGTTAATTCAGCAATTAACATCACATCATGCTTATGGTCATGTATAAAAATGCCCAGTGGCTAGAAGTGATTTCAGTAACTTTGAAAGAGAGGTCTCAAAGGAGTATATGGGGTTTAAAGTGTGTGTGTGTGTGTGTGTGTGTGTGTGTGTGTGTGTGTGTGTGTGTGTGTGTGTGTGTGTGTGTGTGTGTGTGTGTGTGTGTGTGTGTGTGTGTGTGTGTGTGTGTGTGTGTGTGTGTGCATCAGTCTCCAGATCTCAACCCAATTGAACACATATGAGAGATTCTGGAGCAGCGTTTTCCACCACAATCAACAGAACACCAAATGATGCAATTTCAAGTTGAATAATGAAGTTGCATCCCTACAATATAGATCCAGACACTTGTAGAATCTATGCGAAGGTGCATTGAATCTGTTCTGGTGGCTTGTGGTGCCCCAACGCCCTATTAAGACACTTTATGATGGTGTTTCCTTTTTTTTGGCAGTTACCTGTGAAAAGAAAGTGAAAAGAGAAGGGCCCACCTGAGGCATCAAAAATAACCTTCATTATTTCCTTGTGTTTTTAGAAATACTTTTTTTGACAGGCAGTGTGATCATCATCATTATGTCACACAAGGGAAAGAACTCATTTTGAACAGAAGAAGGTGACATTTGGTTTGTGTGACAGTCGTAGGTGATAATGAGGGATCTGTGTTTGGGAGGAAAAGAACACCAGCGTGATACATACTTGATATACAGCACCAGTCAAAAGTTTGGACGCACCTATTCATTCCAGGGTTTTTCTTTATTTGGACTATTTTCTACATTGTAGAATAATAGTTGTGGAGGATGAATCAGAATTAGTTGGGTAACATAGGTAACATAAGATGTTTTATTTACATAATAATGCTTATGTGAGATATTTGTCACTATACTATACTATACTGTTGGCAGTTGCACTTTCCCTTCTCAGCTAGGGCTCAATCACTTGGGGCCCAGAGAGGGGAGAGGTCAGAATGGAACATTGTCTTCATATGTGAATGTATCTGTTAAACAATGTGAAGGGATGGCGTGATTAAGGGGGAACCAATTATCTCTTGGCTCCACAATGTCTGTGCGCAAGTCACTCCCCTCAGTGAGCTTGTCCAGGAGTGGGGAGAAGAGGGGGTTTACTTGAGATGGGAGTACATAGAGTTGACAATTGAGTCACTCCCCTCTCCATGAAGTACCAGGAACGAGATTAGAACCTAGTCTTAGAGACCAAACTGAACGATAATTTATAGCTAATGCTATCTGACTATGGGATACTCCTTACTCAAGTAAAAGGCCTGAGATCTGTGGTTCTTCATGTAAGTTGAGGGAGGTGGCTCTTTGCTATAAAAGGTCTCAGTTGCCATTATGTTGACACTCTCAACTAATCATTGGAGATAGTGAATTGTTGAAAGTCAAATGCTATTGCAAAGCTAAATTATTATTAAAGGTGAAGTTTAAGTATAACTCTGACTGGTGTGTGGTTTGTAACTCTCCTCATTTGGTAATACAGGAAATTGCCTGGTGAGTCCTGTGCCTGCTCCCAGAACCAGGCCTCCTGTATGTCTCCCCAGCCTGGTAAGCCCTGTGGCAGCTCGACGCCCAAGGCTGCCTATACGTCTCCTCCCTCCAGTGATGATCCATGGCACGAAGCCTCCAGTGATGATCCATGGCACGAAGCCTCCAGTGATAATCAATGGCACGAAGCCTCCAGTGATGATCCACGGCCCGAAGCCTCCAGTGATGATCCATGGCACGAAACTTCCAGTGATGATTCATGGCACGAAGCCTCCTGTGATGATCCATGGCCCGGTGCCTGCAGTGAGGATCCATGGAACGAAGCCTCCAGTATTGATCCACGGTCCGGAGCCTGCAGCGACGGTCCCCAGTCCGGAGCCTCCAGTGACTGTCTCCAGTCTGGAGCCTCCAGTGAGGGTCCCCAGTCCGGGGCCTGCAGCGAGGGTTCCCAGTCCTGGGCCTGCAGCGAGGGTCCCCAGTCCGGGGCCTGCAGTGAGGGTCCCCAGCCGTCACCGAAGTAGATGCCCACCCGGACCCTCCCCTATAGAGTCAGGTTTTGAGTCCGCACTTTTGGGGGGCGAGGTACTGTCACGCCCTAGCCATAGAGAGGCTTTTTTTTCTCTATTTTGGTTAGGCCAGGGTGTGACTCGGGTGGGCATTCTAGTTTTTTTATTTCTATGTTTTGGCCGGGTGTGGTTCTCAATCAGGGACAGCTGTCTATCATTGTCTCTGATTGGGAATCATACTTCGGCAGCATGTTTTTCCACCTTAGTTGTGGGTAGTGGACTTTGTAAGGGAACAACCCCCTGAAATGTACAAAAATTAATGGGAAGTCATTGGCACTGGACAAACCATATACACGGTGTCCAATAGCACTCAATTCGGCGTCGTTTCATTCAAAGTTGATTGCAAATGCCATATGGCAAATGCCAAGTGTAACACTTTAAAAATCCAACAGATGGCGAGTGCGCTCCACCGTGATTTTTCATATTGCAAATGTAACACAAGTCAACATCCAAAAGTTTAAAAAAAGTTATCATTTTATTTTTGTTTTTTACTTGTGCATAAGGCATATGTTTTGCCCAATTGCAATATTATTTTATAGGAAGTCAAAAGTCAAAAATAGCAAAACAATTATTTCGAATTTTGTGTCAATTACACATGTATAAGAACTTTATCAACATAATTTAGTCATATTTTATTATCATCATTTTTTAAAAACTTGTGCGTAAAGGCATATGTTTTGTCCATTTGCGATATGATTTCATAGGAAGTCAAAAGTCGAAAACTTATCAACCCCTTAAAAAAGTGCTTTCTGGACCGTTTTTCGAAATTCTTCTGATTTTTTGTCAATTAATCATGTGTAAGAACTGTATGAATATACTTTTGTCAAATTTTATTATCATCATTTTTTAAAACTTGTGCATAAGGAATATGTTTTTCCGATTGCAATATGATTTCATAGGAAGTCAAAAGTCAATGTCAAAAGTCACTTTTTTACCATAAGAAATGTCCAAATGCAATATGAAAGATTTGAAAATGCCAAATCAGGATGTTATGTCCATTTGCCATGTACCATCATGAATTTGACATGCTCAAAAATACTGCAGAAATGCAAAATTGACTGGCCTGATGAACTCGGGATGGCCGGGCAGTGATAGTGGTTCCTCTCCATCGCTCGATGTGTTGATTTCATCATGTCCATTTGGTGATGTTTTTTCACTGTTGAATCATATTGCAAATGCACGTGCATTTCAGAGTGCACAAACACTTTACAACCAACAATTTCACACACAGACATGGGGGGTACAGAGGGTTAAATACACGACAAGTAATGAGGGAACGTAAACCAAGTGTGGGAAAACAAGACAAAACAAATGGAAAATGAAAAGGCCACTTGTTGTTTTGTGATACATTTCCCAAAACCTTGAAAGTTACCAAAATTCTGGTAGTATACTGGTCAACTTAGAATGTTACCATTAATATACCCTCCCTTTGCAACCCAAAGCATACCAGTTCCAGTGCAGTTTTATATACAGTAAAGCCCATTTCTCCTTACATAGAAGACTGACTGAAGTGACGGGGATCTTCATAACAGCCTACCAGAAAAATAAGGCTGCTACACCAGGCTAATGATTTGTGCATGCTGCTCACAATGTAAAATATGCTACAGCTAATGGATGTGGTTGGTGTGTTGAATTCAAACAGTGACATGAAAAGCAAGTGTTAGAGGTCTTAATCAAGCTTACAAAACAGTCTTGTTTTACGCTTCCAGCCATTAGTCACAAAGTTATTGGAAAGAAACACTCCCCTCCATCACGTGATGTTAAAGATAAGTTATGAAAGCTTGTTAGTCTAATTCGGGTCTTAATGATCTGAGTGCCAATGGTAATTTGCTGTGGATGGTAAAAGCCAGGCTCAATTATGCTTCCTGCTTTTAAAACAGACACGTCTCATCCCACAATTGACTCCATATACAAATGTGCACAATAACGTTCATTGTGGTTTGCAGCCTGATAGATGGACTTAATAACCCTTACCTCACATTAGGACAGCTCAAACGGATGTTTCTGTTTACTCAAAGTTGTTCTCTCCAATCAGAATGTAATGGAGGGGATTCATTGATCTGATTTCCATGTAATGCTGTTTTTCTCAGAAACACAGTATTTATCTCTCTGATAATATTTATATCTCTGAGCTACAGCATCACTTTCACCTCCGGATACGGATACACAAATGAAGCATCGCTCATTGAAGGAGCCTTGTTGCACAAAGCATACAGCAGCCTGCATCCATTCTGTAATGAGGAGTAAAACACTCAACAAACCACTGCCATATTGAGGTACAGTAAAATCATAGAATGGGATCTTGAATGGACTTAGTATTAGGCCTTCCTATTGGCAAGAAATGCCTCCCACTCCTATTGAGTGAAATGTACTTTTCAAGGCAACTCATTTCTGCGGGCTATACTTCATTGATAAGATCATTATTTTTACCTTCATCACAAAGCTCCCTGTCTCTGTGAATGCAAAAAATCTCTCTCTCTCTAAAAATATATATAATATGCACATAACATCTAATTATTTTCTAGAATCATTTCATGATGGTATTTCTCTGTGCATGTATTTAGTGTGCACAAGAAACTACTCTAGGCTCATTAGAAATCAAATGAAATGCTCAATACCCATAAGAGAAATACCAACCTATGAGAGGGGTGTGACTTGTTGATTTGAAAGTAACGTGTTTTAGATAGGCTTTCTCCTGAGTTAAGAGCAGGAAAATGTACCCAGATTTGAGAGAGAGGAAATGGGCATAGTACATGTTATTGTTTCCTTGTCTGGACATGGCCCCATGTACATTGAGATTTAATTCAGGAGAGATCCATAAAGCATAATTCTTTCCTCAACACCCTCGGGATGGCATATTTTATTCATGAGCACTATAAAAATAAAGGTTTGCTCTGATAAACCCGGGGCAAGTAACATATTCTGAGAGCTAGGCCAGATGCTGGTTCTAAATTGATACTAACAACACAGCACAGCAGCCATGCTTCCAGCCATTCCTCCAGAGTGGTTCAGGGTTAGTTCCAGCCACTTTTGACCCACGGTGGTTCATGACCAAGTATATAAGCATATACTTGCTATACTTACATTTGGCATTTGTGTCTGTCAATGAAATATATATGCTACTGTTTGTAGGTGCTCAATGGGAATAATTTGCTAATGTGTTCCTCGTCACATTTTCCAGTTTCTTTGCCCTTCTGTGAAACGTGCAACAGCTGAACTGATTGATAGCTGGCTTCATGTTCTGTAACTATGGCATCTGACAAGGTTGTGTCAGATGAGAATATGCAGGACTGTGCTGGGAAATATTTACTGTCTCTTTTTTGTCCTCTCTCTCTGTATTCCTCCCTTTCTCACCCACATTACATGCCTAAACACAACACCCTACCGCACACATGCACACAAGCACTAGCACATTTCAATTGAATATTTAATGATGAAGGCTGCAGAAGAAAGAACGGATGTGAACGGGCTTTACTTTCCATCTCTGTCATTGGCATCTTGGGGGGGGATTCAGAAAAAAAGCTGAAGAAGAGTTTTATTCTCAGCATCCCAATGGTATTCTTCCCTCTCAAACACTGATTGACAAATATATTTTTAGTCTATGGTCTGCCTTGAACATCAACCACAGAGTGCTATCAGGGCGTTACGCAATATAAGAATTTATATGCTAAGGCAACTACACATATACTGTACACCGAGTGCACAAACCATTAGGAACACCTGCTCTTTCCATGACATAGACTGGCCAGATGCATCCACGTGAAAACTAGGATCCCTTATTGATGTCACTTGTGAAATCCACTTCAATCAGTGTAGATCTAAGGGATGAGATAGGATTTTTAACCTCTTAAAGCTAGGGGGCAGAATTTTCACTTTTGGATAAATAGCATGCCCAATCTCAACTTCCTGCTACTCATGCCAAGAATATAATATTCATAGATTCATAGATTTGGATAGAAAACACTCTGAAGTTTCTAAAACTGTTTGAATCATGTCTGTGAGTATAAGAGAACTTATGTAGCAGGCAAAACCCAGAGGACTAACTGTTCAGATTGTTTTTTCTTTTCCCCCCTCTCTGTTCACTATATTGTCTTTGCCATTGGATATTTAATAGGCACCCATTTTCAGTTCCTACCGCTTCCACACAATGTCGCCAGTCTTTGGAATATGGTTGAGGTTATTCATTTGTTCTATGAAGAAGTAGGCCAACTCAGAACTGGGGACACTTTTGTGAGTTGCGCAAGATGTGAACAGCAGTGCTGGTTTGTTTTCGTTCCTGTATTGAATACAGATTGCCCCGTCTACAATTTGATCGATTATTAACGTTTAAAAATACCTAACGTTGTATTACAAAAGTAGTTTGAAATATTTTGGCAAAGTTTATTGGCAACTTTTGAAATATTTTGTAGTGAAGTTGCGTTTTTGTAAGCTGTCTTTGTCTGGATCAAACGTGCTTTATAAATGGATATTTTTGATATGTATGGACGGAATTAATCGAACAAAAGGACCAATTGTGATGTTTATGGGACATATTGGAGTGCCAAAAAAAGAAGCTTGTCAAAGGTAATGCATATTTTATATTTTATTTCAGCGTTTTGTGTAGCGCCCGCTATGCTAGCTCCTTTGTTTACAGCTGGTGCTGATGGGTGCAGGCTATCTGATAATAGCTTCTTATGCTTTCCCCGAAAAGCATTTTTAAAATCTGACATGTTGGCTGGATTCACAACGAGTGAAGCTTTAATTGAGTATCTTACATGTGTGATTTAATGAAAGTTTGAATTTTATAGCATTTTATTTGAATCTTGCGCTCTGCATTTCCCCTGGCAATTGGCCAGTTGAGACGTTAGTGTCTCCCCTATCCATATTAAGGCTTGAGACAATTGAGACATGGATCATGTATGTATGCCATTCAGAGGGTGAATGGGCATGACAAAAAGTGCCCTTGAACGGGGTGTGGTAGTAGGTGCCAGATGCACCGGTTTGAGTGTGTCAAGAACTGCAACACTGCTGGGTTTTTCACACTGAATGGTTTCCCCTGTGTATCAAGAATGGTCCACCACCCAAAGGACATCCAGCCAACTTGACACAGCTGTGGGGGTCAACATGGGCCAGCATCCCTGTGGAACACTTTCAACAATTTGTAGAGTCCCTGCCCCAATGAATTGAAGCTGTTCTGAGGGCAAAAGGAGGTGCAACTCAATACTACCAAGGTGTTCCTAATGTTTTGTACACTTAGTGTATATTTTGTATACTCTTAGATTTGTTTCTGTTTTAAATGCTAAACATGCGTTTGTATAGGGACCCTTACCATGTGAGGTGTCAATCTGGCATCCGTCATGTAAAAGTCAAAACCGCATTAGAATGGATGGCTTTGCCTAAAAGATGAAAGCCGTTAAATCGTGGGTGTTTCTGTGATTAAATGTCAGCTGTCATTCTGCATGGGAGAGCTGCTGGTTCCCTTCCCCACCTATAGGAGCCTATGCCAGTCCACATGGGGTAAGGCTGGGTGGGGAGAGAGAGATTGTGTGTTTGTGTGTGTGTGTGTGTGTGCGGGTGCGTGTGCGTGTGTGTGTGTGTGTGTGTGTGTGTGTGTGTGTTTGTGTTGTGTGTCGTGTGTTTGTGTGTGTGTGCTCTGAACTACTGGGAAATGAGGTTCAGTTTTAAAATGAACTTTGTCCGTTGGTAGAGTGGAAATCTTTTATCTGCATCCGTGCAGAAATAATGGAAGTTTTGTGGAGCATTCAAGATTGATCTGGGGAAACTCTCAGGCGATGTCTATGCTCCATTTGGGAACGATTTACCTTGACTACAGATCCATAACACATTTTTTAAACATATATAAGCATTTCATGAACGTGTTATAACAGGTCCCAATCGCATTATTTAAAGGTTAATTAAATATATTCATAGCATATCTCTAGCACATTCATGTCATGCTATGCAAGAGCTCAAATTTAGTACTGTATCTAAATAGATACATAATTACAATGACATAGTAGTGTCATCAGTATGGATATTCTCAAAAGTGTGCTTCTGCCATACCAGTGTTAGTGAATATGCCAAAAGGCCAAACAATGTTATTCTGATATATAGCCTGTACCAGCCCCATTTCCCCAACTGGCCAGTATAGGCCTGTGATTTACCTTCTGCTTCTTGCTCTCACTGAGGTCAATGGTGCATGAAGATCCCCACAGGGTTGAATCCTCATGGTAAATTGATCAAATCATGTAGTTGAGGGTCATATCATAACTCTCTCGCAGCTTTTTGTTAAAAATCTCGCAAAATTTCAACGTCCTGCTACTCATGCAAGGAATATAGTATATGCATATGATTAGTATATGTGGATAGAAAACACTCTGAAGTTTATAAAACTGGTTAAATCATGTCTGTGACTATAACAGAACGTGTTTAGCAGGCAAAATCACAAGGAAAACTGTTCACAAAAAAAATATATATATATCCCTCCGCCAGTCTCTGTATTGTCTATGGCAAGGGAAAATAGATGGCGACCAGTTTACAATGCCTACAGCTTCCACACGATGTCGCCAGAACTGTCATTTGCTTTTAAGTTAATCCTTGGTCAGATGAGAAATGGACACTTCCTGTCATCAAATACACAGCAGGAAGTTTTGAGAGAGAGAAAATGGACCATCATTTCAAAACGTGCTGCTATTGAATACAGATCGCCCCGTGATCAATTTGATCGATTATTAACGTTTACTGATACCTAAAGTTGGATTACAAAAGTAGTTTGAAGTTTTTTGTTAAAGTTTATAGGCAACTTTTTAATTTAAAAAAATGACATTGTGTTTTTGAAAGCAGGCTTCATAAATGGACATTTTGGGTATACATGGACGGATTTAATAAAAAAAAAAACAATTGTGATGTTTATGGGACATATAGGAGTGCCAACAAAGAAGCTCGTCAAAGGTAATGAATGTTTTATATTTTATTTCTGCGTTTTGTGTAGCACCGGCTACGCTAATTATTCTGTTTACGTCCCCTTTGGGTATTCCGGGGGTTGCATGCTATCAGATAATAGCTTCTCATTCTTTCGCCGAAAAGCATTTAAAAAATCTGACATGTTGGTTAGATTCACAACGAGTGTAGCTTTAATTGAGTACCCTGCATGTGTGTTTTAATGAAAGTTTGAGTTGTATCGAGTACTATTAGTTGTCACTCTGGAATTTCCGCTGATGTTGATCCCTGTACAGGGACAGCAGCCCTCCTCCACATCACAATTATGTTGGTCATACTGTTCTCTAACGCCATGCAGCCCCCGCAAAGCGGGTAGGGGGACCACGAACTCTGGGGGCGCATGCGCCTCTCATCGATGTCTTTTTTTAATGTAATAATTCATTCATAAACCTTCGGGCAGCAGGTAGTGGTTACAGCGTTGGACTTGTAAATGAAAGGTTGCAAGATCAAATCCCCTAGCTGACAAGGTAAAACTCTGTTATTCTGCCCCTGAACAAGGCAGTTAACTTTCTGTTCCTAGGCTGTCATTGAAAATAAGAATTTGTTCTTAACTGACTTGCCTAGTTAAATAAAGGTTAAAAAAAATGTCCATATGTACTAGGAAGTTAAGTGCTTGTTACTTGGGCTTCAGGAATGTGACTGAAAAAGTGCCCCAGGTCTTAAAATATAGAAAAATTAACTGTTTGGAAGTACAAGGGAGATATCAGTGAACAAATGCCATGCTCAAAGCTACGACGGCGCCATTGCTGTGAGTGGAGCGTACTGAGGTGTTCAAAGGCTCATATCAGGCCAAGAGCCTAATGCTTCTTATGCAGTTCCTTATGAGTTTTAGTTTAGATTGCCGTAGCATCATCAGGGAAATGGGGCAGAAGGGAGGAGTGCTTCAAATACAGCAGGTCTGCAACATCTTTAATTGAGCCTCTCATTCTCCTTAATTGCCGGCCTAAACACATTACGGAAAAATATTAATTGTATAGGAAACTCTGGGTACAGGTCGTCTGGATACTGGACAGCCAATAAATTGGTGATCATACAGATGATCATATTTTGCGGACAACAGTTCTTGAGGGCTTGAACCAAAAAAGCAGTTAGCGATTTGTCGTTCTAACTGGTGAGTTTGAGTTGTTTGGTTACAATATCAACAGTCCCTTATCTCTGGTATATCTTGGCATGCATCAGTCAAGTGGAAATTGTGCGCAGCGCAATAGACATATATAGCACAATGTCTCAGGAAAGACTGTCTGGGTTGACAATGCTCAGTATGGAAAACCGTGGGCCGCAATCTGGACCTACAGGCCGCGGTGAAAACCTTTGCACACAAAACAAATGAGGACTTCATGAGACCAGGGGAGTCTCTCAAGCTGGATTTAATTTGATTTAGGCCTAATTTAATTGACCTGAATATTGCAGCCCATTTGTGTAGGCTATTAGCCAGATAAAACCCGCTGAGTTCAAAAATAAGTAGTGGGTGAATTTTTTCTCAAGCAGACTACTTTTTTCCTCATTGTAAGGCTATTTTATGTGTAATTTCTATAAAAAAGTTCATAAATAGCACCTAAATTGCAGCTAAAGATGGTATATAGCTATAGAGATTACACTGCTTGATGAAACAATTCATAGTAAATTAGTCTTTTGACGATGGACTGACTGTATTATCAGAACAAGTTTCTATCCAAGCTGCGAGAGAGCGCAAGGACGGCTCATATCATGTAGGTTCAGGTAGCCTATACAGGACAGCTGTATATTCTAAAACATCTATTGGTAGCTGATTAGTATTCTGTTGTATCGAAAATGTATTTGACAATCTGCCATTTTTGAATTTCTAACTTTAATTTGTGAAAAGGTAATTACATTATTGCCACCCGCCAGCAGTCTAAAAATGGCAGCACTGTGACACCGTGTATACCTTTATGAAATGTTAGGCTTAACCTGAGAAAATGACAACCAAATAAGCCTATTGCAGTAATGCTAGTTAGTGACTTCCTTCAAACTGCAGACAGAGATAAAAATTGTATCCATTAGTTCATCTGACTGAAGTAGAAAAATGGCTTCATTGCCAAACTTCTGAAGTATCCTTTTAAATCTATCCAAGAAAAGTCCAACTGAAAAATGTCAATAGTAGGATTCTTTGGCGATGCCTTCAGCAATTGTTTTCTGTGCTAGCTAATGTTACATCTGGAAATTGGAAATAAAATGTTAATATTTCCTTTAACATTCTGTACTGTGTCTGTATTCGTTTTGATAAGTCACGCATGTTTATAAAGCTTTAAAAATGCTTTATGCATGGGGAAATAGAAATGACAGTACATTGACTGCATACAATTCACACATAAATATTTAATCTTGGTGTTATAGATGAGAGTGGCAAACTGCACAGGAAATTACCATGAAGTGCTCAGCTATAAATGCTTTCTGAATGGTAAACTAGATTTGTCTTTACTTTGACTATATATAATTCATACATACACCCTTTCCTTCATGTGTGCTTATGTGGAACCGTATGACCAATTTAACTGTGATATGGAGGAGAGCTGTTGACTTACAAAACAGTTATAATATGACCAGTGGTGGAAAAAGTATCCAATTGTCAAACTTGAGTAAAAGTATAGATGTATTTGATTTAGTAAAAGTGAAAGTCAGCAAGTAATATACTACTTAAGTAAAAGTCTAAAAGTATTTGATTTTAAATATACTTAAGTATCAAAAGTGAATGTAATTGCTAAAATATACTTAAGTATCAAAAGTCAAAGTATAAATAATTTACTATTCCTTATTTTAAGCAAAGCAGGCCCCATTCTTTTTTTCTTCTTTTTTTCGGATAGCCAGGAGCACACTCCAACACTCAGACATTACTTACAGATAGCCAGGAGCACACTCCAACACTCAGACATTACTTACAGATAGCCAGGAGCACACTCCAACACTCAGACATTACTTACAGATAGCCAGGAGCACACTCCAACACTCAGACATTACTTACAGATAGCCAGGAGCACACTCCAACACTCAGACATTACTTACAGATAGCCAGGAGCACACTCCAACACTCAGACATTATTTACAAAAGATGCATTTGTGTTTAGTGAGTCCACCAGACCAGAGTCATTATTGATGACCACGTGTTCTCTTGAAAGTGAGTGAATTTGACTATTTTCCTTTCCTGCTAAGCATTCAAAATGTAACAAGTAATTTATGTTGTCATTTAAAATGTATGGAGTAAAAACTACAATATTTTCTTTGGTAATGTAGTGATTTAAAAGTAAAAGTTGTCAAAAATATAAATAGTAAAGTAAAGTACAGATACCCCAAAAATCAACTTAAGTAGTGGCAGGTAGCCTAGTGGTTAGAGCATTGGACTAATAACCAAAAGGTTGCAAGATCAAATCCTTGAGCCGACAAGGTAAAAATCTGCCGTTCTGCCTCTGAACAAGGCAGTTAACCCACTGTTCCGTCATTGAAAATAAGAATTTGTTCTTAACTGACTTGTCTAGTTAAATAAAGATAAAATTAAGTACTTTACACCACTGGATATGACCTTCAACTACACTATTTGATATGTAAAATATACCCTATGGATTCATCCCTGTGGGGATCTTCATGCACCATTGACCTCTGTGGAAGGAAGAAGAAGGTAAGTCACGGACCTATCGAGGACAATGGGGGAAATGAGGCTTGTACCGGCTATACAGGATATCAGCATAATTTTCAAAACAAGAATTGGCCTTTTGGCATATTCACTAAATGGCAGAAGCACACTTTTGAGAACAGCAATAATCATTACACTACGCTGGCATTGTAATGATGCATCTATTAAGATACTTAAATATGAGCTCTTGCATAGCATGACATGAATGAGGTATAGATATGCTATGATTATATTTCATTAACCTTTAATATTGCGGTTGGGACCTGTTATAACACGTTCATGAAATGCTTACAGATGTGTAATAAATGTGTTAAGCATATGTAGTCAATGTAAATCGTTACACTTCATTCTTACCACATTATGTCAGATCCAAGCATGTTCATTTTAACTTAAGCAAGGAATAATATATTCCTCCTCTCCCAGAAACAACCACACAAAGCAAAATGACCATTCTGACTACAAAGTATTCACCGTGAAAGGTACCATGTTCGACTGAAATACATTTGCTGCTTGTGTGAGTGTGTGATTTGCAACGTCCAGTCATTTGTTTATTTTAAGTGAGATATTATTTTGTCTTTTAAATAAACCTTTCTCTGAAGAAAAGAGTTGTTCAAAAAGTAGTGCTCCCTTGGTGCTCTGGGTGGTACAGTATAAGCTTTCATAGCAACAGATTTCACTCTAATGTGTAATGTTTAAAGAAAGTCTTTATAGCAATGTCTTTGAGTTTCACTGCAGTTTGGATTTGTTATTATCGCTTGGGCTACTGTTTGGAGTTTGATAGCAGTGTCAGTAAAAGGGACAGTTAAATGTGATGGTACACTAAGACACTGGGCTCCGTTTTATGAATTTGATCCCACCCAGCCATCTCCCTTAATGATATGCTTTAGCAGCTGCAGTGAACTTAGCATGCTCTTGTTGGGTCCCTTGGGAATGCTCTTTACTATATAGTTAGGGTACTGGAGTTCAACCCCTGGGTTAGCAGAAACATAAATATACCGCCTTTTAATTGTTATGGCGATGAAAGCCCTGTGTGTGTATGCATCAGTAGTAATGCATTGCATTGGTTCAAATGCAAATGTATTTTCATTATACATGATATAGTAGGCCTACTGAAAGGTTTAGCTAATCAATTTGGTTGATTATCTTTTAGCCAACCCCTCATTTAGGGCTCTTGTTAACCTGGGATAACAACAGAGACAGCGAGCAATTAGACCACCATTGCCTTCTGTTCTTTAAAAAAAAAAAATGTAGCTTTATTTTACTAGGCAAGTCAGTTAAGAACAAATTCTTATTTTCAATGACAGCCTAGGAACAGTGGGTTAACTGCCTGTTCAGGGGCAGAACGACAGATTTGTACCATGTCAGCTCGGGGATTCGAACTTGCAACCTTTCGGTTACTAGTCCAACGCTCTAACCACTAGGCTACCCTGCCGCACGAACGTGCAGTCACTGGAGAAGGAACTGGTTGATCTCCATTCGATGGGGCCTAAAAATATGTACTGTAATATGCTATGTTTCTCAGAGTCGTGGCTGAACAAGGACATGGGTAATATACGCTTTGCTGGTTTTTCTAAGCATAGTCAAAACCGGACGGCAGACTCGGGTAAGATGAAGGGAGGAGGGTTGTGTCTCTGTGTTAACAACAGCTGCTGCACAATCTCTAATGTTAATGAAGTCTCGAGTTTTGCCTGAGTTAGAATAACTCATGATAAGCTGCAGTCCATACTATTTACAAAGATAGTTTTCATCTATATTTTTCGTAGCTGTGTATTTACACCACAAACAAATTCTGGCACTAAGACTATACAACAAGCTGTATAGGCCCATACACAAAAGAGAAACTTGCACATTCATAGGCAGCATTTCTCATGGGCGGTCTTTTTCAGACCAGGCACCACAGGCTGAAATACATTTTTCGCATCTACCTATTCATTTTGAGATTTTTGGGATATTTTGGCCAATTTTTATGAGTATTTTCAAAAAGTAAAAGTTGATTAAAAAAATGTATGTTATCTTTACTTCATGCTACCGTCATCAACATTTCAATGAATTTTAACCACTTTAAAATGGACATACAGTGCATTCGGAAAGTATTTAGACCCCTTGACTTTTCCACATTTTGTTACTTTTACAGCCTTATTGTCACGCCCTGGCCTTAGTATTCTGTGTTTTCTTTATTATTTTGGTTAGGCCAGGGTGTGACATGGATGATTATGTGTTTGTCTTGTCTAGGGGTTTTTGTAAATTGATGGGTTTGTGTTCAGTGTAGTATTCTAGGAAAGTCTATGGTTGCCTAGAGTGGTTCGCAATCAGAGGCAGGTGTTTATCGTTGTCTCTGATTGGGAACCATATTTAGGCAGCCATATTCTTTAGGTATTTCGTGGGTGTTTGTTCCTGTCTCTGTGTTTGTTGCACCAGATAGGGCTGTTTAGGTTTTTCACGTTTATGGTTTTTGTATTTTGTTCGTATTTTAATCTTTATTAAAGATGTTTATGAATAACCACGCTGCATTTTGGCCCTCCTCTCTTACGACGGAAGAAAACCTTAACACTTATTCTAAAATGTATTCAATTGTTTTTTCCCCTCATCAATATACACACAATAGCCCATAATGACAAACAAAAACAGGTTTTTAGAAATGTTTACAAAGTTATTAAAAATAAAAAGATGAAATATCACATTTACTTACGTATACAGACACTTTTCTCAGTACTTTGTTGAAGCACTTTGGCAGCGATTACAGCCTCCAGTCTTATTGGGTATAATGCTACAAGCTTGGCACGCCTGTATTTGGGGAGTTTCTCCCATTCTTCTTTGCAGATCATCTCAAGTTCTGTCAGGTTGTATCAGGTCTCTCCAGAGATGTTCGATCGGGTTCATATAAAATAAAATAACATTTATTTATGTAGCCCTTCGTACATCAGCTGATATCTCAAAGTGCTGTACAGAAACCCAGCCTAAAACCCCAAACAGCAAGCAATGCAGGTGTAGAAGCACGGTGGCTAGGAAAAACTCCCTAGGGTTCAAGTCTAGGCTCTTGCTGGGCCACTCAAGGACATTCAGAGACTTGTCCTGAAGCCACTCCTGCATTGTCTTGGCGGTTGGCTGTGCGCTCCAGAGCAGATTTTCATCAAGGATTTCTCCATTCATCTTTCACTCAATCCTGACTAGTCTCCCACACGCTGAAAAACATCCCCACAGCATGATACTCCCAACACCATGCTTCACCGTAGGGATGGTGCAAGGTTTCCTCCAGACATAACACTTGGCATTTCAGGCCAAATAGTACAATTTTGGTTTCATCAGACCAGATAATCTTGTTTCTCATGGTTTGAGAGTCTTTAGGTGCCTTTTGGCAAACTCCAAGCGGGCTGTCATGTGCCTTTAACTGAAGAGTGGCTACCATCTGGCCACGCTACCAGAAAGCCCTGGTGGAGTGCTGCTGAGATGGTTGTCCTTCTGGAAGATTCTCCCATCTCCACAGAGAAACCCCTGAAACTCCTTCTGAGTGACCATCGGGTTCTTGGTCACCTCGCTGACCAATGTCTTTCTCCCCCGATTGCTCAGTTTGGCCGGGCAGCCAGCTCTAGGAGTCTTGGTCATTCCAAAATTCTTCCACATTTAAGAACAGTGGAGGCCACTGTGTTCTTGGTCACCTTCAATGCTGCAGACATTTTTTGGTACCCTTCCTCAGATCTGTGCCTCAACACAATCCTGTCTCAGAGCTCTTTCAGTCAATTCCTTTGACCTCATGGCTTGGTTTTTGCTCTGACGGTTTTAATACATTAACAAAAATGTATAAAAACTTGTTTTCACTTTGTCATTATGAGGCATTGTGTGTAGTAGATTGAGGAGAAAAAATATTTATGCTATACATTTTAGAATAAGGCTGTAATGTAACAAAATGTGGAAAAAGCAAAAGGGTCTGAATACTTTCCGAATGCACTGTACATGAAAAAATGTCAAAGCTGACTACATTGAATGACACAATTCCAAAGCCCATTTCATAGAGAATTTTACAAACTGGATTACATTTAGTGACTTATTTTGAAGAGATGGTGATGGGGTGGCAGGAGCCTAGTGGTTAGAGCGTTGGGCCAGTAACCAAAAGGTTGGTGGATCGAATCCCCCGAGCTTACAAGGTGAAAATATGTTGTTCTGCTTTTGAAGTAGACAGTTAACCCACTGTTCCTAGACCGTCATTGTAAATAAGAATTTGTTCTTAACTGACAAACCTAGTTAAATAAAAAAAATAGGCTTTTGACTTTTAGTGTATTTGTATGTCATTTCCCGAAAGTCAGACTCCTACCACACCCCAAAACATTTTTCTCAGCTTCAGAAGCATCTGTATTTATCAAATTGTGTGTGCCTAGAGGGAAATGTTGATATTTTGTCCATTTATTATTTTAGATAACATTTATTTGAAGGCAAATTGCTTAAGTATTTTACAAATAGAAAGACGAAAAATGTATTAATCCACAATCTGCTCTGGACAAGTCCAATCCAATGTCCAGTCAAATGTATATGTGTGGTATGCAAATATGCACACATATAATGATATCACCTCATTTGCATATTTTAGATAGTTTATATATTATTTTGACAATTTTTTGTCTTCATATGTGTCTGCATTCAACTGGTAGAAGTTGATTGTGATATGATTAAGATAAACTTTTTCCCCCATTTATTTTACCTTTATTTAAGGCAAGTCAGTTAAGAACAAATTCTTATTTTCAATGAAGGCCTAGGAACAGTGGGTTAATTGCCTGTTCAGGGGCAGAACGACAGATTTGTACCTTGTCAGCTCAGGGATTTGAACTTGCAACCTTCCAGTTACTAGTCCAACACTCTAACCACTAGGCTACCCTGTCGCCCCAATTAGGGTGTTCTGTCTGGCATTAATGCAGCAAAACTGAAATCTGTTTTACCTCATTTGTCCCAACATGTCACCTGTGCAACTAGAGGCGACACAACTCTAGATCAGCATTATTTCACACAGAAATGCATACAAGGTCTTCCCTAGCCCTCCCTCTGGCAAATCAGACATTAACTATGTCCTCCTGCTTTCAAGTAAAACCTCAAACAGGAAGTAACAGTGACGTGCTCAATACAGAAGGTGTCCGATAAAGCAGATGTTAAGCCACAGTGCAGGACTGTTTCGCTAGCACAGACTGGATTATGTTCCAGGATTCATCCAGTACCATGTAGGAGTTTACCACATCAGTCACCGGCTTCATTAATAAGTGCATCGACAAAGTCGTCCCCACAATGACCGTACGCTCAGCGACGCGAGCCTACCGGATGAACTAAATGCAGTCTATGCTCGCTTCGAGGCAAGCAAGACTGAACCATGCATGAGAGTACCAGCTGTCCTGGTTGACTGTGTGATCTTGCCAATGTGAGTAAGATCTATAAACAGGTCGCAAGGCCGTGGGGCCAGACGGGTACTCAGAGTACTCAGAGTACTCAGAGAATGATGAGTACTCAGAGAATGCGCTGATCAGCTGGCAAGTGTATTCAGTGACATTTTCAAACTATTTCTGGTCTGTAATACCAATACTATCTAAATGACTATCACGCCGTAGTACTCACGTCTATAGCCATGAAATGCTTTGAAAGGTTGGTCGTGGCTCACATCAACACTATCATCAGATCCACAGACGACGCAATTGCTATTGCACTTCACACTGCCCTCACCCACTTGGACAAAAGGAATACCTATGTAAGAATACTGTTCATTGACTATAGCTTAGCATTCAACACCATAGTCCCGTCCATGCTCAGGACCCTGGTACTGAACACCTCCCTCTGCAACTAGATCCTGGACTTCCTGATGGGTCGACCCATAAGGAGGTGAGGATAGGCAACAACTCATCCACCATGCTGACCATCAACACGGGGGGCCTCAGAGGTGTGTGTGCTTATTCCTCTCCTGTATTCCCTGTTCACCTACAACTGTGTGGCCGCGCACGACTCCAACACCGCGCAAGACTTGCTGACAAGACGACGGTGGTAGGACTGGGGCAGAGTTCCATGCCATCCAGGAACTCTATACCAGGCGGTGTCGGAGGAAGGCCCCAAAAATTGTTAAACACACCAGACATAGACTGTTGTCTCTGCTACCGCACAGCAAGCAGTACCAGTGCACAAAGTCTGGAACCAACATGACCCTGAACAGCGTCTACCCCCAAGACGTAAGACTCTTTAACAAGACTAATCCAATGGCTACACAGACTACCTGCATTGAATCTTTTTTTGCACAAACTCTCTTGCATGACTCAATGCAAACACACCGGACTCTACCCACACACTCACGCATACTTACACTCACACCCCAACACACGCCCACACACACATAACACATGCACACATGCATACTGATGCCACACACACACACACACTTTCACACACCACATATGCTGCTTATACTATCTATTATCTATCCTGTTGCCCAGTCACTTTACTCCTATAGCTATTACCTCGTACCCATGCACATCGATTCAGTACTGGTACTCCCTGTATATAGCCATGTTATTCTTATTTGTTATTGTTACTTGGTATTCACTGCGTATTTATTCCTCGTGTCACTATTTCTATCTTTAGTTTATGTCTTTATGTATTAACTTTGAATTGTTGAAAAGGACCTGCAAGTAAGCATTTCGATGTCAGTCCGAACCTATTGTTTATGAAGCATGTGTCACGACTTCCGCCGAAGTTGGTCCCTCTCCTTGTTCCGGCAGCGTTCGGCGGTCGAAGTCACCGACCTTCTAGCCATCGCTGATCCTCTTTTCATTTTCCTTTGGTTTTGTCTTGTCTTCGATCACACCTTGTTCCAATCCCATCAATTACACATTGTGTATTTAACCCTTTGTTTCCCCCCATATCCTTGTCGGTGATTGTTTATTGTAAGTGCTTGTGCACATCTGTCCTGGTGTGCATCGGACTATGTACCCATTATTTGATTGTTCTGTTTTCCGGGTGTTTTATTTAGTTATTAAACTGCGCCGTTTGGAAACACAGTTCTTGCTCTCATGCGTCTGACTTCTCTGCTGCCAGTACGAACCCCCTTACAGCATGCGACAAAGGACATTTGATCTGACTTGCGACCTCTGTGTAATCTGTATGTGTTCAGGTAAAGGCATTGGGAACAGAAAGGTGCGTGCAGCCCACGTAGTGTCTCTGGAGAGGGAGGCGCTGCAAGCCTCAGCACTAGACCTGGAGTGGGACCTGGAGAAGGAGCTACAGCAGAGTTTCCCACAGTCAGGTCACCCATAATACAAGTAAAATAACAAAAAACTAAACTAAAACTAAAACAGTTCGAAATTTGATGTTTGAGAAACATGGATGAACTTCTTATTCTGATGTGAGACTGTGAGAGCCTTGACATTTGGTTTTGTCATTTACAAAATATCATCCAACACTCTACTCAGCAAACTGGATGTTGTCTATCACAGTGCCATCCGTTTTGTCAACAAAGCCCCATTTACCTCCCATCACTGCGACCTGTATGCTCTCGTTGGCTGGCCCTCGCTACATATTCATCTATAAGTCTTTGCTAGGTAAAGCCCCGCCTTATCTCAGCTCACTGGTCACCATAGCAACACCCACCCGTAGCACGCGCTCCAGTAGGTATATTTCACTGGTCATCCCCAAAGCCAACACCTCCTTTGGCTGCCTTTCCTTCCAGTTCTCTGCTGCCAATGACTGGAACGAATTGCAAAAATCACTGAAGCTGGAGATTTATTTCTCCCTCTCTAACTTTCACCATCAGCTGTCAGAGCAGCTTATCGGTCACTGTACCTGTACACAGCCAATCTGTAAATAGCCCACCCAACTACCTTGCACCCTAGTATCTCTCCTTGCACATCATCTTCTGCACATCTATCACTCCAGTGTTAATGCTAAATTGAAATTATTTCGCCTCAATGGCCTATTTATTGCCTTACCTTCCTACTCTTCTACATTTTCACACACTGTACATATATTTTTATATTGTGTTATTGACTGTACGTTTGTTTATGTGTAACCCTGTGTTGTTGTTTTTGTCGCACTAATTTGCTTTATCTTGGAATGGTCGCAGTTATAAATGAGAACTTGTTCTAAACTGGCCTACCTGGTTAAATAAAGATGAAATAAAAATACAAATAAAAAGAGCTAGGCGGTTTCCCTGAGCTTCAGAACCCTGGCCTAAGCTTGGATCACTTCCAGTTGGCGTGTATGGAGAATCGGACTGTGGACAACTCCAACCGTGCTGATCTAGACATGCACCTGGAGCCCATCCAGCCCTCTGTGTCAGTGTCACCGCATGGAAGGTTTGAGCGTCTGCAGAAGGACACCAACTGCATCTCCCATTTCACCAGGGCTCCACCCAAGTGCCAGTGGAGGAGCAGCTGCAGCCTGGTCAGGTACATGCTGGCTGGTGTAGGGCTCTTTATCCTGGGGTTTCTGATAGGCCACTACACCCACAGACCAGCCCACCCCAAAATACCCAGGCACACAGACCACCTGTAGGAGCTGCTGAGGGACATCACGGCTAAGAAGATCCAGGCTCTCACACATACACCAATTACCCCATTACTCCCTGTTTTGCCTCAATGCCTGCAAATTGTTTAGAGAGAGAGTGTATAATATTACAGGTAATGCATCTTGTTAGTGTAGAGGCATTATGCACAGCAGCAGCAGCAGCAGCAGAACACTAAGTAGACAAGGTGGTGAGAGTCAGGGATTTGCATTAAAATGACATTCATTTGGAAGCGTTTCTCTAAGAAAGAGGCTCTCCCAGGTCATGCAAAGGTGATTTAGAGCACATTGATTGCTGTCGATCGCTCAGCCAAAAAAACCTGTTGCCCCCTCGGAAAGTCTTCCTCAGTCTGAGTGGAAGTTTGACATTCTTAGGAAACAGATGTGGGCTTTCCTGGAACAGACCCTTAGGGACCTGCATCCTTCTAGCAAAGACAGTCTTCCTGCCAAACATTGTAGCATACTGTATCCCCACTAGTAACAAGCAGCCTTGTTCACTCCAAGCCCGGCTGTGTATAGCTGACAGGGAAGGGAGAGGGCGCAAGCAGGTATTAATGTTAAATGAAATGCCGACAAACCTCTGGCGGCAAGATATTGTTTTGGTGCCAAGGATCATGGCATATATGTATATTTGTGTCAGAAAGATGCCTCAGTTCAGTGGAAACTAAGTTAATCTGACTCCTAAACAGATTTTGGGGTTTTGTGTATTTATTATTTAGACACATTTATTTTTCAGGCAGCAGGGCCAACAGCAGAGCTCAGATTCTCTTGGAAAAAGAGACACCATATTGTAACCTCAAGTAATATTGTGATCACGCATTCAGCCACCAACTGAAACTTTTCAGTATTCATACCTTGGATGTTGTGTTTCAAGATAATTGCATTATTTACTTTTGGGGCACAGAGGGAATCCTGCAATCTCTCTCACAAAGTGATGCTCTATGGGGAGAAGGGATATTGTGGCAACTCAGAATGTTTAGATAAAGAGAATAAAACTGGTAAATTAAATAGTTTTATCCTCAGTATATCGCCCACATCAACTAATAGCATAGGGTGCCCCAAAAGTAAATAATGCAATTATCTTGGAACACAACATCCAAGGTATGAATACTGAGAAGTTTCAGTTGGTGGAATGACGCAGCCCGTCTGGTGTTCAACCTTCCCAAGTTCTCTCACGTCACCCCGCTCCTCCGCTCTCTCCACTGGCTTCCAGTTGAAGCTCGCATCCGCTACAAGATCATGGTGCTTGCCTACGGAGCTGTGAGGGGAACGGCACCTCAGTACCTCCAGGCTCTGATCAGGCCCTACATCCAAACAAGGGCACTGCGTTCATCCACCTCTGGCCTGCTCGCCTCCCTACCACTGAGGAAGTACAGTTCCCGTGCAGCCCAGTCAAAACTGTTCGCTGCTCTGGCCCCCCAATGGTGGAACAAACTCCCTCACGACGCCAGGACAGCGGAGTCAATCACCACCTTCCGGAGACACCTGAAACCCCACCTCTTTCAGGAATACCTAGGATAGGATAAAGTAATCCTTCTCACCCCCCTTAAAAGATTTAGATGCACTATTGTAAAGTGGCTGTTCCACTGGATGTCTTAAGGTGAACGCACCAATTTGTAAGTCGCTCTGGATAAGAGCGTCTGCTAAATGACTTAAATGTAAATGACTTAAATGTGGTGTGCTGCTTAGATGGCTCCTCTCTTTCCACCTTATTTGTGGAAATGGATTTGTGCATGATGCTAGTAGGCTACAATGACCTTTATTTAGTCAGTGTTCAGTATTGTGTGTTTGGTGATTGACTATACATAAATAGAAGGGTGGAATATATTGTGTTATTATGAACTACAGTATATCATAGTCAACCTGATGTTTGGGAAGAAGTGGATTTTCCCTCTGTTTGTGCCACTAATGCAATTCTTTATCTCCCTGAGACACTCTCTCACTTATTATTCCCAGGATACAGTCCATTTCTCATCCCCACCAACTGAAATAAGTAATCTCAAAATCAGATTAAGGGTAATGTCTCCAGGGATGAGGAAGAACAAAAAAATAAAAACAGTTTGGACATACTGGCTACTGAAACCAAAGAAGCTTCTTGGCTGTCAATTCCTTCTCCAAATGGAGAGAGGCCACAAACGGGCTAGATTTAATGTCAAAGATGGTGCACAGCTGTTAAAACAGCTCAGAACACAAGTATGGTGTCCATATTAGGACACTTTCAGTCTCAGTAAAATGAGTCATTGTCACAAGGAGTTGAGTCACTCACAAGGAGTTGAGTCATTCTTACACGGAGTTGAGTCATTCTTACAAGAAGTTGAGTCACTCACAAGGAGTTGAGTTGTTCTCGCACTAGTTGAGTCATTCTCACAAGGAGTTGAGTCAATCTCACAAGGAGTCAGCGGCAGTAAAACATTATAAAAAATGTTTTATGGTCATTTAAAACATGAGCATGATTCTATAACAGTGGTCATCAACTTGACGATCGTGATCACCAAACATTAGATCACCAAACATTTCTGGAGGAAAGCCAACGATAAAGGCATAAAGGCTTGCACTCCTTTTTTCCGTGTTGTGCTGTTGTCAGTAACTGTACTTCATTCAGAAGCCCTGCGCATGTAACAGGGTTATATTGGTGATTCCCCTTGCCACTTTATTGTTGAGCCAATGGGTTTTTGGTTTGAGTTGGTCTTGCCTTCACCTACTCAACATGGCATCTTATTGGCTGGTTTGCGTAGCTTGCTTACGAGGGGGGATGTTCCAGTTAGAATCGTCCCAGTGAACAAGCACCAAACCAGCGGTAAGTTGTTGGTTGCAAAGCACTGTACATCAAAAGTGATTTTTATACTCTCAAGTGATGATTTAAATGTACAATTTATAGCAAATTGTTTGTAAATGTTATTCGAACATCACACATAAGATGCAGCGGTTTTTGGAGAGTATTTGTTGTGCATTTTGTTGTAGAGAATCCCCGCCAGTACTAGCTAGCAACTTACTGTGTCTTGTGGGGGGGGGGGGGGGGGGGTTCATATTGTAGCGACCCGCACAGACAGCTGTGTGTTATGTGCTAGGCTAGGAGGTGGTTGTGTTGTACTGACCAGTACCCGGTGTTCGCGGGGTCCGACATGTCAATCAACCTGCTATCTGCCAATCACGGGAATGCCTGGAATGTTCTGATGCCGGGCATCCTGGTGGTTGGCGGAGTGGCGTGGAGGGGGTTGGGCATTGGAAGTTAAGACCAGGTTCAGCCTTTGTTCTCTCTCTCTTACGTCTGGGCTTCACAAGAGAAGGTCACGATTGGCTTGTGGGTTATCTGTCATCTATTTGGCGTGTGCTACGGCCCAAACAGTAGCCTGGGTAAAGTTGGTTCAATAAACCGTCAATTCGCAAACTCAAGCCTCTGTCTGGACAATTGTTCATTTATGATCTAGTCAGGTCATTACATTGGTGTCAGAAGTAAAAACGTTGATACAAGTTAGCCAGCTAGCTAGCTGACTTATGTGGCTAGCTACCGTAGGTGAGAACGGGGATTGAAAATGCTTCGAGGGAATCCGAAAGTGAAGGTGGAGGTAGGGGACGATTATGGCCAAGGAGGTGCGTGTGAATGGACGTCGGGGTTCTGTCTGAGGAGATCGCCAGGGCGTCGGAGCGCAGAGGCCGCTTGAGGGAGGACGTTAGAGTGATGGTGGCTGAAGCGGGCATGAGTGCTTCGTCGAGTGTATTTCGCGCGAATTCTGGTGGCCGGACTGAAGTGGCGACGTCGACGCGGCGTGACGAGGAATCTGGGGCTCAGGATGTAAACAAACATGGCGGCGCCCAGTTCCCGGCTGCGTCCGTATCTGTTAAGACCCAAGTATTCCGGTAAGGCGGATTGGGAAGCTTTTCATGCTCAGTTTGAACTGTTAGCTCATTTTAGGGGTGGTCGGATGAAGAAAGGGCACTGCAGTTGGCTTTATGCCTCACGGATGAAGCTCTGTCCTGTTTGATATTGATTAGCCCCGAGGACAGGCATGATTATGGTGCTCTAGTGGGAGCACTGAGGAGGCGCTATGGACAGTGTGTACAGCCCGGGCTACTGCGCTCCGAACTGAGGAATAGACGCAGGCAGCCTGGAGAGCCTCTACGGGTGCTAGCTAATGACATTGAGAGCCTCTCTCGGCGGGCATATGCTCACATGCCCCCCTCCGTGCAGAGCGAGCTAGCACGGGACCAGTTCATACAGGCGCTCTCCCCTACGGAGCTGCGCATACAGACCCAGCTGGCTCATCCTGAGTCATTGCAGACAGCCTTGGAGATGGCTTTGGAGAGGGAGCTGGTGTGGGCTGGCGCTTCAGCTGGGGCTTTGGTGGGGGTGCAGGGACACACACCCTCTGTGCGAGCTGGGGGGCAGAGCAGCCCGGAGCCGGAAAAGCCTGCTTGGGTGGCCGAAATGACAGAACTCATTCGGGCTGTGTCGCTACAGGCGGCACGAAACACAAGCCCTGGTCCCAGGGTCTGCTGGGGTTGTGGCCAGCCAGGCCATCTGCGCCGAGATTGCCCCATGTCCCCCAGAGCTCAGGGAAACGGCTCGGGGTCCGCATAGACCGGGTAGTGCGGACCCCTGGCTTTCTATCCCAACCACCATCATCTTCAGGAGGAGCCCACCGGCACAGACGGGGAAGCAAGGCTCCACTTCCCCCAGAAGCAGACGAGGGCAAGCGGAGGGAGCCTGTTGTTGTGGTGGGCCGGACCTGTGTTGGGGACTTTGTCATGTCCCTGTCACTGTGGAGGGGGTGCCCTGCTCCGCCCTGGTGGACACTGGGTCCACAGTAACCCTGGTGAGGCCAGATATTGTGCCAGGTTGGACTCAGTGTGAGCCTACAACTGTGCAGCTCCGCACAGTCACAGGTGAGCTGGCACCCATGAAAGGGAAGGGAATAATGACTCTGACAGTAGGGGCAGGACTGTGCGTCATCCTGTGTGGGTGGCGGCTGTGCAGGACCCTTGTATCCTGGGGTTGGACTTTCTTAGGAGCACAGGCTGCCAGTTAGACCTAAATAGGGGCACACTGAGCTTCCTGGGAGGGACGGAAGTCACCATGGCCCCCCTAATGTCACATTCACTCAACCCAACAAACCCTTTACTCCAACAGTTAAAGCAGCAGAGACTCATGGCTGCGCCCCCTCCCCACAGCTGTGTGTGACTTTTCCCCAGTCCCCCTGTCACCTACGGCGGTGTGTTACATTCCCCCAGCTACCTCCATGACACAGCCCTCTGTGAGCCCGGGCCGCACCCCCAGCCCAGCTACCCCAGATGGGAGAGGAGAGGACACTGTCTGCAGTGAGGGAGATATGGGGGAGGAACTGTGTTGGTCTTGACCCTGAGCAGCAGGAACGGTTGTGGCAGTTGCTGTTTGAATTCAGAGACAGCTTTGCGTTGAGTGAGGAAGAGGTGGGTCAGACTCTTCTGGTGCAGCATGAGATCGACACAGGTGATGCTCGACCCATCAAGATGCGTCCCCGCCGTATCCCGCTGGCACGCCAGGAGGCGGCAGACAAGGCTGTGTTGGAGATGCAGCGGGCAGACTTCATTGAGCCCTCAGACAGCCCCTGGGCGGCGCCAGTCGTCATGGTTCCGAAGAAGGGGGCAAGCTGAGGTTCTGTGCGGACTACAGGCGGCTGAATGAGGTAACCAGGAAGGACTCATACCCCATACCACGTATCGATGAGTCGCTGGACCTGGTTAGGGGTCCTCCTGGTTCTCCTCACTAGACCTCCGCAGTGGCTACTGGCAGGTGCCCCTCTCCCCAGAGGCCAGAGCCAAAACTGCGTTCTCCACTAACAGAGGACACTGGCAGTTCAAGGTCCTGTGCTTTGGCCTGTGCAACGCTCCAGCTACTTTTGAGCGTTTGATGGACAGGGTGCTGGATGGCATCCCCGACAGCAGTGTCTGGTATACCTCGATGACATCCTGGCCCATGGCAGCTCCTTCCAGTCAGCCCTGGGGGCGCTACGGCGTGTGCTGGAGAGGGTGGCTGCCGCAGGTCTGAAGCTCCACCCCGAGAAGTGCCACTTCATGAGGAGAGAGGTGTCCTTCTTGGGCCACCGAGTGGGGAAGGAGGGGATCAGCACCATGGAGGACAAGGTAGGGGCTGTCAGAGACTGGCCCACCCCCACCGACCAGCGTCAGCTGAAGAGCTTCCTGGGCCTGGCCTCGTACTACAGGAGGTTTGTACGGGGCTTCTCAAGCGTTGCTGCTCCACTGAACCACCTGCTGCCGAAGGACAAGGCTTTCACTTGGACAGTGGAGTGTGAGGAGGCGTTCAACACCCTCAAACGTGCACTGATCGAGGCCCCGTGCTTCACCTCACCTTGCCCTTTATCCTGGACACAGACGCGAGCAATGTGGGCATTGAGGTGGGGCCAGAGGGGGACAGAGTGGTGGCGTACTTCAGCAAAACATTTGACAAACATGAGCGCCGCTACTGTGTCACCCGGCGGGAGCTCTTGGCTGTTGTGGCTTCCGTCAAACACTTCAAGTACTACCTGGGTGGTCTGCCCTTTACTGTAAGGACTGACCACTCTGCTCTCCAGTGGCTCATGTCTTTCAGAGAGCCAGAGGGGCAGGTGGCACGCTGGTTGGAGGAGCTTCAGCCGTATGACTTCACGGTGGTGCACAGGGCAGGGGCACGCCACTCCAACGCCGACGCCATGTCCCGTCGGCCCTGTACTGCAGACGGCTGCCGCCACTGTGAACGGAGAGAGGGACGGGAGAGAGAGCTGCGGGCAGAGGAGGGTGTCTGTGCCACAGTGTGTCGGGCGAGCGGGCCTGTCTGCTGTGAGCTGCAGACTGTCGACGTGGCTGAATGGCGGCAGCAGCAGGGACGGGACACAGACCTACAGCCAGTGCTACAGTGGGTAGAGGCGCAGGTGAGGCCACCATGGGAAGAGGTGACAGCGCTCTCACTCGCGACCAAAGGGTTGTGGTCGAAGTTTGAGAGACTGCGGCTGGCTGATGGCGTGCTACAGCGGGCATGGAAGGAGTCAGCTACGGGAGAGGAGAGGTGGCAGGTGGTGGTCCCAAAAGCATTGCGGGAGGCTGTGCTCAGAGTACTCATGGGGGGTGGGGACTGGACACTTTGGGGTCACAAAAACACTGCGCCGTCTCCGTCAGGGCTTCTACTGGGGGCAGCACAAGAGGGATGTGGAGGACTTTTGTCGCCGCTGTGACAACTGCACAGCGAGAAAGGGCCCCCAGGCCGCTCTCATGCTCAGCTCCAACAGTTCCCAGTGGGGGCTCCCATGGAGAAGGTGGGAGTGGATGTAGTTGGGCCGTTCCCCACCACAGACAGTGGAAACCGCTGGGTGCTCACGGCCATGGACTATTTCACAAAATGGCCCGAGGCCTATGCTCTGCCTGACCAGGAGGCAGAGACCATCGTCGACGCCCTGACAGCGGGGATGTTCAGCAGGTTTGGAGCTGCAGAGTCCATCCACAGCGACCAAGGCAGAAACTTTGAGTCCCGTGTGTTCGCCACCATGTGTGAGAGGCTGGGCATGCACAAGACCCGCACTACTCCTCTCCATCCTCAAAGTGATGGCCTTGTGGAGCGCTTCAACAAAACGCTTGGACAGCAGCTGGCCATCGTCTCTTCCAAACACCAGCGTGACTGGGACAAGCACCTGCCTATGGTCCTCATGGCATGCCGCTCCGCTGTCCAAGACTCCACCTCCTGCACACCTGCCCTCCTCATGCTGGGGAGAGAGATCCGCACCCCTGCGGAGATGGCGTTTGGTCGGCCCCTGGATAGCCCTCATGTTCCTCCGGGGCCGGAGTATGCCCGGAGACTCCAGGACCGCCTGGAGACAGCCCACACCTTCGCCAGAGAGCAGCTGGTGAATGCAGGTGTGAGGCAGAAAAGGAACTATGACGTGCACACCCGGGGAAGGCACTTTGTGGCTGGGGAGCTGGTCTGGGTCTACAGCCCCTAAGGAAAAAAAAGGCAGATGCCCCAAGTTGGACAGTCACTGGGTGGGACCCTGCAGTGTCCTGGAGAGGGTAGGGGAGGTTGTGTACCGGGTGCAGCTTCCTCCCAGGGGGAGAAAGGTGGCACTGCACCGGGACAGGTTAGCCCCATACAGAGGGGCCTCTTCTCCCCAAACCCCAGGAACCCCCACAATTCCCCTCTCTGGCAATGACATTCTCCAGGCACCCACCCTCAGGTGCCGCAGACAAGGCTCCAGACAGCCCACTCCCCTGTCTCCCCCTGTGTCACCGCGTGGTTCCCCAGAACCACGGACTGTATTACCCGTTCCGCTTCCTTGTCCCCCATATCCCTGCCTTCATCCCCTGGTTCCCAGAGGGGCACTCTGCGACCATCACGGCCACGCAGGCAAAGGAGACCTCCGGGTCGCTTCAGAGACTTTGTTTGTTCCCTCGGGGACGAGGGACTTTGTGGTGGGGGGCTGTGTAGCGACCCGCACAGACAGCTGTGTGTTATGTGCTAGGCTAGGAGGTGGTTGTGTTGTACTGACCAGTACCCGGTGTTCGCGGGGTCCGACATGTCAATCAACCTGCTATCTGCCAATCACGGGAATGCCTGGAATGTTCTGATGCCGGGCATCCTGGTGGTTGGCGGAGTGGCGTGGAGGGGGGTTGGGCATTGGAAGTTAAGACCAGGTTCAGCCTTTGTTCTCTCTCTCTTACGTCTGGGCTTCACAAGAGAAGGTCACGATTGGCTTGTGGGTTATCTGTCATCTATTTGGCGTGTGCTACGGCCCAAACAGTAGCCTGGGTAAAGTTGGTTCAATAAACCGTCAATTCGCAAACTCAAGCCTCTGTCTGGACAATTGTTCATTTATGATCTAGTCAGGTCATTACAATATATTTTGTACAGTGCGTGAATGCATGGTGAGATGTGCATTGCATGACGTGCAATTTTGTGCCGTTCCTATCAGGTACATTGTTAAAGATATTATATTGTATATTGTAATTGTATTATTTTGGTAACTAGCCCAGTGAACAAGCACCAAACCAGCGTGCGTGAATGCAGAGTTGGATGGTGAGATGTGCATTGCATGACGTGCAATTTTGTGCCGTTCCTATCAGAATAAATCTACATGACTGGTGTTACATGTTGGAGTTCCGTGTCGATGACTGATTGTACACAACGCAAGAAGAGTACTGTTACACGCACAGGGAAAGCAAAGTGTTCCCATTTTGAATAATTTAATTTGTCTGAAAAGACGATCTCTGCCTACCTGGTGAACAGGGAGATCTGTGACTAAATCGAGTGTGCCTACTGCTCTGGCCAATACTGTCAAAGAATACAGCAAAGAGCTGCTGTTTTACGAGTGAGTTCATGTTGAAGTTTTATTTCGCACTGTCAACACTGTTTTAATTCAACACTATTACAACACATAAAACGCACTTCTCTCTATTGCCTCTTGCGCTGCAGCTGCAATGAATGAGTAGCCAAGTGTATCGATAGCCCTGCATTTTTATTATTACTAGCAGCTCATCGTGTCTATTTTAATATCAAGGAGTATTTCACTTTCTCTGGTCGTAGGAACAACATGAATTTGTGCCTGAGGCAGATGTGGTGCAATTCGAGTTTCACCATCAGGTGGAAGAAAGTGTCCCCTCTCTCTGGTCAGTCTCACCAGAGGAAAGAAAGGTGAGAGCAGGGACCATGAGAGGTGGACCCTGTGCTGCTCTCTTCCCTGCCTCCACTGAGACTAATGTCGTGTTCAAAACAATTGGGAACTCGGAAATCTCCTACTTCAATGCATTCAAGACAACTGCGAACTCGGAAAAAAAATAGATCGGACTGGGGAAAATAGTTTTGAACGGTCATCCAACTCAAAAACTCAGGCATCTTTCTAGAACTCTTGACTTTCTGACCTGAAGTTCACTGACATCATAATTTGACCTCGTTTTTTCCCAGTTGTCTTGAAAGCACCATGACTATCAGATGCAGGTACCACCAGTCCAGTAAAAATAAAAAAGTGAATTATTAGCAAATTATTTCAATTTATGCTCAGTTGTGCATCGCAAGTGCTACACCAACTGATCTATTTTGTTATCAAAGCTCGAATTTTGAAATATAATATGGTCTGAAAAGAACAATATTGGCAGGTCAGGCATATAGACAATATGCTGTGCTAATGTATTAGGCCTACTGCACAAACCTCATTCCTACAGACTGTTTTTATTAGGATAATATTACATTGTTTAAATCAAGTTTTTTTTTCTTTCAGAGCGGCAGATCTTGGCTTGCTTTTTGACTCCGAAAGTGAACTTGACTCAGAAAAGGTTGGTGAACACTGCCCTAGACTGTAAGAATATTAACATCTATCTAATCTCTAAAGGTAATCTATTGATCTAAACTATGATTCTAATATATTAATCAAGTCTATTCATCTAATCTAATACATTTATTTATTTTACTAGGCAAGTCAGTTAAGAACAAATTCTTATCTTCAATGACAGCTTAGGAACAGTGGGTTAAATGCCTGTTCAGGGGCAGAACGACAGATTTGTACCTTGTCAGCTCAGGGATTTGAACTTGCAACCATTCGGTTACTAGTCCAACACTCTAACCACTAGGCTACCCTGCTGCCCCGATATGTATCTATTAATCTAATCTATTAACATATTACTCTAATATATTAATCAAATCTAATCAATCTAATTTAATAATCTAATTAAGACCGCCCGAGACACCAGTACACCAAAGACACTGCTGCCCCTGTAGGAACATACTGTAGCTTCATGCAGATTTCCCCAAGTCCCGGTGACACTAAACCAGCTGAGGCTGACAAAGGTCATTATCACAAGGAGTTGAGTCTGTCTCAGTAAGATTTGAGACATTTCCATTCTCACTAGGAGTTGAGTCACTCACAAGGAGTTGTCATTATCACAATGAGTTGAGTCACTCACAAGGAGTTGTCATTATCACAATGAGTTGAGTCATTCAAACAAGGAGTTAAGTCAGTCTCACAATGGCTTGAGTCATTCTCAGCGGCAGCAAAACATGATCATTTTTTCACGGTCATTTCAAATATGAGCATGATTCTAGAATGTAAGAATAATAACATCTCTCTCTCTAATCTAATCTACTGTATTGTGACCGTCCAACCGAGACACCGGTACACCAAAGACACTGCTGCCCATGCAGGAACATAGCTGCATGCAGATTTCCCCAAGTCCCAGTGACACTAAACCAACTGAGGCTGACAAAAGTCAAACTCAAAAGAAGTTGAGTCATTCTCACAAGGAGTTGAGTCAACGGGAGTAAACTTTTTTCATCATCTTTTTTTCATGGTCATTTAAAATATCAGCATGATTATGAAATAATTATGTCTGTCTTATCAGATGATGTGTCATGATGACACTGTAGAACAATGTTCTTGTAATAAAGCACACATTTTTTAATATCATCTGGTTTGTTTGTCAGGCGGCGGTCACGTGGGTTAGCAATCAGAGGGCTACTGGGAGGAAGCTAAGCTGTTAGCAGCACAGTGACACCGGCTACATATTGTAGCAACCTTAAGCCGACACCTAGCGGCCTCTTTAGACCTCTTGGCATAATGTTTAAGGTGTTGCCTTGATAGTCGCTGGACCTGGGTTTGAGTCCCGGTCGGGCCTACCCCCTGAATTTTCTACATTGGTTTGAGAAGTGCGTTGGCTTGACAGTCACTGGACCAGGGATCAAGGAGTACACACATTTCTTCAGATAATGAGGAGAGTAATAATTATGCTAACAGGTGTGGTTACAGATAGGCTAATCCTATTCTTGCTGAAAATAGTTTTACACTTTGACATGCATGTTAGATATGTATCACCTTCATATTGGAGACATGTGCAGAAAGTGTGCATTGGCAGTTTAGCATGCACATGTCAGTCTGCACCTCTGTAAAGAAGGAGAGAAGGAGAAAAGGAAATAGGGTTAGGATAGGAGGAAAGGAAAGGGATCTAGGAAAATACGTAGGAATTTAGGCTAAGAAAAGATGAAAGGAAAGGGAGTTAGAATAGAAGGAGAGGATACAAGAGTCTGAGGAAACTATGAGGTTCAGAGCCTGCTGGTTTTATGTTCTACCTGATAATTAATTACACCTACCTGGTGTTTGATTTGGATTTGATTTGATTTGGATCTCTTTTAGTCCCCATTTGGACTAATCTTCCAAGTGTCCAAGGTCTAAGTCATTCCCTGATTAGAGCACAATAGGGAAAAAATGCAGTGGAACTGGCTTCGAGGTCCCAAGTTGAGTTTGAGGAACCTAGGCTATCCTACACAATTGTGCAAAGTAGCCTAGACTCAGTGTCCAATCTGACACACAGTAACATATGAAAACATTAACACAATACCTTCACAATATCTTACTCTGTTAAATATTATAGACCCTGTTGTAAATCAAGCAGACAATAGCAAATAATTACATACATGTAGGGCTCACAGGCACAACGAACGAGACAAAGATATTCTGGACATTCTTCCGAACACCATTTTCCATACTGGCTGTTTTTGCTGTATGTAGGCCTATCAAAACAGCTGTTTGTCACTTCAATGTCATTCAGAAAAATATTTCCTGTATTAGCTGATGGTTGGCAATAACACTAGGCCTAACTAGGCCTAACTAAACAGCTGGATACCAAATGGGCACCCAACAAGTAGGTTTATTAGCCTATGCATTGCCTATTGAAGTGTTAAAATCTCAGTGTTGTGAGTGTTATATCTGACTGTTGATTCTGGTGGGGTTAACACCAGGAATTTGAATCACAGTGGAATAAACTGTGTGGTGTTGTTGTGGTTTTATTGTTATTCGAGAGTGTAAAAGACATGGGAGTGGCCTCATGATCATTATTGACCAGATCGCTTTTTTACAGGTTGATATATAGAATCATTTGTTTTAATCAAATCAAATAGAATTTATACATCACATTTCAGACAGGGAATGCAAAGCAATGTGCTTTACAGGGAAAAAAACGATGAATCTAAAGGCTGAAATATTTATTACACAACAAATATAAGATAACAAACAGAAGAATAACACAAACTGAACAACTAAAAAGCAAGGCAAAAAAATGTGTTTTAAGATCTCTTTTAAATATGTCCACAGTTTCGGCACCCCTCAGGTTCTCTGGCATGCTATTCCAGAGGCTGGGGGCATAATAACTAAAGGCTGCCTCTCCATGCCTCTTGGTCCTAGGCTTTGGCATTGTTAAGAGGCCAGTGCCGGAGGACCTGAGGGACCTACTGGGTACATAACTTAAAAGCATGTCTGACATGTATTGGGGTACACAATTGTGGATTGGTTTAAAAACCAATAGAAGAATCTTAAATTAATTTTAAAACTCACAGGCAGCCAGTGCAAAGACATTAAAACCGGTGTAATGTGTGCTCTCCATCTGGCCTTGGTCAGTACACTTTCTGCAGCATTTTGTATGTTTTGCAGTTGACCAATGGCTTTCTTGGGTAGACCAGACAAGAGAGTATTACAGTAGTCAAGCCTGCTTGTAAAAAAAGTGTGAATTAATCTTTTTGTGTCAGCATGAGAGAGAAATGTCCCTTCCTTGGCAATGTTCCTCAGGTGCTAAAAAGCTATTTTGGTCACATTTCTAATGTTATATTCAAAATTTTGTTCAGACCCTAGATTCTCTCTTTGCTTTGGCTCCAACAATAAGTACCTCAGGCTTGTCTTGATTTAGCTGCAGAAAGTTGTGAGCCATCCAAGCATTTAAATCACTAATACAGCTTAATAATATATCTGTTGTGCTAAAATCCTCTGGTGACACAGAAATGTGTTGTGTATCGTGTGCAAAGCAGTGAAAATCCATGCTGTGCTTTCTGATAACGCTGCCAAGGGGTAACATAACTGAACAGTTCCGAACCCAAAATCGAAACATGTGGACCTTATGTATTTTTATATATTATATTTTCTAGTTATGTTCACCAAGGGTGATAGAAAAAACTCTTGACCGGTTCAATTGGTCCAAAACCAATTTAGAACTGGACCGAAGAGGCCAACCTACCTCTCTAGTCTGTCCAGAAGGACATCATGGTCGACAGTGTTGAATGCAGCACTTACTATAAAGGACAGAGAGCGGTTTGGCATCTGTGTTGGCTCTAAAATAATTTACCACTTTAACTAAGGCTGTGCTGTGGTGGGCATGAATTCTGAATACAGGTTGTGGTTGCTAAAATATTCAAATTGTTGAATATCCTCCCTCTGGCTGGATTCTGGTAGGAATTACTAATCACTTCACGAAGCAGCATATTGTGACTTGCAGGTCTGATGTTGCCCGTGTAGGGCTGTTCTGGTGACCATATTACCACCACACCGGCAGTCATGAGTCATGACCACAGTCAAATTCCATGTGACTGTCACTGTAATCTCCTTTGACGCACTCTGGACATGTGTTGGCTAACTCGCTAACAGCATGATACTCAACACTCTATTGTCTCTGTAACCACTCCAACATCAATGCAGATACAAGCGAAAATCACGTCAAATCCTTATCATCAAAACAATATCATACTTTTAAAACTCACCTCAATGTGATGGATCAATTTGAAAAAAAAGATGTTCAAAAGATGTTTTTATATTTTCAAAAGATTTTTTTATATTTTCATAATTAATGGGCTGACATTACCTTTAGCTACAGAATATCTCCCCGTCGTGCTATTCTCTTTCATTCCTTTCTTGAGCGCCCAGAGAGAGGAGCTGTCAACAGTTTAATGAAATATGTTTTGTTGTGAAAAACATGTTACTATTGATGTTCCCGAACAGATTTAATTTGGTTTCCCAAATGAAGCACTGGGTAGTTGCAGGAACACGGTTGGAGAGCCCCTTGCATACAGAGTTTCAGCAGAATGTCAGTGGTTGATGCATGGAGTGAAATAAGGTGTGTTCTTATAAGCACAGGCATTTCTAAATGCAATCCCGTGTGAAAGCAGCTACTATATCTCAGCTGCTTAATAAAACCGGAGAAACCTAGCCATCATGATTGAACAACGATCTGCCGGGAAAGAGGCCTCCATTCACTATTCGAATGCATAAAGATCTATTTTTACACCTGTTCCTGTCCATTTGATAATGGGTTATTCTAAATCAAAACTAATTTAACATATTAGTGAAGAAAATATTAAATTGAGAATATGATGTCTGATGGGTGAAAATATGATCACTTGATGAGATAACAGGATGTGCAGCCTGAGGGAATGAACAGAGTTCAAGGTTTTTAGCAACTTTTTCCAATCATCAATATCCTATAGTCGCATCATGCAGCCCATATATGTTTAGATTTCTAATATATTCTAAGGTTTGTATTATTCACAACTACATTTAGCAAATAACTCAAAATCTAGCATGTAGGACATTGTCATGCCCTGGCCTTAGTTATCTTTGTTTTCTTTATTATTTTGGTTAGGCCGGGGTGTGACATGGGTGATTTATTGTGTTCGTCTTGTCTAGGGGTTTATTAGGTTAATGGGGTTGTGTTCAGTTTAGTTGTCTAGGTAAGTCTATGGTTGCCTAGAGTGATTCTCAATCAGAGGCAGGTGTTTATCGTTGTCTCTGATGGGGAACCATATTTAGGCAGCCATATTCTTTGGGTATTTTGTGGGTGATTGTTTCCTGTCTTTGTGTTTTATGCTCCAGTTAGGACTGTTTCGGTTTTCACGTTTATTGTTTTGTAGTTTGTTCATGTTAAGTGTATCTTATTAAAGAACCATGAACTTCAACCACGCTGCGTTTTGGTCTGCCTCTCCTTCCCAGGAAGAAAGCCGTGACAGAATCACCCACCACAACAGGACCAAGTGGCGTGGTGACAGGCAGCGGCAGGAGGAGCAGCGATGTCAGGATTATTGGATTTGGGAGTAGAATCTGGACTATACGACTTGGGAAGAGATAGACAGGTGGGCGGTCGACCCAGGGAGAGTGCCGGAGCCTGCCTGGGATTCGCGGGAGCAGTGCGAGGAGAGTTATAGGAGAATGGAGTTGGTGAAACGAGCACCGCGGCGCGGTAGGAAGCCCGAGAGTCAGCCCCTAAAATTTATTGGGGAGGGCACACAGGAAGTATGGCGAAGCCAGGTAGGAGACCTGTGCCAACTTTCTGTGCTTACCGGAGAGCGAGGGAGACCGGGCAGGCACCGTGTTATGCTGTGGAGCGCACGTTGTCCCCAGTGCAGTTGCATAGCCCGGTGCGGTACATGCCAGCTCCTCGTATCGGCCGGGCTAGAGTGGGCATCGAGCCAAGTGCCATGAAGCCGGCTCTACGCATCTGGTCTCAGTGCGTCTCCTTGGGCCGGCGTACATGATACCAGCCTTACGCATGGTGTCCCCGGTTCGCCTGCACAGCCCAGTGCTGGCTATTCCACCTCACCGCACTGGCAGGGCGACCGGGAGCATTCAACCAGGTAAGGTTGGGCAGGCTCGGTGCTCAAGAGCTCCAGTGCGCCTGCACGGTCCGGTCTATCCAGTGCCACCTCCACGCACCAGCCCCCCGCACCAGGCTTCCTGTGCGTGTCCAGAGCCCAGTACTCCCTGTTTCTCCTCCCTGCACTCGTCCTGAGGTGTGTGTCCTCGGCCCAGTACCACCAGTGCCGGCACCACGCACCAGGCCTACAGTGCGCCTCGCCTGTCCAGCGCTGCCAGAGCCTTCCTCCTCTCCAGTGTTGCCGGAGTCTCCCGTCTGTCCGGAGCCGCCGGAGTCTCCCGTCTGTCCGGAGCCGCCGGAGTCTCCCGTCTGTCCGGAGCCGCCGGAGTCCCCCGTCTGTCCGGAGTCTCCCCCTGTCCCCTCCCGTCTGTCCGGGCCGCCGGAGTCTCCCGTCTGTCCGGATCCGCCGGAGTCTCCCGTCTGTCCGGAGCCGCCGGAGTCTCCCGTCTGTCCGGAGCCGCCGGAGTCTCCCGTCTGTCCGGATCCGCCGGAGTCTCCCGTCTGTCCGGAGCCGCCGGAGTCTCCCGTCTGTCCGGAGCCGCCGGAGTCTCCCGTCTGTCCGGGCCGCGGAGTCTCCGGAGCCGGAGTCTGTGTCCGGAGCCGCCGGAGTCTCCCGTCTGTCCGGAGTCTCCCGTCTGTCCGGAGCCGCCGGAGTCTCCCATCTATCCGGATCCTCCAGAGTCTCCCGTCTGTCCGGATCCTCCAGAGTCGCCAGTCAGCCAGGATCCGCCAGAGCCGTCAACCTGCCTGAGCTACCTCTTGGTCCTGAGCTACCCCTCGGTCCTGAGCTACCCCTCGGTCCTGAGCTACCCCTCGGTCCTGAGCTTACTCAGTAATGAGGCACCCCTCAGTCCAGGTGGGTCCTTTGTTAGGGTTACTAGGCCAAGGTCGGCGGCGAGAGTCACCAGGACGCTAAAAAAGCGGACTAAAACTATGGTGGAGTGGGGTCCACGTCCCGCGCCAGAGCCAGAGCCGCCACCGTGGACAGACGCCCACCCAAACCCTCCCCTATGGGTTTAGGTGTGCGGCCGGGAGTCCGCACCTTTGGGGGGAGGGGGGGGGGGGTACTGTCACGCCCCGGCCTTAGTTATCTTTGTTTTCTTTATTATTTTGGTTAGGCCGGGGTGTGACATGGGTTATTTATTGTGTTCGTCTTGTCTAGGGGTTTATTAGAATAATGGGGTTGTGTTCAGTTCAGTTGTCTAGGTAAGTCTATGGTTGCCTAGAGTGGTTCTCAATCAGAGGCAGGTGTTTATCGTTGCCTCTGATTGGGAACCATATTTAGGCAGCCACATTCTTTGGGTGTTTTGTGGGTGATTGTTTCCTGTCTTTGTGTTTTATGCACCAGTTAGGACTGTTTCGGTTTTCACGTTCATTGTTTTGTAGTTTGTTCATGTTAAGTGTATCTTATTAAAGAACCATGAACTTCAACCACGCTGCGTTTTGGTCCGCCTCTCCTTCCCAGGAAGAAAGCCGTGACAGACATGTTTCAAATGATCCCATTTATGCTCAACATAGCCACTGCATATGCACACTCGCTCCGGAATGGGAAAAAATATCCTTTCTATTAACTCAGCTAAGTTAAATTATATTATTCTTACTATAAAATAATATTTAAAAATATTAGTACAGGACTTATAAGCATATCTTATGTGTGAATTTAACTAGCCTACAGCCTGGCGCATAGCCAGATAACATAATGTAGACCATCTTATATTCTATTCTTCTTAAATGTTCATATCATAATATTTCTTTAGACCTGACTAAAATAAATAATGACTGTACACTCTAAAAATTAGAGTTTCAAAAATGGTTATTCTATGATCCTCAAAGTTCTTCAAAGAACGTTCTTGGCACTGAAAATTGCCCCCAGAATGTTATTGTAAGAACCCCATAAGAGGTGTGGTTCATCGAGGAACCTCCTTAGTTGGTGAGGGTTCTTGCAGGAACCTAACTTCCCAATTGAAACATTTGGATTTGAACTTGAAAGAACAGCAGGTGTAGGCACCTAACTGAAATATGTAAAGATCTCCTCAATTTAATGTAAGGTTTGTCCCTTATAAGATGACTGAACTGCTCACTGAACTGTGTCTACATGTATACAGACGAGGCAAACAAAGGTATGTCTATTACTATGTTAAGGAGATCACATGTACCATCCTCCCCCCTTACCTCTTCAATGAAAATCCCATAGGCCTCTACATTACGGACAAGGTATGTGTTTGAAAACATCATCAAAACAGTTTTTTTCATTCACATTTACCACAAAAACCAAGGTATGAATAGTGTTGTGTGTATGTTTTATTAAACATCTGTATAATTACTATTTTTTGGATTCACAGACTTCACCCTCCCTACACCTCTGATGAATTTAACAGGAAACCTGTTCAATTACCATGCACTGCAAAATCATTCTGGCTATGGATACAGAGAACATAAACACATTAACATCAACATGCCAGATGATATAACCATTGGACATGGGGCTCTGCTGGGAGTTTACCTCACGTTTTGATTTTATTATTCTGCTTTGCCACTAACTTTGCCACAACTAAAATATGGTATTATCGTTATGCGTATTATAAATAATAATAATAATAGGGGAGTAGTTATTCCCAAAAGGTTCTTCAAAAGGTTCTTCGAGGATCTATTATAAGGGGTTCTTTGAAGAACCCTTTTAAAGGGTTCTTCGAAGAACTTGTAGGGTTCCCCCACAGTTTCAATTTTAAGAACCAGTAAAGGATACTCCAGGAACCTTCTATTTTTTAGAGTGTTTTGTGATGGTGTATATTACATTTATTTATTAGACTTTTAAATGTACATGTTTCAAAAGCGAGCATCAGCGGCTTGTATGCGTGGATGCTTGGAGATGCTAAATTTGTTTATGGTAAATAACGTTCAATTATCCGTGAGGCCGGCAGACATTTGCATGACAATAACTGTATCATGACCGCCACAGGCCCATAAGCCAAGATTCACAGACCACAATTTTGAGGATAATTAGGCCATAACTAAATGCCTTATGAAATGTGTAATATGCAGTGCGTTTGGAAAGTATTCAGACCCCTTACCTGTTTCCACATTTTGTTACTTTAAAGCCTTAGTCTAAAATGGAATACATTTTTTTTATCATCAATCTACACACAATACCTCCTAATGACGAAGTGAAAACAGGTTTTTAGAAATGTTTGCAATTGTATAAAAAAACAGAAATACCTTGTTTAACCTCTGCTATGAGACTCAGAACTCAGGTACATCCTGTTTCCCTTAATCATCCTTGAGATGTTTCTACAACTTGATTGGAGTCCACCTGTGGTAAATTCAATTGACTAGACATGATTTGGAAAGGCACACACCTGTCAATATAAGCTCCCACAGTTGACAGTGCATATCAGAGCAAAAACCAAGCCATGAAGTTGAAGGAATTTTGCATAGAGCTCCGAGACAGAATTGCGTAGGAGGGTACCAAAAAATGTCTGCAGCATTGAAGGTCCCAAGAACACAGTGGCCTCCATCATTCTTAAATGTAAGAAGTTTGGAACCACTAAGACGCTGAAAGTGTCTGTTGGAAATCAGACCAATCAGGCCTTTATGGTAGAGTGACCAGACAGAAGCCACTCCTCAGTAAAAGGCACACGACAGCCCACTTGGAGTTTGCCAAGAGGCACCTAAAAGACTCTCAGACCATGATAAACAACATTCTGTTGTCTGATTAAACGATTTGGCCTGAATGCCAAGCATCACATCAGGAAGTAACATGGCACCATTCCTACGGAGATGCATGGTGGTGGCAGCATCATGCTGTGGGGATGTTTTTCAGCAGCAGGGACTGGGAGACTAGTCAGGATCGAGGGAAAGTAAAGAGAGATCATTGACAAAAAGCTGCTCCAGAGCACTCAGGACCTCAGACTGTGGCAAAGGTTCACCTTCCAACAGGATAACAATCTTAAGCACACAGCCAAGACAATGCAAGAGTGGCTTCGGGACAAGTCTCTGAGTCCTTGAGTGGCCAAGCCAAAGCCCGGACTTGAACATCTCTGGAGAGACCTGAAAATCGCTGTGCAGCGATGCTCCCCATACAACATGACAGGGCTTGAGAGGATCTGCTGAGAAGAATGGGAAAACTCCAAATGCAGGTGTTCCAAGCTTGTAGAGTTATACCCAAAAAGACTCAAGGCTGAAATCGCTGCCAAAGGTACATCAACAAGGTACTGAGTAAAGGGTCTGAATAGTTATGTACTGTGTGATATTTCAGTTTTTGCAAAAAATTCTAAAAACTTGTTTTTCCTTTGCCATTTTGGGGTATTGTGTGTAGATTTATGAGTGAAAAAAACTCAATGTAATCCACCTTAGAATAAGGTTGTAACGTAACACAGTGTGGAAAAAGTAAAGGGGTCTGAATACTCTCCGAATGCACTGTATAGTCATAAAGGGTTTACCTTTAATTCAACACCCATGCAAGGTCTGAGTGTTCAAAACATTAAGAACATCTTCTTAATACTGAGCGCCCCTAGCAGCGTTTCAGTTCTTGACACAAACTGGTACACCTGGCACCTATTACCATACCCCGTTCAAAGGCACTGAAACAGAAAAGGGTCTTCCCCAAACTGGAACTATGGGGCCTTGCCCGAACCATGAAATAAAGCCCCAGACAAATTATACCTCCTCCACCAAACTTCAAAACTGATAAAATATACGTTTTTATCTCACCCATCTACACAAAATACCCCATAATGACAAAGTGAAAACACGATTTTATTTCCCTCAAATGTATTGAAAATGAAATACAGAAATATCTCATTTACATATGTATTCTTACTCCTGAGTCAGTACATCTTAGAATCACTGTAGGCAACGATGTAAGGCTGTAAGTCTTTCTGGGTAGGTCTCTAAGAGCTTTGCACAGCTGGATTGTACAATATTTGCACATTAATATTTTTAAAAACAAGCTTTGTCAAGTTGGTTATTGATCATTGCTAGACAGATTTTGCCATAGATTTTCAAGCCGATTTAAGTCAAAACTGTAACTAGGCCACTCAGAAACATTCAATGTCGTCTTGGTAAGTAGCTCCAGTGTACAGTATAATTGGCCTTGTGCTTTAGGTTATTGTCATGCCAAAAGGTGAATCTGTCTCCCAGTGTCTGCAGGAAATCATACTGAACCAGGTTTTCCTCTGGAATTTTGCCTGTGCTTTAGCTGTATTCCGTTTCTTTTCATCCTAAAAAAAAACCTAGTCCTTGCCAATGAAAAGCATACCCATAACATGATGCAGCCACCACCATGCTTGAAAATATGAAGAGTGGTACTCAGTGGTGTGTTGTGTTGGTTTTGCCCCAAACAGTAAGTTCATTTCCTTGCCACATTTTTGGCAGTTTTACTTTCGTGCTTTATTGAAAACAGGATTCATGCTTTGAAATATTTGTATTCTGTACAGGCTTCTTTCTTTTCACTATTTCATTTAGGTTAGTAATTGTGGAGTAACTTCCATGTTGTTGATCCATCCTCTGTTTTCTCCTATCACAGCCATTCACCTCTGTAACTGTTTTATCACTGACAGTGATAAAAATGGCAAGAGTGTGCAAAGCTGTAATCAAAGCAAAGGGTGGCTTCTTTGAAGAGTCTCAATTATAAAATGTATTTTGATTTGTTTAACACTTTTTGGGGTTCTACATGCATCTACATTCTACATTCCATATGTGTTACTTCATTGTTTTGATGTCTTCACTATTATTCTACAATCTAGAAAATAGTAAAAAAATAAAGAAAAACCCTTGAATGAGTAGTTGTGTCCAAAAGTGTGACTGGTATTGTATATGTAAAAAAGAAGAAGCTCAGAGTGCTATTATATGATACAGTATTAGTACTGGTTGCATTTGCAATTTATCTAAATCCTATCATCTACTGATTTCAGCCAGTGTATGCCTGTAGAATAACTGCATTGTTTGAATGGAAGGTTGGCATATGTAAGGGATAAAGGAAAACGTTCTGTTCATTACCTTGGAAACAATGGACAACGCAGCCGCCGAGTCCCTTTGCGGAGTTCATTTTCCCAAGGCAATGAACAGAACGTTGGCGTTTATCCTGCTACTACCACAGTTGCCAAAGAAAAAAATATGAAAGCCCACATTTACCGGTATAAATACTTTTTGTTGTTGATATTTTCATTTTTTTAAAGTGAATTCATACTTCATCATCTTTTGGTTGCTAGAGATACGACCCAATCGTTTGTTTGATTCGTTCGATATTCATAGCCTTGACCCAGTGATTTGTTCTTTATTTTCCATTGTTATGGCTAGCAAGCTAGCTATGGCTAACATAGTCATGACCTCTGCAACCAGAATAACAGCAAAGTTGCTGTTTTCTATTGACATTAATTTGGATACATCCATAACAATGAGCTGACAATGCCCAATTTTGCCTGCATGGCTAAAAAAGTTTGCCTTCTCATCAGGACACTCGACACCGTTCATTATGAGGAGATCGCATTGCAAATCAAACACTAGGCTAGAAGCTAGCTGGTACGGGGGTGGTACGCCAGTGCTTAACTCTTACCTTAACACTTATTGCTAAATCTAACCTTAACTGTAACCTAAGCAAGCAGTTGCTTATCAACAGATAGTATGACCATCTGTTTAGCATCTACAAATGGATAATCCGGACTATCCAAATAAAGTGTGACTGCGACCAACACTCTAGACCACATATGTCAGAGTCAAGGCCCGTGGGATGATCTTGATTTATTATTAGAACCGGCCCGCAGTTCTTTTACACGCACCAATACTACATTTCCCACAATGCAAAGGTGACGCACCGAGCAGTAGGCTGCTTCATTTCAATATTTATTGGCACAGCAGTCGTCAGTCACAGTAAAATTAACTTTCAGATACCCATCAAAAATGGCAAAACGGAAGGTGGATACTGAAACCGGGGTTTCAAACAAGGTGGAGTCGGAGTATATGTTCACGAAGGTAGCTGGAAAACCTGTGTGTCTTCTGTGTGGAAAAGTGTGGCGGTACTGAAAGAGTATAATCTGAGACGACATTATGAAATGAAACACGCGGACAAAAACAAGAATATGGACATGGAACAAAGGCTACAAAAGGCAGAGGAATTAAAACAGGCCTCAAATACAGGCTCTGTTCAAAAGCCAAATCACAAGGCCAGGCTGCTGTCAAGGCCAGTTTTATTTTGGCAGAAGAGATCGCTAAATCAGCCCGGCCATTTACGGAGGGGATTTCATCAAAAACTGCATGATTAAAGTTTGTGACGAAGTTTGCCCAGAAAAAGGCAACTCTTTTTAAATGTGAGTCTGAGCAGAAACACCATTGCCGAGAGTAGACCAGTTGTCCATCAATCTAAAAGAGCAGCTTGTGAAAAAGGGAAAAGATTTTATTGCATATTCCTTGGCTGTGGAAGAGCACCGACATTTCTGACATTGCCCAGTTGTCAATTTTCATCCGCGGAGTGGACTCCAACCTAAGCGTGACAGAGGAGTGGCTGCATGGCACAACTACGGGGCATGATTTGTATGAAGAGGTGTCAAGATGTGTAAATGAGATGGAGCTGCTTGGGAAAACCATTTGACAACCGAAGCACCTGCGATGTGTGGACACAGGAGCGGACTGGTGGCGAAGATACGGGAAAAGATGCAAGAGGAAAACGCGACAGGTGAGCTGACAGCTTATCATTGTATCATACACCAGGAAGCGTTGTGCGGTAAAGCCTTGAAAATGGAGCATGTAATGAGCATCATCACGCGCACAGTTAACTTTATCAGAGCCAAAGGTTTGAATCACCGCCAGTTCAAGGCATTTCTGACGGAGTTAGAAACGGAGCATGGTGATTTGCCTTATCACACAGAGGTGCGATGGCTAAGCCAGGGAAAGGTGCTTCAAAGATGTTTCAGCTTCGTGAGGAGATTTGTCTGTTCTTGGACAGCAAAGGGAAAGACACAACACAACTCCGAGACGAAATGTTTCTGTGTGAAATGGCTTTTCTGTGTGACATTACGAGTCATCTGAATGCAATAAACTTTGCAGGGTCGGGATCGTGTCATCTCTGATATGTACAGTACAGTGAAGGCATTTAAAACCAAACTGACTCTGTGGGAGACGCAGATGCGGAAAGAAAATTTGAGCCACTTTCCCAGCTGCCAGACCATGAAAGAGAAGCTCTCTACCAGTGCGTTCCAGAGCACACAGTTGGCTGATAAAATAGGTATGCTTGCCGCTGACTTTCACGCCGATTTGCTGACTTTGAAGCACAAAAAGCAGGTTGGAACTGCTCGGTAACCCATTTGCTGTTGACGTGGAAAGCTCACCACCAAACCTCCAAATGGAGTTGATTGACCTCCAATGCAATGATGCACTGAGGGCAAAATATGCGGCAGTGGGTGCTGCGGAGTTCGCCCGTTTCCTCCCGGCACAATGCCCCAGCTGCGATCCAGGCTGCTCAAACGTTGTCTATGTTTGGCAGCACATACCTGTGTGAACAACTGTTTTCTTTGATGAACCTGAACAAAACATCACACAGAAGTTTACTGCTGAACACCTCCACTCAATTCTGAGGATTTCTTCAGCTCAGAGCCTTACCTAGCATTGATGAACTTGTGGAAAAGATGGGACACCACCAAGTATCACCCTCAACCTCAAACAAGTGAACATTACTGTGCAATCACATATTTAGAGTTTTTACTCAGTTCAAGTTTAAAAGTTAAAATTTAATATTTGTTTTCACTGCATGTTACTTCTCCTAAACAAAGTGTTGTTTTTGATTAATAGATTTTTGCACTTTATTTTTGTATTTCAATCCAATTATATTTTAAAAATATTTCAGTTGAGTGGATGATAGAAAATTGCTATTATTGTTTTTTCTTTGAAGTAAATTTAGCCCACTTTTGCTAAAATAGAAAATATAGTCTACTGATGGTGCCTTGAATACCGGTTTCTTTCATTTAATGTTCATGTTATGGGGATATTTATATAAAGGAAATTTGTCTTTTGTGTCTGTTGAAAATTAAAGATTACTGACAGAGCCATAAGAAAATATTGCTTTATTTATCTGATCATATTGTAATATATTTGTTAGGTTTTCAGTAGGTTCAATTAGGTTCACTAGACTATATGCGTCATTTAAAATTTTTTCAATGAACATTCGAACAGTCCGGCCCTCGTCTTGTAGCTGATTTTTTTATTTGGCCCTCCGTCCATTTGACTTTGACACCCCTGCTCTAGACTGTTAGTTTGTGAACACTTTGAAAAGTGTTAGTTTAACACTATTTCTGTAGGTCACATGTAGTTTCTAAAAAAAAGTGTTAATTCTGATCCCAAATTTGCTGTGTAGGTGACTCTTCCATTTAGAAGCATTAGATTTTTCAATTGCATAACGCCTACATCATTTTGGATTTGTGTGCCCATAAAAACTGTTTTTACGGAGTAGCCTAAAATATCAATATGAACATTTGATAAAGCTGTGCTGCCGTTAATAGCTCACCATCTCATAAACTCAGCAAGACTTTTATCCCGCTGATGGCCCTTAAGGATCGATGGGTTTCATATTCAGATGATTAAGCTTTTAGAAACTTCACATCTAGCCTACTGGTTAATGAGCTCACAATCGCTTGGACGCTTTCCTATGCAGGTCAGTCATATTTCCCTCTCCTTAACATATTGAAAAAATGCAACTGGTAGCCTATTGATACAGACATTACATAGGCTGTTGGTGCTGATCACTACAGCCTAATACTCCCCGAATTGATGGAAAGATTTGATGTGCTGCCGACAATCAAAAGTGCAGAATCTCTAATAATTAGCCAATCCTAAAAAAAAAAAATCTAGCTCATCTAAAAATCGCCTATTCAAGGAAATATAATATGCCTCGTTTTATTATATTGATAATTAGATTCTACAGAACTTTTTATTTTTATTATTACAAGGTTGAAGACATATGAGAGCCTTCACGACTTGCTCCACCAGCACACAGGTGTCGTTCCCTGACACATGGGAGCCTGAGCAGAGGAAAGAGTCGCCAACAAAGGAGTATGATTCTGCTGCAGCCTGGATACATTGTCGCTCCGGCCGCCCAGAGTGGCTCGCTTGTGGGTGTGCTGGCAGCATATATCAGCATGTTCGATTGTGCGTCAAGTATTCAGCATAGCAAGTGTGTATGAAGGTCTGGTTTTTAAATGGGTAAATAGTTCTCCATTCAAATCCATTCTCCATTTCCTTAATTTATTCACAGGTAAATAGTCATATGTTCTAAACCGCTCTGGTGACAAACAAACTTTTCTATCCTGTTTCCAATCCTCCACATGGCTGGGAGAACCTATTCAAGTAAGTAAATACATATTCTAATTTAAATGTAAATAAAACTATGTATTGTTAGCTAACCAGCTACAGTGCAGGCTAACTAAAATGAGCTAAATGCATTTGTAGGTAGCTAGCTAACAGCCATGGAGGAAGGTGAAAGAATAGCAGCCCCAACTGTTAAAGTGAGAGAGTAGACTATTCTGGATAGGGCAGGTACTTTTGAGTAGTTCCAGTTCCTAGAAGTGAGGAGAGACATATATAGACATATATAGTAACATAATATTCAGTGCTGTCTAATTTGAGCCAAACGTCTGTTTCTTGTGATGTTTTCTGTCTTCAGATACAGAGAGCAGTGAAGCATGTCTGCAGATGAAGAGGTCCCAATGAAGTGCAGAGGTTCTCAGTCCTGGTCCTGGGGACACAAAGGGGTGCACATTTTAGTTTTTTCCTTAGCACTACAGAGCTGATTCAAATGATTAACTCATCATCAAGCTTAAAGGGGTATTTATATTTATTTGTGATGCTATCCTTGATATGACACCTTGTCACATGCTACACATGCATCTATCTATCCAATGTTATCATGATTTGTTATTAGTAATATTATACATTAGTAATCCACAAAAAAAAGAAAGTATAATAATGACATTATCTTCCATATTCCTACAGATACCTTGCAACTGGAGATTCCTTCAAAACAATCTGTCTACAGTTACTCTGTGGGGCACTGAAAGGTTGGGTGACCAGGGCCATCTGGGACTGCTTTCTGGGGGAATTGAGGCTTGTGAAGGCTACCTGTGTCCTGCATAACTTCATGAGGATGGACACGAGGAGGGGGGGGGGGGGGGGGATCTGCAGCTCGCCGCCGTGTGCCAGAGGAGAGGTCTGCTGCTCTGCAGGATGTTTCAAGGGTGCTGGCCAACAACACAGTACTGGAGGCAATCCGTGTGGGGGAGATATTCACCTCCTACTTCTTCGAAGAGGGTGTTGTTTCCTGGCAACACCATAGACTATACTATGCACAACCAAAGGCTCTTTTAAGAGCCATCCACATTGCAATGAGAGTATTCTTCCATTTACTTAGCTATGTCAACTGCAATTATTTCAATCCCCAGTTTCTCTCCCTTTGATTTCTACTTAACAGGTGAGGGTGCTGTTCAGGTGATGTCTGTACGAAAACAAAATAGGCTCTTAAGAGTCTTGAAAATATTTAGACACCCTATAACCCACACCTACACACTTGTGTATCAATCGGATTGATGGATTGTGTTGTGCAGTAAGCAGGCTCAGGTGTATAACTATAACCTTCTTTTCTCAATAACAGTCTCTCTCCTTCATTTCATGCCTCTCCCCCCTTCTCCCTGAATCCTCTGTATCAGCTGTGTCGGTGAACCCATCCCGCATCTGAACTGGCGACATACTGTAGAGTCATCGTCACCTCACAAGCTCTTAAGATAACATTCGGGCCAACTGGGGGCCCAAGGCTTGTTAGGAGACACCGCTAGAGACACTATTATGTAACTTTGATGGAATTAGAGAATATTAAGTTTATTAGCACTGTAATTCATTAATCATATGCTGTCTTCTCTGCTCCTCTGTTCTCACCTCTTTCTTTTTCAGTTTTTTACACTCTCACACCTCTCTCCCCACCTCTTTCTTCCCCTGTTTTTAAATATACCAGATGTGCATTGAAGTACAGATTGAACTTGTATTTAAAATATAATATTACAATTCTAATATAAATAATGCATGTATTATATATTTTTTTATAATACTTGGATAATGAACTTCTTTCAATAAAGCGTTTCACATTCTCTACTGGTTGAAATTAAGTCTCATTTGATAAAATACTACACCTATACTGTGTCCTCAGATCAGTGCAGATGAAGGAAATGACATATTAAGATGAACCTCTTCATAGTATTTACATGATGTAAAGGAAGTGTAGTGTCCTGTTTTTTAAATTACGTTTCTAAATATATGAATTACAAATCTGCCTTTAACTAGTTAAATTTTGTTTCTAGTCTATTGCATAGTTACAATGTCTAACCATTGATGTCCCAGGACCAGGATTGGTAAACACTGTTGACGTGTATAATTGTAATACATGCATGCAGACAGCATCATTCAAAGACTGGAGTTTGATACTACTGGTATTGGATATGACTGAAAAATAATGTCTCACAGACATTCATACCTGAACCGCACCTTTATTTTCCAAGGTAGAGTACATGATCAGTGAGTATATTCAATGTGCAGGCTACAATGTGGGGATCTCATGCTTGGTAATATCTACATGTATGTATGACTTGCATCCTTGGCACAATAAAGTTATATTATTCTACTCAATCCATATGCTTTATTGAAGCTATTCAGACTCCTGAGTGGCACAGCGGTCTAAGGCACTGCATCTCAGTGCTAGAGGCGTCACTACAGACACCCTGGTTTGTATCCAGGCTGCATCACAACCGGCCTTAATTGGGAGTCCCATAGGGCAGCGCACAATTGGCCCAGCATTGTCCGGTGTAGGTCGTCATTGTAAATAAGAATTTGCTCTTAACCGTCTTGCCTAGTTAAAGAAAGGTTAAATTGACTCATTTAAAAAGACTGTTTTGAAGTCAATACAACCGGCTATGACAGCTGAAGTTCATAACTAATATTTATACCAAATGTTTTATGGTCCATACACAGATTGGCTACATAGCTACAGTAGTTACACATCCATAGGCTTAGAGGTATTTTTATCCTCCACTACACAAGAAGCTAGAAAATAGTTACCTAGATCCGCTACTTCAGCTGCATTACATGGCAAATATCAGCAAGGCACAATTACAAAATTGCACATTCAATTTGCAGTAAATGCTTTAGCTAGCTAGATTCTTTACATCCACTGTTTCACAAGATGACAGCCTAGTTTGCTGGTTTTTTCAGGAGTCCCTAATACACTAATTACAATTTCATCATCATGTCACAATGACCATAAAGCTAGCTAGCTAGCTAACGATTTTTGTAAATTAACTTTATGACAGAACAATATGCATAATCGTTTGTCTCTACATTTTTGTCTCTATATTTGCTTCCGTCCTAGTATTTTTGTAGGCCATCTTTGCTGAAGAAAGTTTCCAGCGTTGGTTCCCATAGCTTCAAATTCGTTAAGGGAACCACTCGACGTGATCATTGCCCAGCGGTCACCACTGGTAATTTGCATAAATTTGGGAAATGTAGATTTTTTTCACCGCCTCCCACGGCACGTACACACCGCCCCAACGATACCCCGCCCTCTCCGATTCTCACTACTTCCATTGAAATTGATGGGAAGTGATGTTTCACTGCACGGGTACCACATGCTAGTGTACACGGGGCATTATGCATTGCAGCCGTGCTTCGCTGCTTCAAGATTTCCCACAACATTGTCAGTTCTTCTTCTATTCCCCGTAAAGATATCCCAATTTGAATGAGAAGACCTGTGAATAAAACCAGACTGTTTCTCTGTGAAAATGTAGTCTGTTTTGGGTTGGTGCCAAATCGAATTTATAAACACAATCTCCCATTAATCATCAGCTGGAGCCATATTAACCCGAGTGGTAGGGTGCCAATCAGAGACGCGACAGTGAGTAACTGCAGCGTTTAGAGATGATTAAGTCAATTCTCTAACAGGTGGAGCAATTGCCAAGCCAATTTTAGATTGCATCTAAAAAATGTAAATAATAGTAAGAGCTTAACTTATTGATCTACATTAGATTTTCTCTGATCGAAGATTGTCGATTAAGAACAGCAAAATAAACAGTCTATTCAGGTTTACAGCAAGGGCGGTTCATTACTCCAATGCCTTTCCTTTCACTTTCACACTCCTGGGTCAGACGACACTCAATCATAGGACCTACTGAAGAGATAAGTCTTCAATAAAGACTTAAAGGTCGAGACCAAATCTGCGTCTCTCACATGTATAGGCAGACCATTCCAAAAAAATGGAGCTCTATAGGACAAAGCCCTGCCTCCAGCTGTTTGCTTAGAAATTATAAGGACAGTAAGGAGGCCTGCATCTTGTGACCGTAGCATACATATAGGTATGTATGGCAGGACCAAATCGGAAAGATAGGTAGGAGCAAGTCCATGTAATGCTTTGTAGGTTAGCAGGTAAACCTTGAAATCAGCCTTGGCCTTAACAGGAAGCCGGTGCAGAGAGGCTAACACTGGAGTTATATGATCCAATTGGTTGGTTCTATTAAAGATTCTAGCAGCCGTGTTAAGAACTAACTGAAATGTATTTAGTGCAATGCAGTAGTCTAACCTAGAAGCGACAAAAGCATGGATAAATTGTTATGCATCATTTTTGGACAGAAAGATTCAGATTTTTGAAATGTTACATAGATGGAAAAAAAGCTGTCCTTGAAACATTCTTGAAATGTTCGTCAAAAGAGAGATCAGGGTCCAGATTAACACCGAGCTCCTTCTCAGTTTTATTTGAGACGACTGTACAACCATCAAGATTAATTGTCAGATTCAACAGAAGATCTCTTTGTTTCTTGGGACCTAGAACCAGCATCAATGTTTTGTCTGAGTTTAAAAGTAGAACATTTGCCGCCATCCACTTCCCTATGTCTGAAACACAGGCTTCCAGGGAGGGCAATTTTGGGGCTTCACCATGTTTCATGGAAATGTACAGCTGTGTCGTCCGCATAGCAGGGAAAGTTAACATTATGTTTCTGAACAACATCACCAAGAGGTAAAATATACAGTTGAAACAACAGTGGTCTTAAAACGGAGCCTTGAGGAACACCGACATTTACAGTTGATTTGTCAGAGGACAAACCATCTATTAGACCAAAGGTGAGCACACAAATGTTCACCTGACACAAGTCTGAATCCAAACATTACACTGTTGATTTTACGTGCATTTTACATTTACTGAACTTTGTATTATTTGTTGATAACATGATAAGACTATTCCTGGAAAATGTGGGGTAGGTGCAACATAAGGGTTGAGTGAGGACTAATTGGTGTCTCCAATTGGCCACACATGTCTCCAAAGTGTGCACACTCTCCTAGCTGTGCTGTTGAGGAACTAGAGCAAGCACAGTTGTAGTTGTTTCATTTGGAACACAACCCTGCATCCCCGCCATCACACAATTACTGTTGTTTCCGAAATCTAAAAACAGTCCATTATAAATCTGGGTCAGGTATTTGTATTTGTATTTATTATGGATCCCCATTAGGTGGTGTCAAGGCAGCAGCTACTCCTCCTGGGGTCCAGCAAAATTAAGGTAATACATACATACAATTTTAAATTCATACAATTTAAAATATATATATATATATATATTCACAGATTTCACGACACACTGTGTGACCTCAGGTCCCTACTCCACCACTACCACATATCTACAGTACTAAATCCATGTATATGCGTGTGTATAGTGCCTATGTTATCATATGTGTGTGTATGCATATGTCTGTGCCTATATTTGTGTTGCTTCACAGTCCCCGCTGTTCCATAAGGTGTTTTTAATCTGTTTTTTAAATAAAATGTTACTGCTTGCATCAGTTACTTGATGTGGAATAGAGTTCCATGTAGTCATGGCTCTATGTAGTACTGTGCACCTACCATAGCCGGTTCTGGTCATGAGGACTGTGAAAAGACCTTGTGGCATGTCTTGTGGGGTATGCATGGGTGTCAGAACTGCTGTGTGCCAGTAGTTCAAACAGACAGCTCGGTGCATTCAACATGTCAACACCTCTCATAAATACAAGTAGTATGAATTCAACATATCTTCCACTTTGAGCCGGGAGAGATTGACATGCATATTATTAATATTAGCTCTCTGTGTACATCCAAGGGCCAGCTGTGCTGCCCTGTTCTGAGCCAATTTCAATTTTCATAAGTCATTTTTTGTGGCACCTGACCACACGATTGAACAGTAGTAAAGGTGCAACAAAACTAGGAACTGTAGGAGCTGCCTTGTTGATAGTGTTGTTAAGAAGGCAGAGCAGCGCTTTAGTATGGACATACTTCTCCCCATCTTAGCTACTGTTGTATCAATATGTTTTGACCATGACTGTAGAAAAGGCCCATGGAGTTGGTGGAATAATCCTTTAATTCATTGCCATTTACTCAGCTGGGCCAGGTTCTCAACTCCATAAAAGGGGGAAATTGCCATCGCCTGATCTCGCTGCTTTCTCTGCCTTAACTCCATCTGATCCAGAAGTTCTGTGCGTCCATGAATCCACGTAAGTCCACCAACTCTGTTACCTTTCATCTGAACTATCTGTTGCGATCCGGAGAGTGGGCAATCAGTTATTGTTTATCGTTATGACCACGGAACGCGGCTTGGAGCGAACGCTTCAAACATGTTGTGTAATGTGTATTGTCAATGATCACGGCCCTACGGATCCTCATAGGCCAATTATGCCATCGATATGGTTCATATGTATTGAAATTAATTATATGTACACATGAAGACCATTGAAAGAGTGAAATGCGAAACGTTATTGTTTGCTAACTAATTGACTTTGATAATGGGGATTATAGGTTGAATAACCATTCACTGTTTGTATTCTTTCATGATTTATGATAAATAGTTACGAGCCTAAATGACTCACGGATGATTACTATTGACTTCTTATTAATGAACTGGACTGTTAAATTCCCTAAATTATGTTAATAATGAATGATATGATTTGATCTTTGATTATGAATTTGATTGGATACATGTTATTTGTTTCCTTTGTGATGCAGCACAGACTACTCAGTAAATATACCACTTTATGGTTAAAGGAATTCCTGCCTCAGTCTCATCCATTCCTCTGTCACCTGACACGTGACCACCTGTTCACCTTCACTGTCAGTCATCCTACCTGTCCAGCTACCCACACAGATTCCACTAATCTTTCAATGGTCCTTCGAGCGGGATGATGACTGAACCAAAGACAGGTGAAAAGGAAATGGAGGCGGAGAGGGAAGAATTGTCTCCACTGGAAGGAAGAAGAGAGGAGGAGAGAGCAGCTGAGGGAAAGGTCTTAGAACAAAGGAAATATCCAGGAGCTAAGCCTAAAGCAACAAAGGCTTCATCCTCAACTACCAGCAGCACCAGAAGAACCAGGCAAGCACCTGGTTATCTTAAGGACTATGTGGACAAGTTTCCGACATCAAAGGGCAAGCCCACCAGAGCTCAAAGTGTTGATGGATCAACTATACGTTTCAGCCATCAACCATCTCCTTTGAGCCAAGGACCGGAAACGTTTTTGGAGCAGGAAAGTGGTCTACATGAAGAACCTATGGAGGAGATAACTCCCACCGCACAGGTCGACCAGCTTCCTAAGGCAGGCTCCGCTCACCCCTTAATTAACTAATGGGAAATCGTCGAAGCACTCTAGACGGAGTGGGAGTTGATATGATTTGATCTTTGATTATGAATTTGATTGGATACATGTTATTTGTTTCCTTTGTGATGCAGCACAGACTACTCAGTAAACATACCACTTTATGGTTAAAGGAAGTATTTAGGACTAACTTATTCCTTGCTACCCATTCTGAAACGAAATGCAGCTCTTTGTTAATAAGTGTTGCAGTCATTTCAGTTGCTGTAGTAGCTGACGTGTATAGTGTTGAGTCATCTGCATACATAGACACTCTGGCTTTACTCAAAGGCAGTTGCATGTCATTAGTAAAGATTGAGAAAAGTAACAGGCCTAAACAGCTTCCCTTGGGAATTCCTTATTTTTCCTGGATTATGTTTGAAATGCTTCCATTAAAATACACACTCTATGTTCTGTTAGACAACTCCTTATCCACATTATAGCAGGGGGTGTAAATCAGTAACACATACGTTTTTCCAGCAGCAGACTTTGATCAGTAATGTCGAAAGTCTAACAAGACATTTTGGTGCGCATAGAAAGGAGTCATGAGTGCAATCAGGTACATGTGCCCTGGCAAATGTTCTTCTCAATAAACAGACAGACTCATTCTTCTCAGAACAACCCAGGGTATGACACCATGTCATCTTGTAACTGTTGATCAAACATACTGATCATAAACGTTGACACTGTATGACACGAGTTTTAGGATTTGGAAATGTGAAGGACACACGCCGTATTTATTATAATACTCAACGTCTCATCAAGTCATCTTAATTTACAGCATTTCCCTCACTCAGACAACAAAACATTTGCAAAAGTTGCTCAATTAGCAGGAGGGATTGGAGAACTTCTTGTTGCGCTCAGTGTTCAGGTTCCGAACCGCTGTCAGTCAACATCCATGCAAAGCTGTGGCGCGCAGGGCCAGAGCTCTGACGTCATGTATAGCGTGTTACTGTACAGCCACTACGTTCCAATTTAGGCACTTAATAATGCCCAAATGTGCCATTTTCAAACCTTATATTTGTACAGGTGTAAAGGGCTACCACATTTGGTGTCACAGCTCTTACAATATTGAATGTTGCCCATTAGCAGCGGAAACTTCAGCGCAGAGGGTAGTACGCACGGCTCAGTACATCACAGGGGCCAAGCTTCCTGCCATCCAGGACCTATCTAATAGGCGATGTCCGAGGAAAGCCCCAAAAATTGTCAAAGACTCCATTCACACAAGTCATAGAATGTTTTCTGTGCTACCGCACAGCAAGCAATACCAGAGTGCCAAGTCTAGGACCAAAATGATCCTTAACAGCTTCTACCCCCAAGCCATAAGACTGCTGAACAATTAATCAAAGGCCACCGGACAATTTACATTGACCCCCCCCCTGCATTTCACAGTAAGGTCTACACTTGTTGTATTCGGGGCATTTGACAAATAAAGTTTGATTCGATTTGAAATGAGACTCACACCTCCAGTAACAGTGCGTGGGTGGCAGAGATTTTGTAGACACATTTGAGCCCAGTAAATACATTGTGTTATATGCATCAACAGCAAACCTGGGAAAATCCTTTGCATTATCATTAACAGCAGACTCCTACATTTTCTCAGTGAAAACAATTTCCTGGGCAAATGTCATATTGGCTTTTTACCAAATTACCGTACGACAGTCCACATATTCAAAGTGCACCCTTATTGACAAGCGAACAAATCTAAAGCAAAGCCTTCTCATGCTTTGTTGATAAAAACAACTTTTGACTCAATTTGACATGAGGGTCTGCTATACAAGTGTTGGGGGAAACATATGACATTATAAAATCCATGTACATCATGTAGTGTAGTTCTGACTGGAAGAAATCTCTCTCTCTCAATTCAATTTAAAGGGCTTAATTGGCACGGAAAACATATGTTTACACTGCTAAAGCAAGTGATATTGTCACGTTATGACCTTAGTTCTTTTGTTAGGTCTTGGCTTTAGTATGGTCAGGGGGTGAGTTGGGTGGGTTGTCTATGTTCCTTTTTCTATGTGGTGTTTTTGTGTTTGGCCTGGTATGGTTCTCAATCAGAGGCAGGTGTCGTTAGTTGTCTCTGATTGAGAATCATACTAAGGTAGCTTTTTCCCACCTGTGGTTCGTGGGTGATTGTTTTCTGTCTTTGTGTATGTCACCAGACAGGAGAGTTTCGTTTCGTGTTACTCTCGTTTGTTATTTTTGTTTTAGTGTTCTGTGTTTAATAAATGCATCATGAACACGTACCACGCTGCACTTTGGTCCGATCCTTGCTACTCCTCCTCAGAAGAGGAGGAAGACGAACGTTACAGATATTGAAAAACAGGGAAATAAACAAGGAAAATATTATTTTATTGGCTATGATGTGTTGTAAACAATGTGCAAATAAACAAATAAATATAGGTTGCATTTACAAGTGGTTTTTGTGCTCCACTGGTTCCCCTTTTCTTGTGGCAACAGGTAACACATCTTGCTGCTGTGGTTTCACACTGTGTTATTTCACCTAATAGATATGGGAGTTTATGAAGATAGGATTTGTTTTAAAGTTCTTTGTGTGTCTGTGTAATCTGAGGGAAGTAATGTGTCTCTTATATGGTCATACATTTGGCAGGAGGTTAGAAAGTGCAGCTCATTTTCCACCTCATTTTGTGGGCAGTGGGCATGTAGCTTGTCTTCTCTTGAGAGCCAGGTCTATGGGGACTTCTCTCGATAACAAGGCCATGCTCACCGAGTCTGTATATAGTCAAAGCTTTTCTTAGTTTTGCATCAGTCACAGTGGTCAGGTATTCTACTACTGTGTATTCTCTGTTTAGGGCCAAATAACATTACAGATTTCACTTTTTGTTGTTGATTCTTTCCAATGTTTCAAGTAATTATATTTTTGTTTTCTTGGTTGGGTCTAATTGTGTTGCTATCCTGGGGCTCTGTAGGGTCTCTGTGTATTTAAACAGAGTCTCAGTATCAGCTGGCTAAGGGGACTCTTCTCCGGGTTAATCTCTCTGTAGGTGAGGGCATTGTTATAGAAGGTTTGAGAATCGCTTCCTTTTAGGTGGTTGTAGGATTTAATGGCTCTTTTCTGGATTTTGATAATTAGCGGGGAATCGTCTTTATTTTGCTCTGGATGCATTATTTGGTGTTTTGATTTGTACTCCGAGGATGTTTTTGCAGAATTCTGCATGCAGAGTCTCAATGTTGTGTTTTCCCAATTTGGTCAATTCTTGGTTGGTGAGTGGACCCCAGGCCTCACAATCATAGAGGGCAATGGGTTCTGTAACAGATGCAAGCATTTTTAGCCATCCTAACTGGGATGTCAAATGTTATGTTCCTTTTGATGGCGTAGAAGGCCCTTCTTGCCTTGTCTCTCAGACCATTCACAGCTTTGTGGAAGTTGCATGTGGTGCAGATCTTTATGCAGATGTAGGTATTATGTGGTCTAGGGCAACAGTGTATAGGTGGAATTTGTATTTGTGGTTCTGGCCACCATTATTTTTTGTCTTACTGAGATCCCACGTCTGATAGGTCCCACCTCTGACAGAATCCGTGCAGAAGATCTAGGTGCTGCTGTAGGCCCTCCTTGGTTGGGAACAGAAGCACCAGATCATCTGGAAACAGTAGACATTTGACTGTTCTCAACCCCTCGCCAATTAATCAAAATAAATGTTTGAGAGGGTGTGGCTCAAGTTGCATCCTTGAGGCCTTGAGGAAATAAATACATTTTAACACACTTGTTGTTGGTGTACATGGATTTTATAATGTTGTATGTTTTTGCCCTTAACACTGCTTTCCAGTCAATTTGTATAGCAGACCCTCATGCCAAATTTAGTCAAAAGCTTTTTAGCAACAATGCATGACAATATTTTGCTTTTATTTTGTTTGTTTGTTTGTCAATAAGGGTGCAAGTTGAATATGTGGTCTGTCATATGGTAATTTGGTAAAAAGCCAATATGAGATTTGCTTAGAAAACTGTTTTCTCTTAGGAATTGTAGGAGTCTGCTGTTAATGATAATGCAGAGGAATTTCCCAAGGTTGCTGTTGATGCATATCACAAGGTTGTTATTGGGCTTGAATTTGTCTCCACTTTTGTGGATTGGGATGATCCGTCCTTGGTTCCAAGTATTGGGGAAGATGCCAGAGCTGAGGGTGATGTTAAAGAGTTTAAGTATAGCCAATTGTCATTTGTGGTCTTTATATTTTATTATTTTATTTAGGATACCATCAACACCACAGGCCTTTTCAAGTTGAATGGTTTGTACTTTGTCCTGTAGTTTATTCAGTGGGTTCAGCTAGTCTTTAATAACTGACTGATTTTTAATTGATCATGTACTGTACATTTTTTTTGCGGTTTGTTCTTTGTTATAGGGACAAAAAGATTGGAGAAGTGGTTTATCCATAATCTCCATTTTGGATGGACAGCTCTTCATGTTGTTTGTTTAGTGTGTTCCAGTTTTCCCAGAAGTGGTTAGAATTCTTCAATTACATTAAGCAGATTTCTGAAGTGCTGTTCTTTCTTTTTCCTTAGTATAGTGCTGTACTGTTTTAGTGTTTTACCATAGCGAAGGCATAGGTTCAGGTTGTCTGTGTCTCTGTGTTTTTGATTGTATTGGTTCCTCAATTTTTTTCTTAGGTTTTTGCATTCTTCATCAAACCATTTGTAATTGTTGTTAGGTTGTCTGGTTGATTTTTTTTTTATTTGATAGGGAAGCTGAGAGGTCAAATATACTATTTAGGCTTTCTACTGCCACGTTTACACCTCCACTAATGCAGTGAAACGTTTTGTCCAGGAAGTTGTCTTAAAGGGATTGAATTTGTTGTTGGATAATTGTTTTCTGGTATGATTTTGTTGTGATCTGATAGGGGTGTCAGTGGGCTGACTGTGAACGCACTGAGAAAAATCTGAGTTTAGGTCAGTGATAAAGTAGTCTACAGCTCAAAAGATGAGCTGTAGGTGTAACTACTGTAGGAGTCCCCTTGACATCTACCATTGACGATGTACAGACCCAGCATGTGACAGAGCTGCAGGATTTGTGACCCATTTTTGTTGGTTGTATTGTCATAGTTATACCTAGGGGGTCATATTGGGGGGGGACTGAGGTCACTTCCAGATAGGTGTTCGTCGCCCTGTGTGCTGAGGGTGTCAGGTTTTTGTCCAGTTCTGGCGTATAGGTCGCCACAGACTAGTACATGTCCCTGAGTCTGGAAATAATTGATCTCCCCCTCCCCCTCCAGGGTGGAGACGCTGTCTTCATTAAAGTATGGGGATTCTAGTGGAGGGAGATTGTAGGTCGTACACGGGAGGATATTTTTCTCTGTTGAGATTATTTCCTTTTTTCTAACCAAATGTAAAATGTTCGTATTTTGATTAATTTAATAGAGTGTGTTCGGTCTGCTCTATACCAAATTAGCATAGCCCCTGAGTCCCTTTTTCACACCTGGTAGTTTGGTGGATGGTACTACTAGCTCTGTAATTTAGAGAGCAACCAGTGGGTCCATCTCCTCTGTATTTCAAATTTCTTTGGTGAAGTCTGGGTTCCGGCTCTTTAGTTCAAAGGCAGATGACCTCAGACTTAGCATATTACAGGATGAGATAGTAAAATATTTGTGTTCCATTGTGTCCAGTGTTGTTATTTGTGTGGTTTAGACTTAGACCATTAGGTGTGAGCAGAGCATGCTAAGCATCTGGTACATGCCTCTTAGGTCGCAGGATGGGTGGGTGTATTAGTGGGGTTGGTTCTCTTGCTCTGCTCACAGCCTGGGAATCTCTCTCTCTCTCTCTCTCTCTCTCTCTAAGCCTGTGCATGAGCTCCGCCACAAGATAATCTGGGGCTTGTAATATGACCTGTGAATAGCGATGGTAACATTCCTATTGTAGATCACCAAATTCTTCCTAGACTTATTGAGGATATTATGTATTCTTTAACAGACATGTCATTATGATTGAATGCTTTTGCATAAATAGAACTGTAGAACTTTGAGGGAATATAGTGTCATATTATGAGCCCCAGTCTTTCCATGGGTAACCTTCATTGGAATTGAATAATAACAGAGTTGGGTGTCAACATGAACCATTGCCAAGTCGGACTAAAGCTATTATAGTGTGGCACGTATATCAATAAAAGTATGTCTGGTGTACCAAATAATGTATGATATGAATACAAATCTGAAATGAGATTCAAAGGAAAAAATGTGTTGTGTGTGAGAGAGAGAGAGAGAGAGAGAGAGCGAAAGAGAGTGAATGCAGAGTTTCTCTGAGTCTGCACAAGCACTACTCATTCAAGGCTACGACCCATTATTAGGATATACGTGTTTAGATCGATTGCCGTAGAATGAAATTCATATTAACGAGGTGTGTGAATCAATATTAATAACAGTGTGCTACAATGGCCATCTAATAAGCAGGAGAATATTATCATCCCACTGTCACTCCCAGGACAATGGGATAGCACTTTTTTCTTCTTAAAGAGAGACTGAATTTGAGCAGACAGGAGGATTACAGTACGTTTAAGTGGCAGTATATTTTCTCCTGGCACAGCTCCTACCATATCCTGACGTAGCAGGCTGTAAAATAATGTTCAACTGTGTCACCACGCATAGCAGTCGGCTGAATGGGGAAGGAGGCAGTGACACGATGAGGCAGGACAGAGACTGGTCAAACTCTCTCTCTCTCCAACCCAAGAGTGTAGCATTAATGATGGGAGAGATGCACAATACCTTTTAACATTTCAACAAGAACCAGCTATTACCAACTTCTCTCCCAACATCCAGGTCAATTCAGGTAGACTTTTAACAGTAGCCAAATTTGTTTTTTTAAAGAAGAACTTGGAAATCAACTTTTGGAAACAGATTGCTGCTATGGCAACACGTAGGATGAGCCCTTGCATGCACGGCTTTGACTCACTCCAACCAAGCTTCCCAGAGTGTGAAGCCCAGGGTGCTGGTTTGTGAAAAGCAATTAAAGTAGGGAGCTAGTCTCTGTGGGTGCAGGGGAGCAGTACAGGAATCAGGAGTCAGATGTCGGATGGATCCACTGTTGGCCCGTGACATTTAAAACAAACCGTGTTTAAGCAGGATATTACCAAAGTGACTCTGTCTGCTGAGGTCATTTTGGTAATTTGAGATTTTTGGGTGACAGCAAGGTAATGACTCCCTCCAGCCTTCTGCACACTCCACTCAGACACTGCGTAATATTTCACTCTGCCTCCTCTGCCCTCCTCCCACTTCCTGTAAGCAGCCCTGCCCCGGCACGACTTTGCTCAAATATTTAATCATCTACATTCCTTTAGAATTGGACCAGACATTGTCATTAGCGATAGCAATCACTGAACAAAACACGTAACTTCAGATGGAACTATGGTATAGAGGCTAGACTTCACAAAATAGTTATTTTTCTGTGTTTGGACCAAACATAGTTTCTGACTAGTAACCCACTGGGCACAGACTAGAAACCCACTGGACATCAGCTCAATGCAGTGGTGTATGCAGAAATCTGTTGATGGAAGGGCCAGCTAAAATTTAGGTGGGACAAAATTTGGGCCCTCAAATCATCATTAAATCATAGCTTATCATATACCCTACTGTAATCGATTGCACACAACAAACCATCTAACATGTGATTTCACATTAAAGACCACAGTCTTGTAGGCCTACGTAAATCCATGACTCTTGCATTTAACATGTGACTCACATAAACCTACACATAAATAACCATAGGCCTATAATTAATATACTATGAGACTAGAACATATTGCCCTGATATAACAGTAATAATCACAATCATCTTGGCAACTTTCACTGGCTAGGCGGCCACAAATGTAACTATTTATGACTAGGAGAACCGAGAGCGTCATATTGACTCAAAACAACTTTTTTAAGTACTCCTCCATTTTTAAAGGGGGGGAGGTGGAGCTGGTCAGGCGCAACCCAGGTGACAATATGGTATGTCTCCTGGGAGCGCCGATAGTCAAACTTGACTATCTAGAGGAAGTAAAAGTCGTAACAAGGTTTCCGTAGGTGAACCTGCGGAAGGATCATTAATGGTTGCCAGCCACCGGCACAGGATCTTTGCTCCAAAAACAAAACTCTGCTGTGGGCTGGGTAGGGCGGCGCGCACTATCATTGTTATAATCTTAATATCACAAACAGAATATGTTATAAGCAGTTTTAAAGTGATACTTTGGATTTGGCAATTTGCTTCTATATAGTTCATCTGCACAGGCCTGACGAGCAGGGGGGAAGAAATTACAGGGGTAAAGAAAGAAAAGACACTTCGGGATTTTGGCAATGAAGCCCTTTATCCATTTCCCTAAAGTCAGATGAATTTGTGGATACCACTTTTATGTCTTTGTTGTTTTAGTGTTTGTACATATTGCCTACAGTTAAATAAACTAATGAAAATACTACTATGTTCTTTTCTGTCTTATTCTAATGTTACCCAAGACCTTCTTAAGCACAACAAAATTATTGTCCTTGTCACGCCCTGGTCTTAGTTATTCTTTGTTTTCTTTATTATTCTGGTTAGGTCAGGGTGTGACATGGGGATTTATGTGTTTTCCCCTGGTCTAGGTTTTTTTTGTATGTTTATGGGGCTGTAGCCTTTCTAGGTAGTTTGTAAGTCTATGGTTGCCTAGATTGGTTCTCAATTAGAGGCAGCTGTCTATCGTTGTCTCTGATTGGGAACCATATTTAGGCAGCCATATTGTGTGGGTACTTTGTGGGTGGTTGTCTTCTGTCTTTGTGTCATTGCACAAGAAAGGACTGTTTTGGTTTTCACATTTGTTGTGTTTGTATTTTGTAGTGTTCTCGTGTATGGTCTTTATTAAACATGTTGAACTCAAACCACGCTGCCTTTTGGTCCTCCTCCTTCAACGGAAGAAAACCGTTACAGTCCTTCGGATAGCATACAGTGCCTTCGGAAAATATCAGACCCCTTGATTTTTTCCACATTTTGTTAGGTTACAGACTTGTTCTAAAATTGATAAAATAATCGTTTCCCTCCTCAATCTACACACAATACCCCATAAGCAAAAAGTGTAATTTTTAAATTTTTGCAAATTAATACAAAATTAAAAATGTAAATATCATCATACCTTTTACTCAGTACTTTGTTGAAGCACCTTTGGCAGCGATTACAACCTCGACTCTTCTTGGGTATGACATTACAAGCTTGGGGAGTTTCTCCCATTCTTCTCTGCAGATCCTCCCAAGCTCTGTCTGGTTGGATGGGGAGTGTTGCTGCACAGTGATTTTCAGGTGTCTCCAGAGATGTACGATTGGGTTCAAGTCGGGGCTCTTGCTGTGTCACTCAAGGACAGTCAGAGACTTGTCCCAAAGCCACTTCTGCTTTGTCTTGACTGTGTGCTTAGGGTCGTTGTCCTATTGGAAGGTGAACCTTTGCCCCAGTCTGAGGTGCTGAGTGCTCTGGAGCAGGTTCAATCTTGGTTTCATCAGACCAGAGAATCTTGTTTCTCATGGTCAGAGTCCTTTTGGTGCCTTTTGACAAACTCAGAGTGGGCTGTCATGTGCCTTTTTCTGAGGAATGGCTTCTGTCTGGCCACTCTACCTCTAACTCTGGACCTCTGTCAGAGTGACCATCGGGTTCTTGGTCAACTTCCTGACCAAGGCCCTTCTCCCCTGATGAATACATTTGGCTGGGCAGCCAGCTCTAGGAAGTCTTGCTCTGACATGCACTGTCAACTGTGGGACCTTATATAGATAGGTGTGTGCCTTTCCAAATCATGTCCAATCAATTTAATTTACCACAGGTGGACTCTAATCAAGTTGTAGAAACATCTCAAGGATGATCAATGGAAACAGGATGCATCTGAGCTCAGTTTCGAGTCTCATAGCAAAGGGTCGGAATTCTTAGGTAAATAAGTGTTCAGATTTGCAAAAATGTCTAAAAACCTGTTTTCACTTTGTCATTTTGAGGAATTGTGCGTAGATTTAACATGAAATCAACAACAAAAAAATCACTATGTCATTGGATTTAGGTTAAAAGTTGGGTGAAAAAAATAAATGCCCTTACTTTGTTGACTTTTCGCAAATCCAATTAGTGGAAACAACATTGATTCAACTATTTTTTGCCCAGTGGGAATGCAATGGTATGATATAATGTTCAGAGGAGAAACATATCCTGTAAGAGCCAGAGGGAATGTCATCAGAGCACTTCAGACAGCCTCTATTCAGCTGTGGTCACAGATGCACTGTAATGTGAAGAGATGAGGGTAGATTATTGTGATAATGATATCATGTCTGGAACATCCTGAATGTATTTTATCTGAGTGACCTTCATGTTGGTTTGCATCCGAGTTTATTTACATTGCAGTCCAGTTATGTCCTTATATTACTGCATTATCTACAGATAATGAGTTTCATTGTCTTTCTTTGTAAAAATTAGCCACATGGACTGAGTATCACAGGCTTCGAATGGAGTTATTTTAAGTATTCTTAATTATTTCATGGATTATGAAGGTCCCATGTGGGTCAGTTGGTAGAGCATGGTGCTTTCAATGCCAGGGTTGTGGGTTTGATTCCCATGGGAGACCAGTCCTAAAAAGCACAAAAATGGCTGTAAGTTGCTTTGGATAAGACTGTCTGTTAAATGACTAAAATGTCAAATAAACCCCCTATCTATTTGGAACACCTAAAGGGCAATTGCAACAAACAAGAGAGGCAATTAGGAATTCTTTAATGTATTCAGATCTCCAACCAAATCATGAATCACACTAGGGGTCCTCTTTAACCTCTAAAAGTCTAAGCCTTTGGGAGGTGTGGGTGTGTGGGTGGGGTTCTACTAAGCTAACATATGGAATTGTTTTAAGATGGCCATACCATGGATCATTTAGCTATTTGATTTAACATTTTAGGACCCCTGTGGGTATATAAAAAAAAATATTAAAATATTTGATAAAATATAGCATTTGGCCTTTACTACTATAGCCCATAGAAAGGCATTGAATAATACATTCGTAAATTACAAAACAGACAGTCAAAAAATAAATCATAGGAAATAAGGTTTTGATGTGTCTGTCCTAATTTAGGAGACATAAGAAATCTCAGGAAACATTACATTTTTTTTTACACATATTTAACTTCTTTTTGATGTTGGCAGAAAACTACTTCCATACTTCCATTATTTAAAAAAAAAACAGTACCTGGCTACCTTCAGGCAAGTCCAGTGACACTTGTATGAATCACATCTTTCCATAGACTGGTCATAATAGTTTCTAGGCCAAACCATTCAGACGCTACATGCGTTTCCATGAGAAGACAGGTTTTCGGGGTGTCTCATGGTTTAACAAACACCGATGTAACACGGAAACCTTCCACCGCAGATGCAGATGAGACGCAACCCATGCTTATAATTACGGCTTTTGATGGGGCTTTTTAAAATTACAGTATTTTAGATTGACGCAGAATTTTTTTACTTTTAACAACACTGTCATCTCAGATTTTCAAAAAATGCTTTTCAACCATAGCTACACAAGCATTTGTGTAGGAGTATTGATAGCTAGCATAGCATTAAGCCTAGCATTCAGCAGGCAACATTTTCACAAAAACAAGAAAAGCATTCAAATAAAATCATTTACCTTTGAAGAACTTCGGCTGTTTTCAATGAGGAGACTCTCAGTTAGATAGCAAATGTTCAGTTTTTCCAAAAAGATTATTTTTGTAGGAAACATCGCTCCGTTTTGTTCATCACGTTTGGCTAAGAAAAAAAAAAAACGAAAATTCAGTCATTACAACGGCAAACTTTTTTCCAAATGAACTCCATAATATCGACAGAAACATGGCAAACGTTGTTTAGAATCAATCCTCAAGGTGTTTTTCACATATCTATTCGATGATAAATCACTCTTGGCAGTTTGGTTTCTCCTCTGAACAAAATGGAAAAATGCACGCACCTGGAGATTACGCAATAGTTTTGACGGAGGACACCGAGCGGACACCTGGTAAATGTAGTCTCTTATGGTCAATTTTCCAATGACACAAATACGTCACAATGCTGCAGACACCTTGGGGAAACGACAGAAAGTGTAGGCTCATTCCTTGCGCATTCACAGCCATATAAGGAGACATTGGAACACAGCACATTCAAAATCTGGCTCACTTCCTGTATGAAATTTCATCTTGGTTTCGCCTGTAGCATTAGCACTCACAGACAATATCTTTGCAGTTTTGGAAACGTCAGAGTGTTTTCTTTCCAAAGCTGTCAATTACATGCATTGTCGATCATCTTTTCGTGACAAAATATCTTGTTTAAAACGGGAACGTTTTTCATCCAAAAATGAAATACTGCCCCCAGAGGTTCAAGAGGTTAACTGCACCACCTGCGAGCCCTTGTCAGTAGCAGTGCGTGGATAAAATCATTGGTTAAGCCCCCCAAAAATACCATATTCCAACCAATGTGTTGTGATAATTGCGTTGTTTGCTCTATAACCTGTTAATTCATATGCTTTTCAGCCGTGATATATAGGCCTAACGGCCGAGAAAATAAGAGGTCACAGTAGCAGAAAAAATTAAACCATACCTTTGTTTTATCATAAAACCGGTTAGCAACCTCTGTCCGGTGAAATCCACAAAACATATTGCATGTAACAAACAGTTGCAAGACCTACAGCATGGTCAAGCAAGTTAATGTTTCCGACCACTAAATAACTATTGATTTAGAACCCCAGAGAGTTACCACAAGTTGCAAAGAAATTAGGAGCTGCCTCAACTATTCCAGTACCATTTCAACTTCAACATCATCAAATTACCTCGGCTTATTCTCATACAGTGACAGCTAAAAGGGGCCACAGGTAGCCTAGTGGTTAGAGTGTTGGACTAATAACTGAAAGGTTGCCAGATCTAATCCCCAAGCTGACAAGGTAAAAATCTGTCATTCTGTTCCTGAACAAGGCAGTTAACCCACTGTTCCTAGGCTGTCATTGAAATTAAGAATTTGTTCTTAACTGACTTGCATAGTTGAATGAAAGTTTTTTTTAAGATACCAACAACTATTTAGTCTAATCAACATAAGTTAACTATTATGTGGCTGTACATGGTTCTGATTTGTGTTCGTGCGAGTAGAAAAACATGTTGACTCACCCTAATTGTAGAGAAATACCATCCTCCTCTCTTTCATGATGATGAAACGGTCTATCACCTGGCTAAAATGCTTGTCATCTAGCCTAACTTCCATTCATGGGCAACGTTAGCTAGTTAACATTAGCCTTTTACATCTAGCTACATACTGAACTTCCATCCCCAGGCCAGGGGCACAACAAGGTATGAATTAATGTTTGGATCAGAATCAGCGTTATAATCATTGGCCAGTACGGGGAATTAACTAAAACTACAAGTCGAAATCCTTATCTCCATCCATGGCTAATTTAGGAGAGGGACCATTTTAGCTAGCTGGCCACCGGAGGACAACAACACAACAAGACGCAACAATTCAAGTTGTTTCTGTCAATGACGTACAGTATGCCCTCAATGCGATATGATGCCAAAATCCAAGGTGCTTTCCCTTGACACTTTTTTTAGGGGCGCCAGGACCATTCACAGTTGAGCTCACTCAGTTTAGCTCAACGCTGTTTGGCACATTTTAAATACTTTTTTTATCAAGGGAGGCCAAATGCTCACTGGCTTCCCTTGAATTCTGTCACGTTCTGACCTTAGTTATTTTATTATGTCTTTGTTTTAGTGTGGTCAGGGCGTGAGTTGGGTGGGTTGTCTATGTTAGTTTTTCTATGATTTGCTATTTCTGTGTTTGGCCTGGTATGGTTCTCAATCAGAGGCAGCTGTCAATCGTTGTCCCTGATTGAGAACCATATTTAGGTTTTCTGTTGTGTGTCTGCACCAGCCAGAACTGTTTTCGGTAGTTCTCTTTGTGATTTCCGTGTTCATTTAATAAAATGGACACATGCCACGCTGCACCTTGGTCCTCACCTTGTTCCACCGACGACCGTTACACATTCAATGTTGTGGGCGACAACAATTTCTTCCTCTTAGGACCAGACAGCGTCAGACCGCATCAGGCCTACACACAGAGAGGCAGAGGGGCGCTGTGTCGCACGCTCGGCTGCTTTCTCCGGTAAGATGCATTCAGCCTTTTGCAAATTAAAGGAAAATGATGAAACACAGAGAGATGAAAGATAATTATTTATGTTTTTTTTACTAAAATATTGGTAAACGTTTGGGGAAGCCGGCCTTCCCCTTGGCATCCATGAATACACACCACTGGGTCTTGTACAAGAATTTGTCTAAACGAATCCAAACAATCGTTAATGGCTGTGATATGTCACGTCAGGTTCGACTGCATCACGTGGATTTTTTTGACACAATTTGAGGTCGATCTTAGAAATGTAGAGGCTTCCTTCTAGGACATTTCAATCTGTAGTCTTGAATGTATCTTTGGGCACTCAGAAGTGGTTAGTTCGCAAGTCTGACAAACAAAACACGCTCCCCTTTCACAAACTTTCACATCTGCACAAAGCTGGTGTGAATAATTGAGCTTTGATGGTAGTGGGATCCCACAATGCAAGATTGGGGAACCCACCACCAATCACCACACCACCACACGGCCATGCTCCCTACTCTGTCTGAGCCAACCAGAATCCCCTCTACTACACTTATCAACCATGATAAGACAGACAAGTGTCAAAGAAAAATCATGGCCAACTTGTCCTGAGCAACTCAGCCAAAATGGCGGATTCTGCAGGTGGCTGTTAAAACCTCTTGAAGCTAGCGGGCACTATTTTTATTTTTGGAAAAATAACGTTCCCAAAGTAAACTGCCTATTTCTCAGGACCAGATGCTAGAATATGCATATAATTGACAGCTTAGGATAGAAAACACACTAAAGATTACAAAACTGTAAAAATATTGTCTGAGTATAACAGAACTGATATTGCAGGCTAAAGCCTGAGAAAAATCCAATCAGGAAGTGACTCTTATTTTGAAACCCCTGTCTTTCTATGCATCCCTATTGCCCATTGAAAGGGATATCAACCAGATTCCTTATTCTGTGGCTTGTCTACAGCCTTTAGATGTAGTTTCAGGCCTTTATTTTGAAGAATGAGCGTAAACATCCACATTGCGTAAGTGGTCAGTTGTTGGCTCTCAGTGTGATTTTTGCGCAAAACAGAGGTAGCCATTTTTCCTCCCAGTCCTAATGAAAAGCCAACTGTCCCGGTTGATATATTATCGAATAGATATTTGAAAAACACCTTGAGGATTGATTATAAAAAACGTTTGCCATGTTTCTGTCGACATTATGGACATAATTTTGATTTTTTTTTTGTCTGCGTTGTCGTGACCGCTATTTCCGGTGGATACCTAGGCATAACGCATCAAACTAACGGAGGTATTTGGATATAAAAAATATCTTTATGGAACAAAAGGAACATTTGCTGTCTAACTGGGAGTCTCGTGAGTGAAAACATCCGAAGCTCATCAAAGGTAAACGATTCATTTGATTGCTTTTCTGATTTTCGTGACCAAGTTACCTGCCGCTAGGTGTACATAATGTTTTTCTGGTATATCGATAAACTTATACAAACGCTTGTATTGTTTTTGCTGTAAAGCATCATTTCAAAATCTGAAACGACAGGGTGATTAACAAAAGGCTAAGCTATATTTCACTTTTGATTTCATGAATATGAATATTTTCTAGTAAGATTATTTGACCGTTGCGCTATGCTATTTAGCGTAGTTGATGACAATTATCCCGGATCTGGGATGGTTTTAAGACGATTTATGTTCTGCCTGTCATGTGCATATTTTGGATCAGTCCACTCCTAGATGTTTGTTTTCTTCTATAGCTAACTTCAGGTTGTGTCATCACACTGATTCTCATCCCGATTAGAACACAACAACTGTCCCTTGGGAACTAAGCTCATAAAGTTTCCCAAGAAGAAATGAATAATCAGCCAATATTTGTGTAGTTTAACACATTTGAATGTACATATCTAGAGTATACTGTATTAGAGTGCTATACTTCATATATACTTAGTCTATACTGCATGTACCCACAGACCATCAGGTAATTACTGTGACTGGATCTAATTGTGACCCGATTCAGGAAACAAGACGTATGTCGCAAGTCACGACTTCACGGGAGAGCAGTTTGAATGTAAAAAATATTTTTCTATTGTCCTCAGAGTGGTGACATCCTGGTCTATATTCCAATTAGGGGCTAATGTGAAGGTGCATCATGGGATAGAGAAGGTCATTAGATCTACAAGTCTCCTGATTATCTCTGATCTCATTTGTGATCATATTCAGACATGACAGTTCTAGTCCATCCCAGTGAGTGGAAGTTCCAAAGTTCATGAGTAATAATAACTAGGTAGGTGAACGGTGCCAAGAAGTTAGATGTTTTATTAAAGATCTCACTCTGTTTTTATAACGCAGTTCTAGCTCTACACCGCTATGTAGGGTTGACACTGCTGAGGTGATTCTTAAACATACGTACAGTAGCAAACACTGAGTGCATTTTTATTATTCTCGATTTCAGTTCCACCATTTACATGTAGTTTGACAGTGCTGAAGCTGCCATACTTTAGAATGGCCATTCACGATTCACCATAAACTATTGAAACCAATGTTATGGTGATGAATGCTCTTATATTCTAATTAGAAAACATTAAATACTAGACTTTAATATCTGTATCCAAACCGTAGATGCCAAGTTTGTTTTAATAGTTTAATCGGGATGGGAATGGAGTGCTATGCTTTCAAACTGAACATTTGCCCTCTTGTCTCTTTTGCTAACCTCTCCCTCTCTCATACTACAGCTACTCTCTCCCTCCAATGGCTGTTAAAGGAGGCTCTCCTGACAATGTTTAGTACAAAAAGGGATGATTTGATTACTGTTATTCCCTGTGGCAGTCAAAGCCTCTGTCAGCCAAAATGGTGTAATTATCTTGTTCAACAGACTCGGTGCATCAATACGTGATGACGTCAATGGTTTTAGCTTCCATTTTTAATTATAACCCTTTCCCTTTTAATAGTTTAATGGATGATATTCTGGTTAGTGAAAAAAATTATATGATTAATTGCAACTAAAATGGACCAAAATCACCTTAGATTGATTTGTAAGGAGGCGGACCGGCTGGAATGGTGTCTAAGATGCCCAAGGACTGGACAGGAGGATGGCAGACAGTTGGAACTTCAATAGCTTGTTTAACCAAAATAAATATTACATCATCCAGTTCGTTCTCTAGTGACTGCACGTTCACCAACAAAACAGAGGTAAATGGCGGCCTACATGCTCGCCGACATGTCTTGTCATGACACTGCCTCCCTTGTCTCACTTTAGCCACCGCTTCCTCTTTTGAGTCCTGGGGATCAGGGCCTGACGACTCACTGAAGTACAAATCTTAATCTAAATTGAGGTTTGTGACCACTGTTCTGATGTCCAGAAGCTGTTTTAGGTCATAGAAAATGATGGCGTAGACATTATGTGTAAAAACAAAAGTTAAGATCAGTGTAAATAAACACACAAAATAGCAGATTTGGTCAGAAGCCCATTTCATGACTGTCCTGATCAGGTCAGGTTACAGGAGACCACAACCCTACAGATTATCTCTCAACCCCAACAGAGGAGGAGAGATCTAGGGGTCTGAAGATGTGGGGGTTTTATGACCCCTCACGCCCCTGGTAAAACTTAGGCCACAGACAAATTCCTTTTGTCCTGTTACTATGGAGAACCAGCCTCAGAACATTAAACATGAAAGGGACTTTGGAACAATAGTTCCGTCAGCCACAATGGTGGTCATGACGATAGATGGAATATGAAAATGTATGTCATTTTTGTTTTGTTATTAAAGGTTAATAGATGACGTTATTACGAAAACATTGTAACGTCAATAGTTTACCTAGTATATGTTTGATGTTTATACATTGTACGTTGTCTGGAAAATGTCCAAATCAAAGAGAATGTTTTGGTAAAGATGAAATGTGAAGTTGTCTAAAATCTAGACCTTGCCCATAACTTGGCACACCCAGAGAAGGGCCCTAAAGGCGGTTACGCCCACTTCTGACATGAGGGTATAAAACCTGTGAGTAAAGAATTTACAGAGGAGACTACGTGACCCAAGCTGCAGCCGAGGTCTTAAAAAGTCAACGAACCTAAAACGCAACGCAAGTTTGAAGATAAAGAAATCTTTTTCTACCCAAGCTACGGATGAGTAGCTGTGTCTAAGCAACAGTCGTCACATTAACTAAGACAACGTCACGACATCCATAAGATGGCAGCTATCCACTGCAGCGTCATCTCTCCACCATATCAACACCATAATCCCAGACACCCTGGGCCAGCTCCAATTCACATACCGCCCCAACAGATCCACAGATGACGCAATCTCAAATGCACTCCACACTGCCCTCACCCACCTGGACAAAAGGAATACCTATGTAAGAATGCTGTTTATTGACTACAGCTCAGCATTCAAAAACATAGCTACAAGCTCATCACCAAGCTCAGGAGCCTGGGACTGAACACTTCAATGTGCAATTGGATCCTGGACTTCCTGATAGGTCGCCCCAAGGCGGTGAGGGAAGGCAACAACACATCCACCATGCTGACCATCAACACAGGGGCCCCTCAAGGGTATGTCCTAAGTCCCCGTCTGCACTCCCTGTTCACCCATGACTGCATGGCCGCGCAAGACTCCAACACCTTCAAGTTTGATGACAACATTATGGTGGTAGGACTCATAGGCTGCCTCATCGTTGTTGGTTATCGGGAAGAGGTCAGAGACATGGCAGTGTGGTGCTAGGTCAACAACCTCTCCCTCAACATCAGCAAGACAGGAGTTGATAATGGACTACAGGAAACGGAGAGGCAAGCACATCCCCATCCACATCGATTGGGCTATAGTGGAATGAGTCAAGAGCTTCAAGTTCCTTGGTGTTCACATCACTAAGGAATTAACATGGTCCACACACACTTGCACAGTTGTGAAGAGGCGACGTTAGCACCTCTTCCAGCCCACAGGAGACTAAAAAAAATTGACATGGGCCCCTCAGATCCTCTAACTTCTACAGCTGCCCCAAGACTGCTAAATCGCTCATCAAATGGCTACCCGGACTACCTGCGTTGACCTATGCACACACACATTGGACTCTACCCACACACTCACACATACTGTACGTACACTGACATCCCAATACACTCACACTACATACGCCCACACACACACACACATAGTATGCATACACATGCATACTGTTGGCAAATAGTGTCTCACACACACACACACACACACACATTAACACACACTACATGTGCTGCTACTATTGTCTGTCTATCCTGTTTCCTAGTCACTTTACAGAGTCCTGGGGAGTCCTACCTATATGTACATATCTACTTCAATTACCTCATACCCCTGAACATCGACTCTGTACTGGTACTCCCTGTATATAGTCATGTTACTTCTACTCATTATTGTTATTCACTGTGTATTTATTCCTTGTGTCGCTATTACATTTTTTAAAAACATTTGTGTCTTAATCTGCATTGTTGGAAAAGGACCCGTAAGTAAGAGCTTCAACTGTTAGTCTACACCTGCTGTTTACGAAGCATGTGACAATTCAAATTGTATTTGATTTAGCCTATCATTTTAGACTTGTCTAGCTGGGCCAGCCTGCTCTCTTGGCACTCCAGGTCTAAAGCCTTGTTCACACTGCAGGCCTTAATGCTCAAAGTATTTGGAATACTGACTGTCCAAACACCAGAAGAAACCAAATCGTGTGTGTGTTCGGAAAGCAGTCATTTGCGGACATGGCTATGCTAGTTGTCATAGTAACTACAGGTGTGTGTGCAGTGGTGTAGGCTGAATGGTGGAGGTGCTCGTATTTCCTATCACTCAGAAGTTGCCGTGGAGGAAGCTAAGATGACATCAATAACTGCCAATGTTTCCAAGTTGCTTAATTTTCAGTCAGAAGAGCCCTTCAGCTAGCTAGATAGCTATTTAGCTTTCCAGCACATTCACCAATTTGTTGGTAAACAATTAACAAGCTAGTTACAGTAGCTACCACATTCTTTCCAAACTGTTAACAGATTAGCTAGTAAGCAACAAGATATGCAAATAACAGTCTAAAAACCACTTGAGGACAAATACATCAGATTTTAAATGTGGCTTGAAATATCTGATTCCATGTGCTTTTTGGCTGTTCAGACTGCAGGAAAAAGAACAGATTTGAATTGCATATGCAAAAAATGTAGATAAGTTTCTTCAAACTGCCAAATGAACAACTTACTTTTTTTCACATTTTAAACAACATTTATAAAATGTTGACAAATAAATGACAATCAATTGCATTGAGAAATACACATCACATTGTTCTACTGATGTGGACCAGCCCATGTCAAAAGTGGTGGGAACCCATTCATAAAAAGGTGATTAATGTGCAGTCACTTCCTTTTACAACGATTGTCACTAGTTACCACAGCCACAAAGCCATAAACCCACCTATTTCTAAATGTTCTCTTCTTAAATGTGATTTTAAACTTAACCTTAACAACAGTGATAACCTAACCAAGCTCACTTTTGTTTTCACGATACAGCCAATTTTGTGAATTGATCAATCCACATCAAGGGAGTTTTTTTGTATTTTTTTGTATATGACAGTAAAACCTTCTTATGATGTCTATAAAATGTGTTGGAACATTAAATTCTTGCACATTTTCTCATAAAGTATATTTCAACACTCTGTTAGCTAAGGCAAATTTCTCTGACTGCTAAACTTGGAACCAATCAGAACACCTATATATACCGCTTGTGATAAAGGCAGCCAGTCACCTGCGTATATATACGATGTAAACAGAGCTTCTTTTAAAAACGCGAGCTGCTTTCTAATCAAGAACAGATATAGCTAGCTCCCAAAGACTGAAACAAGTGCAAGTGCACTTAAAATGTGCAGCATATAATAGGAATTGTTTTGATAGTAGGAAGCAGTAACTCCTTTGACCATTTATTTAACTAGGCAAGTCAGTTAAGAACAAATTCTTATTTTCAATGATGGCCTAGGAACAGTGGGTTAACTGCCTGTTCAGAGGCAGAATGACAGATTTGTACCTTGGAGATTTGAACTTGCAACCTTTCGGTTTCTAGTCCAACACTAACCACTGAAAGCTAGCCAATGTTACACTTTGACCTGCCTAGCCAGCTACTGTAAATGTGATTTTTCTGTCAATCTCTGTTAGTAAATACACATTTTGAATCGTGTTTTGGCATGGTTGTCTCATTTCAAGTAACTAGCTGCAGGCTTAAATAAACGTAAGATCCTATACTTTGCATAGAAACCCAAATAAAGCATGTAGATAGAAAGCTGTGTTATTTTATGCTAGTATGGAGGTGACAGCGGCATAGGAATATTAGCCAATACATATGGCATAGCCTACACATATAGCATACCTTGCAATACAATCTTTTCTAAAAATGGTTATTTTTCTCTGCAATAAGATTTCTAAACCAGATTTCTCAAATAGCAGCTACCCAATACCATGGAGGGCATGCATCATGTTGGACGCATTGGAAAATAAGGTATGGAGAATGATAAAGAGTCTGGTAAATTATAGAAAAAGCAGTTGGGAAATTAATGTTTGAATTTCAAATACTAAATGTTCAGTGAATGTGAGTATATTTACGTGGGTTAAATGATTAACTTTTCTACCAACCCTCTAAAAGTTGACATTGTCAAAATCTTTACAATCCATGTGAGACATGTTTTCCATAATGTACGTTTCATGCATATACATTTGAACAAAGAACACCATCACAAATAGCATTTCACCACTTATTGAGTACGTAGACAAACATCAAATACTGTATCAGGCACCTTTGATGTATCTAAATATAATGTAACCTAACAATCAATGTACATCAAGTGCTGTCTAGGGCACAATCTTACAATATTGAAGTCTGGAAATGAGAGCTTTACTATCTATGCCAAAAGCCTGGGTTCTGATGGAGACTGTAGAACTGTCATAAACACGTGCTTCAGTATTCCCCCTTGTCACTAGGAGAAGTAGTGTGCCCATGCCCCATAGGCTTATCTAAAGGATCCCACCCTGGTCACCAATGTAGCTGATCAATATAGAGAGAGACAAGTGCCCTAGCAGAATAGAATCTAAAGCGTGTGTGGTCCAGAGATGAGAATTCTACCATCTATGGCAAAAGCCTGGGCTCCTGACAGGTGCAAGAGATGAATGAACTTTGGTGCGAAAAGTGGTAATCAATCCCAGAACAACAGCAAAAGACCTTGTGAAGATGCTGGAGGAAACAGGTACAAAAGTGAAAGGCCGCTAAAGCAAGGAAGAAGCCACTGCTCCAAACCGCCATAAAAAAGCCAGACTACTGTTTGCAACTGCACATGGAGACAAAGAAACAGAAATGGAGAAATGTCCTCTAGTCTGATGAAACAAAATAGAACTGTTTGGCCATAATGACCATCGTTATGTTTGAAGGAGGGACTGGTGCACTAAACAAAATAGATGGATCATGAGGAAGGAAAATTATGTGGATATATTGAAGCAACATCTCATGACATCAGTCAGGAAGTTAAAGCTTGGTCACAAATGTGTCTTCCAAATGGACAATGACCCCAAGCATACTTCCAAAGTTGTGGCAAAATGGCTTCAGGACAACAAAGTCAAGGCATTGAAGTGGCCATCACAAAGCCCTGACCTCAATCATATAGAACATTTGTGGGCAGAACTGAAGAAGCGTGTGTGAGTAGGGAGGCCTACACACCTGACTCAGTTACACCAGCTCTGTCAGGAGGAATGGACCAAAATTCACCCAATTTATTGTGGGAAGCTTGTGGAAGGCTACCCGACACGTTTGACCCAAGATAAACAATTTAAAGGCAATGCTACCAAATACTAATTGAGTGTATATAAACTTCTGACCCACTGGGAATTTGAAAAAAATAACAGCTGAAATAAATCATTCTCTGTACTATTATTCTGACATTTCACATTCTTAAAACCTAAGACAGGGGATTAAATGTCAGGAATTGTGAAACTGTGTTTAAATGTAGTTGGCTAAGGTGTTTGTAAACGTACGACTTCAGCTGTACATTAATTATGCATTTCAGTTAGCTATCCTAGTGTGAAGTTTGTTCTATCGAAAGTGTTTGACTCTAGCCCCCCCAGTTACAGTTACCAGCCTCAGAAATTACAGCCCAAATAAAGCTTCACAAAGCGCAAGTAAGAGACACATCAACTGTTCAGAGGAGACAACGTGAATCAAGCCTTCATGGTTGAATTGCAAAGAAAGAAACTACTACTAAAGGACACCAATAACAAGAAGAGACTTGCTTGGGCTATGAAACAAGAGCAACGGAAATCGGACCAGTGGAAATCTGTCCTTTGGTCTGATTCCAAATTTTAGATTTTTGGTTCCAACCGCCGTGCCTTTGTGAGATGCAGAGTAGGTGAATGGATGATCTCTGCATGTGTGGTTCCCACTGTGAAGCATGGAGGAGGAGGTGTGATGGCGTGGGGGTGCTTTGCTGGTGAAACGGTCAAATATTTATTTAGAATTCAAGGCACACTTAACCAGCATGGCTACCACAGCATTTGTGGGACTATAATTTGTTTTTCAACTGGACAATGACCCAAAACACACCAGGCTGTGTAAGGGCCATTTGACCTAGAAGGAGAGTGACGGAGTGCTGCATCAGATGACCTGACCTCCACAATCACCCGACCTTAAACCAATTGAGATGATTTGGGATGAGTTGGACCGCAGAGTGAAGAAATAGTAGCCAACAAGTGCTCAGCGTATGTGGGAACTCCTTCAAGACTGTTGGAAAAGCATTCTAGTTGAATCTGATTGAGAGAATGCCAAGTGTAAAATTCTGACCATAGTTCTGTTATTTTATTTGTTTTAGTATGGTTAGGGCATGAGTTGGGGTGGGCAGTCTGTTTGTTTTTCGATGTTTGGTTTCTGTGTTCGGCCTAGTATGGTTCAGAAACACCCACCACAAGAGGACCAAGCAGCATGGTAACGGGCAGCAGCGGCCGAAAACACAAGACTCCTGGACTTGGGAGGTGATTTTGGATGGCAAGGGACCCTGGGCACAAGCAGGGGAATATCGCCTCCCTAAAGCAGAGCTGGAGGCAGCGAAAGCGGAGAGGCGCCGGTATGAAGAGGCAGCACGGCAGCGCGGCTGGAAGCCCGAGCCGGCAGCCCGAGCCGGCAGCCCCAAAAATGTATTGAGGGTGAGCACACTGGGTGTGTGGCTAAGTCTGGTAGGAGATCTGAGCCAACTCCCTGTGCTTACCGGAGAGCGAGAGGGACCGGGCAGGCACCGTGTTATGCAGTGGAGCGCACGGTGTCCCCGGTGCATGTGCATAGCCCGGTGCGGTACATTCCAGCTTCTCGTATCGGCCGGGCTAGTGGGGGCATCAAGCCAGGTGCCTTGAAGCCGGCTCTACGCATCTGGTCTCCAGTGCGTCTCCTCGGGCCGGCATACATGGCACCAGCCTTGCGCATGGTGTCCCCGGTTCGCCAGCACAGCCCAGTGTGGGCTATTCCACCTCGCCGCACTGGCCTGGCTACGGGGAGCATTCAACCAGGTAAGGTTGGGCAGGCTCTGTGCTCCAGTGTGCCTGCACGGAAAGGTCTATCCGGTGCCACCTCCACGCACCAGCCCTCTGGTGGCAGCCCCCCGCACCAGGCTGTCTCTCCGTCTTCTCCCTACAGGTGCTCCCGCCTGTCCAGTGCTGTCAGAGCCTTCCTCCTCTCCAGCGCCGCCAGAGTCTCCCGTCTAGCCAGGAGCATGCCAGAATCGTCCTTCACTCCGGAGTTGCCGGAGTCTCCCGTCCATTTGGGACCCGTGGCGAGGGCCCCCAGTCGGAGGTCGGCGGCGAGGGTCGCCGCTCGTAAGAGGCCACGGGGGCGGTTGAGGAGGCGGACAAAAACTGTGGTGAAGTGGGGTCCACGTCCCGCGCCAGAGCCGCCACCGCGGACAGACACCCACCCAGACCCTCCCCTATAGGTTCAGGTTTTGCGGCCGGAGTCCGCAACTTTGGGGGGGGGGGTTTATGGTCAGGGCGTGATTTGGGGTGGGCAGTCTGTTTTTCTATTTTTGGTTTCTGTTTTCAGCCTAGTATGGTTCTCAATCAGAGGCAGGTGTTAGTTGTCTCTGATTGAGAATCATACTTAGGTAGCCTGGGTTTCACTTTTGGCCAACCAGACAGGATGATCACATCAGTGACTCAACAGTGACTCAACCCACTCAGGTGACTCACCCCTCCCAGGGACGGTATGAGAGAGCCCCAGTAAGCCAGTCATCAAGGCAAAGGGTGGCTGCTTTGAAGGATCTAAAATCTAAAATATATTTGACATGATTCCATATGTGTTATTTCAAAGTTTATGGTTTCACTGTTCTACAATGTAGAAAATAGTAAACAAAATAAAGAAAAACCACTGAATTGTTATGTAGAGTGGAAAAGGGAAACCCAAGAGCAGACTCAGACGAGGAGACTGGGATGAAGTAACCAAGGTATTTATTGAAACACAGGGGAAGGAGTGCAGGCCAGGGGATGCTCCGGCGGGTTGCAGGAAACCAGGTGCAGAGGGTGAGGCTGGAGCGAGAGGGGTTGGGACCGGATAAGCAAGTCCAAGGGAGCAGTAGAGTGGGGAATCCAGGACAGAGTAGCAGGATGGGAAGGTTGGGGGACTGGAGACAGGAACCAGAGTCAGAGCGGGCAGAATGAGCAGAGTTTACGATCTGGCAGTGTGGAAGTGGCAGGGCTGAGTATTTGTAGAGGTCTTGACTATGGAACAGGTTGCAGCTGGTGGGGATCTGCTTGGACTCCAGCACGCTTGTCTCTCACACACAATCACACACACACAGAGAGGGAGAGAGCACTGGGGAGTGGCGGCAGGTCAAGGAGACACAGGATGAGCAGCAGAGGGCATGACAGGAGCAGATGTAATATGAATGAGTATATGTGTCCAAACTTTGACTGGTACTGTACATCTTGTTCTTGCCTTCTCAAGGGATGCCTTTTAACCGGCTGTCACAATCTCCGTACAATCATTAGATTTTCACTTCGTTTTCTGATAAACTCTTTGTGATCATAGTCAGACTTGATTGTCCATTGGATGTCATAGGTCACCATCAAAGTTCTAGTCCATCCCAGTCAGTGGAAGATCAAAGGTTAATGAGTAATAATAACGAGGTGGGTGATTGGCGCCAAGTGGTTGGAGAGATATTTTATTGAAGATCTCACTATGTTTTTATAAAGCAGGTCCCAATGCAGCTCGGGTACCAAGACAACGCAGTGAATCCCAATTCTAGCTTCACACAGCTATGTAGGGTTGACACTGTTAAGGTGATTCTCACACATACATATAGTAGCAGACTGTGAATAAATGTTCTATTCTCCATTTCAGCTGCACCATTTACAGGTCATATTTTGAAGGTGCCGAATCCACCATACTTTAGAATGGCCATTTTATGATTCCCTGTAAACGATTGAAACCAAATGTCAAAGTTCTGATAATTACAAAACATTAATTTCTATATTGTAATATCTGTATTCAAACCGTAGATACCAAGTTTGTTTGAATAGTTTAATCGTGATGGGAATGGAGTAATATGCTTTCAAGCTGAACATTTTCCATTTTGTCTTAACTTTTGCTAACCTCTCCCTCCTCTCCTACTTCAGCTACTCTTTCCTTTCATCAGTTGACATCCATAAAGGCTGTTAAAGGAGGCTCTCCTGACAATGTTTAATACAATAAGGGATGACTTGATCACTGTTATTTCCTGTGGCAGTCAGTCTCTGTCAGCCAAAATGGTGTAATTATCATGTTCAACAGACTCAGTGCATCAACAGTTGATGACGTCAAGTTTCAAGTTTTGTTAGTCAATGGTTTTACCTTCCATTTTTAGTATAACCTTCTTTTTAATTGTTAAAAGGGGGTTGGATGATATTCTTGTTATTTAAGTAAATTATCTGTTTATAAAATATAGTACAAACAAACAAAAGTTAATTATCTGATTCATTGCAAGTAAGGTTATTTTCACATGTGTAGTCCTATTTAAAATAACCAATCTCAGTCCTCTTTAAAGTGAACTGGGGTAAAGGAATAAGCAAAATACCTCAGTGCTCTTTGTATTCACACTGCCCTTGCCTTTGAATGACGACTCAACTCTTTTGTCCGTTCACAACTCTCATCCCCATTCACATTGCTTTGTTTAGAATGGGACCAAGACCTTTTTTCAACATTCACTCAATGCACTCTTGGTATTTACAAAGTACCCTATGTTGTGATTCTCACCAAGATCACAAACTGTATACAAGTAATCTGATCTAAAAACTCCACACATATTTTGGATTCTGTGCATCCTTGACAAAGGCTAATCAATATCCAAAAACAGCACTTTTCTGCAAACCTTCACATCATCACATTCACTTTTTTGTGGCACCAATGTGAGGGTATTGAAACAGTGTTGCAGTAGTCCAGTGAGAGGGTGTTGAAACGGTGTTGCAGTAGTCCAGTGTGAGGGTGTTGAAACGGTGTTGCAGTAGTTCAGTGTGAGAGGGTGTTGAAACGGTGTTGCAGTAGTCCAATGTGAGAGTGTGTTGAAACGGTGTTGCAGTAGTCCAGTGTGAACGTGTTGAAACAGTCCAGTGTGAGGGTGTTGAAACGGTGTTGCAGTAGTCCAGTGTGAATGTGTTGAAACCGTGTTGCAGTAGTCCAGTGTGAGGGTGTTGAAACGGTGTTGCAGTAGTTCAGTGTGAGGGTGTTGAAACGGTGTTTCAGTAGTCCAGTGTGAGGGTGTTGAAACGGTGTTGCAGTAGTCCAGTGTGAGGGTGTTTAAAACGTGTTGCAGTAGTCCAGTGTGAGGGTGTTGAAGTAGTTCAGTGAGAGGGTGTTGAAACCGTGTTGCAGTAGTCCAGTGTGAGGGTGTTGAAACGGTGTTGCAGTAGTCCAGTGTGAGGGTGTTGAAACCGTGTTGCAGTAGTCCAGTGTGAGGGTGTTGAAACCGTGTTGCAGTAGTCCAGTGTGGTAAGGGAATAATGATAAGTGAACCTGGGGAGCTTTGATTTCACATCGCCCAAAAAAGGACCGGACCGCAGAATTCAAGGAAACGAACTCAGACCACATCGCTAGATGGTCTCAGTTTGGTTTGCGCCAGGGGCTCTTTTGAAGTGTCTGAGTTCCTTTGGAGTCACACTGCACACAAAAAAATAATAAGCGAACCACACTGAGATCACAGAAATTGGCTGAAAGGGACCAAGTGTGATATAACACTGCTCTACTTAGCAAAAAACTAACAAACAACAGAGGTGCACCCTATCCAGCAGGCATTAAAGAGACAGCTCTGCTGCTATATTCACCTCTGTTTTTCTGGTAGGTCTCCTTCCACTCATACTATATCTATGGCTATATCTATTTCAAAGGGGAGATAGTTGACATGCAGAAGTATTAGACAGGGAATAATGAAGTAGTTTCACTAGAGGGCACTGTCTTGAATATATATTAGGCCTACATGTGGAAGGTATACATCTTTGAACAAGTACTATTGAGAGTTCATCAATTTGCATTTACCGTCATTATCATCCACTCTGTTATAATATAACATATGATACATTTAATATTATTAATATTATAATATAATATTATTAGGAGGAGAAACAGCACCCAACATGCTGAGGTAAATGATGACATTGGTTTTTCCTTCCTAACATGTTAAACCTGTGCTTCACAAGGCATTTTAGATAATATGGAGTGACTAGCAGGGAACAGGCGGCTCAGCATGGCAGCACTCACAGTGCTTGTTTTTTTCCCCCTCTTTCTGTATTGTTGGGAAGGGCCCGTAAGCATTTCACTGTTAGTCTACACCTGTTCTTTACAAAGCATGTGACAAATAAAATGTGATTTCTTTGGTTTATTTTACAGCACTGTTGGGAGACGGTGCAGTTTGTAAGTCGCTCTGGATAAGAGCGTCTGCTAAATGACTTAAATGTAAATGTAAATAATAGTCAATGGGCCTCTGGAGAGTTGCTGAGACTGACAAGCGCTGTCTCAACTAGCAACTCCACTGCACTGTTGGTATTGTCAAATCCGTTCGTTGCCTACCTGGAAAGGCTGAGATCGAGCCAGGAGGTGTTCACTGTTTCACTGAAAGGCCATGGTCTGAATGGACTGTCCGGAATACAGTTCAATATGGACAGGGTTGTACTCCCTCATCTACAGAGCTTTGACTGCAGCTGTGTTGTAGCAGGAAGAGAGGCATTGGAGCTGAACCCTGAGCCTCATCAGGCACCCTGCGTATGTGTGCATGAACACAAGGCTCTACAGATGAGAATAGAGGCCCTGGCTTTCTATGACGGGAGCGCAATTGACCTTGAAGAAGCAGTCAAGGTGCTGTCGTCAGGATCTGTTTTATCCCTCTGCAAACTCAGTCCGAGAGCAAGGCCCTGTGATATTTAGTGAAAGCATGTTAATAAAATATTATACTGTTCGCTGAAGTTGAAAAGGCAGCTTGATCCCATTTTAATCGGAAATGCCATCACAGTAATTCATTTACACTCTTGGTACAAAAGATGAAGTACAGCGCCGGGGTTTGATTTGTCATAGCAGAGTCGTAGAAATAATTCTGAAGGTGCATTGTGTTAATCTCACACTTTGGTTACCTGATTTGTTTATTTTATGAGTTGAGGCTCCGTGTTAATACTATGATGAAATCAGGTTTCAAGAGTTTCTGTATGCTCTTCCATATAACATACATGTATTTAGGGTATACATTGTTTTATGCATGATTCATTCTAACCTGGAGAGCTAGGCATTATGTTGAGGAACTATACTGGGAGCACATGGAGGAACCACCTCATGCTCTGTGCCAAATCCAGTGGAGAGCGATGGGGCTTTTTGAAGTGAACTTGCCTTCAGGGCCAGAGATTGATAATTATTGCCACACACAATCATATCTTTCTAGGGCATCGTTGCAGCTAGTTTTTTTCCTATTTTATCCAGCCAGGAAGAGGACATAGGTTTTATGGGTATTATGACTCAACTGTGGTACTCTAACGGTTGAACAGGAAGATGGTTCCAATCGTTTTTCCACCATTTTTACCATAACAATATATTCACCTCTATTTACCCCCCGCCCCCACAGACAAAAAAAAGCTAATTAGGTGCTAATGTGGCTATCATAAAGAACTACAAATGCCATAATGACCTGGACGAGACTGCCGTATCACGGCAAAGGTAAGAATCTCTGCATTAACTATCTAATGTCAGTTGCATGTTTTTAAAATTAGCAATTCTGTGAACTGTCTTGTGCACAATTTAAATTGACACTAGATATTTCTAGTCTTGCATAATTATACTTTTATGCTAATTAGCATTTTCGAATTTGAGAGTAACTTGAGGTGAAAACTACACGTTGTCCAAGAGAGATTTACATGGTTATCAACACATGCCAAGGTAAGACTACACAAAACACAGCCCTATGGGAAAAATGAATGGTGGAAAAAATGATTAGAACCATTTCCCTGTTTGACCACTAGGTTGTATGGGTATTACAGTATGACACCTCCACTGTGGGCCTCTATTACATATGATTTCTAGAGAAACTATTGAAGAATTCTGCCTTCAGAGTTGCTTAGATAACATCAATAAGGGCACAGAGGTTTTTGTTAAGGGATTTGAATATTTTAGCATTGTATATGAAATTGAGCCTGAAGTTATATTTTTCTGTTTAAATAAGACCATTGTTTTGCTTCCTTAAATTATTTACATAGCCTTCCATGTGTGTCTCTGCTTATGCAAATGTCAGAAGTCCATATCTAATTTAAGCCCATTAAAAGGTGTGCTGTAATCAATGTCCTGCAGACATAGCTGACCCTCTGAGCACACCACATTCAGACACATACTTAGGCACATGTTGTGTAGAGGGAGTTGGCCACCATATACAGTAGCTTTTGAAACCGTGAGCATCCACCACCATCAACAGCATGACAAGATGTCCCTCGGTACACAATACACTCTAAACAAGACCGTCCTTCACGCTGGCGTTTTGATATAAATGCTACTGTCTTTCCAATGTAGCCCACTGCCCACAGATATGACCACCCCTTTCCCTTCATCGCATACAGACAGTGCTGTGATGTTTTGACCACTTGCCACATAGCAGTAGCAAATGTCCTTACTTGCTGTTTTTTTCTTTCATCTTCAATACAAGAAAGAGTGCCAGAGATTTGGAGTAGAGTGAGAGCGGTACATGTGTCTTGGAGAGGTCACCTCCCTGTCAAGGTGGCAGTGACACATGGTTCTGTCACTCGGGCCATTCTATTTGTGACTGTGCAGGGACGTTTGGCTTCACATGTCACCTTGGCTCAAATGTTAGCTGGGTTTAGTAGGCTTGCTGCTGCCGGGCATGAGACACACACACACACACACACAGGCTCCCCCAGGACTCTGGCCGCTGTAGGACCTTTCATCCCTATGTAATGGAATGCAATAATGTGTCAAAACTGCTTAAGGAAAAGTTCTCATTTGATCACTGACTCCATTAAAATTGGATACAGTAGATTAAACTCAAAGTATGCATTTAGAAACTCAGTGAGTCATCAATAAACCATTGCGTTCAGATGTCAGGTCAAATTCAGAGCTCTCTAGTCCCGTAGCCTACATTTACCATAGAGGCCTTATTTACATTAATTTCCATCTGGCACAACAGAATGTACAAGTTGTAGATTTGTACAAGTCGCAGATTTGTACATATACTTTTTTTCGCCAGATTTTGGAACGTTGCTGCGGGGACTTGCATCCATTCAGCCACCAGAGCATTAGTGAGGTCGGGAAGTGATGTTGGGCGATTAGGCTTGGCTCGCAGGCGGCATTCCAATTCATCCCAAAGGTGTTCAATGGGATTGAGGTCAGGGCTCTGTACAGGCCAGTCAAGTTCTTCCACACCCCAATCTCGACAAGCCATTTCTGTATGGAACTAACTTTGTGCACGGGGGCATTGTCATGTTGAAACAGGAAAGGGCCTACCCCCTTTCCTGTTTGCAGACGCTCATTGTCAGGCGCTTGCTGTGTGGATACAATGATTGAATAACATGTATGTGTACATTTATTTTACACCGCTCGCACACACGATATGAGCAATGTGGTCAGCATGTTAGGCTTGTGTGCGGCTGCTCGGCCATGGAACCCCATGTCATGAAGCTCCCGAAGAACAGTTCTTATGCTGACGTGCTTCCAGAGGCAGTTTGGAACTCTGTAGTGAGTGTTGCAACCGAGGAGAGACAGTTTTAGCACTCGGCGGTCCCGTTCTGTGAGCTTGTGTGGCCTACCACTTCACGGCTGAGTCGTTGTTGCCCCTAGACCTTACAACTTCACAATAACACCACTTACAGTTGACTGTGGCAGCCCTAGCAGAGCAGAAATTTGACGAACTGACTGCTTGGAAAGGTGGCATCCTATGACAGTGCCACGTTGAAAGTCACTCAGCTCTTCAGTAAGGCCATTCTGCTGCCAATGTTTGTCTATGGAGGTTCCATGGCTGTGTACCCAAATCCACAAATTTGTCTCCACATACTTTTGTATATACAGTGTGCCTTTCCTTCACAACCAAGAGGACAGCTTAGTTAAGTGTCCTTTCTGTCTTGTAATTTCACATTTGGAAGGTGCATAGAAACAATTAGCTATACCATTTCTAGCACAACCAACAAGTTAACGAGCCAGCTATATCTGAATAATGCACAAAAATTAGCTACTCTCGAGGCGATCACAATGGAAGCTAGCTATTATTCTCAAGAACAAGCAAGCCCCTGTATGAGAAGCATTTCCGACTGATCAAGAGTGCACAATGAGCACTGATGCATTACAAGCTTGGAAATTCAACAAAATTGCAAAAGGAGTCAATTAATTAGTAGGAAATCCTTTAGTCATCATTTGGATGTCGCCAGACTGACGTTAGATGCAGTATAACTTTAGCTCGCTAAGATTGAGGGGACACCAACTCAGATTTTAGCTAGCTACCATTAGCATTGCTAGCTATTTTGACAAACTTTGTTAGCTAATAACAGCATACCATCCATTTGACGACATGACAATGATGACAAAGGTGTTTCCTACTAAACATTTGCAACTTTAGCAATGTCATCATATTTCCAGGCTACTATAGTGTTATTTAGACTAAATAATTGTTAGCCTCAGTCTATCACAACTTTTGGGCGCCACCATGCAGCTTGAGAATGTTCATAGCAGCTCTGACTGAGTATCTCTGTCTGTCTGCCTGTCTTTGAGTTCCAGATGTGGCTGGAGGAGTCACTGGAGGGAAACTTTACTGGAACACATGTAGGAGCTCATCTTCATGATGTTAATCTATAACAGTTTATACAAGTATCCTATATTAGGTACTACTACAATGCAAGCTACAGTAGTACATGTACTGGACATATGGATTTACAGAATGAATCATTCTTCATTAATGTACAGTGTCTAATTTGGCCGAAGAGAACAATCCAGACTAAGAATTTGAGAACTGTAAGATTATAATGAATACTAGTATTATATGGACAGAGTGTACCTGATCCTAGATCAGCACTCCTACTCTGGTAGTGAATTATCTCTCTCTAATCCTTCCTATAACTTCAGATTGACCCCTGGTCTATGATTAGTAGATGTGGGTGAGTGGACATACAGATCTGGGACTAGCCTAGCAGCAGCTCTTCTCAACTATTGTCAATGATGAGATATGCTTTATTCTGCATTGAACACTTATATTGCAGGTGAGTTGAGCACCTACTCACCTATTGAGTTTGAATGATGAGATCTGAGCATTACATATGAACAGACAGCACTTTATCAAAAATAGTTTATCTTTAAATTGCAAGATTAAAACTACTGGCACTTTCTGTTTGTTAGCCAGTTCCAACAGTCATCAATCAATAATAATAATACATACCCGGATGGTAGTCTCTCTAGACAGACTGGTGGCCTCCCACAATGTACCAAGGTGCCGGCTTACATGTCTGTATGCAAAAAAACATTGGTTTGGCGTAGAGGACAGGGACATCCGGCGTTCCTACATCGCTGCCTTATCCACTTGTTGCCGTAACTCCAGTCCTCGAGTACCCCCAAAAGTATACATTTTTAATATCCCCAGACATGCACACCTGATTCAACCTGTCAACTAATCATCAAGCCCTTGAGGGGCTACATCGGAAACGTGTACAGTTGTAAGGTACTTGAGGAACAGAGTTGTGAAACACTACCCCTGCACAATGAGGGATTTCTATTAACCTGAGCAGTAGGTCACCGGTCTATGGGCCATGACGTGAATAGGCAAAAGTGGTGAGGAAGGAGCTCCCTTCTAAAATCTAACAGTAATTTGTCAACAAGGCAGCATGGTGCATCATCCAGAAACATACATCTCTTTTCTATAGTATATATGTTAATATTTTTAAACTAGTTTTCATTGGAAAGGCAAATAAAGCATTTTTATCAAAAGGAATCACTTTTGCTTGTGAAAAAAAAACGGAAACCTACTCATTAATCTAGCCCAAGCTACGTCACTTTTGTTTTTAGTCGACTTTGCATTGGGCTTTGAACAGGGCACCTGGCTCACGCCCAGGAGGCGTTTAAATGCCTTTGAACGGTATATGTTAGTAGGTGCCAGGTGCACCGGTTTGTGTCAGGAATTGCAACGCTCCTGAGGTTTCAAGCTCGACAGTTTCTCGTGTGTATCAAGAATGGTCCACCATCCAAATGACACCCAGACAACTTGACACAACTGTGGGAAGCATTGGAGTCAACATGGGACAGCTTCCCTGTGGAATGCTTTCGACATCTTGTCGATGCCCCGACGAACTGAGGCAATTCGGAGGGCAAAAGGGGGGAAGGGGATGCAACTCAAAATTAGGAATGTGTTCTTCATGTTTTGTACACTCAGTGTATGTTAGGACAGACACCAATATGATCTAGCTCCAACCAGATCTCCGCAGCTCAGACATTTGCAGTTTGACCTGACGGCTTGTTCCTTTGACCAAAGCGCCACAGGAACATTCCCGCTCCCCGCTCTGCCCTAAGAGGCGATCGATCACAAACACAGGTGGACTACAGGTTATAAAGAGGTAGGAGGTGTGAACTGCAGGGAGAGAAACCGTTAAGTGGGATGTTCCAATCACCGGAGGAGGGTGGTTAAAATGTTAACAATTTAACACCGTTGGTTGGAGTGGAGGTTCAGTAGCTGGAGTTTCGAGCCCTGTAGGATGGTTGAGGTGTAAGAAGGATTGTTTCTGCTTTCTGGATGGGAGATACAAGCACATTAATTAGGATACAAATAACATAAAAAGTGCATGCATGATAAAGTGGTGGCAATAGTATACCCAATGTGGGGATGAGGAGGATCCTAATATATTCCTTGAATATATTCTGGATGACAGGAAAACATGGCTTTCCTTAAACAGTCTTGTCCATAGTTGTCAGTTTAATGCACTACGATTTTCAGGGGGATATGTAATTTTTTGAAGAAAGAAGGCAACTTTCAGCTATTTTGGTGCCACAACAGCCCTTCCTTTCCATGGGAGAGCATCCTCGCCTGGCTAATAGTAGATCATTTCAGCAGGATCTAAAAGACAGGAGGAGGTCTGCTGGAGTTAACCACACACAGAAATGGCATTGGTCAGGTGGCCCATTCCCTTCCCATAGTCTCCTGAGGGTTGGAAAACAATATACATTAGTTGATAGGCAAACCATCAGGTCGATATTAGATGAACCCTAAACTAATATAGAAAATAACATATTAAAAAAATAACTTATGTAAACTTATAATCAGGCAACAGCCCCCTTACAGTCTCTGGTACTGTCCCCTGAGCAAATATAATAATTCACTATTGTAAGTCATCCGACCATGATATTTAATTTAGAAAGTAATATCAGCGCTTCAAGAAGAATGTGAAGCCCATAGTAGATAATTGAGGTGGGTGGAAGCAAATGGGATATTAACTGTAGCCCACCTGGTAGGCTAAGCCTGGCTGGGGTGAAGCTCTTGATTCACCTAGCTACAGAAAAAGGTTATGCGGTGGGGTCCAGCTAAGGCCATTATGAAGGAGATGGGAGACCACATGGCACCTACAGTGGAGAAAGGGAGATGAATGGGAAGGGAGAGGGGGGTACCTGTGAGAAGAGTGCTGTCGATGTAAGGTCAAGTCAAATGTGAGTGCATGTGTCTCTGCCTGCCTGACTGCCTGTCAGTGAGTTTCTACTCAAAGCAAAGTATACCTCGGTCCGTAGAGTGTTGCATGGCGATGAACATGGCTCCTACTTTGAGTTGGCAGACTTCTTCCTGGCCTCAGCGATGGTCAGCAGATGGATCTGATAGTTGCTTACCTCTCCTGAGCTGCTGTTGCTAGGCTAGTCCCAGATCTGTATGTCCACTCACCCACGTCTACTAATTATAGACCAGGATGAGGGGGAGATAATTTGTCATCAGAGTAGGAGTGGTGATCTAGGAACAGGTCCACTCTGTCCATATAATGCTAGGATTCATTGTGATCATACCTTTTGCAAATTCTTACTCTGTATTGTTCTCTTCGGTCAGTGGACCCTGTACATTAATGAAATATGATGTGTACTGTAAATCCATATGTACATGTACTAGCTACAACTGTAGAAGTACCTAATATAGGATACTCCTATCAGCTGTTGTAGATTAACTTCATGATGATGAGCTCCTACATGTGCTCCAGTAAAGTTGCCCTCCAGTGGCCACCACCACTCCTCCAGCCACATCTGGAACTCCAAGGCACAGACAGACAGGCTGGCAGAGAGACAGAAACAAATGTTACTATTCATAGGTTATACCTCTGGTGCTACAGTAGGTCAAGTTATGCAAACAGTGGAGTTCGTTTTGCATGGCCCGGTGCCCCGGTTGGTTGGAGACTTCACTAAGGACTAATAGAATGGTCTAAAATGCACAAACCATGCCCACCCGGGACACCTGATCATACAAAACGAACTCCACCATCGTTATGAACGTTGGTTCTCATGCCAGTGGGACCATAACTGTGCCCAAAATTCATGATAGATGGAGGCTAACAACTGTTTTATCTAAATAACACTGTAGTGGCCCGGAAATATGATGACATTGTTAAAATAGGCACTTGTTTAGTAGGAAACAACTTTGCCATCATTATCATGTCATCAAATGGATGGCAATGCTGTCATTAGCTAACAAAGTTTGTCAAAAATAGCTAGCAATGCTAATGGTAGCTAGCTCAAATCAGAGTTGGTCTCCCCTGCATCTGGTGATGATGATGACTAAAGATTTTCCTACTAATTATTTGACTCCTTCTGCAATGTCGCTGTATTTCCAAGCCACTAATGCACTTTTGATTAAATCAGCGCTCATTGAGCATGCTCAATCAGTCGGACATGCTTCTCAGATAGGGGCTTGCTTGTTCTTAAGAATGGCCATAGCTAGGTACCATAGAAATCTCCTCGAGAGTAGCTAAATTCCGTGCATCATTCAGATATATCTTTCTAGCTAACTAGTTGGTTGTGCTCAAAATATAAAATCATGCTAGCTAATTGTTTCAATGCACCTTCCAAATATGAAATTAGAAGGATACCTAAGCTATGCTCTGTCTTATTGTGAAGGTAACGTATTGCTAATCTCCTTTTCTAGAGACTTCCGGCCAAATACACAGTTCATGGGGGTCTAGAATATGAAGTAAACGCCTGACTGTCTTTTTGTCACTAGATAACCCGTTTGAATGCATTTAAGATGCATTAGTTTGTATCATGACGTTTCCCCAATGTCCACCCATTTGATCATGAAGGAATAACACATGTCAAGGCGGTCCGGTAGTTTTTTCCAATTCTGATTTCTCTGCAGTGTAAGTAAGCTAATGACAACACCATCAATATTTCTCAATGACACTAACATATCCTGCCTGAATAGCTGCCTGAAACCCGAGGAGAAAAAGAAAAGTAGATAAACTCACACAAACCGGCCATAATGTCAAACTGTGCATGAGAGGAAGCCAAGCTTGCCAAGTAGCCTATGCTAATGGTTCATCATAATGAATGCTATTTCTCATGGTAATGTCATCTTTGTTGACATTCAATGGTGGGTGGACTGGCGTAAATATAACTTTCTATTCTATTAAAATATAATGTCAATGGTGTACTAGCTAAATTGCAGTAGTCTGAAGGGATAGCTTGCTTCTATTAATTATATTTCTATGATTGAAACAACACCCACACTGTACTCAAGAGCATGTTGTCTCAACCGATAGCGGGCACAACACAGACCTCAGATAATGTGAAATAGGGTCTAAGCTAGAACATATGAGAACATGAATAGTTTTGAGTTTACACTTTTTTTTATATTTAATGTTAAAGGTTTAAACAATAAATAATAAAATAGTTTGACAACACTTTTTGCAAGCTTAAATGATATCAAACTCAACATTTGATCTTTTCCAGTGATGAAGACATGGGTGTCTCATGGTAAGGTGGGGTATGCAAAATGAATCAACATAAAGCACCCTTATCTCCTAAATGTTTCGTCATTCTGGTCCAAAAAGTGACTTTCTGACCATTTCTTCCATGGGCAACAGGTATGGAAAGTTTTGTTTAAATCAAAAGGGAAGCTGTCAAAGTTATTGAATTTAAATGGATTTACCTCTTATTGTGTTATTTAGCCCATATTGTGCAGATGTGTGTGCAATCTGTTAGTCTGCAGCCAGGAAATAGCCATCCTCTCCCCTGGCTCCTGCTGCCTGCGTGGGCGACACCGTGGCCTCCCTCTGCTCTCCCTACCCTTCTAGCCTTCTCAAACCCCCTCAATTATTTTTCCAGGCTCTCCCCCTGAGTTTTGGTAAAAAAATGCGTTATGTCTTGATAATCATATTTCACTTCTGTGAAGGCAAAATTTTCAGCAAAGCTGGTTAGCGTTAAAGACCTTACTGTACGACAAGGCTGCAAGAAAGGAATCTGTTAGAAAGTGATAAGGAGGGCCCATCTAATACAAGGGAGTGCATTTTCTCTGACAACCCCCTTACCTTGGTGCTCATGTTTACACTGTGTGTAGCGCTTTCATTCCCTGGATTCATGGGCTAATAGTTTAGTGAAAGTCCTAATCTCCCCCCCCCAAGCATCAGCATTGATCCCCCAACAAAGTCTCTATTTAGTGTACATCCCACATCCCACAGTCCCCAGTACACCCAGTTCAGGAAACACTACAGTCAGTTGGTAGTGAAGGTGCTTACAGTTGTGCTGCACAGTGAAGGAATGGTGGGCGCAGATAAGTCAGTATGCTGAGTGGAGAAGGCTGCTTTCCATGGTATTGAGCAGAGCAGGGCCGTGTGTGTGGAAGCGGCATGGCTTGTCAGTGACTCAGATGCATTGCTCCAGTAAGGTTTTGTGTTTACTGCCCTCTCCCTCAGGGCAAAGCACACAGGGCTGCAGTTCCTCTGCGATCTGTTATGCCACCCTACAACTAAACACCCCATCCATCCCGCTACGATACACCACAAACCCACAGAGGCATCCACACTTTATCTCAGTGCAGGGGATGTGTTTTGCATTGTGGTTACCTCCAAGCCACATCCAAAGTCCCAGCTCAAGAGTTTGATATTTCTGATTTGAATAATGTGGCAAATAATGTGGGGAATAAGGTTCAGCAGGTGGCTTTAAAATTGTGTTTTTCATAAGTCTTCTGAGGTATGACACATGGCACCAATGATTATGGGAATTGCCATAGGCAGATTGTGGTATCTTGGTTGAGACTTGATTGTAGAAATCAGCAGCTATATGCATTCTGAATAAAGCATGTTGTGCATATGGCAATGACTAGGTCTTCTGCTGCAGGCTGGACCGCCACTGTAAGGTCCCTTTGACAAATCCCTGAATCCCAAATGACACTCAAGTCATTTCACATCTCCTTTGACAATGCTCCCACATACAGCTATCTCTCAAACCCAAGTCTCTGTGTCAATGAGAGTCACTCTGATAGGTAGGACTCCTTTCAGAATGAGGAAAAACTCAGTATGAGTGTGTAGAGTTTAAATACAATAGTGGATGATAAGATATTTCCTAAGAGATTCTGATTTGTTCAAAAGTTTGAGATGGTAGACTGCATTGCTTATCTTCCTGCTGGCCTTTGCTGGTGGAAGGTTTGTGGTTTTTTGGTATGATGACGGAAGATATGGAAGTTAGGGTCCTACTGCTGATGTGTCGAAGGAGTATGAGGCTAGACTCTGGAAGCATACAGCACAGGAGCATAGCACCAAGAGCAGCACTGCTTCCTCACAGGCAGCTTTGAATTCCAGATGCACAGTGACATTCAAGCCCTCTGTGTGTGCCTGGGCAGGGGGCAGGGTGAATGAAATATGAAAGTGAAGCACAGCTCCTGAATTCCAGATTATTCATCTGTCTGATGAGAAGTGCTTCTGTACCTGGCCATGACTTCTTTCTCTAGAAGGCAAAACAGTACTTCCTAGTGCGGATCTTTTTATTTAACTTTTACTGAACTATTCAAGTCTGTTAATAAACAAATTAGGCACATTTGGGCAGTCTTGATACAAAATTTTGAACAGAAATGCAATGGTTAATTGGATCAGTCTAACTTTGCACATACACTGATGCCATCTAGTAGCCAAAATCTAAATTGCACCTGGGCTGGAACAATACATTATGGCCTTTCTCTTGAATTTCAAAGATGATGGTACCAAAAAATACAAAATAATGATTGTTTTTTTCTTTGTACAGTCTTTTACCAGATCTATTGTGTTATATTCTACTACACTACTTTCACATTTTCAAAAACGTCTGTTTCCTTTCAAATGGTACCAAGAATATGCATATCCTTGCTTCAGGGCCTGAGCTACAGGCAGTTAGATTTGGGTATGTCATTTTAGGAGAAAATTGAAAAAAAGGGGCTAATCCTTATTAAGAACAAATTCTTATTTACAATGAAGGCCTACACCAGCCAAACTCTAACCCAGACAACCCGGACTACGCTGGGGCAATTGTGCGGCGCCTTATGGGACTCCCAATCACGGGCGGTTGTGATACAGCCTGGAATCTAACCAGGGTCTGTAGTGACTCCTCTATTACTCAGATGTAGTGCCTTAGACCGCTGCACCACTCGGGAGCCCAAATATGAAGCTGTCGATGCTAGTGTCACCATTTCACACGCAGAATATTGCCCCATAATGCAAAAGATTGATGTCATGGATCACTGGTAGACTGGATCGTTAGCATACAGTAGACCTGTCTAACAATGTTCAAATGTCAAATTGTGTTGTTAGTCATAGTGTAAAGCCAGCGGTCAATGCAGTGAAGCAGAAACAAGGTGTTTAAATAAACTTTAACTGGCTGTATACAGTGGGGCAAAAAAGTATTTAGTCAGCCACCAATTGTGCAAGTTCTCCCACTTAAAAAGATGAGAGAGGCCTGTCATTTTCATCATAGGTACACTTCAACTATGACAGACAAAATGAGAAAAACATCCAGAAAATCACATTGTAGGATTTTTTTATGAACTTATTTGCAAATTATGGTGGAAAATAAGTATTTGGTCAATAACAAAAGCTTATCTGAATACTTTGTTATATACCCTTTGTTGGCAATGGCAGAGGTCAAATGTTTTCTGTAAGTCTTCACAAGGTTTTCACACACTGTTACTGGTATTTTGGCCCATTCCTCCATGCAGATCTCCTATAGAGCAGTGATGTTTTGGGGCTGTTGCTGGGCAACACGGACTTTCAACTCCCTCCAAAGATTTTCTATGGGGTTGAGATCTGGAGACTGGCTAGGCCACTCTAGGACCTTGAAGCGACTTCTTCATTGCCCGGGCGGTGTGTTTGGGATCATTGTCATGCTGAAAGACCCAGCCACGTTTCATCTTCAATGCCCTTGCTGAAGGAAGGAGGTTTTCACTCAAAATCTCACGATACATGGCCCCATTCATTCTTTCCTTTACACGGATCAGTTGTCCTGGTCCCTTTGCAGAAAAACAGCCCCAAAGCATGATGTTTCCACCCCCATGCTTCACAGTAGGTATGGTGTTATTTGGATGCAACTCAGCATTCTTTGTCCTCCAAACACGATGAGTTGAGTTTTTACCAAAAAGTTATATTTTGGTTTCATCTGACCATATGACATTCTCCCAATCTTCTGAATCATCCAAATGCTCTCTAGCAAACTTCAGACGGGCCTGGACATGTACTGGCTTAAGCAGGGGGACACGTTTGGCACTGCAGGATTTGAGTCCCTGGCGGCGTAGTGTGTTACTGATGGTAGGCTTTGTTACTTTGGTCCCAGCTCTCTGCAGGTCATTCACTAGGTCCCCCCATGTGGTTCTGGGATTTTTGCTCACTGTTCTTGTGATAATTTTGACCCCACGGGTGAGATCTTGCGTGGAACCCCAGATCGAGGGAGATTATTAGTGGTCTTGTATGTCTTCCATTTCCTAATAATTTCTCCCACAGTTGATTTCTTCTATCCAAGCTGCTTACCTATTGCAGATTCAATCTTCCCAGCCTGGTGCAGGTCTACAATTTTGTTTCTGGTGTCCTTTGGCAGCTCTTTGGTCTTGGCCATAGTGGAGTTTGGAGTGTGACTGTTTGAGGTTGTGGACAGTTGTCTTTTATACTGATAACAAGTTCAAACAGGTGCCATTAATACAAGTAACGAGTGGAGAACAGAGGAGCCTCTTAAAGAGGAAGTTACAGGTCTGTGAGAGCCAGAAATCTTGCTTGTTTGTAGGTGACCAAATACTTATTTCCCACCATAATTTGCAAATAAATTCATAAAAAATCCTACAATGTGATTTTCTGGATTTTTTTTTCTAATTTTGTCTGTCATAGTTGAAGTGTACCTATGATGAAAATTACAGGCCTCTCTCATCACAATTGGTGTCTGACTAAATACTTTTTTGCCCCACTGTATGTATTTATAAAGAGGCCTGTGTCACACCCACGGGATTTAGACAGCACAAAGATGTGGTTCAATCTCTGCTTCTCCTCCTCTGTTGGTGGTTCACCTCTCTAGTGAGTAACATCTTAAGCCAGGAGTGTACATTTTGTGTCCTCCTACTCGTGTCATGCTACAGAACAATTTGACCTCTACTTTTTGTTAAGTGCACTGTTAGAATGTCATATTATTTTTTCTGTGGAGTGCCTTCAGAAAGTGTTCATACTCCTTCACTTATTCCACATTATGTTGTGTTACAGCTTCAATTTAAAAAAAATCTCACCCATCTACACACAATACCCAATTATGACAGTGAAAACATGTTTTTAGAAATTTTAGCAAATTTATGGAAAAAGAAATACAGAAACATCTATAATTTATATAAGTATTCAAACCCCTGAGTCAATACGTGTTTGCGTCACATTTGACAGTGATTACAAGCTGAGTCTTTATGGGTAAGTCTCTCAGAGCTTTCCACACATATTACATTTGCCCATTATTATTTTAAAAATGTTAAGCTCTGTCAAATTGGTTGTTGATCATTGCTAGACAACCATTTCCAGGTCTTGCCGTAGATTTAAGTCAAAACTGTAACTCGGCCACTTAGGAACATTCACTGTCTTCTTGGTAAGCAACTCCAGTGTAGATTTGGCATTGTGTTTGAAAATATGGTGTGTTGTAAATAAGTGTGTTGTATTGGATTTGGCCTAAACATAACACTTTCTAATCAGCACAAAAAGTTAATTGCTTTTCCACATTTTTTGCAGTATTACTTTAGTACCCTGTTGCAAACAGGATTCATGTTTTGGAATATTTTAAAATCTGTACAAGCTTCATTATTTTCATTCTCCCAATTAGGCTAGTATTGTGGAGTAACTACAATGTTGTTGATCCATCGTCAGTTTTCTCGTGTCACAGCATTTAAACTCTGTTACTGTTTTAAAGTCACCATTGGCCCCATGGTGAAATCCCTGAACCATTTCCTTCCTTTCTGGCAACTGAGTTAGGACGCCTGTATCTTTGTAGTGACCGAGTGTATTGATACACAATCCAAAGTGTGATTATACAACTTCACCTTGCTCAATGGCATATTCAATGTCGGCTTTTTCATTTTTACCCATCTATCAATAGGTGCCTTTCTTTGAGGCATTGGAAACCTCCCTGGTCTTTGTGGTTGAATATGTGGTTGAAATTCACTGCTCGACTGAGGGACCTTGTTTAGCACATTTTTGCCCCTGAACTTATTTAGGCTAACAACAGGGTTGAAAACTTATTGACACAAGACATTTCAGCTTTTAATTTTTAATGATTTTGTAAAAAAAAAAAACATAATTCCACTTTAACGTTATAGAGTATTGTGTGTAGGCCAGTGACAAAAAAAATAATCTAAATTTAATCCATTTTAAATGCAGGCTATAACACAACAAAATGTGGAAAAAGTCAAAGGGTGTGAGTAGTTTCTGAAGGCATTGACCCATGTTCCTGAAGTCATTATCATGGAGTGTAGCCTAATTGTTTTATGAATAGAATGAAAGAAAAATATCTTGTTTTTCACCTGGAGTTATAATGAAGCAGTGGCATTGTAGTGCAAAAGCTCTGAAGTAACTACCTATTATGTTGGGTAAATGCTTATTTTTAAAGGGAATATTTATCACATTATAATAATGAGATGAAAAGCATAATTTTGTACTGCCTTATGTATACCTCTTATATTGAAGTCCCCTGATTAAGTGGACTTGCGTGGTGCTGGTACTGGTTCCAACCGACATTGACGCTTATAAATCGATCTGTGAAGACCATAGATCGAAATGGCTTTCATTGAGTGATAGCCCTGGTTTCCCACGGACAGGTCTAGCAAAACCTTATATTGCAATGACAACTCAAAACCCACCCAAAAGGCCTGAAAAAAAAACGAGACTAGGTTTCACAGCAAGAGAGGAGTTGCCACATTGAGCCAATTAAGAAGGAATATCGACGTAACTTGTAATGATGTTAGAAGCTAAATTTGGTTTCCAAATAATTGCGAGTGTAATAAAGAAATGTGAATATGTCGCAAGAGAAAATATAATTTGCCCTTATTTAACTCGCCAGATAATTTTCCATCAATGGATGTCGATTTAACTTGTTTGACTGCTATGATTAAGCAATAAGGTACAAGGGGGTATGGTACGGTATATGCACATAGAGCAATCCATGCAACTTGATGGTCAATATACACCGGCTAAGGGCTGTTCTTAAGCATGATGCAACGAGGAGTGCCTGGATACAGCCATTGGATTTTATTTTATTTTATTTTATTTGATTGGTATATTGGCCAGAAACTAGATGTTAAGACTACAAACAGTTAAAAGGCCAATTTCCAAGATTGACTTGTCATTTCAATAGGCATAGGCTACAGACTAAAATCTGGGTTAATGATTGTAATTCAACTTTGCCACATGGTTGCTTAGATTCAGGTAGCCTATAGCCCCTGATAGGCCTACATCTTATTTAAGATGGTCTACAGTAGCCTAGGCTAGATGTGAACTGAACAACTTAAATTTGCTTAGATCAAATTAACAGACTTATTTATTCAACATGAATAGCTTGACGATTTTGAGGCAAGAAATGCTTGTTTACCAATAGCCTGCTGGAATAGGCTACTGAGGATGGGCTCGTAATTTCAATCACTGAATTAACTATTAATATGTATATACAGTTTAAGTCGGAAGTTTACATACACTTATGTTGGAGTCATTATAACCTGTTTTTCAACCACTCCACAAATTTTAATTGTTAATTAATGTTAATTAACAAACTATAGTTTTGGCAAGTTGGTTAGGACAATTACTGTACTTTGCGCATGACACATACTTTTTCCAACAATTGTTCAGACAGATGAATTCACTGTATCACAATTCCAGTGTGTCAGAAGTTTACAGATACTAAGTTGACTGTGCCTTTAAACAGCTTGTAAAATTCCAGAAAATTATGTCATGGCTTTAGAAGCTTTTGATAGGCTAATTGACATAATTTTAGTCCATTTTAGGTGTACCTGTGGATGTATTTCAAGCCCTACCTTCAAACACAGTGCCTCTTTGCTTGACAACATGGGAAAATCAAAAGAAATCAGCCAAGACCTCAGAAGACCTGATTCATCCTTGGGAGCAATTTCCAAACGCCTGAAGGTACCACGTTCATCTGTACAATAGTACGCAAGTATAAGCACCATGGGACCATGCAGCAGTCATACCGCTCAGGAAGGAGATGCCTTCTGTCTCCTAAAGCTGAATGTACTTTGGTGCAAAAAGTGCAAATCAATCCAAGAACAACAGCAAAGGACCTTGTGAAGATGCTGGAGGAAACAACTTATTGGGAAAGCTTGTGGAAGGCTACCCAAAATGTTTGACCAAAAATATCTATATCCACAGTAAAAATAATCATTCTCTACTATTATTCTGACATTTACCTATATTTAGCAGACATAAACCTGAAAGGCTCCTCAGCAAGGAAGAAAGTCTGATGAAACAAAAACCGAACTGTTTGGCCATTGTTACGTTTGGAGGAAAAAGGGGGAGGCTTGCAAGCCGAAGACCACCATCCCAACCGTGAAGCACGGGGTGGCAGCATCATGTTGTGGGGGTGCTTTGCTACAGGAGGGACTGGTGCAATTCACAAAATAAATGGCATCATGAGGTAGGAAAATTATGTCAAGACATCAGTCAGGAAGTTAAGGCTTGGTCACAAATTGGTCTTCCAGATGGACAATGACCCCAAGCATACCTCCAAAATTGTGGCAATGGCTTAAGGACAACAAAGTCAAGGTATTGGAGTGTCCACAAAGCCCTGACCTCAATTCTGAGAGAGATAGCCTTTAGAAAATGTCTGTAGTTGTTGACATCGGAGGGATAGAACTGAAAAATGCCAGCGGTCAGGGATGAGTTGATGAGCGAGTGAGGTAAGGAGGTCTCCGGAAATGGTCTGGACAAACCAGACATCTGGAGTTACACCAGCTCTGACTCAGGAAGAAAAATGGGCCAAAATTCAGGAGGGAGGAGAAGGTTGCAAAGAGCTTCCTACAGATTATTGTGGAAAGCTTGAAAGGATGTCAGGTCCGCAGGGAGGCGAGTTTTCCTCCATTTCCGCTCGGCTGCCCGGAGGCTGTGAGCCCAAAATGTTTGCAGAAAGGGAGGAGAGGAGGGTTGAGGAGGCCAGGAAGGTGAAACAATTTAAAGGCAATGCTACCAAATACTAATTGAGTGTATGTTAGTGGAAACAGCATCTGAAAGATGAGGTCGGCCCACTGGGAATGGGATGGAAAAAATAAAAGGAGGCAGAGAGGAATGAGTAAATAATCATTCTCTACTATTATTCTGACATTTCACATTCTTAAAATTAAAGTGTTGATCCTAACTGACCTAAGACATGGAATTTTTACTAGGATTACATGTCAGGAATTGAGAAATTGAGTTTAAATGTATTTGGCTAAGGTTTATGTAAACTTCCGTCTTCAACTGTATGAACTGAATGTGCTTGTCAACAGCAGCCAGTGTTTATTCTTTTTTCAATTGTATTTTACCTGTAGCCTAATCTGACCGACTGTTACAGTCAATCTAATGTGTTCTAACAGCTGATCGGCATTTGCTTTTATAACTTCCAGATTAATTAACTAAACATGGTCGTTAATAATTGCATAATACCCTGTAGTTAAAGACTATTTATTAATTTGCTTTCCAGCTCCAGGTAGGCTACACAAGTGGCACAAATTGATCTGCAATCATTCCAGCAATATAATAATTTCAACATATTTATTGTATTAAATGGTTGAATAGTGGTTGAAAAAGCCCCCAATTGGCATTACTTGAGTAAAATTAAATAAAAGTGAAAGTCACCCTTTAAAATATTTCTTGAGTAAAAGTCTAAAATAATTTGCTTTTAAATATACTTAAATGTCATAAGTAAATGTAATTGCTATAAATCATTTCAAATGTCTTATATTAAGCAAACCAGGCAGTCTCATATTTTTTTATTTGTTTTCCTGTCCTGCTAAGCATTCAAAATGTAGTAAGTACTTTTGGGTGTCAGTGAAAATGTATGGAGTAAAGTACATCATTTTCTTTAGGAATGTAGTGAAGTAAAAGTAAAAGTAGTCTTCCTAGACTTGGTGCTCTGGTACTGCAGAGAGAACGGTAGCAGAGAGTACAGTCATATAAATAGTAAAGCAAAGCACAAATACCTACAAAAAAAACGACTTAAATAGTCCTTACAAATATTTTTACTTAAGTCCGCTACATCACTGACAGTAGCCAACAATGGCATATAAATTAACAGGCTACTTGATGGCCAACAGATGCAAATCTATAATTCTCCACATTTAATGTCAGTTTCATTGAGGACTTTTCCCCATAACAGAAGCTAGCAAATAATGACGAGTTAAATAGCCTACCTACAACTGGTAAAAAGTTGTAATGACGTGAGCATGTGCTGATCTGTCTCCTCTCATTCTCATGACTCAGCCAATAGCGGACTAACATGCCGACCAGACTTCTCGCGCGCATGTTGATTTTGTCCACCCACGCCAGACACGATCAGGACAGCAAGTTGAAATATAAAAACTAACTTTGAACCAACTATATTAATTTGGGGACAGGTTGCTGTTGCTCTCAAATTTTTCCTGGGATATAAAATTGGGTTGTCATTTTACTTGAAAGATCCTCTACTCTGACAATTAATCCACAAATAAAATGGTAAACCGAGTTTGTTTCTGGTAATCTCTCCTCCTTCAGGTTTCTTCTTCTTTGGACTTTTTATGGTGGTTGGTAACCAACTTTAAGGTGCGTTACCACTACCAACTGGACTGGAGTGTTGAGCGCAGTTGATCTTTCAATCACCCACGTGCGTATATGCTCCTAAAAACCAATGAGGAGATCGGAGAGGTGGGACTTGCAGTCCGTCAAGCGTCACAAATAGAACCAAGTTTTATTTTAGCGATTGGCTACGCAGCAGTGTGGGTGCAATGATTGAATAACATGTATGTGTACATTTATTTTGCAATGCTCGTGCACACGACGAGTGGTGTGGTCAGCATGTTAACTGCATGCTGCTGTGCTCTCTCAACACACACACAGCCCTCCAGCACTCCCCACCACTCACTCTCTCCTCAACAGCCTGCCTCATTGCATGATAGTCAGCAGGAGCAGGTCACAGTGAAATGTTTTTACCCGCAACATCAAAGTAGACCAATTAGACACAAAACCACAGACATTGGAAACCCTGCCCATGGACACAGTAGTATATTTTCTGAGCCTGTGAAACGTACGATGTGAAATCTGAAATCACTTGAATCTAAAATATCCCTCCAACCATTTTTTTCGCTCTTCCAACTGTCCATCCATCGGAACCCTATGTCACAGCCACTGCAATCTGTACATCGTACCCGCAGTAGGAGAGAGTGAGAGTATACACATTTCATCTAACACTAAACATAAAAATATGCATTTTACAGTTGAAATGAAAGTGAAATCCTACAGGTAGTCATTTTATAATTTTATTATGCTATATTTAGACTATTTCATTTCAAGCCTTATTTATACAGTTTTGTTGAATAGGAAATGGAAATCATAAAATTTCATATTTTGACCATATTTTTACTGTTCTTGAGTTTGTGTCCTCAAAAGTGACTACACCTCAGCAGTTTATAAAAACAAATTACCAGTATGCAGCATTACTAGTTATTGTGTATGGCCCTCTCATGATAAATAATGACCTTTTTGGATTACTTTTAGAAAATGAGTTAAAGAGTACGTACAGTGCCTTCGTAAAGGATTCACACCCTTTGGCTTTTTCCACATTTTATTCTGTAACAGCCTGAATTAAAATGGATTAAATGTAGATGTTGTGTCACTGGCCTACACACAATAACCCATAATGTCAAAGTGGAATTATGTTTTTAGAAATGTTTACAAATTATAAAAAAATGAAAAGCTAAAAGGTCAATAAGTATTCAACCCATTTGTTAAGGCAGGAGTAAACGTGTATAACAAGTCACATAATAAGTTGAACGGACTGTGTGACATACTTTTTGAATGGCTACCTCATCTCAGTACCACACACACTATCTGTAAAGTCCCTCAATCGAGCAGTGAATTTCAAACACAGATTCAACCTCAAAGACCAGGGAGCTTTTTTGAATGCCTTGCAAAGATAGCAACTATTGGTAGATGGGTAAAATTTTAAAACTGACATTGAATAGACGAAGTCGAAAGTTTACACACACCTTAGCCAAATACATTTAAACTCAGTTCTTCTCAATTTCTGACATTTAATCCTAGTAAAAATTCCCTGTATTAGGTCAGTTAGGATCAACACTTGTGAAATGTCATAATAATAATAGAGAATGATTTATTTAAGCTTTCATTTCTTTCATCACATTCCCAGTGGGTCAGAAGTTGACATACACTCAATTAGTATTTGGTAGCATTGCCTTTAAATTGTTTAACTTGGGTCAAATGTTTCGGGTAGAATTCCACAAACTTCCCACAATAAGTTGGGTGAATTTTGGCCCTTTCCTCCTGACAGAGCTGGTGTAACTGAGTCAGGTATGTAGGCCTCCTTGCTTGCATACGCTTTTTCAGTTCTGTCCACAAATGTTCTATAGGATTGAGGTCAGGGCTTTGTGATTCCCACTCCAATACCTTGACTTTGTTGTCCTTAAGCCATTTTGCCACAACTTTGGAAGTTTGCTTGGGATCATTGTCCATTTGGAAGACCCATTTGCGATCAAGCTTTAACTTCCTTCCTTCCTGCTTCAATATATCCACAAAACTTTCCATCCTCATGATGCCATCTATTTTGTGAAGTGTACCAGTCCCTCCTGCAGCAAAGCACCCCCACAACATGATGCTGCCATCCCCGTGCTTCACGGTTGGGATGGTGTTATTCGGCTTGCAAGCCTCCCTCATTTTCCTCCAAACATTATGATGGTCATTATGTCCAAACAGTTCTATTTTTGTTTCATCAGTGCAGACTGCATTTCTCCAAAAAGTACGATCTTTTTACCATGTGCAGTTGCAAACTGTAGTCTGGCTTTTTATGGAGGTTTTGGAGCAGTGGTTTCTTTCTTGCTGAGCGGCCTTTCAGGTTATGTCTATAGGACTCGTGTTTTTATTTTATTTTTTATTTTAGCCCTTTTTCTCCCCAATTTCGTGGTATCCAATTGTTTTTTTAGTAGCTGCTATCTGGTCTCATCGCTACAACTCCCGTACGGGCTCGGAAGAGACTAAGGTTGAAAGTCATGTGTCCTCCGATACACAACCCAACCAAGCCACACTGCTTCTTAACACAGCGCCATCCAACCCGGAAGCCAGCCGCACCAATGTGACGGAGGAAACAACGTGCACCTGGCAACCTTGGTTAGCGCGCACTGCACCCTGCCCGCCACCAGAGTCGCTGGTGCTCGATGAGACAAGGATTTCCCATACCCTCCCTAACCCAGACGACGCTAGGCCAAATGCGCGTCGCCCCACAGACCTCCAGGTCGCGGCCGGTTACGACAGGTCAATATCCTAAAACAAGGAACAAGTATACCCTGGAGTTGCTTACCTAGAAGACAGTGAATATTCCTGAGTGACGGAGTTAGTTTTCACTTAAATCAATTAGAAAAGACTTGAAAATGTCGGTCTATCATTGATGAACAACCAACTTCACAGAATTTGAAGAATTGTTTTAAGAATAATGTTCCAATATTGTACAATCCTGGTGTGCAAAGCTCTTAGAGACTTACCCAGAAAGTCTCACAGCTGTAATCACTGCCAAAGGTGATTCTAACATCTGTTGACTCAGGGGTGTGAATGCTTATGTAAATGAGATATTTCTGTATTTCATTTTCAGTAAATTCTGACATTTCTAAAAACATGTTTTCACTTTGTCATTATGGGGTATTGTGTGTTGATGAGTGAGAAAAAAACATATTTAATCAATTAAATAAAGGTGAAAAAAATAATAATAAAAAAAAATGTAGAATTCACACCGTAACACAACATAATGTGAAATACTTTCTGAAGGCATTATATAGTGACACCTTTGCATTGAATCTCCCAACTCTATCTCTCTTGATACCTCACTCCCCATCTCTCTGTAATGCATTTGTATGACATTCGCCTGCAGAGATGACTTTCTGCCAAAGCTGAATTCCTGCGCCCATTTTTTAATTTAATTAGGGCGGAGGGATTTGCTTTCTCTGATTCCCTGAAAAAGGAGTTACATTGTTACTCTCAATAACTTCCTTCCTCTCCTCCAGACTTGCCGGTGTGATGATGATGTGATTATGAGGAAAGAAAGACAGTGTAGGGCTTTGAGAGAGTGCTTTGAGGCGAACACGTTCGCCTTGACACATGCACCTAAACCCCATAGTGTTTTTTTTGTATATTTGTAATGATGTTTTATATCTTCCCGGTGTGTGGGTTGAGGCACTGAGCAGTTAGTATTAATATAATAAATTCAGTTCCATCAGCCCTGGACCCAACTCATTTGAATGCACTGCCCAACTAGCAATTTATACCAGTCCAAATGCTGGTCCCGACAGCGCAGAAAAACAGGGCAGTACTCTTAAATACAGGATGGCATTCGTGATTCGACTATGCATACTGTAGGCCGACCATATGGACTGCACTCAAAACAATTCGGGGTAAAAAAAAAACTAACAATTTGGGTTATTTGGTAACCCAGCATTTGGTAAATATTGGACAGAATAGATGTTGGGTTATTTTTACCCAGCCAGTTGGGCTGTTTGAATTACCCAAACATGGGTTAATTTAACCATTAATTGTTTTTTTTTATCCACCTTCATGCTGGGTTGACCCAGCAGCTGTGTCTTTTGTTTAATGTAATCCATAGGTTATTTTCAGGAGGCTTGGGTCGTGGCTTTTAGGGGTCGTGGCTTTTAGATAGTTATTTTTGGCAACCCAAAAGAGTAAGTGTCATTCCTGTTAATCATGTTAAGTTTGTACACTGCAAATAAAACATTTCCTTGAAGATTTTTTAACGTTACATATCACAAATTCATAACATTATTATTTACATATCCCAACATTGAAGTACAATGTTAGGATGTGTTTTATCTACATATATCCAAACGTTTGGATATGCATAGGCTCTTGAAGAACTCATAATTTGTGTAAACCTCATTAAAGCTCCCAAATTGTCAGTGTTCAACCTTAATATCTGAGAACAGTATACCAGAACAGATGAATTGGAATGATATTTTCTCTCATGGGTGGCCAAAATTAACTATCCAAAAGCCAAGTCCCTAATAAGCCACGCCTCTAGTCTTCTGATCTGACCCGCTGTGACTTATCTCAATAACCCAGCATCAAGGAAAATGGCACCGGAGAAGAAGGCTGACGTTCTACGTGTCCCCAACCGATTGTGTTTTTTTGTTTGTTTATTTGCGCTGTTTGTAACTTATTTTTTTACTTATTTTGAAAATAATGTTGCTGATTCCGTCTCTGACGAACTAAAAAGACTGCCATGGACTGGCAGAATCCTTTTTTTCCTTTTAACAAGTCTAACGAGCCCAACGCGAATGAAATACTGCTTCTCGGGAACAGGCCCAGGTCCACGTGATTTGCATGAAAAGGAAACGGAGAAAGAGGCCAGAGGGCGGGGTGTCTTCTGAGAATTCGTAGGCGATCGAATAAACTCCGACTTCCTTTATTCTGCTAGCAAACGTACAATCTTAGGAAAATAAAATCGATGACCTACGCGGAAGATTAAACTACCAACGGAATATTCAAAACTGTAATGTCTTATGTTTCATGGCTGAATGACCACACTCAACATACAGCTGGCTGGTTATATGCTGTACTGGTAGGATAGAACAGTGGCGTCTGGTAAGACAATGGGCGGTGGACTATGTATTTTTGTAAATAAGAGCTGGTGCACGATATCTAAGGAAGTCTCGAGCTATTGCTCGCCTGAGGTAGAGTGTCTCATGATAAGCTGTAGACCACACGATCCACCTAATCAAATCGAAATCAACTTTATTTATATAGCCCTTCGTACATCAGCTGATATCTCAAAGTGCTGTACAGAAACCCAGCCTAAAACCCCAAACAGCAAGCAATGCAGGTGTAGAAGCACGGTGGCTAGGAAAAATTCTCTAGAAAGGCCAAAACCTAGGAAGAAACCTAGAGAGGAACCAGGCTATGAGGGGTGGCCAGTCCTCTTCTGGTTGTGCCGGGTGGAGATTATAACATAACATGGCCAAGGTGTTCAAATGTTCATAAATGACCAGCATGGTCAAATAATAATAATCACAGTAGTTGTCGAGGGTGCAGCAAGTCAAAACATCAGGAGTAAATGTCAGTTGGCTTTTCATAGCCAATCATTAAGGGTATCTCTACCACTCCTGCTGTCTCTAGAGTTGAAAACAGCAGGTCTGGGACAGGTAGCACGTCCGGTGAACAGGTCAGGATTCCATAGCCGCAGGCATAAATCAAATCAAATCAGATGTATTTATATAGCCCTTGGTACCTCAGCTGATATCTCAAAGTGCTGTACAGAAACCCGGCCTAAAACCCCAAACAGCAAGCAATGCAGGTGTAGAAGCACGGTGGCTAGGAAAAATTCTCTAGAAAGGCCAAAACCTAGGAAGAAACCTAGAGAGGAACCAGGCTATGAGGGGTAGCCAGTCCTCTTCTGGCTGTGCCGGGTGGAGATTATAGCAGAACATGGCCAAGATGTTCAAATGTTCATACATTACCAGCATGGTCAAATAATAATAACCACAGGCAGAACAGTTGAAACTGGAGCAGCAGCACGGCCAGGTGGACTGGGGACAGCAAGGAGTCATCATGCCAGGTAGTACTGAGGCATGGCCCTAGAGAGAGAAAGAAAGAGAGAATTAGAGAGCATACTTAAATTCACACAGGACACCGGATAAGACAGGAGAAGTACTTCAGATATAACAAACTAACCCTAGCCCCCCGACACAAACTACTGCAGCATAAATATTGGAGGCTGAGACAGGAGGGGTCAGGAGACACTGGGCCCCATCCGATGATAACCCCGGACAGGGTCAAACAGGAAGGATATAACCCCACCCACTTTGCCAAAGCACAGCCCCCACACCACTAGAGGGATCTCTTCAACCACCAACTTACCATCCTGAGTCAAGGCCGAGTATAGCCCACAAAGATCTCCGCCACGGCACAACCCAAGGGGGAGCGCCAACCCAGACAGGAAGATCACATCAGTGAGTCAACCCACTCAAGTGACGCACCCCTCCTAGGGATGGCAAGAAAGAGCACCAGTAAGCCAGTGACTCAGCCCATGTAATAATAGGGTTTGAGGCAGAGAATCCCAGTGGAAAGAGGGGAACCGCCCAGGCAGAGACAGCAAGGGCGGTTCGTTGCTCCAGAGCCTTTCCGTTCACCTTTACACTCCTGGGCCAGACTACTAGACTCAATCATACGAACCACTGAAGAGATGAGTCTTCAGTAAAGACTTGACTGCCCTTGACCAGCACAAAAACATCCTGTGGCATTCTGCATTAGCATCGAATAGCCAAAATATTTTAAACTACTTTTCTAATACAACTTTAGGTATTTTTAAATGTTAATAATCGATCAAATTGAAGACTGGTCAATACAGGAAGACAACAAACCAAGCTACTATTCAAGTTGTGCGCAACTCTCAACAGTGTTACGCAGTTCCTAGTTGGCCCTACTTCTTCATTGCACAAATGAATAATCTCAACCAAATTCCAAAGACTGGTGACATCCAGTGGAAGCGGTAGGAAATGAAAACAAGTTCCTAAGAAATATTGTTTGCCAATGAGAGTAAGTGAACAGACTGACACCTCCAAAAAAAAATCTGAACGGTTAGTCCTCTGGGTTTTGCCTGCTACATAAGGTCTGTTATACTCACTGACATGATTAAAACAGTTTTAGAAACATCAGTGTTTTCTATCCAAATCTACTAATAATATGCATATCTTATATTCTTGGCATGAGTAGCAGGAAGTTGAAATTGGGCACGCTATTTATCCAAAAGTGAAAATGCTGCCCCCTATACCTTAAGAAGTAAAAAAACAGGTCACTGACCATTTCGATTCCCACCATACCTTCTCCACTATGCAATCTGGTTTCCGAGCTGGTCATGTGTGCACCTTAGCCACACTCAAGGTCCTGAACGATTTCATAACTGCCATCGATAAAAGACAGTACTGTGCAGCCGTCTTCATTGACCTGGCCAAGGCTTTCGATTCTGTCAATCACCTCATTCTTATCGGCAGACTCAATAGCCTTGGTTTCTCAAATGACTGGCTCGCTTGGTTCACCAACTACTTCTCTGATAGAGTTCAGTGTGTCAAATCGGAGGGCCTGTTGTCCGGACCTCTGGCAGTCTCTATGGGGTGCCATAGGGTTCAATTCTCGGGCCAACTCTTTTCTCTGTACATATCAATGATGTCGCTTTTGCTGCTGGTGATTCTCTGATCCACCTCTACTCAGACGACACCATTCTGTATACATCTGGCCCTTCTTTGGACACTGTGTTAACAAATCTCCAAACGAGCTTCAATGCCATACAATACTCCTTCCGTGGCCTCCAACTGCTTTTAAATGCTAGTAAAACTAAATGCATGCTCTTCCACCGATTTCTGCACGCACCCGCCCGCGCGACCACCATCACTACTCTGGACGGATCTGACTTAGAATATATGGACAACTACAAATACCTAGGTGTCTGGTTAAACTGTAAACTCTCCTTCCACCAGACTCACATTAAGCATCTCCAATCCAAAATTAAATCTAGAATCGGCTTCCTATTTCACACAACTCATGCTGCCAAACATACCCTCGTAAAACTGACTATCCTACCGACCCTTGACTTCGGTGATATCATTTAGAAAATAGTCTCCAACACTCTACTTAGCAAACTGGATGAAGTCTATCACAGTGCCATCCGTTTTGTCACGAAAGACCCATATAATACCCACCACTGCAACCTGTATACTCTTGTTGGCTGGCCCTCGCTACATATTCGTCGCCAATCCCACTGGCTCCCAGAGATCTAAAGGCTTTGCTAGGTAATGCCCCGCCTTATCTCATCTCACTGGTGACCATAGCAACACCCACCCATAGCACGCGCTCCAGCAAGCTTATATCACTGGTCATACCCAAAGCCAACACTTCCTTTGGCCGCCTTTCCTTCCAGTTCTCTGCTGCCAATGACTGGAACAAATTTTTAAAAATCACTGAAGCTGGAGACTTATATCTCCCTCTCTAACTTTAAGCATCGGCTGTCAGAGCAGCTTACCGATCACTGTACCTGTACACAACCAATCTGTAAATAGCACACCCAACATCCTCATCCCCATATTGTTATTTATATTTTTGCTCTTTTGCACCCCAGTATCTCTACTTGCACATCATCATCTGCACATCTATCATACCAGTGTTAATGCTAAATTGTAATTATTTCGCCTCTATGGCCTATTTATTGCCTTACCTCCCTAATCTTCTACATTTGCTTTGCTTTATCTTGCCCAGGTCGCAGTTGTAAATGAGAACTTGTTCTCAACTGGCCTACCTGGTTTAAATAAAGGTGAAATAAAAATATAATTATTTTTTAAAAATCAGGAGACATTGGTCCTCAGAACCTTTCTACAGCTGCACCATCGAGAGCATCCTGTCTGGTTGCATCACTGCCTGGTATGGTAACTGCTCGGCCTCCGACCGCAAGGCACTGCAGAGGGTAATGTGAAGTACATCACTGGGGCCAAGCTACCTGCCATCCAGGACATGTATAGGCAGTGTCAGAGGAAGGCCCTAAAAATTGTCAAAGACTCCAGCCCCTCTAGTCATAGACTGTTCTCTCTGCTTCCGCAGGGCAAGCAGGACCGGAGCGCCACGTCTAGGTCCAAGAGGCTTCATAACAGATTCTACCCCTAAGCCATAAGACTCCTGAACATCTAATCAAATGGCTGGCTACCCACTTTGCATTGCCCCCCTCCCCTTTTACACCACTCCTACTCTCTGCTGTTATCATCTATGCATAGTCACTTTTATAACTCTTCTTACATGTACATATTACCTCAACTAACCGGTGCCCCCGCACATTGACTCTGTACCGGTACCACCCTGCATATAGTCTCACTATTGTTATTTTACTGCTGCTCTTTAATTACTTGTTACTTTTATTTCTTATTCTTATATATATTTTTAAAAACTGCATTGTTCGTAAGTAAGCATTTCACTGTAAGGTCTACTCCTGCTGTATTCGGCGCATGTGACTAATAACATTGGATTGGATTTGAATAACCCAGCACTGCTCTTTTTAAAGAAAACAACTCAACTAAGTTACTCAATGCCTGTAACCCAGCAGTTGGGTCATCCAAAGAACCCAGCATTGTGAAATTATGCACCAATTTTTCAAACCATGAAGCTGGGAGAGAACATGTCATGATGATGGTTAATCAATTTGTGCAAGACAGTAGTTTAATATGCTAGTAAGTGTACTAGGCCTACTGAAATATATTAATGGGGCTGTCAACTGAGCCCAAAATGCACATTCAAATATTTGTCTCTAAACAGCCAACATTATAATAATATTGTAAGCTGTTTGGCATGAATGTACTTAAATATACTGAACAAAAATATAAAAACAACATGCAAAAATGTCAATTTTACTGAGTTACAGTTCAAATAAAGAAATCAGTTAATTGAAATAAATTCATTAGGCCCGAATCTATCAAGGGCGCAGCCATGGGTCGGCCTGGGAGGGCATAAGCCCACCCACTGGAGAGCCAAACCCAGTAAATCACAATTAGTTTCTCTCTACAAAAGGGCTTTATTATACACAGAAATACTCCTCAGCAACCCCTCGGACGATCCCCCAGGTGAAGAACCCGGGTGTGGAGGTCCTGGGCTAGTGTGGTTACACGTGGTTTGCAGTTGTGAGGCCGGTTGGATGTACTGCCAAATTCTCATAAACTATGTTGGATGTGGCTTATGGTAGAGAAATGAACATTTGATTATCTGGCAACAGCTCTGGTGGGCATTCCTGCAGTAAACATGCCAATTTCATACTTCCTCAAAATTTGAGACATCTGTAGTATTGTGTTGTGTGACAAAACTACGCATTTTAAAGTGTCCTTTTATTGTCTCCAGCACAAGGTGTAATGATCATGCTGTTTAATTAGCTTCTTGATATGCCACACCTGTCAGGTGGAAGGATTATCTTGGCAAAGGAGAAATGCTCACTAACAGTGAGGTAAACAAATTTGTGAACAACATTTCAGAGAAATAAGCTTTTGTGCATATGTTACATTTCTAGGATCTTTCATCTCAGCTCATAAAACATGGGACCAACACTTTACATGTTGCTTTTATATTTTTGTTCTGTATAATAACCCTACAGGTCAAAGGTGATATGCACATTGGCTACAGCTTCTCATGTCGAAACTGATAATGACATGAGGGAAGCAGCAGAAAATGTAGCCAAACTTTAATGATACTTTTAATTAGACTACATAAAGATGGTCACAAGAAAGAAAGCCCAGTGCCTGTAGCTCCCCACACATCAACACCATCAGCAATCTGAGCTGGAGGCCAAAAATAGTTTGAATCCTGGGCGGTGTGTGCCGTTAGGCCTGGAGAGAAGCAAAAGTAATTCCACTACCCGAGAATAGCAATGTACACTTTACTGGTTTGAACAGCCTGCTACCGACCCTTTTAGTAAGCTTTTGGAGATTTTTTGTTGTTGTTGACCGGATACAATGCTACAAATGCTAAAGCCAGTTTCGGCAATTTGCCTACCTTATATCAGCTCGCTTGTGCTCAGATGGGAGGGGTGGAAATATTTGAGGTGGGTCCTTAACATCATCCAAAGTGCTAATTTCAGACAGCGCTGTTAGGGATATTTAAAACCAACCAAAAGCTGGTTTTAGTGGTAACAGTCAGTTATGGCATGGATTTTGACAGCATAAACCCAGCCTATCCAGCCGTGACGCACACTGCCCATATTCGCATGAAACAACAGTAGCCTAAAGTGCTTATTGTGCCTGTATACTTTGTAATTAGAAACATAAAATGTATGTTTTTTTTCCAATTTAATTTAATTAAAACCAAGCATAGCCTCCTTTCCTCTCAATTAAGGCTTTTTTTGTCCTGTCCAATGCAAGTCGTCAAGACTGTCGATAAAGGGTTTGGCTCCTGAGACTGCTTAGAAATAAACATGAATCACCAAAGCTTTATTAAAACATCAAGTTTGAGAGGAGTAAAACAGTGAGCTGACATTACCATTTTATCTATGCATTGTAGGCAGGCCCACATTATTTTAGCCATGCAGGTCACGTTTTGGACGTGCGTAAAACCCCCTCCATGATGTAGGCTACGTGTTCATGTCCATCATGAAATGAGAGATGAGAACCTTGCTAAATACCGGTGAACCTTGTATTTATAAGTTATCTGTTACCTGTAAAATTGCTTGTTTTTCTGTTTCATATGTTGAAAAGCCAGCCCTCCATTATGCCTACTACATTTTATTTTTCTTACCTTTATTTAACTAGGCAAGGCATTTAAGAACAAATTCTTATTTTCAATGACGGCCTAGGAACAGTGGGTTAACTGCCTGTTCAGGGGCAGAATGACATTTGTACCCTGTCAGCTCTGGGGTTTGAACTTGCAACCTTCCGGTTTCTAGTCCAACGCTCTAACCACTACCCTGCCGCCCCATAGAAGGCTGGTTCAACCGCAATTTGTGTCTTTTTTTTTCCCTGGCGATTTTATGCTTTCGTTACATTTGACATGTATTTATTGTTATTTAAGAAAACTGATTGCTTGTTTTTCAGAAAATGTTATTACAACCAAACTTATCAGTGATTCACCTTCCTGGTTTTATGGGTGCAACTTCCATGAAGTGCATGCAATGCAACTTCTGGGCATGTGTGAAAGCGATCTGATATGTAAGATTGTTCCGATTATGTTCATAAAACATAGGACTATTTGGGAGAAGTACAACGGTAAGTGAACATTCTCCCTTTCCATTTATAATGGTTCTTTGTCCAGCTACTGTGAAAAGTTTGGATGTGCGTAAAACCCTCCATGGTCTTTGTTTAAATATTATATGCCAAAGGGGAGAAATGGTGCCTGTAAGTGTGACATACCGTATTTAAAACAAGTTGATGTTTCATTTTGTTTATAATTTGATTCAAATAATTTGTTCTCTTTTTAGGCCTTACCAATAATTAATTGAATCTTGCTTATTGACAATGTGTGTCATGTTCATGCTCAGCCATTGTGTAATTTAAAGCAGGTCTAGCCCTTACAGTGGCTTGCGAAAGTATTCATCTCCCTTAGCATTTTTCATATTTTGTTGCCTTACAACCTGCAATGAAAATTGATTTTTTTTTGTTGGTTTGTATCAATTGAGTTACACAACATACCTACCACTTTGAAGATGCTAAATATTTTTTTTCTGACACAAACAAGAAATAAGACAAACAACATTTGAGCATGCATAACTATTCACACCCCCCAAAGTTAATACTTTGTAGAGCCACCTTTTGCAGCAATTACAGCTGCAAGTCTCTTGGGTGATGTCTCTATAAGCTTGGCACATCTAGCCACTGGGGTTTTTGCCCATTCTTCAAGGCAAAACTGCTCTAGCTCCTTCATGATGGATGGGTTCCGCTGGTGTACAGCAATCTTTTAAGTCATACCACAGATTCTCAATTGGCTTGAGGTCTGGGCATTGACTAGGCCATTCCAAGAAATGTAAATGTTTCCCCTTATTAAACGACTTGAGTGTTGCTTTAGCAGTGTGCTTAGGGTCATTGTCCTGCTGGAAGGTGAACCTCTGTCACAGTCTCAAAACTCTGGAAGAATGAAACAGGTTTCCCTCAATAATTGTATTTAGCGCCATCCATCATTCCTTCAATTCTGGCCAGTTTCCCAGTCCCTGCCGATGAAAAACATACCCATAGCATGATGCTGCCACCACCATACTTCACTGTGAGGATGTTATTCTCGGGGTGATGAGAGGTGTTGGGTTTGCGCCAGACATAGCATTTTCCTTGATGGCCCAAAAAATAAATTTGAGTCTCATCTGACCAGTTTACCTTCTTCCATATGTTTGGGGAATCTCCCACATGCATTTTGGCGAACACCAATGTGCCCATTGCTTCGTGGTGTTGCAGACTCTGGGGCCTTTCAGAACAGGTGTATATACCTGTATACTGATGTCATGTGACACTTAGATTGCACACGTGGACTTTTTTTAAACAAATTATGTTATGACTTCTGGAGGTAATTCGTTGCACCAGATCTTATTTAGGGGCTTCATAGCAAATGCATGCACCACTTTTCCATTTAAAACTTTTTTAAACAAGTTATTTTTTCAATTTAATTTCACCAAGTTGGACTATTTTGTGTATGTCCATTACATGAAATCCAAACAAAAATTAATTTAAATTACAGGTTGAAATGCAACAAAATAGGAAAAATGCCAAGGGGGATGAACACCTTTGCAAGGCACTGTACCCTTACCACCTGGGGGTGGCCCGTCAGGAAGTCCAGGATCCAGTTGGAGAGGAAGGTGTTTAGTCCCAGGGTCCTTAACTTTGTGGTGACCTTTGTGGGCGCTATGGTGTTGAATGCTGAGCTGTAGTCAATGAACCGCATTCTCACGTAGGTGTTCCTGTTGTCCAGGTGGGAAAGGGCAGTGTGGAGTGTGATTCAGATTGCATCATCTGTGGATCTGTTGCGATGGTATGCAAGTTTGAGTGGGTCTAGGGTATCCGGGAGGATGCTGTTGATGTGAGCCATGACCAGCCTTTCAAGCAATTCATGGCTACCGACGTGAGTGCTACAGGGCAGAAATGGTTTAGGCAGGTTACCTTCGCTTCCTTGGCACAGGGACTATGGTGGTCTGCATGAAACATTTATTTATTACAGCTTCAGGGAGAGGGTGAAAATGTAATTGAAGACACTTGCCAGTTGGTCAGTGCATGCTTTGAGTACATGTCCTGGTAATCCGTCTGGCCCAGTGGCTTTTTGAATGTTGACCTGTTGACCTGTTTAAAAGTCTTGCTCACATTGGCTACCGAGAACGTGATCACACAGTCATCCAGAACAGCTGGTGCTCTCGTGCATGCTTCAGTGTTGCTTGCCTCGAAGCGAGCATAAAAGTTATTTAGCTCCTCTGGTAGGCTCGCGTCACTGGGTAGGCTCGCATCGTCTGGGTTTCCCTTTGTGGTCTGTAATAGTTTTCAAGCCCTGCCACATCCAACGAGCGTCAGAGCCGGTGTTGTAAGATTCCATCGTAGTCCTGTATTGACGTTTTGCTTGTTTGATGGTTCACCTGAGGGCATAGCGGGATTTCTTATAAGGGTCCGGATTAGTGTCCCACTCCTTGAAAGCATCAGCTCTAGCCTTTAGCTCGATGCGGATGTTACCTGTAATCCATGGCTTCTGGTTGGGATATGTACATACGGTCACTGTGGGGACTATGTCGTCGATGCACTTATTGATGAAGCCGATGACTGAGGTGGTGTACTCCTCAATGCTATTGAATGAATCCTGGAACATATTCCAGTCTGTGTCTAGCAAAACAGTCCTGTAGCGTAGCATTCCCATCATCTGTCCAGCGAGTCACTGGTACTTCCTGCTTTAGTTTTTGCTTGGAATCAGGAAGATAGAATTATGGTCAGATTAGCTAAATGGAGGGCGGGGAAGAGCTTTGGATGCGTCTCTGTGTGTGGAGTAAAGGTCATCTAGAGTTTTCTTTCCTCTGGTTGCACATGTGACATGCTGGTAAAAGTTATGTAAAACTGATTTAAGTTTGGCTGCATTAAAGTCCCCGGACACTAGGAGCGCCACTTCTGGATTAGCATTTTCCTGTTTGCTTATGGCCATGTAGAGACATGATATTCTGGATATTCTGATGTTTTTTGAGTCAGTATAGCCATATACACTACCGTTCAAAAGTTTGGGGTCACTTAGAAATGTCCTGGTTTTTGAAATAAAAGCAAAACATTTTATCCATTTAAAATAGCATCAAATTGATCAGAAATACACCAGTCTCAACGTCAACAGTGAGGAGGCGACTCAGGATGCTGGCCTTCTAGGCAGAGTTGCAAAGTAAAAGTCATATCTCAGACTGGCCAATAAAAAAAGAAAAGATTAAGATGGGAAAAGGAACACAGACACTGGACAGAGGAACTCTGCCTAGAAGGCCAGCATCCTGGAGTCGCCTCTTCACTGTTGACATTGAGACTGGTGTTTTGCGGGTACTATTTAATGAAGCTGCCAGTTGAGGACTTGTGGGGCGTCTGTTTCTCAGACTAGATACCCTAATGTACTTTTCCTCTTGCTCAGTTGTGCACCAGGGCCTCCCACTCCTCTTTCTATTCTGTTTAGAGCCAGTTTGTGTTGTTCTGTGAAGGGAGTAGTACACAGCGTTGTACGAGATCTTCAGTTTCTTGGCAATTTCTCACATGGAGTAGCCTTAATTTCTCAGAACAAGAATAGACTGACAAGTTTCAGAAGAAAGTTCATTGTTTCTGGCCACTTTGAGCTTGTAATTGAACCCACAAATGCTAAAGGACAGTTTTATTGCCTCTTTAATCAGTACAAAAGTTTTGAGATGTGCTAACATAATTGCAAAGGGTTTTCTAATGATCAATTAGCCTTTTAAAATTATACTTGGATTAGCTAACACAACGTGCCATTGGAACACAGGAGTGATGGTTGCTGATTTAGGGCCTCTGTATGCCTATGTACATATTCCATAAAAATCTGCAGTTTCCAGCTACAATAGTCATTTACAACATTAACGATGTCTACACTGTATTGCTGATCAATTTGATGTTATTTTAATGATCTGTCAGTTTCCTAGCTAATTACATACTTTTCACACTGACATGGTATAAACAGCTCTACAGGTTAAACTGTCACGGTGCACAGTCAATACACAATGCTCACATGTCTTAGTAGGATCGGATGGTGACAGGTGTCACAGCAGGCTCAGACAGCCAGGGAAGACCAGTCTATGGAGCTCAGGTGAATTTTGCAGTATATTATAACAATCAGAAAATGACTACAAAGTTCCATTCTGAGTTGATGGGTAGCCTACAGGCTGGGATTTGGGAAAAATGTTAATTTAAATAAATGACCCATTGGTTCTAATAATGTATAAATGTATACCAAGGTAATTCTTTGTCATGCCTCATCTGAGCAGCATCAGATAGCGACAGCGGTCTCAGCAGGGTCCGGCAACCTGGGAAGAACAGACTGTGACGGCGCTGAGGTGAACTTTTGCAGATAAAACGCTTTATTCTTTCTATTTAGCAAACACTGGACAAGCCAGAAGCTTCAAAGATTGAAACTATATTTAACGACAGTCTAACAAGCCTCTAAAGTTGATTTCCAAACTGTATCCAGGGTTGATATAGACTTTTCTGAAGACACAAAACATGTTAAACAAACATTTCAGGAAGACCTGGGAGACACTGTTGATGATTAATGGATAAAAATATGTTTGAATGCCCAGTCATGTTCATATAATCTCAGACATAAATTACTGCAGTTTAAGACCATTGTTATGTTCTTATTTTTCAGAGTAAATAAATCACGGACACTAAAGAAGCTTTAACCAAGTTTAATAATTCCAAAAGGTTCTGTACAGCTGTAATTCAGACAGCAAAACATTTCTACCATCACAGATATATATCGCACTTAAGACACTCATCTTTCTCTCCAATCCTTACATCTTATGGTGCCACAGGAAGAGCGTAGTAAACCTTTATTACTCCCTTCAGGGGATCTGACCTCACCTCCTGACCTCAACCCCTCCTTCGCCTAGTCCTTCGCCTAGTCCCCTACAGCAATCCTTTGATCTCCTCCCATCCACCCAGCACATTCCACAGCCACTGTCTTTCTACAGATCTCACTCCTTAAAATACTACGCGTCTGATCTATCATGTCTTTAATATCTCAATGTTCAAAATGACAAATCCAACACCATCCAAAGAACATACTAAACTCAGCAAAAAAATGTTACGTCCCTTTTTCAGGACCCTGTCTTTCAAAGATAATTTGGAAAAATTCAAATGACTTCACAGATATTCATTGTAAAGGGTATTAGCACTGTTTCAAATGCTTGTTCAATGAACCATAAACAATTAATGAACATGCACATGGTCAAACATGCACACGGTCGTTAAGACACGAACAGCTTACAGACGGTAGGCAGTTAAGGTCACAGTTATGAAAACTTAGGACACTAAAGAGGCCTTTCTACTGACTCTGAAAAACACCAAAAGAAAGATGCCCAGGGTTCCTGCTCATCTGCGTGAACGTGCCTTAGGCATGCTGCAAGGAGGCATGAGGACTGCAGATGTGGCCAGAGCAATAAATTGCAATGTCCGTACTGTGAGATGCCTAAGACAGCTACAGGGAGACTGGAAGGACAGCTGATCGTCCTCGCAGTGGCAGACCACGTGTAACAACACCTGCACAGGATCGGTACATACGAACATCACAACTGCGGGACAGGTACAGGATTGCAACAACAACTGCCCGAGTTACACCAGGAACGCACAATCCCTCCATCAGTGCTCAGACTGTCTGCTATAGGCTGAGAGAGGCTGGACTGAGTGATTTGAAGGTGGAGGGTCCATCATGGTCTGGGGCGGTGTGTCACAGCATCATTGGGCTGAGCTTGTTGTCATTGCAGGCAATTGCATCGCTGTGTGTTACAGGGAAGACATTCTCCACCCTCATGTGGTACCCAGCATGACAATGCCACCAGCCATACTGCTCATTCTGTGCATTATTTCCTGCAAGACAGGAATGTCAGTGTTCTCCCATGGCCAGCAAAAGCCCGGATCTCAATCCAATTGAGCATGTCTGGGACATGTTGGATCGGAGGGTGAGGGCCAGGGCCATTCCCCCCAGAAATCTCTAGGAACTTGCAGGTGCCTTGGTGGAAGAGTGGCGTAAGATTTCACAGCAAGAACTTGCAAATCTGGTGTGGTCCACGAGGAGGAGGTGCACTGCAGTACTTAATGCAGCTGGTGGCCACACCAGAAACTGACTGTTACTTTTGATTTTGACCCCCCTTTGTAAAGGGACACATTATTCCATTTCTGTTAGTCACATGTCTGTGGAACTTGTTCAGTTTATGTCTCAGTTGTTGAATCCTATGTTTATACAAATATTTACACATGTTAAGTTTGCTGAAAATAAACGCAGTTGACAGTGAGGGGCTGTTTCTTTTTTTGCTGAGTTTATATGCCAGTGAAACTGAAAATCATGCACTCAGAAATGTAATTCCTCAGGGGACATATTTGCATATTTTATGATTGTGTGAAGGCTGGCTAAATTCTGGTAAAATGTATATTCTTTTATCTCAGCATGTCCGCAGATTCTCTTCTCGCTGCTTTTCTTTGCTTGGAAATGTTGACACTGTAGACTGTTATCAGAAAAAACTGTGTAACATATCATTTATAGTGGCTAAAAAATGCATTACCATTAATTAGGTTGGTTACCCTCCCACAATGGCAGAACTGTTGACTTATGTATCACTAGTTTTGATTTGTTACAAGATTAAGGGTATACTGTGCAACTTTCATTAGGTCTGGGTGCCTTATATGGAATTCTGTATGATAGTCTGATAGTAGGCTATTTCTGATTGTCTAAACTCTACATCACTAATGAGCTGTGGAGCTTCTCACCCCAAAAATATTCACCTCAAACAGAAAGTAAACAAAGTCTGTTATTAGAATGAATTGAGAATGACAATAGTTCCTGAAAGTATTTGAGTAATATTTCCAGCATTCTCTCTTTCGATAACCACTTGGCATGACAATGAAAACATGTAATGCTCTGATCCAGTGGAAACATGATAAAATACCTGTTTACTCCTTATCCCCTCCTTATCCCTTTCACAAATAGCCTACAGCTGTGTCTGTCCTGAGCTCATTAGCGCGGAAAACTCTGAGGGTACAGAATATTTGATACAATGTTTCAAGTTGATGGTTCGAGTCGGGGCGACCCAGTTGATAGTTGATACAATGTTTTAAGTTTGTTGCAGACAAGCCATGCGTAGCCAATGTGATTTATATGATAATTATTTTTATCAGGATATTTTCTACCTGCAGGCTGCAATGTTTGTGTTGGCTTTATGTAGACTATTCTTACATAATTTTAATTTAGATTGTAGATTAACTACAGACAATGATTTTGAGATACCTATTATAAATTAAATTGATCCGAAACAGGTTTTTTTCTTCTTGTTATGCTATCTCAATCTCTGACTCCTTCTTGAGTCATTTGAGTGTATTCATTATTTAATCATTATTTAATCAAACAGCATGCTTAATAAAGCATCAGACAAGTTCAGTACATATAGAGCATTTTGTTAAAACACATACGGTGTGTCCACAGTATATATGGAAAAATGCACGTAAAAATATTGACTACTCTTGGTCAACCAAGATTTTTTTGTAGAAATGCAGGAAATTAGCTTTAGATGCACAAAACAATTCTGAGGGTTGACCCCCAGACCCCCTGCCAGGTTATGTCGTGTCCCCCCACCCCCCACACACTTCTAAAACAAAAGTTGCACCACTGTGTGTGCACTGAGCTTATAATGTGAATAAATAATAGTTTATCAACATTTTTAGCTAAACGTTCTGATGTTTTCCATTACTCTCGTTGTGTTGTAACATTGAAAATGGCACAAAAATCTGTCAGGTAGGCTACAACAGTAGTAATGATTTGATCAATCGACTCAAATTGTGATTTCAGAAATATCAAGAAACGAGGGAGAAAAATCCCAGGAAAATGGACTGGTGCTCAAAGAGGTAGGACATCTAGGCTTATAAATATCAATCTTGAACAGGATGATCTATTTGAATGGAATTGATGGAAAGAGAATGAGACAGACCGTTACCGTGTTCACACTGAATATAAGCAACAATATTCGAGTTTTAAAACTCTGCAGCTGTGATGACACTAATGGAAATATTAATAATGGCCCTTACAGTGTGAAATAGTTTTGCACACATACCAGAATTCTATGCAACTGTTCTAGAATTTGCATTTGCATTTTGCTGCTATTCTCTGCACCGCTTGCTGCTTCAAGACCGCATTGTCAGCTGCACACAGTTTGAGGCTTTATGAAACTGTAATGCCCGGGGTGTAGTGGGGAAGAAGTCAGGCGCAGGAAGCAGAGAGTTCAGGGTAGCGCTACTTTTTACTGCACCAACCCAAACAAATGCCCCAAACACGGGGGACTTAAACAGTCCAGCAAAAATCCAAACACACGGACAACTGTGACATACAGCCGTGTACACATGTACACTGAAATAACCCCGCACAACCAGCAGGCGGGCCGGCTAGTAAATAAAGCCCAACCAATTAGCCTAAACTAAACACAGGTGCAACCAATAAACAGGGGGAAAAAGGGATCAGTGGCAGCTAGTAGGCCGGTGACGACGACCACCGAGCGCCACCCGAACAGGAAGGGGAGCCACCTTCGGTAGGAGTCGTGACAAAAACGGTCATTTTTAACAACTCAATCTCTTATCCTTTCTTCCTATAGTAGTAGCAGCGAGTATTTATAGTATTATTGACAATTATATAATTATTATTATCTATATTGTATTTATTGTTATCTGAAAGAGGCTTTGTTTTTAGTCTGTCTGAGGGGCTGCAAGTCTTAGACAGGGTGGGAAACCTGAGGTGCTTAGTCCAGTGTAGTTGATACAATAGTGGCAAACAAACAAAGTGAGAGCGGGGTATGAGCATATATTGAGCATATTACATACTATACGCCGACCATGGCTAAGGGAAACACCTTTGTTCATTTTTATAAATGTATTTAATTACTCCAAACTCCACTATGGCCAAGACCAAAGAGCTGTCAAAGGACACCAGAAACAAAATGTTAGACCTGCACCAGGCTGGGAAGACTGAATCTGCAATAGGTAAGCAGCTTGGATAGAAGAAATCAACTGTGGGAGAAATTATTAGGAAATGGAAGACATACAAGACCACTGATAATCTCCCTCGATCTGGGGCTCCACGCAAGATCTCACCCCGTGGGGTCAAAATGATCACAAGAACGGTGAGCAAAAATCCCAGAACCACACGGGGGGACCTAGTGAATGACCTGCAGAGAGCTGGGACCAAAGTAACAAAGCCTACCATCAGTAACACACTACGCCGCCAGGGACTCAAATCCTGCAGTGCCAGACGTGTCCCCCTGCTTAAGCCAGTACATGTCCAGGCCCGTCTGAAGTTTGCTAGAGAGCATTTGGATGATCCAGAAGAAGATTGGGAGAATGTCATATGGTCAGATGAAACCAAAATATAACTTTTTGGTAAAAATTCAACTCGTCGTGTTTGGAGGACAAAGAATGCTGAGTTTCATCCAAAGAACACCATACCTACTGTGAAGGATGGGGGTGGAAACATCATGCTTTGGGGCTGTTTTTCTGCAAAGGGACCAGGACGACTGATCCGTGTAAAGGAAATAATGAATGCGGCCATGTATAGTGAGATTTTGAGTGAAAACCTCCTTCCATCAGCAAGGGCATTGAAGATAAAACATGGCTGGGTCTTTCAGCATGACAATGATCCCAAACACACCGCCCGGGCAACGAAGGATTGGCTTCGTAAGAAGCATTTCTAGCCAGTCTCCAGATCTCAACCCCATAGAAAATCTTTGGAGGGAGTTGAAAGTCTGTGTTCCCCAGCAACAGCCCCAAAACATCACTGCTCTAGAGGAGATCTGCATGGAGGAATGGGCCAAAATACCAGCAACAGTGTGTGAAAACCTTGTGAAGACTTACAGAAAACGTTTGACCTCTGTCATTGCCAACAAAGGTTATATAACAAAGTATTGAGATAAACTGTGATAGATCACATATTTGTGATAATGTTTGAGTGTCCCTGCAGCCTACCAATGCAAATATGTGATTGGAACAATCACATTGTTGCCAAAAAAGCATATAAACAATGTTTTGCGTTCCTCAATTTCACCTGCATCCAGGCTTCATAAGTGTGTGAACTCATCCATGCTTTTATGTTTGTATGATTGTTTTGAATGTGTTATGTACTCTGTGCTCATGTGACGTTTTAGTGTGAGTGTGTGGAAGTGTTTGTTGTGTACAGTGTGCTCATGTGAGGTTTTACTGTGTGCATGTAGAAGTGTTTGTAGTAGTTTCTAGGTCTTTTCTCCCACTAAGAGCAGATTGTCTTACTTTATCTTTAAAATCCACCTCTGTTCCTCTCCCCTATTCCCCGTGCTCCCCTGGCTCACAGAGCTACTCCAGATGAATAGAAACTGTGGATAACTTCCTGGATTGAAGATAAAATATTCTCACTCTGAGAAAAACACTGTCAGATTGGTGCAATAGACATTCTTGGCAAAAACAGATTTTGTTTTTGTTTGTTCGGAGTTTTGTTGAAGAAATTATATTATCGGTGCAAGTCTCACTTGAGTATAAAACATTCTGTGCCAATAGGCCTAAGTGTCTGAAACAATGACATGCACATATGAAAAACTAAATTCTACACATAGACCGCTACGTCTATTAAACCATATTATAGCATATTATGATAAAGCAGGGTAGTGCCAATGGAAAGGGATCAATTTGGTGTGTGTGAATATGTAGTGCAATGCAGCATGGTGGTAATTAATGATGCATGTATTTATGTATGATACATGCACTACAGCCACAATTTTTATGCATAGTCGCTGCTGTAGTCATAACGTACATAAAAACCTGTCACGTCTTCCACAACCATTCTGTTCCCTGTGCTCTAACACAACAATATTCACATGAAAACAAACTTATTGAACAATATCTCTACTAGTTGCAGTCATTGAAATGTGCATCAAAATATGCAATATGTCAGACTTTTAATTGTGTCATAATAATATTGTATGTTTATCCTGTTCCATAACACATGGAACACATTTTCTATGCCCTACACCTGAACTTTGGCTTTTTATTTCCAAATATGGATGTTCCCTTTGTTCAAAGGAGCTGTCTGGCACACCCTGCTCTGCTCTCATTTAACACATTGGTGTCACCTCTCAGGTCGGATGGATCCACTTCCAGTTGCAGGAAATGATCACAGAGACGCTTAAGCATCATTCTATATTACCTATGCAGATGTGTGTGATCTGTCAGTAGCTTCTCTTTGGGTCTGCATGCTGGAAGACAAATGCTCAGTTTCATCTCGAGTTTAGGAGTAGTCTTTTGTTTTCCTCTTACAGGCTTTGATGTCAGCGTCTGTGGATGATTCTCCTCCTCTTTGTCTTCTTGGGTTTCTGTTACTTTCAATTTCTGTGTAGTATTGTCAAAGAGTATTTGTTCATGATTTCAGTTGTCAGGACTCTATTTCAATGCAAATGTAACACCCAGTTTAAAATTATGATAATAACAGATAACATTTCTGTTACCTTTTTCTCATTATGCTGTAAGTACATACTAATACCCCATTTTGTAAATAGAAAAATATCAAATTATGGCTAACTAATAGATCAACAGCAATCATGCTGGAGGAGTAGTCTCTAGCCCAGGGGTCTCCAACAGGTGAGTGTGAGCTAACAATAGCGATGCTAATGATAACCGTCTTGTGGGTAGACAGAAACTTTCACCAAAAACCTTCTCAATTAAATGTTAACTGCAGAGTAAGCTTACCTGATTGAACTATTTCATGATTATTTGTATCAATTGGGTGGCGATTGTTTTGCAAACTCTGCTATGACATGTGCTGCAGCAGTTGGCCTAACAGCAGAAACATATCGATAGACTGACACATACCTCTGTTGCTAGATGCGCAAAATAAAATCTTGAATTTGGTCTTCACTACTCTAGCCCATAGAAACGTATTGAATAACACATTCAGAAATGGGAAACCAGTAAAAAAAATATAAGGAGTAAGCTTTTGAAGTGTCTGTCCTATATCTAGATTATAGACGCCACGGTCGTCATATCTACTAGCAGGATTGTTTAAAGCTCAGTGTTAAATGAAATACCTTACCATCATATCGAAGTCAATGTGACACAAATCTCAATGAAAATTTGCAAATGAACTTGATTGGAGGAACACAACACACTCCCCGCCTCTTGTCATGAGCCGTCCGGCTGTTACTGAGAACTACGTAATGGATTTTTTAACAAGGTCATTAGCAATTGATTTAAGGTATTTCTTGCGCCTACCTAGCTCAAAGTCTCGACGTTGAATATAGCATCTGTAAAGTGACCAGTGGATTTAAAAAAATGCCGGATTGACTAAGTTTGTCAGTGCAACAGTTTTTATTACATTTATAATTTCTCTCTCTCATGTGCTAATTTCTATCCGTTAAGATCCAGCGATGTGATACCTTTTTGTAGCATTTCTGACAATGCTATCATCTTTTTTCAGCCAAATCTCAGAGTTCTAACACCGGGTCAGTTGCTCGGCAACAACACAGCTGCTTGCACCATCCTGGCAGTCAGAAGAAGTGTAGATATCTAGCTATATGTGGGAATTCAAGCTGATATTAATCAATAAATGCAAACATATATTTTGCTTAGCTAGGTAGCTAGCTAGCTAGCTAACATTACCTAGCTAATGTTAGCTTGATTGTACAAAGTCCAGCAGCTAGCTAGCTAACACCAGTCAGCTGAAAGCTAGCTATCTAGCTAACGATCAGGCAAAGAACATTAGCTATATTTATTTATCAATGGTGTGTTACACAAATCACTCTAGGCATTAGCTAGCTAGCTAGTTAGAGCCATACAACAACAGCTGAAGCTACCTAATGATAGCTAGTTCACATCCAAATGCCAATCCTACATTTTTCCACAAAACATAGCTAGCTAACGTTTATCAGTTTAAAATCAGGACCAAACTTTGAACAAATTGTCACACTAATAACTTACTATGAAGGCAATGGGCTTTTACAATACTAGCCAGCAGTGACGTGGCAATGTTGAACCCAAGAGCAGAGACTGAACCAGACCACGAAACGGCGACTTGAGAAAAAGTAAAGACATTACTTGAAAAAAATAGACAACGGAATAATACAGGAAACTCACAGAAAGCACACTTCTCTTAAAGGGGAAACAATAATGAAATATTAAGAAACACCTAGGTAACAAACAAAGCCTCTAAGGCAGTCTCTGCCACCCTCTGGTGCCCGGAGGAACCATTCCAGTAGCTAGCTACAACATAGTCCAGGCTACAGTAAGAGCTAGCCACATTTCACTGTCAGACAGGACACAACTCAAACTGCTGAGAAAAAATAAATAATTCACGGACTGCATTGCTTTCTAGCATTAGAAAAACATCCATAATACATTCTAGTACGGATTTTAACCATTATTTTACCAGGTATATTGACAATAAACATTTTGTACACAGGGACCCAAGGAATATTTGCAGGGTAGAGGAGAAGAGAAGAATGTGCCAATTTGAAAGCTCACTTTTTGTTGTGTAGCTTGCGATAATGCAGGGTTGGAGACCCCTGCTCTAGCGTTCTGGTATTCAGTATGGACGGTCACCTCATCATACAGGAATAATCCACTCAAAAACTATCTTTTGGGATTTCTTTTTCCATTAGTTCACTATTGATACAGTCCCAAAATGTTTTGCATGTCAGCTGTCAAATGTTCAAGATATGACTTTCAAAAGCACATTGTAACTTGCCACATCATCATGATGATGAGTTTTATTATTCCTTTAATGTGAAATACAGAGGAGACACTCTGAACAGAAACACAGTAGGTGTAGCCGGCCAGGGAGGGATATCTCCCATCACCCTCTTTGTCAGCGCTTCAACAGTGAAGTCTCTCTTGGGAGCCAGAGGTAGAGAGGCAGGGAGCAATAGCACTTTCATAAAAAGCAAGGGCCGGTTCTGCCAGTATTATCATCCATAATAGCATTCTGCCACAGTTCAATGGCCATAAAAACAGCTGCTATCAATTGGCCAGGCCCTTGTCGACAGTACCTCAGCTACCCCCGGTGGCCAGCTCTACCGCAGACACGGATCCACCAGCTGTCAATCACTGTCACTCAGATGCATTTAATTAGGAGAGCAAAATGTCAATAACGGTGAACCAGGAGACAGGTATGCTCTGCCTTCGTTTTGGGGGGGGGGTTGTTATTTACTCAACTAGTGGTCTGGGGGGGATAAAAAGGGCTTTAAAAAAATTGTAATAAAGATTGTATTTGGACAATCGCAAACAAACATATTTTTTTATTTGTGTTGGGAAGTTGTGCATTTTAGAAGATGACCAAGCTGAAGTGACAAATCCACAACCCTCACTGACTCTGCAGTAGAATAGAATGTTGTTTGGGAGAATGTTTAGTGTGGATCCAACCCAGCTAACAACTAACATTACCACAACTTTCGAGAATGTTCCCATTAGTGTGGATCCAACCCAGCTAACAACTAACATTACCACAACTTTCGAGAATGTTCCCATTGGAGTCTAAATAGGTCATTAACCTAACACTTTCATAGGAATGTTCCTGTGATGTGCAAGCAATGTTTCCAATATACCATTACCTTAATGTCACATAGAATATTCCCAGAACGGGGTTACCATGTTGTCAGAACTTATGATATTAATTTTCTAGACACGTTAAATGTATTGTTTTCTGTGGGTTGGGAGACTATTCCATCAACGTCCCACCAAATATACACAGAACATGGTTGCCATGTTCTCAGAACATATGTTCGAGACATGTTTTATGGGAATGTGAAACACCTATCAATGTCCCATGAAACGTGTCTAGAACATTAATATTGTAAATTCTGAGAACATGGCAACCATGTTTGGTGGAACATTGATGGAATATCCGCCTAACCCTCAGAAAACTGGACACGTGAATGTTCTTGCAACGTCCCATAAAACGCATCAAGGAAATGAATGTTGTATATTCTGAGAACATTGTAAACACGTACTAGATAATTATGCTTGACATTAAGGGAATGTTCTCCTAACTTTAACACCAAAACATGCTAAAAAGGTTCTCAAAAGGTTTTTGCTAATATACAGTTGAAGTCGGAAGTTTACATACACCTAGGTTGGAATTATTAAAACTCGTTTTTCAACCACTCCACAAATTTCTTGTTAACAAACTATAGTTTTGGTAAGTCGGTTAGGACATCTACTTTGTGCATGACACAAGCAATTTTTCCAATAATTGTTTACAGACAGATTATTTCACTTATAATTCACTGTATCACAATTCCAGTGGGTCAGAAGTTTACATACACTAAGTTGACTGTGCCTTTTAAACAGCTTGGAAAATTCCAGAAAATTATGTATGGCTTTACAAGCTTCTGATAGGCCAATTGACATCATTTGAGTCAATTGGAGGTGTACCTGTGGATGTATTTCAAGGCCTACCTTAAAACTCAGTGCTTCTTTGCTTGACATCATGGGGAAATCAAAAGAAATCAGCCAAGACTTCAGGAAAATGTTTTTAACCTCCACAAGTCTGGTTCATCCTGGGGAGCAATCTCCAAACGCCTGAAGGTACCACTTTCATCTGTACAAACAATAGTACGCAAGTATACACACCATGGGACCACGCAGCCAACATACCGCTCAGGAAGGAGACGTGTTCTGTCTCCTAGAGATTAATGTACTTTGGTGCGAAAAGTGCAAATCAATCCCAGAACAACAGCAATGGACCTTGTGAAGATGCTGGAGGAAACAGGTACGAAAGTATCTATATCCACAGTAAAACGAGTCCTATATCGACATAACCTGAAAGGCCGCTCAGCAAGAAAGAAGCCACTGCTCCAAAACCACCATAAAAAAGCCAGACTATGGTTTGCAACTGCACATGGGGACAAATATTGTAATTTTGGAGACATGTCCTCTGGTCTGATGAAACAAAAATAGAACTGTTTGGCCATAACAACCATAATGAAGAACACCATTCCAAACGAGAAGCACGGGGGTGGCAGCATCATGTTGTGGGGGTGCTTTGCTGCAGGAGGGACTGGTGCACTTCACAAAATAAATGGCATCATGGGAAAGGAAAATGATGTGGATATATTGAATCAATATCTCAAGACATCAGTCAGGAAGTTAAAGCTTGATTGCAAATGGGTCTTCCAAATGGACAATCAACCCATGCATACTTCCAAAGTTGTGGCAAAATGGTTTAAGGAAAACAAAGTCAATGTATTGGAGTGGACATCACAAAGCCCTGTCCTCAATCCCATAGAAAATTTGTGGGCAGAACTGAAAAAGCGTGTGTGAGCAAGGTCTACAAACCTGACTAGTTACACCAGCTCTGTCAGGAGGAAAGGGCCAACATTTACCCAACTTATTGTGGGGAGTTTGTGGAAGGCTACCCGAAACGTTTGACCCAAGTTAAACAATTTAAAGACAATGCTACTAAATGCTAATTGAGTGTATGTAAACTTCTGACCCACTGGGAATGTGATGAAAGAAATGAAAGCTGAAATAAATAATTCTCTCTACTATTATTCTGACATTTCACATTCAAAAAAGTAAGTGGTGATTCTAACTGGCCTAAAACAGGGACGTTTTACTAGGATTAAATGTCAGGAATTGAGAAAAACTGAGTTTAAATGTGTTTGGCTAAGGTGTATGTAAACTTCTGACTTCAACTGTAGATAGAATGTTCCCCTAACTAACGAAAAACATTACGGGTAACATTACAAAAACGTTTTCTCTCCCTGTAACTGTTAGCTGGGTAGTCTGCTGGGTCTATGGCGGCTGTAGGTAGTGTGATAGCTATATCAGTCTCTGTAACAGATGGCCCAAACAGAGCTCCCTGCCATCTTCTAGTCAGTGGGCGGGGTGTGTATCGGCCATCGCCAGGAGCAGCAGCAAGTGCGTCTGTGTGTGTCAGAATCACGGCTCTCTTTTCGTCCGCTGTGAGGAGGTTTCAGTCAGCCAGCCAAGCTGTTAAGAGTGGCACCCTGTGGTGTGGGACTTGGGCACCAGTCCTGTGAATCTTGTTGTCTCAAGTGGTGCTCTGAGTGATGACATCAGGTCTCCTAACTTATCCCACCTCGCCTTCCAAACGGTCTGTCACTAACGACTGTTCTAGGCTACAATGACCCAGGCCAGGTATTAATAGGTAGTGGTGTACAATGATGATGAAGACTCCACCTGGTAGAGATATATTGTATTACCCAATGTTCTTAATCACTGCTTCAACTGCTGGGAGGCTCTCTTCATCCCATATCTTTCTCCCAATTGAGCTGGTCTGCTGTGTTCATTGGGAATTTGAATTCAATTTGGTTGGTAACTCCCTATTGGCAGCAGCAGCATGTAAGGTATGGTCCATATCCAAACCTATGTATTCCTTTGGAATGTCGCAGCATTTCCCTCTTTGTGATTAGAATCCAAATGTTGAGGATTCAGAGAAAGTGGGATGTTGAGAGGGTCCAGAATTGACATTTTGAGGAAACACATGGCAGAGACACTGAAGGAAATCTCTGGGAAAGGATCATCTCTCATTCAGTCCTCAATTTAGGTCCACTCATCTGGTAAATACATTACCTCTGTCCCTATCCAACCCTGTAATTTTACAATACCCTAACATATAATTTGAAGCTCATCCACACCAGGGGAAATGATACAGTCTAATGCACATGAGTCCCTGGTGGATCGATCTCCTGTTGTTCACTTTCAACTTCCAGTCCTGGAAGAGATCTGAAATATGTTTATGACTGACTGGTTTATTTACGACTGTTTTCCTCCTAAACATGCCCTCCACCCATAGGTCAGGAACAGAAGGTCTTTCTATCGACATATCCCTGATTATGAAAGATGGTCAAGATAATCTTGAAAAATGGCTTACCAAATATGTCTTAAACCATATGCGGTAGTTCATTTATACAGTGATACAGAACTATTTTCAGTGTAATGCTCTGCTACTTATTTACATTTAATGGGTCAGGAAACACAACATGATTGATATCGGTAACATATGTCCTTTTAGCCAGTCTCCTTTGGCCTTTAAGATGTGAGATGGGTTTCAGTTGTCAAATAAACAGACTTTTATGCAGAATTCATTAGATGTCTGTATTTGATGGGAACATTGAATAATGTCCTCAGAACCTTATCTCCTAAATCTTATCTCCCAAACTTATTTCAGGTTTGCTCTTCTAGTTAAAAAAAAGTTGTCAATGTGCTGTTCTTCCTCTCTTTTCTTTCATCGTCGTACTAAAAGTAATTATTTATTTCTTAAATCATTAACAGCGGGTGGATAAAGTGAATTTCGCCCTGTAATATTTCAAACAAAAAAGTTCAAAGCTCAGATTTAAATCCCAAGAGGTCTGGGTAAGAAGTCTTAATTTTTTTAAAGACATTTTTATTCTGCTTCAGTCTTTCATGTCAGTTCTTCGGGATCATCATTTTGTGTCTTGGAAGATTGACATGGACAAATTGAATCAGTCATGATTCAGAGGATAGAATACATCGTCATACTTGAATTTAAGTTAAATGTGGTATGGTGAAGTTAATCCTTTAAAACATTTTTTTTTTTATACTTTGATTTTATTGTAGGAACACAAAGAAAGTACAAATAAAGTCTAATAAAATAACAACAAAAAAAGGTCTGGCAGTTACAGTGCACTTCATACCTTCATCATCATATCATCATATTAGTTACATTAACATCTTTGAATTAGACCTTTTCCAAGTACGAAACCCATTTTTCCCAGTATTCTTGACCTCTCTCCTGTCTTAAAGCAAAGTCATACGCTTCATGTGGTGTATTTCTTCTACAATGTCTATCCATTGTGTCACTGTGGGAGGGTCTTTTTGTAGCCATTTCCTAGTGATAGCCTTTTTACTGGCTGATAGTAGGACCTTCAAGAGGTACTTTTTTCTATTGTGTAAGTTATCAGGTATTTCATCCATGTACAAAGAAATGAATGTTTGTTCTATGTCAAATCCCATTATTTTTCCAATGTTAGATCTTATTTCTCCCCAGTTTCGATTGCGGGGCAAGATATGAGAGTGGTTCGCCCTCAATAGACCGCATTCTCTCCAACAAGGGTGTAGTGAGCCAGTCTGTTTTGATTTCAGTTCAGGTGTTATGAAGAAACGTATAACATTCTTCCAACAGAATTCTCTCCATGAACTTGAGTTGGTGGAGCTTTGTTGAGTCTCTAATATGTTCAACCATGTTTCATCAGTTATTTCAATGTTAAGTTCCTCCTCCCATTTCTTTTTAATATAGTTTGTAGAATGTTTCTTTGAGGATTGAATACCCAAGTAGAGATTTGAAATAGTTTTTTTGTTACTCCCCAAGTTGTATGCGTTAGTGATTACTTGGATTCATTTTGGAGGTGCTTGAGGGTCAGTCACTTTTATCTCCCTTAAAAATAGTGTCAAACTTGTAGGTATATGTAAAAATCTTGTTTATCCAAGCCATGTTTTTTTACTTAGGTCCTGGAAGTTATCTAGGTTCCCATTTCTTATAATTGTACTAAATGATGTGATGCCTTTCTGCGTCCATTGTTTAAATCTGCTGTCCTGCGTTGCAGGGATGAAGCTGGGGTCGTATGCAGGCCAACTCAGCAGTTTGATCTCTCTGTCTAAATTATTTTGCTTAACTACCCTAAATGATGTCTTCAGAGATAAATTAATCCACTGATTTTGTCTATTGTATATTTATTTTACCATGTCCTTATTTCCCCAAACTGACTGTATGGGTATCTCTATCAAAGTAGTCTCGGTGTCGTTCCATTTGGATTCGTATTCTGAATTGCACCAACACACCAGAGGTCTCAATTGGGCTGACACATAATAATCTTTTAGGTTTGGTAAGGCCACAGTTTTTTGGTAACTGTAATGTTGTATATCTAGTTCTTGGTCTCTTACTGTTCCAGATAAACCTTGATATCCGTTTATCCCATTCCCTAAACTGTTTAGGCGGGATTTCTATGGGCAGTGATTGGAGCAAATACAGTAACTTTGGCAGGATGTTCATTTTGATTGTTTCAATTCTACTACTAAGATCTAAGGGAAGTGAATTCCACCTGTCTAGGTCATAATATATTTTCTTGTTAATGTTATCGTAATTCATGCAATAAAGTTTGAGTATCTTTTGGTAAATTTACTCCCAGATATTTAACAGATGAAGAGGTCCAGGTGAAGTTATACCTACTCTTCAGCTCTTCCTGTGGGGTATAATTTATATACTAGGGCTTGGGTCTTGTGTACGTTAAGCACATGCTCTGAATATGTTCCAAATGTTTGTAAAACATCCATCAATCTAGGTACACTTGAGCCTGGGTCTTTAAGGAATAACAGAATGTCATCAGCATACATGCATAACTTATGTTCACTGCCTCTTATTGTTATTCCCTCTAAGGTTGGGTCCTGTCTTATTGCCTGTGCTAATGGTTCGAGGTACAAGGAGAAGAGCGTGGGTGAAAGATTACAGCCTTGTCTTGCCCCTCGCTCTAATTTTATCGTTCGTGTCAAATGTCCATTTATCTTTATTCTAGCGGTCGGACATGAATACAGTGTTTTGATGCACTGTATCACTTTGTTGAAACCAAATCTTTCCATAACTTGGAATAGGTAATCCCATCCCACTGAATCAAATGCTTTTTCTGCATCTAGGCTGATTTTAATATTGCTCTTGTCTTATTCTGAGTAATGTGGTCCATGACATGTAGTGTTCTCCTTATATTGTCCCGTGTCTGCCTATTTTGTATGAAACCAGTTTGATCTTCGTCAATCAATTCTGGGATTATGTTCTCCATTATTTTGGCTATTATTGATGCATATAGTTTATAATCTGTGTTAAGAATTGTGATAAGAAAGGTCTATATGAACTGCATTCTATCTTTACCCTCTTTTGGGATTATTGATATGATGGCCTCTCTCCATGACGGTGGGAGGACCCCCTCCCCAGAGTCCAGTTAAAACAGGCCTTAAGTAGAGGTGTTAATTGGTCTCTGAAGGTCTTGAACCATTCTGAAGGGAAGCCATCAGAGCCTAGAAACTTATTGACTTTTTGTTGAGATATTGCTTTATTAATTTCTTCAGTGGATATTTCTAAAGTTAGTCTATCATTTTGCTCTGTCCCAATTCAGGGGAGATCAAGTGAGTTCAAAAAGTGCTCTATTGTCTGTGCATCTGCCTTCTCTGGTTGCTTGTACAGGTTTGTGTAATATGATTCAAATGCATTTTGTATTTCATCTAATTTGCATGTGATCTTTCTTGTTATGGGGTCTTTTATTTTGAAAATGTTATTCTGTGCTCGTTGTTTCCTGAGTCTCCATGCTAGTAATTTGGTTGCCTTGGAGTCTGCTTCATAATGTCATTGTTTCAGGAACCTAAGCTGTTTCTCTACCTCTTCTCTATAAATCTGGTCAATTTCCTGTTTTACCTTTTGAATCTCCCCTAATATAAGAGGCTCTTTGTATTGACTATGAGATCGTTCTAAGTTTCTTAGGGTTTCCTGTAACTTCCGTAGTTTCTGTGCTTTAATCTTTTTCTTGAGAGATGATGTGGCGAAGTTAATCCTTTTGAAATGCTTTCTGCTTTTACATAGTATCTGCATGACCAATTCTTTGTATACTTAAATAATATCATACACTGTGTATTCTATTCATAGTAATTATGCATGCCATTTTACCTGCATTACTTAGTATGGTAGATTAACCTTATCAACAGTGTTGAAAAATGCTAACAGAGCACCTTTATCAACACTTTACTCCTTCTCTTCATGTTTAACCATCTGTTGATAATGTGTTCTTACAGCAGAACAGTATTATTGCAGCATAAAGTATTCTCACAGTTTTATTACTGCATCCATTTGTTCAAGAGACAATTGATTTTCTGCTTAACCATTCTCATTATTCACATTTTATGACCATGAAGACTGTCCTCATTCCTCAATTCTGTCACAGATATCCTGATTACTGGTTGTGTGAATAGAACTAAAATCAACTATGTGTTAAATTAATAAATAGTAATTGCTTTGGTAAATCTGTTTCCAAACCATCTACCAGGAATCCTGTCACAGAGTAGTAAACAGACATCCATAACTACATCTCTGCCTTTCTCTGTCTCCCATCAGGGAATTCACTACCCTATCAGATGACAGCATAGAGGCCAAGGCTAAGCAGCTGTACTAACAGCAGACATACCTGGGCTTGAAGGACATCCAGCAAGCCAGTTACAGCATCCTCCTGGCCCCTCCCACAGCAGCATTGTACACTGGGACAGCCACCAGTGTTTCCTACCCAGCGGGCTCAGCTTGACCCCAGGAACCACAACAACAACCCCACGGCGGCAGACCAACACTTCTCCTACGCTGCCTGCTATGCCAAGGGCAGTCTAGGGGTACAGCACATTTTCCCTGTCTTATTCTCTGAGTGGACAGCAGAATGTAGTAGCCCCAGGCTGGTTAATGATATGTTCCCCAGTCATCTCCTAGTTCTTCACCCCCAACCATTGTTGAGTAATATCAGTGTAAGCATTTCTTGTAGCTCTCCTCCCCAGCCAACATATGTGTGTGGTGTTCCTGACTGGAGGGTAGTACAGTAGCAACCCTGCCCTCTGCCCTCAAACTAGTTGGCTCCAGTTAGCTTTGTTTAGAATCCCTTCTCTCTCGCAGCGGGGATCACCCAAAAGGCCACAGACAGAGGTCAAGAAGTACATTTATGTTAAAGGAATAGTTCACCCAAATTACAAAATTACACATTTGTTTTCTTACCCTTTAAGCAGTCTACAGTATGTACAAGGTATGTCAGCAATCCATGCTTTGGTCTAGTTTCCCTGGCAGTGTCTGGCACTGTTTCCAAATGCTAACATTTCAGCCGTTGTGGCACAAATCCCATTCAAGTCATGAGATCAATATTATAATTTTTCACGTATCATGTTGAAATCATCTATAATTGACTTTGGTGAGCGTCACAATACATTTTAGAAACTTTCAGATGATTTTGACAAGATGCACAAAAAAAATGCTAATATCGGTCCCATGACTTGAATGGGATTTGTGCCACAAATACTAAAATGTTAGCATTTGGAAACAGTACCAAGGAAACTAAACCAAAGCATGGATTGCTTTCATACCTTGTCCATAGACTACTTACAGGTTAAAGAAAACAACATGCCATTTTGTAATTTGGTTGCGCTATGCCTTTAAACTTGGTCCACAATTCAGGTCAATCAAAATCACAGTCCACTTTTCTGAGTCACAATAAACATCCCCTCCCTCTCTGCAGAATATGAGAGCGCTGCTTCCTACGTCAGAATAATTACCAAACCCTGGCACAAATACCTCCTTGAGATTGAAGATTAATCCAAGTCTTTATGCAAGTCAGGCCACACACTCCCAGAGATACGACATATAGCCAGGCTATTTTTAGAGGTTATGCTTTCTGTTCCAAGGGGAACACAAAGAGAGAGTGACTGAAGGAGATGGCTGTTAGCTGAGGGGACTAAATGCACACGAGAAAAGTTGGAGAATCAAGTCTCTACCAAGTTAGTCCTCTGGATCTGTCTCCCCAAAAGAGGGATCAAAGTCATCCATTACCGGCCTGGTTCCATTCGCTCTTCAGTTTGCTGCCTTGAATTAAATGGCATTTGCAATATCTAAACATCAGTTTAGAAAAACAAAGATGGCTGGTTTGATGGATGAAAGTCCTGGGGACACCATAGTAATGTGCTTGGCTCCACGGGATCTCTGAGCCTGTCACGTGACAGAGGGGTCAGTGAGCAATTCGCATTAGTCCACTCCCTAGTCTCAGCATCGCAGAGAGAGCATGGATACAAAAAATTACAGGGACAACATACAGACAGTTGTAACGTATTTGAACATACAGTATTTCTTTCTGTAGATCCTCTAATTGCTGCCTTTTGTTAAAGGTGGTATTTTAGTGCATATAGATAAACTTCCCAATGTCCGCTCTTTAAACATACCTACACAGTGAACATATGATCTCCATTGTCACTTAATCATCTATTTCTCTCTACAAATCCTCTGATGGCTACCTTTTGTTAAGGTGGTCTTTTAGTGCATATATATTTAATATAGAGGTTTAAGCGACAATGGTGTTCCTGTTCACTGTGTAGCTGCGTTTAAAGAGGGGACATTGGTAAGTTTCTCTAGGATCATCTTTTAGATAGACATATATTCTGTTTCATGGGTTTATGATGTTCATTTAGTAAAGCCCTATTAATGCTGGGCAGTGACTACCATGAGCTATTTTAGACTCTTTCTCTCAAACAGAGAAAATATGTGATCCTCTCTTTATCTTAGTCATCCAACTGTACTTGACAGCCTTGTCACAACATATCTAACTTTACAATTTAAATTACTCTGGAACTATACAGCGAAGGATGGTAGACTGGAAGAAAACAACATCATCAACAACAACAACAACAGTATAACGAGGCTCTTTTAGCTTGGTAGAGCTTTACATACTCATTGGCCAGACCAGGATCCTCCTCAGGGCTCTGTTTGAAGAATGAATTACCATTATTTGAGCCTGCAACACATCCACCACTACACTACCTGCCTTAGCCTCGCTCATTAAAGGAATGCATCATCAGGCACATGGAACTGCAAGGTACAATATGCTACATATTATCTTTATCCATTAGCTGCACCGGTACACTAAGACAACTACAGTAGACCAAAATCATCTTAAATTGGCTATTTAATATTCTGACTTACTTTATAGCTCCGTCTTTCATCTCTGTCTCTTGTCAGTGGAGATCTCCATTCATTTGAGATTTGCTCCTTAGAATCAAATACACTAAGGTTTCCTGTTCAAAAACAAGTGCGCGGCTTTGCCTCATTACACTTTCCGTAAGCTGTCTTGTCTTCATATTTGATTGCAACAAAATATAATTTCATAAAGACACAGAGACATTTAATTCAGCAATTGTTTCCTTCAAGCTGACTCTGGAGAATTGCAGTTTTTTCGTCAGAGCGAGGAGCAGCCAGAGCAGAGCAGAGCAGGCTGGAGAAGAGAAGGCAGACCAGCTCTTTGTCTCTGATTGTGTTAACTCTGCATAATAGCTATTTAAATACATGAGTCTGTCCCAGGATGTCTCCTGCTGGACCCAGAGTAAACAAAGACATCCACTAAGGGTAATAGATATTCTTACTAATTCAGCAGTACTGCTCTGGTCAAGTGGTGTATGAGTCCCCCTTCCAGTCTCCCTGTCCACCCCCTCTAAGCCTCAACAGTGCCTGATGAATGTTGATTGCACCAAGCTCGTAGACTGGAACATACTGATTAATGCAGTGCGTTTTTTGGAGGTGGGTCATTGCTTGTAAACATTCCTTATGTTTATACTGTGCAGTGCTCTAGTGTTGCATGTGATGCATGGCTCTCATTCTGGTATGATTATGCTACAGTAGAAGTGTTCAATTGACATTTCATTGTGAGGGATTTGAATTTGCTCCTCATTCAAGCAGGACATGTTGCCACCCTCTCTGTCTGAGGCACCTGATTGAGGTGGCAATTCAACTCCTCAGCATGATAATAGTTAATTATTGGGGGGACTTTTGCTCCCTTCAATCACGGTGATGGAGAAACAATCATTGCCTCCCTCATCCACCATGTAGGCCAGATGAATAGTGAACAGGGAATAATGAATCTGGTTTACAGACGGAATACGCTCAGTGCGGCAAGCAACATTGTTCATTACATTACCTCTAGAAAGAAAAAACAGAAATTTTCAGACTAGAAATCCCTCTGTATTTCAATTTGGTGTCAGTTCCGTGGAGTTTAACGAAGCGCTTTTATGATGCAAATGCTGATAAGGGTGATAAATCTCCCACTCCCCTGGACTCTTGACGCAAACGAGATCTACTCTGCTCATTGGCATCGCATCTTATTTGCCCCCAGGCCACATGAAAAATGAACAGGACCCAGGTAATGCAGCAGGAGTGTCCCACTCAGAAATAGCACCGCTGCTGTTACACCTTGAACTTTTAACTCTGGCTTCTCCAGCACACAGACAGACATTTGGTCATTAGACGTTTGGTCATTAGTCATTCTTGTGCCTTCCAAACCCCGCCACAGGAGTGATTATTGCAACTATAATTCCAAATAGGTTGCAGATCATCTTTTGTGCCTTTTGTACAAATGATTTCAAATGGTCTCATATTTATTTTTTCCTTCCAAGGCGGTGGTGCTGTATGTGCAATATGGACATTTGGAGGACCTGAGAAGAGCCAGAACAACAATGAATGTCATCAACCAGGTTCAACCTATTAAAACTTGGACAAGCAGCCTTTTTTTTCAAGGTAACAATCAAAGGTTAGACATCCATCAAATTCCCTTTTCGATCAATATCTAATAATTAAAGATACAGGGGTGTAAGATTCAGAGGCAGGCTGGTTGTTATGTGTTGTGCGGACCCCCAGGGTGATGTCAGTGGTTTGAGCAAAATAATAGTAATACAGAATCACATATGATGTGTGCTCAAAAACAGCCCTCTACTGCACAGAAAACATTCAAACATGCGGAACAATTAAAGCAAATGAAATAAAACCCAAAGTCATATTCAATCATCTAAAATGCATCATAAAACCGCCAAGCGACAAACATTAAATGACAGAGACAACCATAAAACTCCTGCAACAACAGCTGAGCCGACTAGAAGAACCTAGAGTTAAGCCAAGAGCGGCTGCTCACGCCATCTTACCTCGTCTCTCCAAGGAGGATGATATTGAGGCCTTCCTCATGACCTTCGAAAGGACGGCCACCTTGGAAGAGTGGCCGCCAACAGAATGGGCGAGCGCATTAGCCCCTCTTTTGACCGGGGTGGCTCAGGAAGCCTATTTTGACCTGGATTCCCGCGAAGCTGCGGACTATGGGCGACTAAAAACCGAGATCCTGGCCCGGTACCAGCTGACTGCCAGAGATAGGGCTGTAAAGTTCCATCAATGGACCTATACAGCTGATCAACCCGTCCGTGCCCAGATCTTCGCCTTAATACGACTGACGAAACAGTGGCTAGAACCTGGAAAGGGAGTAGGACATGTGATAGAGACTCTCGTAGTGGACAAGATATTGAGAGAATTACCCAGTGACTTAAAAAGGGTTGTGGGGCAAGCCAACCCGTTGTCAGCCGATGACATAGCCCAGGCGGTGGAAACATATCGGTCTACAGGGGAGTTGTTAAAAAGTGACAAGGAGAAACGGAAGGAGTCTTCCAATCCCGTACCACGACTCACTCCGGCGCTCTCGCCACCGAAACGTCCAAGCCCCCCCCGGAGATGGGAGAAGTCAGCCACCACACAGCAGGGTCTGTGTTATAAATGTCAGTCTCCCAACCATTATGCCCCACAATGTCCTAGCAAGGATGAGCCCATGGTCACGGAGTCATCACTGCCTACCCCCACACATCCCGTTTTGAGGGGGCAGGATCAACACTGTTGGTTAGCAGAGATGGCCCCAGCCTCAGAGATTCCGGTGCAAGTCGAAGGACAAGATGTGGTAGCTATTCTCGACTCGGGAAGTATGGTTACGTTAGTAGAGGAGCGGATGGTGACCTCCAACACTGCTACCAGACAAAGTAGCCGTATCCTGTATCCATGGAGACACCCACTATTACCCCACTGTGAATCTGCCTATTCTCACTCCAAAAGGAAGGTGTACAGTCAGGGCAGGGAAAGTGCCCCAGCTGAAGGTGCCATTATTGATCGGGAGAGACTGTCCCCTATATAAGGAGCTTCGGCAGATGACGTTATGCACGGGAAGAAGGGGGGACAGGAAAGAAAAGAAAATCCAAGCCCGAGGTAGTAGTCCTTCAAGGAGATGTAGCCGCGTCCTCATCCTCTGCAGCAGAGGAAGAAATAGCGACCCAACGTTTACGACAGATATTCCAGGAAACCACCGATGAAGACACATGTGAAGGGTTATACACAACGCAGGAAGGAAGGAGCAACCAGGCGCTAAGGGATATATTTGAAGCTCCATCCGAGGAGGGAACCTGGAAGGGATTCTCCTCGGTCACCCCTGATGGGGATGTGGAGTAACCCTTTGATTCCTCTCCCCATCATAGAGACTCCCTTTGAACGCATAGCTATGGACCTCGTAGGACCCCTCCCAAAATCCGCCAGAGGACACGAGTACATCCTAGTGGTTATAGATTACGCTACCAAGTTCCCGGAGGCCATACCCCTGCGTAACATGTCGTCAAAGGGAATTGCCAAGGAGTTATTCCTGATGTTCTCTCGTGGGGGCCTCCCCAAGACCATCTTAACTGATCAAGGAACCCCGTTCATGTCCCGGTTGATGAAGGACTTGTGTCGGTTATATCAGGTTCAACAGATACGTACAAGCATATTCCACCCTCAAACAGACTCGTTGTGTGAACGCTTGAACAAAACGATTAAAAGCATGTTGAGAAGAGTGGTGTCCCGAGACGGGAAAAACTGGGACATGCTTCTCCCACACTTAATGTTTGCCCTGCGAGAAGTACCCCAGGCATCCACTGGAGTCTCTCCGTTTGAATTGCTCTATGGCAGACCCTGTCGAGGAATCCTCGACTTAGCCAAGGAGACCTGGGAGACCCAACCATGCCCCTTTCGATCCACAATAGAACACGTTACCCTGATGAGAGACCGCCTGTCAGCAGTGTGGCCCATAGTCAAGGAGCATATGGAGAAGGCCCAAAGGACCCAAGGCCGGGCCTATGATAAGTCTGCGACCCCCCCCCGTGAGTTCACCGTGGGAGAGAAAGTGATGGTGCTTGTGCCCACGGCCGAACATCGCTTGCTGGCGCAGTGGAGGGGGCCCTACGAGGTAATGAAAAGGGTCTCACCGGTCAATTACCTCATCAAGCAACCTGACAGGAGGAAGAAGGTCCAACTCTATCACATAAACCTGCTGAAGACATACCATGGATGAGAGGAGGAGGTGGCTTTGATGGCCCTGAAGGGCACAGGAAAAGAGGAGGCTCTACCACAGGTGTGCCGTGGCCAAACTCTCCTACCGGAGCAGTCAAGACAGCTAGACAAGCTGATTATGAACTTCGGTCGAATATTCTCTCCATTCCCAGGACAAACAGATGTCCTGTTCCACCATATCCACACTGAACCCGGCAAGAAGGTGCATATCCGCCCTTACAGGATTCCTGAGGCTCGCCGAGTCATCGCTAAGAAAGAGGTGAGGGAGATGTTGAGGATGGGCGTGATCGAGCCCTCGACGAGTGAGTGGTCCAGTCCCATAGTCCTGGTCCCCAAATCCGATGGTAGTATGAGACTCTGCAACGACTTTAGGGGAGTGAATGCCATTTCTACATTCGATGCGTATCCCATGCCCCGCGTGGATGAACTCTTGGAGCACTTAGGAAAGGCCAAGTTCATCACTACCCTGGATTTGACGAAGGGATATTGGCAAGTGCCGGTGGCTCCAGAGGATCGCCCAAAGACTTGCCTTCGCCACCCCAGAGGGGCTTTTCCAGGATGTGAGGATGCCCTTCGGACTGCACGGTGCCGCTGCAACCTTCCAACGCCTCATGGATGCCATTCTACGGCCCCATCAAGAGTATGCAGCGGCGTACATAGACGATGTGGTCATCCACAGCGAGGACTGGGATAGTCACCTCCTGCGATTACGGGCGGTGCTCGTGAGTTTGGAAGCCACAGGGTTGACAGCCAATCCAAATAAATGCTGCCTGGGCCTGTCCAAAGTGGAATACCTGGGGTATATCGTGGGGAATGGGAAAATACGCCCACAGGCAGAGAAGACCAGGGCAATTCGTGACTGGCCTCGACCCCGGACCAAGCGAGACGTTCGGGCCTTCTTAGGGATAACAGGATATTATCGCCGTTTTATCCCGGGATATGCAACCATTGCCAACCCCCCTCACAAACCTCATCAGGAAAAACCTGCCAAACCAGGTAGAGTGGAAAGACGAGACGGAAGAGGCCTTTCAATTGCTAAAAGATGGCCTGTGTTCTGATCCCGTTCTACAGGCTCCGGACTTCTCACAAGAGTTCATTGTGCAGGTCGACGCCTTGGATACAGGGCTCGGGGCCGTACTAGCTCAGGGTAAAGGTGAAGCAGAGAAGCCGATTTCTCTTCATTAGTAGGAAGCTCAGCGATCGGGAACAGAGGTATGCAACCGTAGAGAAAGAGGCCTTAGCCATCAAGTGGGCCCTCGATTATCTCCGGTACTACCTACTGGGTCGGAGGTTTGCATTAGTTACCGACCATGCGCCCCTCACGTGGATGGCTGGTAAGAGAAACAATAACAACAGAATAGCCAGATGGTTTTTGTCTTTACAACCGTTCTCTTTCCATGTCATCCACAGGGCCGGATCGAGGAACGGGAATGCAGACGTGCTGTCCCGACGCGACCAAGACGGTGAGTCTGGTCCTGGGGGGGAAGGTATGTGGAAGGACCACCAGAGGGCAGGCTGGGCTCATGGATAGTAGCCCAACAAGGCATGGGAGACAAGGTAACCAGAGGCAATTAAGCACAGCTGACGGTACTAATGACATACTCTCCTTCCCCTATAAGAGAGAGAATGGAACCAGCAGAGAAGGGGGAAAAACTATCTCTGGAAGATGGCCACCGAGAGAGAGGAGCTATCCAGGAAGAACCACTAAGACAGTGACAATCCCGTGACTTTTTGTTGTAGTTTAAAGATAAGCCTATTGTGTTCCGGTTTCATCCGGAGAAGAAGATTTATGTTTTTCCTTGGAAGATTTTCATGTATTATGTTGGTCTGTTTGTGTTGACCAAATGCCCTCAATAGAGAACTGTGTTCAATCAAGAAAACCTACTCCTGACTCGTTTATTCCACCTTCCCGCTTTAGAGTGACGCCCAATTACTTGGTCCGCTCACAGTACATATCTTAACCAGAAGCCATGGATTACAGGCAACATCTGCGCTGAGCTAAAGGCTAGAGCTGCTGCTTTCAAGGAGCGGGACACTAATTCTTACACTTATAAGAAATCCCATTACCCCTCCGACAAACCATCAAACAGGCAAAGTGTCAGTACAGGACTAAGATCGAATCCTACTACACCGGCTCTGACACTCGTCGGATGTGTCAGGATTTGCAAACTATCACTGAGCTGCCCAGTGACGTGAGCCTACCAGACTAGCTAAATGCCTTCTATGCTCGCTTCGAGGCAGGCAACACTGAACCATGCCAGGAGAGCACCAGCTGTGCCAGATGACTGTGTGATCACGCTCTCCGTGGCCGATGTGAGTAAGCCCTTTAAAGAGGTTAACATTCATAAGGCCACAGGGCCAGACAGACTACCGGGACACAAACTCAGAGCATGTGCTAACTAGCTAGCAAGTCTTCACTGACATTTTCCACCTCGCCCTGACCAAGTCTGTAATATCTACATGTTTCAAGCAGACCACCACAGTCCCTGTGCCCAAAATGCCAAGGTAACCTGTCTAAATAATTATCGCCCCATAGCACTCACACCTGTAGACATGGAATGTTTTGAAAGGCTGGTCATGGCTCACATCAACACCATCCTCCCAGACACCCTCGACCCACTCCAATTTGCGTACCACCCCAACAAATCCCCAATATCTATTGCACTCGACATTGGTCTTTCCCATCTGGGCAAGAGGATCAGCTATGTCAGAATGCTGTTCATTGACCACAGCTCAGCGTTCAACACCATAGTGCCCTCCGAGTTCATCAATAAGCTAAGGACCCTGGAACTAAACACCTGGATCCTGGACTTCGTGACGGCCTGCCCCAAGGTGGTGATGGTAGGCAACAACATATCTGCAACGCTGACCCTCAACACAGGTGCCCCTCAGGGGTGCGTGCTTGTACTCCCTGTTCACCCACGACTGCGTGGCCGTGCACAACTCCAACACCATCATTGAGTTTGTCGTCGACACAACAGTGGTAGGCCTGATCACCGATGACGACGAGACAACCTCATCTAGGGAGGGAGGAGATTAGAGACCTGACAGTGTGGTGCCAGGACAACAACCCCCCATTGTCAGCAAGGTAAACAAGCTCATCATGGACTCCAGAAAATGGAGGGCTGAGCACGCCCACATTCATAACGAGGGTAATGTAGCGGAGTGGGCCGAGAGCTTCATGTTCCTCGGTGTCCACATCATTGAGGATCTATCATGGTCCGCACACACCAACACAGTCATGAAGAGTGTACGACATCGCCTCTTCTTCCTTAGGAGGATGTAAAGATTTGGCATTGGCCCCTCAGACACTCAAAAAGTAGTAAAACTGCACAACAGAGCATCTTGACTGGCTGCATCACCGCTTGGTATGGCAAGTACTTGGCATCTGACCTCATGGCTCTGCTGAGGGTAGTGCGTACAGCCCAGTACATCACTGGGGCCGGGCTCCCTACCATCCAGGACCTCTATACCAGGCGGTGTGAGAGGAAGGCCAAAAACATTTTCAGACTCCAGCCTCCCAAGTCTCTGCTTTCGCACGACAAGCAGTACTGATGCACCAAGTCGTGAATCAACAAGACCCTGAACAGCTTCTACCCCCAAGCCATGACTGCTACATATTTAGCTAAATAGTTAACCAAATAGCTACCCAGACTGCATTGATAATTTTGCACAAACTTGTTTTACTCTTAACATACGCTGCTGCTGTTGTTTATTATCTGCCACTTCATTCCTAGTTATATGTAGATACAGTGCCTTCAGAAAGTATTCAAACTCCTTCACTTATTCCACATTTTGTTGTGATACAGCTTGAATTCAAAATTGATTAAAAATATGTTGTTCTGTTACCCTTCCATACACAATACCCCATAATGACAACTTTTAAACATGTTTTAAGAATGTTTTGATAATTTGGGGGAAATGAAATACAGAAATACAGAAAGTATTGACACCCCTGAGTCAAAACATGTTGTATTTACATTTGGCAGCAATTACAGCTGTGAGTCTTTCTGGGTAAGTCTCCAAGAGTTTTGCACAACTGGATTCTACAATATTTTCACATTATTCTTTTAAAAAAAACGTAATGTTGATCATTGCTAGACACCTATTTTCAAGTCTTGCCATAGATTTTCAAGTCAATTTAAGTAAAAATTGTAGCTAGGCCACTCAGGAACATTCAATGTCGTCTTGGTAAGCAACTCCAGTGTATATTTGGCCTTGTGTTTTAGGTTATTGTCCTAATGAAATGGGAATATGTCTCCAAGTGTCTGTTGGAAAGCAGACGAAACCAGGTTTTCCTCAAGGATTTTGGCTGTGCTTAGCTCTATTCCGTTTATTTTTATCCTACAGAACTCCCTAGTCCTTGCTGATGAAAAGCATACCCATAACATGATGTAGCCACCACCATGCTTGAACATATGAAGGGTGGTATTCAGTGATGTGTTTTGTTGAATTTGCCCCAAACATTACTTTGTATTCAGGACATATAGTGAATATGTTTGCCACATTTTTTGCAATTTCACTTTAGTGCGATATTGCAAACAGGACGCATGTTTTGGAATATTTTTTATTCTGTACATGCTTCCCTCTTTTCACTCTTTTTTACCTAATCATTTAGGTTAGTATTGTGGGTTTCCTTCCTCTTCGGCAACTGAGTTAGGAAGGACGCCTGTATATTTCTAATGACTGGGTGTATTGATACACCATCCAAATCGTAATGAATAACTTCACTATGCTCAAAGGGATATTATATTCAATGTATGATTTTAATTTGTTTTCCCCCATTTATCAATATGTACCCTTCTTTGAAATACATTGGAAAACTTCCTGGTCTTAATGGTTGAATCTGTGTTTGATATTCACTACTTGATTGAGGAACTTTACAGATAATTGTCTGTGTGGGATACAGAGATGAGGTATATTAAAACATCTCATTAAACATTATTAGTCAATGCAAGTTAGAGCAAATTTGTTAAGCAAATGTTTACTACTGAACGTATTTATGCTTCCCATAACAAACGGGTTGAATACTTATTGACTCAAGACATGTCACCTTTTCATTTGTAAAATAATTGTACAAATGTAAATTCAGAATTAGGAAAAAATCAAGGGGTGTCAATACTTTCTGAAGGCACTGTATCTATCTCAATTACATTGTATCCCTGCAAATAGACTCTGTACTGGTGCCCTGTGTATATAGACAAGTTATCGTTACTCATTATTTATTTATAAATACTATTAATATTACGTGTTTTACTTTTTATATCATTTCTCAATTATAATTTTTCTCTGCATTCTTGGGAATCGCCCGTAAGTAAGCATTTCACTGTTAGTTTACACCTGTTGTTTTACGAAGCATGTGACTAATACAATTGGATTTGATTATGATTTGACTAATTATAATGGATTAAGTGAAAAGGTCAGTGTTGGTGTGTTGAGACTTCAGATCAGCTTTGAGCACTATCAAATTCCCAGTTTTGCCCCAGTTTTGGTCAGTCTAACAGTTCTGCTGTCCACACGTGTCTTGACAGGGTGTTTTGTGTTGTAATTGTGTCTCATTACAGCATTAACTTGTCTTTAATATAGGATTTGTATCTATCTATTTTTTCCCAAGATGTATGTTCAGTATCTTGCTGCTCCATGGGCATGTAGGAACACTCTAAGCCATGCCAGTGTCAGGCCAATGACAGTCTAATCATTTACAGACAAAGACACATTATTCATCATGATTCATGGAATGGAAAGTTCTCTTTTGTACATTTTATTTTTGAAAGTGATTTGTATTCAGAGAAAGTAGTCTAGTGATCAATGTGAGCGTTGTGTACTATATTTATTGCAACACTGGATCATGGTCAGTTTGTTTTGTCACTGTTTAAAAATAAATGAATATATACAGTACCAAAACCCAAAATGTAAACCATATATCATGTACTAGATATTTTTTAATAAATTGATATACAGTATATACCGTGTTTGCTCAATGTTTGTGCCAGTCCATCTGGAATCCAAGTGGGTGTAATTATCAATCCTACCACAACATTTGTTTGTACAATGGACTATTTTGAGAGAAAAAGTAGCAGGATAATTGAATTGGGTCCAAAGTGTGACCTTGAATTTGAGTGTTTAGTTTACTGATGCATTTGGAGGTTTTTCTCTGAACCTCATTGCTCTGTAATCACCCAAAATGAAGTGTTCCTGCTTTGTTTAATGTTGGGGTGTTACTAGGAGATTAAGAATAAGCATAATATCCAGCACTGAGAAAATGTTTACCCTTCGCACCTCTCTGAGCAGACCTATTTGCATGGAGTACCTTGATTTAATCTGTTCCTCTCCAAATGCTGCAGAGTTTAGAATGCTGTATGTTTGTTTACTTAAAGGGATACTTTGGCAGATACCCATAGACTTAGTCATTTTGCTAATGCTAGTTAGCATTATCTCGTGAAATTACCTCAAACTTCTTTCTTGCTGGACACATACAAATGGTATCCATGTGTTCATGTGACTCTGGGGAAGTAGATAAAGGGCCTTGTTGCCAAAATCCCCATTTTCACAGCGCTTTCTGTTCAAAACATCACACGTGTTCGTGTCATTCTGGATTTTCACAGACTAGTTACAACCTCATCGATAAGACAAAGGACATTTTGTATTTGGTCATTTAGGAAAGAAATCCCACTGATATTTTCAACATTAGTGAAGGTTGATTGACTTATCTGAGGTGTTTTCACCTTGATGTTGTGGCTGTGCTAAAAGCTTTCTGATTAATACCTAGCCATTCATTATGTTGTCCTCGAACTGTGAGGTAAAACTGTTGCCTTAGTGACATACAGTATAGTGGATAGTATATGTAATTTCAGGAAGCTAGAGCAATGTAATTTATTTGTAGTTTTCATATACAGTATGTAGACAGTCATTCTAGACAACAATTCCCTTAAAATATGAAAGCAAAACTTAATTTTCTGTAAAGTCTCTTCCCTCTTCCCCAAAATCAGTTAAATGACCCCGCCAGTATTCGACTGAATAGCAGGCAATATTAAACTTTGCATCATTTAACATCTCGTTTGGATTCTTATGACATACACAACACTGAGACATCATTTGTTTGGGAAGGATCAACATAAAATAAAACTCAACAGGAAATAATAGAAATGTACTCTATGTTCAGTTGTTCACTAGTGTATTCACATATAGTATGTATGCACACATGCATGCACACATGCCACACAATGATTCACCCACACAGTATCTCATAACAATGGCTTTAAATTATCCCACTTCATCATTATGTACCTGAAGGAATTTTCTATGTTTTCTTCTCAAAATCACTTTCAATATGGTGTTATTAGTGACTTTTATGGACAACTTACAGCCTTTGTAAAGTGATCAAATATTGTGTTATAGGTAACAAACTGTTGTTTACACCACAGTAATTGTGCTTTTATTTACTGGAGAATAGAGAATGGCTTCTACTTGGTCATTTAGAAACAACTGTATTGATTCGTAAGAGGTTCAATCATCCTGAGATTCTGGGCTAAAAGCTTCCTGATCAGTATCCCATTCACATGTGTTATCCACTAAATCTGTGGGAGGACTGTTACACACTGAGTGTACAACATATTAGGCACACCTGCTCTTTCAATGACAGACTGACCTGGTGGATTAGCTGAAAGCTATGATACCTCATTGATGTCACATGTTAAATCCACTTCAATCAGGATAACGGGAGGAGGCAGGTTAAAGAAGGATTTTTAAGCCTTGAGACAATTGAGACATGGATTGTGTATGGATGGTGAATGGGCAAGACAGAAGACAGATTTAAGTGCCTTAGAAGGGGGTATGTTTAGGTGCCAGGCGCACTAGTTTGAGTTTGTCAAAAACTGCAACACAGCTGGGTTTTTCACGCTCAACAGTTTCCCATGTGTATCAAGAGTGATCCACCACGAAAAGGACATCCAGCTAACTTGACACAACCTAATTGGCCTCCATATACCTCTTACAGGCTTTCCATGTGGATGGGGATATTAGAAATGTAATCAAAGCCTACTGGATGACAATTTGTTCTTAACTAGGATGTAATAGGATGTAAAATGACGAATAGGCTGTAAAATTATGAAACATGCACAACGTCTTGAATCTTCAACATAGAAATGCTGCCAAAAATAATTGATTTACTCTTTACAAATGACAATCATCCATGATTCACCAAATTATATTTTAAAGAAGGAATACATTTGTTTACACATGTGACCCGTTTCAGGAAACTAGGCATATGTTGCAGGTCACTACTTCACTGGAGAGGCGTTTGAACGTAACGTTTTTTTAAAATCAATACGCGTTTTTTGGGGTAGAAATGCCTTCTCGAACATGTGAACTTTCATGTACCTTTTTACTAACAAACTTGAATGACCTGTAAATATGAATACATTATTGTTAAGTTATGAGCCTAGTTGGTTTAACCACAGAAAAAGTCAGCAACCTTCCTGCTAGCCATGATTGGCTGAGATAATGAGTGGGCTGGACATGCTGAGATATGAGTTTGGATTGGTCTGCCAAATAGCACGCTTCTGTCTTGGAGCTGTTCTGTATGTATAGATAATCCTGTTTAATGCTGTTTTTTTTTCAAATGTATTGTGTAGTAAAACTGCGTTGCTCTCCACTTTCTGGAGGTCCAAGTTTTGACATGAGTGGAATGATGATAGCTAAGGAGATGGAGAAAACACCTGTCTCCGGATTACACCTTCAAACCATGGCATACGACAGGAGACGCGTCTATCCATGAATGATGGAAAATATATGAAAAATATATGGCACATGGAATCCAAATGAGGGTGGTCTATGGTGATAGGTGGGATGGGCTGAGAGGTGGGATTAAAGATAGCTTTGTTGTATATAAAAGTACCATGTATGTAAAGTGTGATATGTCAACTGTATGTATACGTACCCCCAATTTTTTTTTTAAAGATGTGTGTGGATGGCTTCATAAAAAAAATTGTGCGAGGCTTTGGAGTCAACGTGGGCCAGCATCCGCTTTCGACACCTTGTAGAATTGAGGCTGTTCTGGGGGCAAAAGGGTTTGCAACTCAATATTAGAAAGGGGTTCCTAATGTCTGTAAACTCAGTGTATACCATTTATATTTTTTACCTTTATTTTATCAGGTAAGTTGACTGAGAACACATCATCATTGACAGCAACGACTTGGGGAACAGTTACAGGGGGGAGAGGGGCATGAATGAGCCAATTGGAAGCTGGGGATGATTAGGGGGCCATGATGGTATGAGGGCCAAATCGGGAATTTAGCCAGGACACCAGGGTTAATACCCCTGGTGTTGATAGAGGATGTAACATAGTACAGGGCCATACTTTTGCACTCTGATCATACTACAGTGCTTGTGAAAGGCACAGTAGCACTACCCATGATTTGTCAAGCCTCTCCTTTTTGGCAAAATCAGGTATATAGAGACGTTTGTGTCTTTGAATTCTAACGACACAATGAGGCATGAATTGTTAGGGAAGGATTATACATGTGACTGCACACCTATACTCCGTAAGGTTCCAATCTATACACACCCTATTACATAATCATAACGCAACTTAACCTCTTGAAACTAGGGGACACTATTTTAATTTTTGGAAAAATAACATTCCCAAAGTAAACGTGCTATTTCTCAGGACCAGATGCTAGAATATGCATATAATTAACAGCTTAGGATAGAAAACACTCTAAAGATTCCAAAACTGTAAAACTATTGTCTGTGAGTATAACAGAACTGATATTGCAGGCGAAAGCCTGAGAAAAATCCAATCAGGAAGTAACTCTTATTTTGAAACCCCTGTGTTCCTATGCATCCCTATTGCCCATTGAAAGGGATATCAACCAGATTCCTTTTTATTTGGCTTCCCTAAGGTGTCTTCAGCCACTAGACATAGTTTCAGGCTTTTATTTTGAAAAAATGAGCATGAGCGACAACATTGCGTCAGTGGTCAGGTGGTGGCTCTCAGAGTTATTTGTGCGTAATAGACAAAGGCGGCCATTGTTCCTCTCGCTCCTACTGAAAACCCAATTGTCCCTGTTGATATATTATCGAATAGATATTTGAAAAACACCTTGAGAATTGATTATAAAAACGTTTGCCATGTTTCTTTCGATATTATGGATCTAATTTGGAGTTTTTTTCGGCATTGTCGTGACCGCAATTTCCGGTGGATTTCTCAACAAAACGTGGACAAGAAACAGAGGTATTTCGGCTATAAAAATAATCTTTATGGAACAAAAGGAACATTTGCTGTCTAACTGGGAGTCTCGTAAGTGAAAACATCCGAAGCTCATCAAAGGTAAACGATTTAATTTGATTGCTTTTCTGATTTTCGTGACCAAGCTTCCTACTGCTAGCTGGACATAATGCTATGCTAGGCTATCAATAAACTTATTCAAACGCTTGTCTTGCTTTGGCTGTAAAGCATAATTTCAAAATCTGAGATGACAGGGTGATTAACAAAAGGCTAAGCTGTGTTTAATTATATTTCACTTGTGATTTCATGAATATGAATATTCTAGTTCTATTAACAGCTAGAATATTTGGATATCTTAAATGAATAAACACTAAAGAGTCACTATCAAGCTTTCAATGTACTATTATAGATTACACAGACCGATGTCAATGGCAGATGCCCCAATGGTATCGCTAGCCCACCAGCCCTTTTCCCTGTCATGGAAGGGACAGATACAGCAATATGAAAAAGTTTGGGCACCCCTCTGAGGCTGCATAATAATTTACTCTGTCGTCACAGAAAATGATCACAGTGGCATGCCATTCATTTTCTAATTAAAGCTGAGTACTGGGGTATTGTCCAGACAAATAATTTTAGTGTAGCAATATTAAGTTGTATGAAATTAAATCAGATGTGAAAAATAGGCTATTGCAAAAATGTGGGCACCCTTGTCATTCTGTTGATTTGAATGCCTGTCACTACTTAGCACTGATTAATTGGAACACACAATTGGTTTGGTGAACTCATTAAGCCTTGAACTTCATAGACAAGTGCATCCAATCATGAGAAAAGGTATTTAAGGTGGACAATTGCAAGTTGTTGTTCTCTTTGACTCTCCTCTGAAGAGTGGCAACATGGGGGCCTCAAAACAACTCTCAAATTACCTGAAAACAAAGATTGTTCAACATTATGGTTTAGAGGAAGGCTACAAAAAGCTATCGCTGAGATAAAAGCTGTCAGTGTCCACTGTGAGGAACATAGTGAGGAAATGGAAGACCACAGGCACAGTTCTTGTTAAGGCCAGAAGTGGCAGGCCAAGTAAAATATCGGAGAGGCAAAGGCGAAGGATGGTGAGAACGGTCAAAAACAGCCCACAGACCACCTCCAAAGACCTACAACATCATCTTGCTGCAGATGGTGTCACTGTGCATCGTTCAACAATTCAGCGCACTTTGCACAAGGAGAAGCTAACATCAAGGCGGTGGCCCGTTCCTGTAGGTTCATGCTCTACAACATCCGCAGAGTACGACCCTGCCTCACACAGGAAGCGGCGCAGGTCCTAATCCAGGCACTTGTCATCTCCCATCTGGATTACTGCAACTCGCTGTTGGCTGGGCTCCCTGCCTGTGCCATTAAACCCCTACAACTCATCCAGAACGCCGCAGCCCGTCTGGTGTTCAACCTTCCCAAGTTCTCTCACGTCACCCCGCTCCTCCGCTCTCTCCACTGGCTTCCAGTTGAAGCTCGCATCCGCTACAAGACCATGGTGCTTGCCTACGGAGCTGTGAGGGGAACGGCACCTCAGTACCTCCAGGCTCTGATCAGGCCCTACACCCAAACAAGGGCACTGCGTTCATCCACCTCTGGCCTGCTCGCCTCCCTACCACTGAGGAAGTACAGTTCCCGCTCAGCCCAGTCAAAACTGTTCGCTGCTCTGGCCCCCCAATGGTGGAACAAACTCCCTCACGACGCCAGGACAGCGGAGTCAATCACCACCTTCCGGAGACACCTGAAACCCCACCTCTTTAAGGAATACCTAGGATAGGATAAAGTAATCCTTCTCACCCCCCTTAAAATATTTAGATGCACTATTGTAAAGTGGCTGTTCCACTGGATGTCATAAGGTGAATGCACCAATTTGTAAGTCGCTCTGGATAAGAGCGTCTGCTAAATGACTTAAATGTAATGTAAATGTAAGCTGTATGGGAGAGTGATGCGGAAGAAGCCTTTTCTGCACACGCCACAAAGAGAGTCACTTGAGGTATGCAAATGCACATTTGGACAAGCCAGCTTCATTTTGGAATAAGGTGCTGTGGACTGATGAAAAAAGATTGAGTTTTTTGGTCATAACAAGGGACGTTATGCATGGCGGCAAAAGAACACAGCGTTCCAAGAAAAACACTTGCTACCCACAGTAAAATTTGGTGGGGGTTCCATCATGCTGTGGGTTCCATCATGCTGTGGGTTCCATCATGCTGTGGGTTCCATCATGCTGTGGGGCTGTGTGGCCAGTGCCGGTACTGGGAATCTTGTTAAAGTTGAGGGTCGCATGGATTCCACTCAATATCAGCAGATTCTTGGGAATAATGTTGAAGAATCAGTCACAAAGTTGAAGTTACGCCGGGGCTGGATATTTCAAAGACAACGACCCAAAACACTGCTCAAAATCATTAATGCAGAGGAACAAGTACAATGTTCTGGAATGGCCATCCCAGTCCCCAGACCTGAATATCACTGAGAATCTGTGGGATGATTTGAAGCAGGCTGTCCATGCTCGGCAACCATCAAACCTAACTGAACTGGAGATGTTTTGTAAGGAGGAATGGTCCAAAATACCTTCATCCAGAATCCAGACACTCATTAGAGGCTATCGGAAGCGTCTAGAGGCTGTTATTTTAGCAAAAGGAGGCTCTATTAAATATTGATGTGATTTTTCTATTGGGGTGCCCAAATTTATGCACCTGTCTAATTTTGTTTTGATGCATATTGCACATTTTATGTTAATCCAATAAACCTCATTTCACTACTGAAATATTACTGTGTCCATCAGTTATTTGATAGATCAAAATGAAATTGCTGATCCGAACACCCAATTATTTACAAATGGAAATCATGGAAATTGTCAGGGGTGCCCAAACTCTTTCATACGACTGTATATCTAAGCCTCATGTCCCGGATGTGATTATGGTGCATCAAAGTGAAAGCCATAGGGACCCCACTGGTCAACATGACCCACACTGACCAGGCTGTTTTATCATTCAATGGCTGCTTCTCTCTCATTAGCCCCAGGCATTCAGCGCCAAATGATTGAACATGGATGAATCCTGACTACGAATGCCAAAACCTTTTTCTCTCCCACAGATGTGGTTAGATTGTGAAGCCTGCAGTATCTGGTGTTATAGCACACTGTATGGCAATGTTCTTATATGTCCAGTGCCCTCAGGGCATCATATCTAAAGGACATTTGTAACAAGGCTGAGAGGATTGTGAGGATTCCGCGCTTGGCGTTATGGTCCTTTTCCTCCCAATGTCACTCTCAAACAAAAAAATTGGCAGATATAATTGAAGTGGTCCTTTCTATTTTAAAGGTGCATGGACTAATAGATGTTGATGTCTGTTAATTTGTGGTTCTGGTGAATGATGGAGAGGGAGTACTAATGTTCAGATTGAAAAGTGATGCAGAGTGCTGCACTAAAATGATCCTTATTTAAAATGTTAATGAGACAGGCAGACAGGTGAATGATAAATGTACTCTCAATTTGTTCTTTTGTGCCAATGAGAGCAATTACAGACAATGTGCAGAGCTTTGAAATATGTGGTTAAAGAATGCTTTACAAGTTTAAATAGTATCAAGGGATCCAATCCATATGTATTTGTTCATATAGTAATAATGTAGGGACTAATCATGTACTGTGTATGTTTTCTTCCATTACGTATTCTTATGGTAACTTGTCTTTGAATGTCAACTCTATGATGTTTTCATCAAAATATGTTGCTTTTGAGGAAATACACTTTTCAACAAAAAGTTATTAGCATGCACACTTTTCTTCAGATGAGTTCATTAGTATGTCAAATATCATGCTCCTTTTCATACAGGTGGTGGATACAAAATAATGCCTATGGATGGTCTCTAGAATCATTCACATTTTTAGCTAACTTCTTATGAAGACATTGCCTCAGACTCACTTGTCTTAGAACCATCTGTAGTAATAAATACAAAGGCACTCCTTTTGCAATTAAAAAGTTTTTATCTGCCACACATGCCCACATCAGGTTGTCATGTTCCCGATGCAGCACTACCTGATTTCTCTCTCTTCTCAAGATGTTAGAGACTATTGCCATTTAGCCAGAGGCCTGTGATCTATGGCAACTGTTAAGAGCTCAGAGCAGGTATTACAATGCCAACAATGATTTCAAACATTATTCTCTCACTCATTTCTCGACCGCCACAAGTCAATGTATCCAGAGCCATTCAGAAAGTGGCAGTAATATATGTCAGGAACTAGGTCGTTTTTCCTGCTAACATTTCCCTAGTAGCAGACGACTTGTAGTCTTTTTGTAAGCTACAAGTATCGCTGAGCACATGTCTGTAGACAGATAGGTCCTCCACAGAGCCAGGGTTTTCTAAATGGCCTGATAAAAAGGGACACAGTGGGTCAGTAGCACCTGTACTGGCTGTATAAACAACATGAGGTTGGTGGCAACTTAATTGGGGAGAACAGGCTCATGGTAATGACTGGAGCAGAATGGTGCCAAATAAATCAAACAAATGGTTTCAGGTGTCCATATGCTCCGTTCCGCCTGTTATTATGTGTCGTTCTCCCCTCAGCAGCTTCCTGTGGTCTACCCTTCAGGTTTCCTATACCTCTTACCTACTATATATGGGATACATATGGGCCCACTCTGTGACTGTGTATGTGACCCATTCAAAACAGTACCATCTCTCCCATTTTTAAAAGCCAGTTAACCTCTGAGATGTAAAGTCCCCTACTTAGGGTTAAAGGGACAATGACATGACAATCTTCAATTAGGATATAACAAGATAACAGATTTTTAACATTGTGCACATTTAAACAGTAAACGTGCCATTTACATTGTGTGTTGCCTATGCTGTTATCAAACTGTGTGCTGTAGTTGAGACTGAGATTTGGCCTAAATATGCAGCCATCACCCCACGCTCTGCACCTCTGGCATAGTCTTGCATACGTGAGTGTATGTGTGTTGCATGATGTGTCGTGTGGTGTGTGCGTGTGTGTATCCTAGTGAATATTTTATTCTGGATGTTACACTGTTATTCCTTCTGTGCTTCAAATGTCACAGAGGACCTTTAGGTTTAATCCACATGTCTACGTACCTGCTCCATGTCAATCCCTCTAAGTAACGCACCACTCTTCTCCAGCATTCTGGTTCTTTGACAATCTTATCAATCCATTTCAGGGCTATAGCTCCATCTCTAGGTCACTGTCCACATTAATGTGCATGGAAATGTCTGTCTGTATCTGTCAAAACTATAGTATCTTGGTGTCCATGCTATACAGTATTGAGATGCTAAGGAAATGGGGTAGCCTGTGTGGACGTATAATTGTCTGTTTTTTTCTGCATTTGACTTTAAATCTGTTTCTCTCAATGATTGCCTCTGTGTACAATCAAACCGCTTTGTAAGACTGCTGTGTGTATTTCTTTCCACAGGTTTCCCTCCTGGCAGATATGGGTTTTGGGGGTGTTCTCCTCTACATGGACCCCTGTGATAGCCCCAGTGACCAGAGTCTGTGGCACAAGGCATTTGGGGTCAACCTGAATCCCCGGGGAGACTCCTCTACCCCTGGATAGCCCAGTGTTGGTGAGTGTACTGTACCCCGTCTCTGAAGATGATCCAGGATCGGTCGTGACCACAGAACACCCTAGCCTCTACACAGTACATCCTTCTCATTTTAATAGGAGCTCTGCATTCCCCCCCTCTTCTGCTTCCTCTTTAGATGCTGAGGCATGTTGCACCGAATTTGAAAGTCTAATGGACGCACAAAGTCCTCAGAGGCCCTCCGTGTTGATAATATATACTGTGTGTGTGTGTGTGTGTGTGTGTGTGGTGTGTATGTGTGCATGCTTGTGTGTGTCCCCGGGTGGACACAACCTGAGAGAGATTGAATAGGTAAGAGATTCAAAAGTTGCTTTGTTTGTTTGCAGATAATGACTTGACATTGAGGTCTAGGATTTACAGTAACAGTGGAAGCTGAAACTGCAAAGCCAAGAGAATGTCCAAGTAAACAATAACAGAATCTAAGATATCTGTTACAAATCCCTCAGAAATTGATACAAACATAATGCTAATACTGCAGTTCTTGGATCTGTGCATTACACATAGAGGCTCAGTGTCTTGCAACCTAAACCTGTGTTACTGATACAGAAAGCAGAGGCTCTTTAAACTTCCTTACCTGTCTCATATCATATGAAAAAGAGATGGCTGCCGTGTTAGTGTTGGTGCGAGGTAAATTCACTACAGTCTCTATTATCACTCTCACTTCAGCCTGTCGCTGGGGGGCCTCCTGCTGTTTGTGTCATCATCTTTAGTAATCACTTCAGACGTCTAGCACTCCGACCAGCATGTGGCTTATCATTAAACACCAACCTGTCTTTAATGTCTCATATCATTATCGATTGTAACGACTCCAGTGTTTAACTCCTGCAGCTAGCAAAGGCCTCATGACTTGGATTTGCTCATTAAATACCCCTCTCAGAAACCTGAGAAGATAATAATTAATTCAATAAGCATTACAATGCCATTAAGAGGATACACAGCTTCTTCTCTGCCTTGTCTTTGCCTCGTAGCTGCATAATCACAATATGATTGTTGACAAGATAATACAGAATCGTTTCTTTACTCAGTAGATTCTGAGTTTCAGTAGCCTGTGTCGCTTTCCATGGTCCTGTTCTACTGTAGTTAAAACCTCACCCCATGACTGTGGTCCTCCCTGTCTCCCTCTCTGTCTGGCCTCAGCCTCCTGGTCTGCCTGCCCTGGCTGCTGGTTGGGGATGCGTCATTACTGCTAAAGTACCTTTGTCCTGCTAAGGGCCTGGGTAGCAAGGTGGCAGGACACAGATGAGGTCGCTAACAGATGTCTGGCCAGATGTTGGATGTCTGCACTCTCACCAGTACCACTGGTTGCTACATCCCAGTGCACCCACTGGACTGGAAGATGAGCAGGAGATATGGGAGAGAGGACTCTATTAATTCTTACAGCCATACTGTCTTCCTAAAATATATACAGTTCAATAAACATGTTGAGACAATTTAGTTTTAAGTTTATAAACCATTTAAAATATCAGAATCACTTTATTCACCAAGTACATTGACATACCCTGAATTTGACTTAGTGAATAGGTGCTGCCAGCAATAGACAATGTACAAACAGAATACAGACACCTAGATTACAGTCAACATACAGAATATGCAATATAAATACAGTAAACAGAAAACAGAACTCTGGAGTATCAACTGATTTACAGTGAGGATTTACAATTTATAGATATACTGTAGGATATACTGTATCTATATATGAATAGGGAGGGATGCTACCATGAAAAATATATACAGTGCTTATACAAAAGAGTTTTCCATTACATAGACTGACCAGGTGAATGCTGTGAACCCTTATTTTTTTACATTTTATTTTACTAGGCAAGTCAGTTAAGACCAAATTCTTATTTTCAATGACAGCCTAGGAACAGTGCGTTAACTACCTTGTTCGGGAGCAGAACGACAGATTTGTACCTTTTGATTACTAGTCCAATGCTCTAACCACTAGGCTACCTGCCACCCCAAATTGATCTCACTTGTTAAATCCACTTCAATCAGTGTAGATGAAGGGGAGGAGACAGTAAAATAAGGATTTTTAAACCTTGAGACATGGATTGTGTATGTGTGCCATTCAGAGTTTGAATGGGCAAGACAAAATATTTAATTTCCTTTGAATGGGGTATGGTAGTAGGTGCCAGGTGCACCCGTTTGTGTCAAGAACTGCAACGCTGCTGAGTTTCACGCTCAACAGTTTCCTTTGTGTATCAAGAATGATTCACCACCCAAAGGACATCCAGCAAACTTGCATTGGAGTCAACATGGGCCAGCATCGCTGTGGAAAGCTTTCGACACCTTGTAGACTTCATGACGCCAACTAACTGAGGCTGTTCTGAGGGCAATATTGGATAGGTGTTCCTAATGTTTGGTATATAGTTGTACATAGTGCCATTGCAGTAGTTATTAGTATTACAGTCTATTTTCTCCAGTCTATTTTTGCTTTGATTCCTTTGTTCATTATTTGGCATATCAGCCATCTTGTTTTTTTTATTTGAGAAATCCTTAGTGTTGTTCTCTGTGCTGTATTGTCACATGCCTGCTGGGACAGGCAAAGTAAATCAAAGCACTGTCTTTTGAAACATGCTGTTTCTCAGTTCCCCTCTGAATGCGAAAGCTGCGGTTACTCACACAGGGGGAGCATGTGTAGGGAGGGAAATTGAGACATATCTGCCAAGACCCACCAAGCAAATTGTGTTTGCTTAGATATCTACAGCAGGTGTTTCCGGAGCTGCTTTACATTACAGTGGCATGGAATTCATTCCTGCACTGAGAGTTGTATTTGTGCTTTGATATCAACGGCTTGGGTGTGTTCTGAGGGCATGTTGTGTGCAGAGCATATCTCTCACACAGTGACAGACAGACAGTGTACCTGAACCAAATGCACAGAATATGTGCCCATTCAGACTCTTCCTGAGTTTTAAATGGACATGTTTTGACATTTATTCCAAGAGCACAATCTTTCCATGAACTGAACTGATGAATGGGTAGAAAACAAAACATAACAAAAGAACAACAAAGGCTGCTGCGGCCACCTGAATATTTATATGAGAGGTAATGTCTTTTGCCAAGCTGTAGGCCCTGGTAGCAAAGCAATTTCCTCACCCATTTGATTCAGTTGCCGTTTTATTTGTGTTGTTTGGTTTGGATGAATTTCCCAGATCTGTTCACCAAATGATGACTGCTGCAGGCCATAAAAATGTCTGTGTGCATTAAAGCCCCACTCTCTTTATTAGCTGACTGTTGTGCTTTTGGAGAGGGGGGGGGGGGGGTACTGATTTCATAATTGCATTAACCTTTAAAGTGACGCTGACTTTCCCGCTCTTCTCTCTCTTACTCCTCCTCCATTTCTGAGATAGCAGCACCGAACGGGGAACTTCAAACCATTTTTAAATGTTAATTTGAAGTCGTTGACAGGTGGGTCTATTCACATGGAAAGAATTGTGTCCCTTGGGTTATTTAGAAACCTTGTTGAAGTCAAAAGAAGCATTTGAATAGAAATTTAGTCATTTGCATATTTATTTAAATATGCGGCTGCTATGGGACGACGGTTGCAGGCTTTAATGAACAAATGGCTGCCATCACTATCCGGGAGGTATTCGTCCTCCGTGCAATGTCACTCATGGCCATCACAATGTGTCTCACCTCTTCCCCCGGTGTGGCTCTCTCCTCCGAGCTACTCTTTTCTCTGCTAACCACAGCCAAGGATTGGGATGATAAGTCACTGAACATATTGTCAATTTGCAGTTTAAACATGTATTTACTTGTGAGTGATAACTGGACTTCATACCAGGTGAATGGTTTACTACTTGCATGAAGGTGATTGCAAGACCATATACATTCAGTCGGACTCCTTCACACCTGTGGGTTATAATCTTTGTTATGCCCAATTGTCTTTTTAATTAAACAATGCTTACTATGGAGTGTCAAAGCACTGCATTTGTATGTGTTGGAGTTGCATAATGCATGGAGGTTAAAGCTTTAAAAGCTTTCTCTTTGATTTATTAATGCCTTCTGCAGATATAAGTGGATTCGTTTTCAAATGGGATAGTGCACAATATTCTATCTAAGGGTTATATCTACATTAAATATATTATAGAGATTTAACATTGTTGGATATTTAGTGACGGAATATAATTTTCCTCACCCCAAATGGCCAAACAGCTTTCACACTGTTGGAGTTGCGGATCGAATTGATAGTAGATGCACACAATCTTCAGTTTTTTTACAATTCATCATATATGTAATTTTCATCACTTTGCCTTGAAGCCCAGTGAGTGGAGATAATGTCTTGATTTAGGTGTAAAAATAAGTCATTTGGAAATCCACTAACATTCCCCATCCTCCTCAAACGTATAGAACTGCATACATACAATGCTATATCTGCTGCTGTGACAAGTCATGGTCATTAGAAACCTGTCAATGGATATTTGTGTGTGTGTGTGTGTGTGTGTGTGTGTGTGTGTGTGTGTGTGTGTGTGTGTGTGTGTGTGTGTGTGTGTGTGTGTGTGTGTGTGTGCGCATGCATGTGCTCACATGTGTGTGCATGTTTGTGTGTATGACTCATGAATGCACAAGAAGGGAACCTGATATCGCACTGTGTGTGCATGCGAGCGTGCCTGCCTATGACTGATAAATGCACTAGAGTGGATTTGGGGTTGCACTGTACTTGACTGGACTTAATATTCATAAGGGCATTCCCTGGTTCACAGTGTCTAGCTTTCCCTTTTTAGCTCCATTCCAATGTTAAACCTATGAGCATTGAATGTGAAATCAAGCTTCAAATTGGCTTGTCTTCTGCAGCCTTTATACGATGGGTATAGGAATTAACAGACATGTAAATGCCACACAGTGTATATTTTACTCGGTATAGCAGTGTGGAGCTTATGTCAATACATTTGCCAACGCTTATGTCAATACATTAAATTACTTTGGAAAAGATGAGTGTCACAGGATTGATTCTCATGTCAAAACATTGCAGTCAATGAGAAAAGGTGAGAGTCAACCAGTGCCAATACCTATGTCAATATATTAAATTGGAAAAGATGAGTGTCACAAGGTTGATGCTTGTGTCAAACATCGCAGTCAATGAGAAAAGATGAGTGTCACGCACTGTCAACGCTTATATCAATACATTAAATTAAATAGGAAAAGATGAGTGTCACAGGATTGATGCTTTTGTCAATACATTTCCAGTCAATGGAACTAGATGACTGTCAACCAATTCACACTTATGGATATACATTCCGGTCAATGGGAAATGCTGAAAAGACAGGCAGGCAGACAGACAAAAATAGTTTCAAGTCAATCCCACGTTTTTCCCCCAATATGCTCTTCAGAATTCATTCAAATAAGGCTCTTATTTCTAAAACTGCAAGACCTTTGTTTCCAATGGAGGTCAAAAATGTTTTTGGGTCAATTGACTTAAAATGTCATATACCAGGTTATGAGTTTCAAAAATTGACCTTTCTACAGAGGATGGAAGAAAGTGTTTTTGTATAACTGCAGGGAGAGAAATGAAGCCCCATGTTGAGGATGAAATAAGGCCTTTCCTGTTACCACAGTAAGCTAAACCTCAACATAGGACATCTGTATAAGGTCACGATGGGTTTTGTGGGAGGACGGTTAAGTAGCTAAATCGCAGTCCATGGGTGCGTACTGGTTATGTGAGGGCTGTAGGTAATGCTTTTCTATTGAAAAAAAGGCCTTGTTCTCTGTGGGACCAAGTTTTCTCTATGAAGAGTTAATTTCACACGGTCAGCTTATGTTCATCGGGAGCATCTGTTGAACGATCCCTTACCTAAATTTAGTTTCTAGCCTCAACCGTTCTGCCTATGTCACTCAAACACACATTAACTCTAGGTCACACTTCACGTGAGGCCTACCTTTCTGCAATGTGGTATGAGGTGGGGCGAATTCATTAATTGTTAATTAGGGTTATTTCAAGGGTTGAGGCCCTAACCCTAACTCTAGTTTCATGTTCACATCCTAGCTCAAACCTAAACCTAGCCTCAACCTCACCCTCTGCGGGATGTGAAGAAACCGGAATTATCTGGTTTTCAGGGTTACGGTTTCTTCAACCTAGCTTTCTTTTCCCCTGAAAACCCCCCAAAGCATTTATGAACTCCATTGGACACAATGGTCTTGCAGTTCTAGGAACTAACATAATTGTTAGAATGAATTCTGAAGAGGATATTTGTAAAAAAAAATTAGATCAATTTGAAACAGTCTATCTTTCTGTCTGCGTCTGTCTGTCATCCTGTTTATCTGTCTGCCTGTTTGCTTGTCCGTCCAGCCGCCCATTGAATGCAATGTATTGGCATAAGCATCATTGGTTAATCTTTTCCCATTGAATGAAAATGTATTGGCATAAACTTAAAATTGGTCGACACATCTTTTAACATCAACTGCAATGTATTGACATAAGCATCAACTTTGTGACACTCATATTTTACTATTGAATGCAATGAATTGACCTAAGCGTAAATTGGTTGACATGCATCATTTCCCATTGAATTCAATGTATGTTAACATCTGCGTCAATTGGTTGACATGCATATTTTCCCATTGACTGCAATGCGTTAACATAAACGTCAATTGGTTGATGCTCATTTTTCCCAACTGGCACTGCATAGCCTGCTGGGAGCATGGCCAGTTGACATAAGCGTAAATCAATTGATGCCTAATCTTTTGCAAAAAGGTGACAGGATGAGGCTGATAATGGGCTGGACAGTCAATGCATGAATGTAAAGATAAATCAAGTCAAATTTTGTACAGAATACAACAGTTGTAATCCTTATTTACAAGCCCTTGACCAACAACGCAGATTTTCTTTTAAAGAAAATATTAGCATTTCAAAATTTAAATAATATAATGTAAGAAAAAAGGTAACACAATAAAATAACAATAATGAGGCTATATACAGGGGGTACCGGTACCGAGTCAATGTGCTGTGGTACAGGTTAGTTGGGGTAATGGAGGTAATATATACATGTAAGTAGAGGTAAAGTGACTATACAGAGATAATAAAAAGCAAGTAGCAGTAGCGTAAAAAAGGGGGTCAATGCAAATAGTCTGGATAGCTGTTTAATTAATTATTTAGCAGTCTAATGGCTTGGGGGTAGAAACTGTTAATTTGGACCTAAACTTGGCGCTCCGGTACGGCTTGCGATGTGGTAGCAGGGAGAACATTCTGTGACTAGGGTGGCTGGAGTCTTCGACAATTTTTAGGGCATTCCTCTGACACCGCCTGGTATAGAGGCCCTGGATGGCAGGAAGCTTGCCACCCATACTGGGCTGTACGCACTACCCTCTTTAGCGTCTTGTAATCGAATGCTGAGCAGTTGCCATACCAATTTTTGATGCAACCAGTTAGGATGCTCTCGATGGCGCAGCTGTAATTTATAAGATATCACCTCACTTTTAGCACAAAAATCCCCTTAGCAAGTTGGTTTCAAAGGTAAATAATGTAATACATTGAAACAGATCAGTGAGTTTTCAATTAATCTCAATAAATATGTTTACTGTAACTGTCACGCCCTGGTCTTAATATTTTGTGTTTTCTTTATTATTTTGGTCAGGCCAGGGTGTGACATGGGTTAATTATGTGGTGTGTTTTGTCTTGTTTTTTTTTGTAGGTATTGGGATTGTGGTATAGTGGGGTTATCTAGAAAAGTCTATGGTTGCCTGAAGTGGTTCTCAATCAGAGGCAGGTGTTTATCGTTGTCTCTGATTGGGAACCATATTTAGGAAGCCATATTCTTTCAGTGTTTGGTGGGTGATTGTTCCTGTCTCTGTGTTTGTTTGCACCAGATAGGCTGTTTATTTGTTTATTGAACATGTATCAAAATTACCGCTGCATTTTGGTCCGCCTCTCCTTCCACGGAAGAAAACCGTAACAGTAACGATAGGCACATATGCGGGTGTACATATGTAGAATCTGAAATTTGACCAATATTGTTAGAGCAAAATATGAATGTTTAGTCCATATTGTTTCTTGATCAGTGGCCAAAAGTAGCCTACATGAAAAGTGCAATACTGTTAGTATAACCGTGTCTTAGTGTGGTTTTTCAGTTCATTTATGTGGGTTATGCTTCTTGTGGCATGCATTGAAACGCTTTGCTTTCTTTTGCAAAATAACTATGAATTTTCAAACTTGTTTAAAAAAAAAAAAAACGTCAACATATAAAACCATACTAAGGTGTGGGATGTTCACTGTATTACAAGGAACAACTAGAAGCTCTATTTCGCTCCAGCAGCTGGCATGCCCGTCCACAATTCACCTGTGGGAACATGGCGGCTCTCAACATCCGACAACAGAAAGAGTTGGCCGCTACTATCTGAGAGATTGTTCGTGAGGAAATTACCTCTGCCCTCGACTTGCAATTATAACCGGTAAATTAATCTCTTGCACTGCTCACTTCCACTCAACTAAAGTGGAGACAGCGGCCTGTGTGACAGAGATGCGACTCCATGACCTGGAAACAGTGCGAACTAAGCTGGAAGGGGAAATCAATCTCCTAAAAAATGTAAAATTATTTGAAAATTATTCCCATAAATTCAATGTGCGGATCACAGGACTTGAAACTGGTGTGGAAGTGGGAAACCCAACTTCCTTCATGAGCAATCTTTTCTGTGGACTGTTTGGGTTGGAGAAGATGGATCCCAATCCATTGATAAACACTGCACACCGCATGGGTCCTCTACGCAAAGGATCTTGTTGAATGATCTTGCGAAGCCACAGTTTTGAAGTCAAACAACTAATTATTCGCCTCACAGCAGAATTTGGGGCTCAGATTTATGCAGAAAAGAGGATCAGCATCTACCCAGAACTGCTGAAACAGAGGGCGACCTACAATGAGGTGAGATCTCAGCTACGCAAGCTAAACCTGAGATGTGGCTTTATCCAACCAGCAAAACTCTTATTGACCTTACAAAATACAACACATGTTTTCACTACCAAGGATGCTCAATACTAGTTCGAGAAGCACATCAAGCACAACTTACAAGGGGACAAGCCGACAGATCTAGGCTAACCCCAATTTTGTCTGGCTCAATATTCAGGTATGCTATGATGCTCTTCATGAGGACACCCCCACAGTTGGGTAAAAGGAACACTTATTATTGCTGAACATTGGACTTTGTTATTATATTGCCTATTGTCCAGGACATTTAGATAATTATGACACCATGCCAAAAAATGTACAATGTAAAATATATAGTGTCATACAGACTGGGGCTGCTTCCTTGCGGGGCTACAGCACATTGCATCCCGATATGGGCTAAATATGTCAATATAAATGGAAGCTATTACCATTATTTTTTTATTGTACTACTGTTTAGGATAGATGGCAAATCCCATATGGGCTACCACACAATTATTTTTTGTTTGTTTTTTCTACCTGTTGAATGCGATTCCCCCTCCATCTAAGCTACTGAATTCATCTTCCATGGAGGACTTGGCCTGCAGGCCATGATTCATTATTGTGAAGATCTAGATCATAGACTGCATTTCTTGCACATATCCTTTCAGAACTGTTTTGTACTGAATTCTTATTTAATAACCTATTAATAAGGTCCTCACCTTAAGGTACCTGAAGTGCAGCGTATCAAAATAATGATATATTTGTAAGTTCGTTTTTTTAGGGGGGGTGGAATCACAGATTGAACCTTTATGGCTCTAAAATGTCCATCTGTTCAGCCATAAGGTTATATCTGACACTTCTGAATTTGTCTGTTTTTCAGAAAACGTTTTCTACTTGAATACATAAATGATAGAATAACACTATTTTGCCAAGAAAAAGTCAGAGCACATCATCAAATTCATTAAGAAATGCACCATGATCATCAGACAAAGTACTGTCATTACTGAACAATGACGTGACAACATCATTTGCTTTAAGATTTCTGACAGTGTTGTTTTTTTCCTTGTGTGCCATTATTGCTGGCTAGACTAGCCTAGACCATACTTAGGTGGAGAAAGTTTGGGGTCACTTATAAATGTCCTTGTTTTTGAAAGAAAGAATGTGTTTTTGTCCATTAAATTAACATCAAATTGATCAAAACTACAGTGTAGACATTGTTAATGTTGTAAATGACGGCTGATTTTTTTAACTGGAATATCTACGTACACAGGTGTACAGAGGCCCATTATCAGCAACCATCACTCCTGTCTTCCAATGGCAAGTTGTGTTAGCTAATTCAAGTTTATCATTTTAAAAGGCTAATTTATCATTAGAAAACCCTTTTGCAATTATCTTAGCATAGTTCAAAACTATTGTTCTGATTAAAGAAGTAATAAAACTGGCAGTCTTTAGAGTAATTGAATATCTGGAGCATCAGCATTTGTGGGTTCGATTACAGGCTCTAAATGGCCTGAAACAAAGAAATGTCTTCTGAAACTTGTCACTCTCTTCTTGTTCTGAGAAATGAAGGCTATTCCATGTCAGAAATTGCCAAGAAACTGAAGATCTCATACAACGCTGTGTACTACTCCCTTCACAGAACAACGCAAACTTTCTCTAAACAGAATAGAAAGAGGAGTGGGAGGCCCTGGTGCACAACTGAGCAAGAGGGAAAGTACATTAGGGTGTCTAGTCTGAGAAACAGATGCCTCACAAGTCCTCAACTGGCAGCTTCATTAAATAGTACCCGCAAAACACCAGTCTCAACGTCAATAGTGAAGAGGCGACTCCGAGTTGCTGGCCTTCATACATCATTCATTATTATGATGTTTTAATTAAACAATGGCAATGCTAGCCATTCTCTCTTGGAATTTGAAAGACATTAATAGTCCTATTAAGCATTCCAGTGGTCTTGATATTCTAGCAAAAAAAGATATTGATATAGCAATTCTCAAAGAAACACACCTGCTCCAAAAGGAGATACAGAGCCTTCAGAAAGTATTCATATCTCTTGATATATTCCACATTTTGTTGTGTCACAGCTTGAATTAGAATTGGGTTAAATATATTTTTCTCTCACCCATCTACACACACTACGCCATAAAGACAAAGTGAACACTTTTAGAAATGTTTGCAAATGTCTTGAAAATTAAAAACAGAATTTACATACGTATTCACACCCCTGTCATGACTCTCCTGTGAGGATCCAAGAATCAGGTTACAGTGGATCAGCGTTCAATACGGCCCCCTCAGTCCGCACATGTGGGGAGGGATTGATGTGGGGTTTTTATGACGCCTAACGTCAGTCGTAAATTGTAATGCAGAAGACCGACTCCTTTCTGGTTTGTAGTTTGGTTGATAGAATGAATTTGTGTTCCAGAAGAGTTTGCCGCCCAAAACTTCAACATCAGACAATGGACTCTGTGACAATATATTTCAACATCGGAATGTTGGGAATGATGAGAAATGGAATATGGAACATGTATGTCTATTTTGTGATGTCATTAAAAGTTGTATGAAGACGTTATAATGAAAACATTGTAACTTGAAGAGTTTCACTCTGTGTATATCAAGTTTATATCCTTTACGTTGTGTAGAAAAGATCAAGGATAAAGATAATGTTTTTGTGACATAAGATTGTGATTGTAGTTCTCTAATAAGATCATAGTAAATTATGATGCCTTGTCTCGTAACTAGCTGTCACGACTTCCGCCCCTCTCCTTGTTCGGGCGGCGTTTGGCGGTTGACATCACCGGCTTTCTAGCCACCGCCGATCCACTTTCATGTTCCATTTGTTCTGTCTTTGTCTTATCACACCTGGCTTCACTTAATCAATTACTTGTTTATTATTTAACCCCCTGTTCTACATGTTGTATTTGTGAGTGATTGTTTGTTGTATTGTGGCCCGTATTTGTGTGGCCGTGTATATTATGTGTAATGCTTGAATTTTTGAGTAAAGTATTTTATTACTCATATCTGCTGTCCTGCACATGACTCATCTCACCAGCTACACACAGACACCTTTACAGAATCACTCACCCTTACATTAGAGTCAGCAGGAGCAGACGCCCTCCCAGTTGCAGTGGAGGAGCGCATTCAGCAGCACGTGACCATGTTGCAACGTCTGGGGACAGCCATGGATCGCGTGCTGCAAACTATGGATCGTTGGGAGAGAGGAGGAGGTTATCCAGCGCCTCCACCGGCTCCACTACAACAGGTCCCACTGTCCACCCCTCTTCCATCTGGTCCCAGCGGGATTCAGCTCGCGCTCCTGAGGGAGTATGATGGGACGGCTGCTGGATGCCAGGGGTTTCTACTACAGCTGGAGCTCTACCTGGCGACCATCCACCCGGCTCGTTCGGGGTGTGAGAGTGTGTCCGCCCTAGTCTCCTGCCTCTCAGGCAAAGCCCTGGAGTGGGCCAACGCCATATGAAGTGAGGGAGACGCGGCGTTGGACCATTACGCAGAGTTGACCTGCCGCTTTCGGGCAGTGTTCGACCACCCGCCTGATGGTCGAGCGGCGGGTGAACGTCTGTTCCACCTGAGGCAGGGGATGAGGAGCGCGCAGGATTTCGCCTTGGACTTCCGGACCCTGGCATCCAGTGCAGGATGAAACGACAGGGCCCTGATCGATAATTACAGGTACAGTCTGCGCGAGGACATCCGTCGGGAGTTGGCCTGTCGAGACACCACCCTCACATTGGACCAGCTGGTGGACATGTCCATCCGGCTGGACAACTTGCGGATGTCCGGATCAGGACTTGTCAGTCCATCCCCCAGCACCTCCGCTCCGACACCCATGGAGCTGGGAGATGCTGCACTTCGGGTGACCGGAAGAGGGGCCATTCCCTGCACCATCTGTGGCCACAGAGGGCACACTGCTGGTCAGGAGTCGAGGCAGCAGGCAGGGCACTATCACCCCAGGTGAGTCGGCACCAGGCTCACCCAGAGCCCCCTGTTGCTCACACATATGTGTTTATTTCACTTCCTGAGTTTTCCCCGCATTCCCAGCATAAGGCGCAAGTAGATTCAGGCGCAGCTGGGAATTTTATTGACCGTTCATTTGCTCTTAGCTTCTTTGGGAACGGAGGGCAGTATTGAGTAGCTGGGATGAATAAGGTGCCCAGAGTAAACTGCCTTCTACTCAGGCCCAGATGCTAGAATATGCATATAATTAGTAGATTTGGATAGAAAACACTCTAACGCACAAACAAAAAGTAGGTATTTGGACATAAAGATGAACTTTACCGAACAAAACACACATTTATTGTCTAACAGGGAGTCCTGGGAGTGCCATCCGGTGAAGATCATCAGAGGTTAGTGATTCATTTTTACGCTATTTCTGTCTTTTGTAACACCTCTCCTTCTTTGGAAAATGGCTGTATGGTTTTCTGTGACTAGGCGCTGACCTAACATAATCTCAAAGTGTGTTTTCGCCATAAAGCCTTTTTGAAATCAGACACTGTGACTGGATTAATAATATGTTTTTCTTTAAAATGGTGTATAATAGTTGTATGTTTGAGGAATTTTATTTATGAGATTTCTGTTGTTTGAATTTGGTGCCCTGCAATTTCACTGGCTGTTGGCGAGGTGGAACGCTACCGTCCCACATATTCCAGAGAGGTTAGTTTAGTGATTCCCCTTGCTCCTTCGGATATGGCATCGCTCGACTTTCCCTGTGCACGCCCTAGTTAGTCGACCATTAGAGTCAGGGCTGATTAGGGAGGCCACCACTCCACTTGACATGGTTACGCAGGAGGGTCATAAGGAGATAATCAGTCTCTTCCTTATTGATTCTCCTGTGTTTCCTGTGGTATTCTATTTCGTGGCAACAGAGGGCTCTCAAGGGGTGGTCATGAGAGTGCTCAGGGAGGTGTGCGGGGGATTTCCATCAGTGCAACTACGGTGGAAAGTCCAGACCAGGTCTCCACCGTGTGCATCCCTCAGAATATGCCGATTTGGCTCTCACCATTTGTAAGAAGAGGGCGACTAAATTACCACCTCATCAACGGGGGGATTGTGCGATAAATCTCCTGGTAGACACAGTACTTCCCAGGAGCCACGTGTATCCTTTGTTACAGGAAGAGACGGTGGCTATGGAAACATACTGTATGTCTCCGAATCCCTGTGGCAAGGATACATTCGGCCCTTCACTTCACCTGCCTCCTCAAGTTTATTTTTTGTAAAGAAGAAGGATGGGGGTCTGCGCCCGTGTATTGACTATCGAGGGATCAATCAGATCACTGTGAGGTATAGCTACCCGCTGCCTCTCATAGTCAGTGTCATCGAGTCAATGCACGGTTCGCGCTTCTTCACAAAATTGGATCTCAGGAGCGCTTACAACCTGGTGCGTATCCGGGAAGGGGACGAGTGGAAGACGGCATTTAGTACCACCTCAGGGAACTGAGTACTTTGTCATGCCGTGCGGGTTAATGATTACTCCATCAGGTTTCCAGGCCTTTGTTGACGAGATTTTCAGGGACCTGCATGGGCAGGGTGTAGTGGTGTATATCAACGACATTCTGATATACTCCGCTACACACGACTGGCATGTGTCCCTGGCGCTCAGGGTGCTTGGTCGACTGATGGAGCATGACCTGTACGTCAAGGCTCAGAACTGTCTGTTCTTCCAACAGTCCGTGTCCTTCCTAGGGTACCGCATTTCCACATCAGGGGTGGAGATGGAGAGTGACCGCATTTCAGCCGTGCGTAATTGGCCGACTCCCATCACGGTTAAGGCAATGCAGCGGTTTCTAGGGTTCGCCAACTACTACATGAGGTTTATCCGGAGTTTTGGTCAGGTAGCAGCTCCAATTACCTCACTGCTGAAGGGGGGACCAGTGCGGCTGCAGTGGTCGACTGAGACGGACAAGGCTTTTGGTCACCAGAAGCCTCTGTTCACAGTCGCGGCGGAGAGTTAAATAATAATAAATTCAAATTGATCAGCAACATTAACTCAGGAGCACAATATATGAAACACTTTGACCTATTAAACAAAAATGAATAAAACTATTTGTGCTGATTTTTAAAAATCAAATGAGGAAGTCAGGATTAATGGCTACAATGAGCACGTTTTGCAGAGCACAGCTTTTCGAAGCGGGGTTTGAAGCATGATACTGCAACTCTCAGCTCCTGCTCAATGTTTAGCTGGGACCTGTACTTGGTCTTCAATGCAGCAACAGCAGAGAAGCCAGTCTCACAAAGACAAGATGTTGCAAAAGGAAGAAGAATGCCCATGGCCCTCTACCCTAAGAGTGGCTACTGCCTCTCTACACTCAGCCAGAATTCACTCAGTGTCTGTGATGTGAACCTCAGTCTCAATGTGGAGTCAGACGTCATATCAATGAACTGGTCCTCCTCTGCAGAGCTGAAACCAGTTGGAGTTGGTGCATTGAAAGGATCTCTCACCCAGTCATATCAATGAACTGGTCCTCCTCTGCAGAGCTGAAACCAGTTGGAGCTGGTGCATTGAAAGGATCTCTCACCCAGTCATATTGGGAACTGTTTTCAGGGAAGTACTTTTTAAAGAATCCCATCAGTGATGAAATATGCACCTTAATATATGGAATCACTGAGGTGGCATCATAGTGAGTAGTGTCAACAAGTTCATGCAGGTTCTCGAATGAATCAGTGAGCAAGTGCTTCTCTGTGTATAACACAGTGTGTCCACTCAGCATTAGGTGAGGCTTTCTTGATGAGTGCCCGAAGTCCTTATCTCATCCCTGCCATGGTCTGTGCACCATCACTGCAAACATCAATGCAGTTCTCCCACTTTAGCCCAGTGCAAGGCTCTCAGGCACCTGCCCATTCCACAACCGCCGTGGTCGCACCTGTCGGGGGACTTCCTGACGGATCTTCCTCCCTCACAGGGAAACACCACGATCCTGGTCGTTGTGGATCGGTTTCTAAGTCCTGCCATCTCCTCCTTTTGCCCGGTCTCCCTACGGCCCTACAGACTGTGGGGAGGCCCTGTTCACGCACGTCTTCCAGCACTACGGGGTGCCTGAGGATATAGTCTCTGATCGGGGTCCCCAGTTCACATCCAGGGTCTAGAGAGCCTGGGGGTCTCGGTCAGCCTCACCTCAGGTTTTCACCCCGAGAGTAACGGGCAGGTGGAGAGAGTAAATCAGGATGTGGGTAGGTTTCTGCAGTCATATTGCCAGGACTGCCCGGCGGAGTGGGCGATGTTCATCCCCTGGGAAGAGATGACCCAAAACTCACTCCGCCACTCCTCCACTAACCTCTCTCCTTTCCAGTGTGTACTGGGGTGTGTACTTGGGTATCAGCCGGTTCTGGCACCGTGGCATCAGACCTAGGACGCCACCCATAAAAAAACGAGTGCCGACCGCCACCGCAGCGAGGCCCCGGTGTTCGCACTGGGGGACCGGGTCTGTCTCTCGACCCGGAACCTGCCCCTCTGCCTGCCCTGCTGGAAGCTGGGTCCGCGGTTTGTGGGGCCATTTAAAGTCCTGAGTAGACTGAACGAGGTATGCTACAGGTTACAGCTTCCCTCAGATTATCGCATTAATCCCTCGTTCCTTGTGTCTCTCCTCAGGCCGGTGGTGGCTGGTCCACTCCAAGAAGCTGAGGTGAGGGAGGTTCCTCCGCCGCCTCTGGACATCGAGGTGCCGGTGGAGGACTCCCCGAGGTCAGTGTCGGAGCGCTGCTGGAGCCGCGCATCAAGGGGTGTACTGTCATGACTTCCGCCGAAGTCGGTCCCTCTCCTTGTTCGGGCGGCGCCACAGCCGATACACTTTTCATTTTCCATTTGTTCTGTCTTTGTCTTATCACACCTGGCTTCACATAATCAATTACTTGTTTATTATTTAACCCCCTGTTCTACATGTTAGTCTGCTAGGGACCTGTTGTCATCGTATAAAATGTCTAATTAATAACCTATACTGTGTGTATCCTATGTTTTCATTTAGTTTGTTAGTAAATAAATAATCAAATCAATATGTGTGGTACAGATAAGGAAAGTATCACTTAGTGACTGTTATGTTATCTATATATTCTTCAGTTAATTCGGGAGACGGTAACTCGTAAACAACTTTTCCCGTGGTGCCCCAAATTCTTAATTAGTTAATTGTTACAGAATTAATTTATTCTAATAAGGATTAAACATAGTAGGTAATTATTCGATGAATAAAAGTCATCACATTAATGATAGTCACGTCACGACACCCCTGAGTCAATACTTTGTCGAATCACCTTTGGCAGTGCTATCACAGCATTTCTGGGTAACATAGGTATGTTACTGTGATTCTATTCAATTAAAATAATCCAAAAATATCTAAAATAGCTTATTAGTAAAGAGACATTTCTCAGGCAAGAATTTAACTAGGAATGTCTTAGAGTGATCTGAATGGCTTGTGGGAAAACTAAAAACTAGTGGTGATGTCACCAGGCAGGCCAAAATTCAAACCTACCAAAACAGGCTGAAATTTCAGGCGGTCTTTTCAAATGTAGTGCCTTCAAAAAGTATTCATACCCATTGACTTATTCTACATTTGAATTCAACATTTATTAATTAGATTTTTCTACACACAATACTCCATAATGACAAAGTGAAAACATGTTTTTAGAAATCTAATGTACGCAAGTATTCACACCACTGAGTCAATACTTTGTAGAAGCGCCTTTGGCTGTAATTACAGCTGTGAGTCTTTCTGGGTAAGTCTCTAAGAGCTTTCCACAACTGGATTGTGCAACATTGCCCCATTATTATTTTCAAAATTCTCAAGCTCTGTCAAATTGGTTGTTAATCTTGGCTAGACAACCATTTTCAGGTCTTGTCATAGATATTCAAGTGCATTTAAGTCAAACATTTAACTTGGCCACTCAGACACATTCACTTTCTTCTTGGTAAGCAACTCCAGTGTAGATTTGGCCTTGTGTTTAGGTTATTGTGCTGCTGAAAGGTCAAATAATCTCCCAGTGTCTGGTGCAAAGTAGACTGAATGAGGTTTTCCTCTAGGATTTTGCCTGTGCTTAGCTTCATTCCGTTTATTTTTTATCCTGAAAAACTTCCCAGTCTTAACATGATGCAGCCACCACTATGCTTGAAAATATGGAGAGTGGTACTAAGTCATATTTTGTGTTGGATTTTGCCCAAACATAACTTTTTGTCCTGATTACAAGGCATTACTTGCTTTGCTACATTTGTTTGCAGTATTACTTTAGTACCTGGTTGCAAACAGGATACATTTTTTGGAATATTTGTATTCTGTACAGGTTTTCTTCTTTTCCCCCTGTCAATTAGGTTAGTATTCTGAAATAATTATAATGTTGTTGATCCATCCTCAGTTTTTGCCTTTCACAGCTATTTAACTCTAACTGTTTTAAAGTCACCATTGTCCTCATGGTTAAATCCCTGAGCGTTTTCCTTCCTCTCCGTCAACTGAGTTAAGAAGGACACCTGTATCTTTGTAGTGATTGGGTGCATTGATACACCATCCAAAATGTAATTAATAACTTCACAATGCTCAAAGGGATACATTTTTTACCCATCTACCAATAATGCCCTTCTTTGCGAGGCAGTGGAAAACGTCCCTTGTATTTTTGGTTGAATCTGTGTGTGAAATTCACTGCTCGACTGAGGGACCTTACAGATAATTGTATGTGTGGGGTACAGAGATGAGTTATTCATTAAAAAATCATGTTAGAACATTATTATTGCACACAGTGAGTCCATGCAACTTCTTATGTGACTTAAGCAAATAATTAATTCTGAACTTACAGTATTTAGGCTTGCCATAACAAAGGGTCTGAACACGTATTGACACAAGACATTTCAGCTTCAAATTTGTAAACATTTTGAAATGCATATTACATAAATGGGGTAGTGTGTGTAGGCCACTGACCCAAAACATCTCAATTGAATCTATTTTAAATTCAGGCCGTAACACAACAAAATGTGTAAAAGGTCAAGTGGTCTGAATACTTTCTGAAGGCACTGTACTTACAATAGAGACACATTCGTACAAACTGGCTGCTTTTTCATCAGCCCCAAACAAAACCAAAGGTGCAATCATAATGACACATAAATATTTTTTACATTTTTGCCTAAAATGACATTGCATTGAATACTACAGTAAAGTCCAAAAACACTACAGTGAATACTATAGTATATAAATATAGTAATAGTACAGTATTTAGACCATAGTGTACTATATTCTTTATTCATGTGGGCAGGTTTACTTCTCCCCACTCAAAACGAACCAATGTTGCGCACACACAAGGTTGAGGCTCTGTCTGACTCTTTGTTTAACAAAAACAAAAACTTGTATGTGTGAATAAAAATATTGCTTGCGGGTATGTTTTAAACAGAACGGGGTTGTTGTAATGGAGCTCTTTATTTAAATGTGACATTGTTTGAGAGACAGAAGAGGTTTGAAATACCACTGCAAAGTTTGCAAGATTTTGTGTAGGAGAACTAGCAAGACATATTTGATCCCTCTAGGGTAAGACGAGTGTATGTAGGTGGGGGGGAATCTGAAAGTCTACAAAGGTTGTGAAAGACAACTAAAAAGTAAAAGTGCTGTAGAACAATAACACAAATGGAATAAAACAGGCATATGATGAAAAGCTAACCAGCAGGAGAAACTTCTTCACCCAGAGATTTGTAGCTAATAATATATATGCTTTAGTGGCCAATTATGACAGACTAATATCAGCATGTAAATCTGCTCTGTAATTTTCAGGGGGCATTTAGACAGGTAGATGTCCTGGCTCGACACGTTCTAGTGAAGGGAAAAGATTAAAGGCTTGCTCTGCATCAGGGACTTTGATTAAATCATCCTAAAGGAACCAATGCAGGACCGTCATTAAAAGGCCATTTCCAGCAGCTAGGTGATGTGCGTCTGGGCCAGCCAGGATGGCGATGGCAGACATTCTTTTAAGGAGGTAGTTTGTCAGGACAGACAAAAAAGCTGCTTCAGCACCTGGACATTCATTTTTCCTCCACACACACTTTCTGAGTTGGTTCTCTCGGCAGGAAACAAAGAGGGAACTAATCGCATAAGCAAGTTGTCTTGGAGATTATATTTTGTAGTGTGCCAGTGTTCATGCTATCTCTGTGAGTCTTACAAGATGACTTCCTCTTGTTATTAAAGATGGCTGAAATAAAGCAACTACTTCCGTATCGACATGATTGCATAATGTTCAGTCATTATGGATTTAGTATGGTCATTGCACTCTCTCACAAAAGTTGTATTTACCTGGATTGGTCTTTCCTCTCAAGTATCCACTATCTTGCATGCCGAGTGGGTTCCAATAGTTAGTTGTATCTTCCTCATCTCTGTAAAACAATGACAGACACAATGACAGATCAGTGGTGCCCAGGACGTCGATCGGTCGATCGCAAACTTCTTTCTAGTAGACCGCATAAACGTTTTCAAAATGTATGCAATAAAAATATATATTTTGTCAATTCACAGCGTTATCATCGAGCATCAAAATAATGAGGTCCACAGTTCTAAAGCACCGTATGCTTTGCTTACAGGTTAACTTCTTTCTTGAATATTACTGCACGGACAAAATATTTTAAAAACTGCTTTGACTGACATAAAATTGGACCAACCCGCTGCAATATAGTTGCTACATGTGTTTTCCAAACTGCCGCTACCATAGCAACCATCTGCATTTAGTATGTTTACATTTCCACGCTTGCGAGACCTGTAACAGAACTGTAACAGAATGTTCTTTGTTGATCCAGTGGTAGTTGTTTTTTTCTATGAAGTTCCGGTTACGTTTTTAATATGAGTGCTGGACCAAGCAGCAAGAAACCGAAAATCTACCACTTTCACAATGAGTGGGAGGAAGATTTATTGTTTCACCACAGCAAATTCAAAATGTGTGTGTCTGATCTGCCATTCAAATGTAGCTCTTGCTAAGAAGGGAAATGTCGAGAGGCATTTCAAGACTGTTCACAAGAAATATGAAAGTTACCTTCCAGCTAAAAGTTCACTATGTAAGAGAAAAGTAAAAGAATTGAAGTCTCAACTAGCTGCCCAACAAACAATCTTTACAAGGCCCAGCTCAAAATCAAAAGGCAGCCACGATTGTATCATTCCCAGGTGAGTCGCACACTAGCAAAGCACGAGAAACTGTTCCAGGATGGAGAAATGGTAAAATAGGCATTTTTAGAGGCAGCAGAATCATTGTATGATATTTCAAAAATAAATCAGAAATCATTATGGATGTTCAGCAATCCAGAAATACTGTTACACAACACTGTGAAATGATAGATGAGAATTTGAGGGAGCAACTTAAAAATACAAAAATGAGTGTGTTTTATTTTCACTTCTATTTGACGAGTTGACAGAACACATCTCAGTTATGTATTTTCATCAGAATGGTGTTTGAAGATATGATTGCCAAAGAGGAAATGCTCACAATCATATTGTTGCAAGGAAAAACTCAAATGGAGGACATTTTTGTGTCATTCCACCAAATTTGGAAACGGGTGGAAAAAGTAGATCCTTTGTAACTAAAGTCTGGGCACACCTGCCTTAGATCACTCATCCCCATCCCTCTGAGAATAACAACAAACAACATAATGGCTTCCAAAAATATATTAAACAGAAAATAATTCACCATATCAATCCAAAGGCTGTGAAAATATATTAATCAATATTGTATTAAAATTGACAAGAATAACAATACATTGAATTAATGGGAAAAATACAGGGGACAGGCAAAGCCCTTGTTTCATCTTCAATAATCCCACTGCCCCTCTCACTGAGAGGTAGGGAAATTAATGTATCTTACTGGCCAGTTTACACACACACACACACACACACACACACACACACACACACACACACACACACACACACACACACACACACACACACACACACACACACTGCACTGGAAGCAGGTAAGTGGATCATACAAAATGTATGAGATTTTGTTGACTGTTGTAATCAATGGCAGCAGGGAGAGTGTTTAGTGACACTGTAAGATCCCAAACATGAGTGCAACACCACCAGGAGGGCTTAGCGAAAGGAATATGCTTGCTCTTCTAACAAGTGTGAAAAAGTCCATATTAACAAAGGAAATGGAAGGACTAACAGTACGGATAGATAACAATAAAAACTGTACCACAGAGGCTAAGAGTGTGAGAGGGAAAACTAAATAAAATCCAGTGTAAAATAGAGTGAACTGGATGGAAAATGGGGAAAAATGCACCAAATTATATTTTTTCATCAACATAGAAATGCTACCAAAAATAATTTACTGTAACTTGATACAATTGGAATCACCCATGAATCACCAAACTATATTTTGAAAGAGGAAAGAGGAAGTAAAGTACTTTAAACTTCTAAGGGGCAGTATTCGGAAGTTTGGGTGACTGAGGTGCACAAATTAAACTGCCTGTTACTCAGGCCCAGAAGATAGGTTTTAAGCATATTATTGGTAGCATTGGATAGAAACACTCTAAAGTTTCCAAAACTGTTCAAATAATATATGTGAGTATAACAGAACTGATATTGCAGGCAAAAACCCAAGGAGAATCCATCCAGATTTTTTTTGTTGAGCTCGCCACTTATTGAAATGGCTGTCTATGGGAATATCAATGGAATACCTCTCAGATTGCAGTTCCTAGGGCTCCCAGTAGATGTCAACAGTCTTTAGAAAGAGTTTCAGGTGTGTGTTTTTTTTAAATGAGCGTGGCTCCCATTTTGGCTGTTGTATTGTGGCGCGTGTGGATGAGAGTGCGCACCTTGTTATTTATCTCTGATAATGAACATACTATTCTCTGTCTTAAATTGTATCATGTATTTATATATTAGGATACCTGAGGATTGATTAGAAATGTTGTTTGACTTGTTTAGATGAAGTTTATTGGTAACTTTTGAGATTCATTTGTATGCATTTGAACGAGGGAAACGGGTGGATTACTGAATCAAGCACGCCAACTAAACTGACTTTTTGGGGATATAAAGAAGGACTTTATCGAACAAAAGGACCATTTGTTATGTAGCTGGGACCCTTGGGATTGCAAACAGAGGAAGATCTTCAAAGGTAAGTGATTTATTTTTTTGTTATTTATGAATTTCGTGAAGCCTCTGCTTGTTTGGAAAATGTTTGGAATGCTTTTGTACGCGGGGCGCTGTGCTCAGATAATTGCATGGTATGCTTTCGCCATAAAGCCTTTTTGAAATCTGAGAAAGCGGCTGGATTAAAAAGAAGTTAAGCTTTTAAATGGTGTAAGACACTTGTATTTTCATGAATCCAGGGCTGGATGGTATACCAGTGGATGTATACCAAACTTTTTTTGATAAACTCAGAGAACCGTTATTAGCATGTTTTAACCACTCCTATATAAAATGGTAGATTATCGGACACTCAACAAGGTCTGATTGAATTATTACTGAAACAAGATTCAAGTGGTAAATTTAAAGATCTTGTCCATTTAACAAATTGGAGGCCTCTTACACTTCACATAGAATTAAAAAGGTATTGTTTTTCAACCTAATCAGACTGTTTTTTTTTACATGGACGATATATTGGAGATAATATAAGACAAGTACAGGAAACAATAGAAAACTATGAAATATCTGTGAAACCAGGCCTGGCATTTATAGTAAAACAAGATTGCCCACTATCGGCAAATCTATGTATTATTGCCATCGAAATGTTAGCTGTTAAAACCAAATGTGCCATTTAATTTTTTATTTTTACCTATATTTAACCAAATTCTTATTTTCAATGACGGCATAGGAACAGCGGGTTAACTGCCTGTTCAGGGGCAGAACGACAGATTTGTACCTTGTCAGCTCGGGGGTTTGAACCTTGCAACCTTCCGGTTACTAGTCCAACGCTCTAACCACTAGGCTACCCTGCCGCCTGTACGCTGATGATTCATGTTTCCTTTTAAATACACAATTAGAATCCCTCCACAGCCTAATATGGGATCTAGATACTTTTTCTAACCTCTTTGGATTAAAACGTAATTTTGATAAGTATTGGATCATACATTTTTTTAAACTTTTACATTACCATGTAGTTTACCAATACAATTGTCTGACGGGGATGTGGACATACTCGGCATACAAATCCCGAAAGAAAGAAATGATCTCACTCTAATAAATTGTAATAGAAAGTTAGCAAAAATAGACAAGATCTTACCATGGAAAGGAATATATCCGTCTATTTGTGTAGAAATCACCCGGATTAAGTCTTTAGTCAAATCACAGTTTACCTATTTGCTTATGCGACTTGTTTTTTAAATTATATGAGCAAAAACGATTCAATTTTATTTGGAATGGCAAGCCAGAATGTTTTTAAAGGGCCTATTTATTTAATGAATATGAATTCGGGGTGCAGAAATGATGAAATATTAAAGCATTAGACCTCTCACTAAAGACGTCAGTCATATAAAGGTTATACTTAAATCTGAAGTGGTTCTCTAGTAAATTAGTAAGAATGTCTCACCCCATGTTCAAGAATGGGTTTTTCCCCTTTGTTGAGATTACAACCACTCACTTTCGGTTATTTGAAAACAAAATAATCTCCAAAATATCGTTATAATTAACAAGCCATAGAAAATTGGTTGCAATTTCAGTTTAATCCACCAGAAAAGATAGAACAAATAATACAAATATTGTGGTTAAACTCAAACATACTAATTGTTAAAAAAACAAACATTTTTTTAAATAAAATGTTTAGAAAAGGTATCATCTTTTCATAAATCATAATAGGACTGGTGGAGTTAATGAAAAGATTAAGATGGGCAAAAGAACACGGGCACTGGACAGAGGAACTCCGCCGAGAAGACCAGCGTCCCCAAGTGGCCTCTTCACTGTTGACGTTGAGACTGGTGTTTTGTTGTGCTAACATAATTGCGAAAGGGTTTTCTAATGATCAATTAGCCTTTTAAAATTATAAACTAGGATTATCTAACACAACGTGCCATTGGAACACATGAGTGATGGTTGCTGATAATGGGCCTCTGTACTCCAAAGTAGATATTCCCAAATTGTTTTTTTTTATTGTTTAAAAAGAATCTGCCTGTAATAAACACGGCAAAAAGTGCAGGCAGGGAAAAGGCAAGTAACGTCGTCCAGGAGATCAGGCAATAGGTTGATAACAGGAAATCCAATAGGCTAAGGTACAGGAAGGGAATAGGCAAAAGGTTTCGTTAGTGAGGTAAGCAAAAAACTATCATACACGGGAGTGGAACGGCCTGTAGAATGGTCGTTAAGACAATAACATCTTACAGACGGTAGGCAATTAAGGTCACAGTTATGAAAACTTTAGGACACTAAAGAGGCATTTCTACTGACTGAAAAACACCAAAAGAAAGATGCCCAGGGTCACTCCTCATCTGCGTTGAACGTGCCTTAGGCATGCTGCAAGGAGGCATGAGGACTGCAGATGTGGCCAGCACAATAAATTGCAATGTCCGCACTGTGAGACGCCTAATACAGAGCTACAGGGAGACAGGACAGACAGCTGATCATCCTCGCAGTGACAGACCACGTGTAACAACACCTGCACAGGATCGGTACATCCGAACATCATACCTGCGGGACAGGTACAGGATGGTAACAACAACTGCTGAGTTACACCAGGAACGCACAATCCCTCCATCAGTGCTCAGACTGTCAACAATAGGCTGAGAGAGGCTGGACTGAGGGCTTGTAGGCTCTTCACTGACTAGTCACAGTTTTGTCTCACCAGGGGTGATTGTCGGATTCGCGTTTATCGTCGAAGGAATGGGCGTTACTCTGAGGCCTGTACTCTGGAGCGGGATTGATTTGGAGGTGGAGGGTCCGTCATGGTCTGGGGCGGTGCGTCACAGCAGCATCGGACTGAGCTTGTTGTCTTTGCAGGAAATCTCAACGCTGTGCCTTACAGGGAAGACATCCTCCTCCCTCATGTGGTTCCCTTCCTGCAGGCTCATCCTGACATGACCCTCCAGCATGACAATGCCACCAGCCATACTGTTTGTTCTGTGTGTGATTTCATGCAAGACAGGTATGTCAGTGTTCTGCTATGGCCAGCGAAGAACCCGGGTCTTCATCCCATTGAGCATGTCTGGGACCTGTTGGATCAGAGGGTGAGGGCTTGGGCCATTCCCCCCCAGAAATGTCTGGGAACTTGCAGGTGCCTTAGAGGAAGAGTGGGGTAACATCTCATAACAAGAACAGGCAAATCTGGTGCAGTCCATGAGGAGGAGATGCACTGCAGTACTTAATGCAGCTGGTGGCCACACCAGACACTGACTGTTACTTTTGATTTTGATTTTGTCCCCCCCTTTGTTCAGGGACACATTATTTAATTTCTGTTAGTCACATGTTTGTGGAACTTGTTCAGTTTATATCACAGTTGTTGAATCTTGTTATGTTCACACAAATATTTACATATGTAAAGTTTGCTGAATTTCTTATTTATTTAACCTTTATTTAACCAGGTAGGTCAGTTGAAAACAAGTTCTCATTTACAACTGCGACCTGACCAAGATTAATCAAACCAGTGCGACAAAAACAACAACACAGAGTTACACATGGGATAATCAAACATACAATCAATAACACAATAGAAAAATCTATATACAGTTTGTGCAAATGTAGTAAGATTAGGGAGGTAAGGCCATAAATAGGCCATAGTGGCGAAATAATTACAATTTAGCATTAACACTGGAGTGATAGATGAGCAGAAGATGAATGTGCAAGTAGAGATACTGGGGTGCAAAGGAGCAACAAAAAAAAATAACACTATGGGGATGAGGTAGTTGGGTAGGCTATTACAGATGGGATGTGTTCAGGTGAAATGATCAGTAATCTGCTCTTACAGCTGATGCTTAAAGTTTGTGAGGGAGATATAAGTTTCAGTGATTTTTGCAATTCGTTCCAGTCACTGGCAGCAGAGGAGGAGTTGGTTTTGGCTTTGGGAATGACAAGTGAAATTTACCTGCTGGAGCGCGTGCTACTTGTGGGTGCTGCTATGGTGACCAGTGAGCTTAGATAAAATAAATGTAGTTGACAGCGAGAAGACATTGCTCTTTGTCTAAATATTTTCACATCATTAAATGTTATGTGTAATAAGCGTTGTAAAGCATTATGGCCAACCAGATCTTCATTGAGGGACCTGTTTTGAGTCCAACCTTTTCTTTTTGAACTCAGCCATAGGCTCAGAGAGACATATATCAAATTATCATATTTAATGATGGATAATGAATCTTATTCTATAGTACCCATAAGTCACTCTTCCTGAGCAAATTAGGAGATGTCAGTTTTAAGGGCCCAAATAGACTCAAATCACCATTTGTTAATATTCACATGTTAATGTGAATATAAACAAATGTAACCTTGAACTGTCTTGATGTGCACAATTTCCATTGAGAAAACAACTCATTATCTAGCATTGTGAGAGTTAACTCTTCAGAGATAATGCACAGGGAGCCCTTTCAATTTAATTCAGATAACTGTTCAATAATTATCTTTTGTTAGAAAGAAATAAAGTTGATCTGGAAAACACAATTAACAGGAACATTGTGTAGTTGAAAAGGCCAGTTTGCTGCATTGTTATTAGAGTATGACTGTGGCTATCACCTCAGCTGAACACTGGCCTTGGAAAATTGAATACTGCAAAATAAATGTGTTCGTAAAGCGGGATTAGGCTCACAGTTACCCTGTTTTAATGAGGCTGAGTCAACGGGGCATTTCGTCCATCTAAATCCCCATTGGTTTGCAGAAAACCTGACTTACAACTTAAAATCCAGGGAGTCGGCAAGCCTCAATCAGTGGCGCGGGCTTTGATACAAGTAGAGAGAGAAAGAGAAGTAGTTAAAAATAAATTGGTGGATGCTTATATTTGTCCTATTTGACACATGTAGAAGTGTGTATTTAAAATGTGTTTTTTTGCATATCACCCTCAGAGAGTGGGGTCACAGCCCGGGTCTGCCATTATCAACAGCTACCCTGTAGCAATTAGGGTTGAGTGCCTTGCTCAAGGGCACAGAAAAACATTTTTTCTTACCTTGGGGATTTGAACTAGCAATTTGGGTTACTGGACCAAAGGTTACAGTACCTAGGCTACCTACAGCCCTAGTCAAAATTGTCTGTGGTAGGCTTGCTCATACATCAACAGAACACACTACCGTGCACATTGAAACCTGGAGTGAATAACTGTAATTAATAACCAACAAACTGATCTTTTTAGTGTAGGGGGATTTATGTGTGTGAAGTTCATACAGTCCTAACCCAGTTTTCCTGCTTTTCTAAAGCTGCACTATGCAGAAATCGCGCTGCCATTTCCTGGTAGCTAAAGTTCTATTAGTTTGTCTAATTTCAGTTTATGTGTCAAAACAAGCATGAATAGTGTAGAGAATCATTGCACCAAAACTGAAAGTAAAAGAAGCAAAAACTAAACTTAAGGATGGGAAGCATAAAAATAGAGCACATAAAAGAGAACAACTGCTTCTTAGACTTGCTTTCAATAAGAATGACAGATCTATAACTCACATTTCTATGTGAATTTGGTCGGGTCGCCCAAAAAGTTACATATTGCAGCTTTATTTGCAGTGGGGAGCTACAGGGAGCAGCGGCCCAACCTTACATCTCTGCTGGTCCAGGCCATCTCTGCCTCTCTGGCCAAAAGGCTGCTCAACATCCAGTCTGTGGAACTAGGGAGCCTCTGTACACCTCTGGCCATGCCTGCTGCCTCAGGTACAACTCTCTCCAATTTCAGCCCACTCTAAAAAGCATGTACTGCATTTGCCTCCTCAAGGCCGGCTCCAGGCATAAGCAACATAAGCGGTCTCTTAGGTCTCCCGGGTGCTATGGGGCCCCAACCCCCAGAAATTAACTCACCATTGAGAGTTAGAATAGTAAAATACATCATGTGTAAGTTCGAAATTTGGTTGTGCATCAGCAGTTCTTCTCTTGTTTTGTCAGTCACTGACAGTGGCCCAACATGTCAGCTAACAGTGTCTAGATTGTTAAATTAGTCTAACCAGTTATCTAAACTTGTAGTAATCAAGGTCAAATACTGACTGGGGATGCAGGGCACGTGCCCAGGGGCCCAGACCTCAAGGTAACCCCATTGATTTTGTTAGTCAATCTCACTCAGATATTATTAACATGGTATAAGTCATGGCAAAATGTGTAGAATTGCAGGAAATTAACTTCAAAATGTGAATTTTTCTCTCTGCCATCAAGAGAGGGGACACTCCTACTCTAACCAATTTACCCCTGGCCAAATAGTGCTGTGCGGGTACAGTATGCCCTACATGTTGAAGTATATCCTCAGAGAACCAGTCAGGAGGATAAATGTGTCAAATGCAGCCGGTGTCTCCTCCCAGGCCTTTACATTAATCATCTAAATAAGATATAATGAGCCATTGAGCTCAGGATGGAAATGCAGCCAAGCTACTAGAAAACACTGGCTGGCATATTTGCGAATAAGGCTATCTAAATTCTACAAGCATATTCATTGCGCTAGGTGCATGTGCAATGCCGCTCTGGATAAGAGCGTCTGCTAAATGACTTAAATGTAATGTAAATGTACCCTCGACAACTGCTACTCTAACTTCCGCGATGCATACAAAGCCCTCCCCACCTTCGCTTCGGCAAATCCGACCACGATGCCATCTTGCACCTGCCGTCTTATAGGCAGAAACTCGAACAGGATTTAAAAGTGACGAGAACCATTCAAAGCTGGTCCGACCAATCGGAAGACACGCTTCAAGATTGTTTTGAGCATGCGGACTGGAATATGTTCCGGTCAGCCTGAGAGAACAACATGTACCTATACGCTAACTCGGTGAGTGCATTTATAAAGAAGTGCATTGGAGTTGTTGTAAACACTCACTATTCAAATCTACCCTAACCAGAAACCGTGGATGGATGGTGGCATTCGCGCAAAACTGAAAGCGCGATCCACTGCATTTAACCATGGAAAGAGGTCTGGTAATATCACTGAATATAATAATACAAGCGAAATTCCAGTACAGGGACAAGGTGAAATCGCAATTCAACTGCTCAGACACAGGACTTATGTGTCAGGGTTTACATTAAATCATGGACTACAAAAAGAAAAACAGCCATAGCACAGACACCAACATCACGCTTCCAGACAAACTAAACTCCTTCTTTGCCTGCATTGAGGATAATACTGTGCCACCGTCTCAGCCCGCTAACAAGGACTGCACCCCCACCCCCTCTCCTTCTCCGTGGCTGACGTGAGTAAAACATTTAAACAATTTAACCCTTGCAAGGTTACTGGCCCAGACTGCTTCCCCAGCCCCATCCTCAGAGCATGCGCTGGCCAACTGGCTGGTGTGTTTACGGACAGATTCAATTGCTCCATATCCCAGTCTGTTGTCCCCACATGCTTCAAGATGACCACCATTGTTCCTGTACCCAAGAAGGCAAAGATAATTGAACTAAATGACTACCGCCCCGTAGCACTCACATCTGTCATCATTATGTGCTTTGAGAGACTAGTCAAGGATCATATCACCTCCACCTTATCGGCCCCCTAGACCCACTTCAGTTTGCATACCGCCCCAACATGTCCAAAGGCGATGCAATTGCCATCACACTGCACACTGCCCTATCCCATCTGGACAACAGGAATACCTACGTAAGAGAGCTGTTCATTGACTACAGCTCAGCATTCAACACCCTAGTACCCTCCAAGCTCATCATCAAGCTGGAGGCCCTGGGTCTCAACCCCACCATGTGAAATTGGGTCCTCGACTTTCTGACGGGCCGCCCCCAGGTGGTGAAGGTAGGAAACACCATCTCCACTTTGCAAGGGTGCATGCTCAGCAACACTTTTTGGGTTACTACATGATTCGATATGTGTTATTTCATAGTTTTGTCTTCACTATTATTCTACAATGTAGAAAATAGTAAAATAAAGAAAAACCCTTGAATGACTAGGTGTTCTAAAATTTTTGACAGGTAGTATATATATACACATAGTGGCAAGAAAAAGTATGTGAACTCTTTGGGATTATCTAGATTTCTGCATAAATTGGTTATAAAATTAGATCTGATCTTCATCTAAATCACAACAACAGACCAACCCAGTCTGTTTAAACTAATAACACATAAATTAATGTATTTTTCTTGTCTATATTGAATACATCATTTAAATATTCACACTGTAGGTTGGACAAAGTATGTGAACCCCTAGGCTAATGACTTCTCCAAAAGTGAATTGGAGTCAGGAGTCAGATAACCTGGAACACAATTATTGAGACGAGATTGGAGATGTTAGTTAGAGCTGCCCTGCCCTATAAAAACCACTCACAAAATTTCAGTTTGCTATTCACAAGAAGCATTGCCTGTGAACCATGCCTCTAACAAAAGACATCTCAGAAGATCCAAGATTAAGAATAATTGACTTGCATAAAGCTGGAAAGGGTTACAAAAGCCTTGAAGTTCATCAGTCCACAGTAAGACAAGTTGTTTGTAAATGGAGAAAGTTCAGCATTGTTGCTACTCTCCCTAGGAGTGGCCGTCCTGCAAAGATGACTGAAAGACTACAGCACAGAATGCTCAATGAGGTTAAGAAAAATCTTAGAGTGTCAGCTAAAGACATAAATAAATCTCTGGAACATGCTAACCTCTCTGTTGATGAGTCTACTATACGTAAAACACTAAACAAGAATGGTGCTCATGGGAGGACACCACTCAAGAAGCCACTGCTGTCCAAAAAAAAAACATTGCTGCATGCCTGAAGTTCGCAAAAGAGCATCTGGATGTTCCACAGCACTACTGGCAACATATTCTGTGGAAAGATTAAATTAAAGTTGAGTTGTTTTGGAAGGAACACTATGTGGAGAAAAAAAAGGAACAACACACCAAAGTCAAAACCTCATCCAACTGTAAAGTATGGTAAAGGGAGCATCGTGCTTTGGAGCTGCTTTGCTGCCTCAGGATCTATACAGCTTGCTATCATTGGCGGAAAAATTATTCCCAAGTTAAGACATTTTTCAGGATAATATAAGGCTATCTGTCCGCCAATTGAGGATCAACATAAGTTGGGTGATGCAACAGAACAACAACCCAAAACACAGAAGTAAACCAACAACAGAATGGCTTCAACAGTATAAAATACGCCTTTTGGAGTGGCCCAGTCAGAGTCCTGACCTCAACCCCATTGGGATGCTGTGACATGACCTTGAGAGCAATTCACACCAGGCATCCCAAGAATATTGCCGAACTGAAACAGATTTAAAAGAGGAATGGTTCAAAATTCATCCTGACCGTTGTGCAGGTCTGATCCGCAACTACTGAAAATGTTTGGTTGAGGATATTGCTGCCATAGTAGGGTCAACCAGTTATTAAAATCAAGGGTTCACATACTTTTCCCACCCTGCACTGTGAATGTTTACACGGTGTGTTCAATAAAGACATGAAAATGTATAATTGTTTGTGTGTAATTGGTTTAAGCAGACTGTGCTTGTCTATTGTTTTGACTTAGATGAAGATCAGATAAAATTTTATGACCAATTTATGTAGGTCCAGGTAATTATAAAGGGTTCGCATATTTTTTCTTGCTACTGTCTACATACATACATACATACATACATTTTGAATAGAATTATACACTTTGGATGCAATTTTAATGGAATTAATGGAGAGACCGAAAGACTATGACAGAGTGTTCACATGCACACTGATTTACAGTAATGCAACAATAATCTTCATTAAAAAAATCTGATTATTTAAAATAAAAAAGAAGGTTAACCCCGAAAGCGAGATGGAGATGTGTAAATTAGAAGCACATTTAGTCTGCAACCGGCTAAGATCGTGAAGGTATGAAACAGGTAGGGAGAGTGAGGTCGTCAGTGGTGGTCGGCGAACCCTCAACCCAGCGTGGCGTCTACTGTGCCACAAAAGCATGCTGAAGTTGATATCCACGTTTATAAAGAAAGAGTCGCTACTATTATTATTTGTGGGGGAGGGTGTTAAATGTATTCTATAGTACAAGGGACAGGTCAGGTGGAAATATTTTTTACGTTGGGAGAAAAGGTGTCACGTCCTGACCTTAGTTCCTTTTTTATCTCTATTTTAGTTTGGTCAGGGCGTGAGTTGGGGTGGGCATTTTGTTTTTGTTCTATGTTTTGTATTTCTGCTTTTGGCCTGGTATGGTTCCCAATCAGAGGCAGCTGTCAATCGTTGTCTCTGATTGAGAACCATACTTAGGTAGCCTGTGTTCCCATTATGATTTGTGGGTAGTTGTTTTCTGTTTTGTGTATTCACCTGACAGAACTGTTTAGTTTCTTCCTTTCACTTTATTTTGTGTGTTCAGTCTAATAAATTAACATGGACACTTACCACGCTGCATATTGGTCCGATCCTTCCTACTCCTCCTCCTCAGACGACGAAGAGATTTGTTACAGAACTACCCACAACAAAAGGACCAAGCAGCGTGAGAAGGAGGAGAAGAGCTATCTGGAGGAATGGACACGGGAGGAGATTTTGGACGGTAAGGGTCCCTGGGCACAGGCTGGGGAATATCGCCGCCCCAGGGAAGTGTGGCTAAGTCAGGTAGGAGACCTGAGCCAACTCCCCATGCTTACCGTGGCGAGAGGTTGACCGGGCATGCACCGTGTTATGCAGTGAGGCGCACGGTGTCCCCAGTGCGCAAGCATAGCCCCGTGCGCTACATTGCCGCTCCTCGAATCGGCCGGGCTAGAGTGGGCATCGAGCCAACAGGAATGAAGCCGGCTCAGCGCATCTGGTCTCCAGTGCGTCTCCTCGGCCCGGGTTATATGGCACCAGCCCTACGCAACGGTGTCCCCGGTTCGCCAGTACAGCCAGGTGCGGTCTGTTCCACCCCGCCGCACTTGCCGGGCTACAGGGGGTATCCAGCCAGGACAGGTTGTGCAGGCTCGGTACTCGAGACCGCCAGTACCCCTCCACGGCCCTGTGTATCTGGTGCCTCCTCCACGCACCAGGCCTCCTGTGGCAGCACCACGCACCAGGCTGTCTCTCCCTCTCCTCCCTCCAGGTGATCCTGCCTGTCCAGCGCTGCCAGAGCCGCCCATCAGTCAGGAGCTGCCAGAGCCGCCCGTCAGTCAGGAGCTGCCAGAGCCGGCCTTTACTCCGGCGCTGCCAGAGCCACCCTTGACTCCGGCGCTGCCAGAGCCACCGTTCACTCCGGTGCTGTCATAGCCGCCCTTCACTCCGGCGCTGCCGGAGTCGCCCTTCACAGTCGCCCTTCACGCCACTTAAGTGGGCCAAGACTATGGTGGAGTTGGGTCCACTTCCCGCGCCAGAGCCGCCTGTTGTGTGTCTGCACCAGCCAGAACTGTTTCGGTCGTTCTCTTTGTTATTGCTGTGTTCATTAAATAAATATGGACACATACAACGCTGCACCTTGGTCCTCTCTTTCCAACAGCCGTTACAAAAGGTGCATTTCTTGAGTAGGTGTGTTGAACTTTTGACTGGTACTATATATAAAATGTTTATAGTGTCTAATTTCCAGTCGCTCTTATCCCCTATAACGTACAGTACCTTTAATTTTATCATCTATGTTTCTTTAACTGTCACTCATCAACACTAGCTCTTAATTGGACGTCTCTATCACTTCAGACTTTTATAGGCAATTAGACCTGTAACTGTTTATCTGGAATATCTCCCCAGTACAGCAGGCTGTAAACGCCCTGCCATGTTTACACCCATTAATATGATGAGTTGAATAGAGAATCAACAATTCTTGCAGTGTCATCATGCTCTTCACCAGTCATTTGAGGTAAATATTTAAAAGGACATTTAGAGAAGTACAGTGGAGTGGTGTTTTATAAACCTGCCTCAGCAACACCAGACCCTCTCCAGGAGAATGTAGCAGTCGCATTAACTATTTTTTATTGGGGGTATTAGGCTCTAATTCCTGCTATTGACTGAAAATCCCCTCATCTTTGCATCGTCACCCAGGAGACCTAGCTAGCGAGTGCTGCAGTGAAGGTGTCTCTGGTTGATCGACAGTAGAGGATTTTGGCTCCGGCAACAAATGAAGGAAAACAGGATTTGAGTCAAATCCCTTGCCAAACTTCTAATATAGTAGTTAAACACTCATGCTATTGGGGGTGATTATGGGGCACTTCTGCTGTCTGTGTTCTGCTTTATTGAATCACCTCCAAAGGCAGACAGGCATCTGCCAAAGATTTCAGCAGGCAGTCAGTAGTGAACGTGTGTTTCGTTGTTGTGTCTGTGTCAGAGTATATGCATGGATGGGTTGTGCTATACATATACATTTTGTTAACGCACCCTTGATATATTATAATACTAAAACCTAGATTAAATCCGGACCGCGTTATAGTGGGATTGACCTTTTTAAAGGTAATTTCCGATTGAGCCGACGTATGCAGCAACTATGGTGAATGCGGTCTCCGAGAACACAGAAACATTGACTTTAAAAGGTGCATAGCCAAAAATGGAGATTGGATTGAATCTAGCCCTTAACAAAGAGTTGGGTAATAAGTTGGTCCTAAACATTTGGTACAAATCATTCGCTAAAGTTCTAGACCTCAACGGAATCTGGTATTCAATGTTGTGGCTGCTGAACAATTTGAGGAGACTAAAATACTTGGCACCTCCTTAGATTGTAAACTGTCATGGTCAAAACATATGGATTCAATTGTTGTAAAGGTGGGGAGAGGTCTCTCCATAAAAAAATAGATATTCTCACACACCACAAAGCAAGTCCTGCAGGCTCTAGTTTTATCTTATCTTGATTATTGTCCAGTCATATGATCAATTGCTGCAGAGAAAGACCCTGTTAAGCTTCAGCTGGCCCAGAACAGAGCCGCACATCTCACTCTTCATTGTAATCAGAGGGCGAATACTAATACTATGCATGCCACTCTCTCTTGGCTGACAGTTGAGGAAAGACTGACTGTCACTTCTTGTTTTCATAAGAAACAATGTTTTGGAAATTCTAAATTGTTTGCGTAGTCAACTTACACACAACACTAACACACACACACTTAACCCACCAGGCATGCCACCAGGGGTCTTTTCACAGTCCCCAGGTCCAGAACAAACACAGTGTAATAAATAAAAACATTTAAAAGGAAGATTACTCAAGTCATATTTCAAACAGTAAGTTAACAACTGAGCACAGTACACCTTACACAGTACTACTAACTTTGCATTGATGTATTTGTCTGCTGGGAAATAAATACCCTGTCTGTGACATACAACCCTCTTGGATCTTCTTTGAAGATGTAGGGGAGGAGCAAAATGGCTGCAGAGATCTTCAGACCTTAAATTGGAGGGTGTACAATAATAAGGCTGGATTATAATGGCTGCATTCTGTTAAGGGTACATTTTCTTATCCATGTTACTGTATATAAAAAATACCTTTGTGAGCCTCTGTGTGTGTGAAAAGTGCCAACTTGTAGAGATTCAGCAACTCCACGGCCATACCCCTCTCTGTTTCTGCAATGATTTTGTTGGCCATTGTGCCAAATCCGGACAGATTTTCTCTATCCAGATTCATTACCCAATTTTCTTCTTATCTCGGAGAAAATCTAAGTCAATGTGTTTATAATGCATCATCAATACATCTTCAATTCAGATGACAGAACTTAGCTATGTTACATTCATTGTTACAATGGCTGACAAACGGAGTGCTGGGTATTGTTTTAAGATGTCCTTGGTGCCTTGTTTCATAAATTATATTTCAGTCCTTTTTGTCTTGTAGGTAACTTATCAACATAAGTTCTTTTTTTGCCACTCCACCTGCATCTTTTCAACATGTAACTTCTGACTGAATGAATCCTCACCATTCTCAATCTGAAAATCAAATATAAATATTAGCAAATATTGATACATACAGCATCAAACCTGATCAAAGTCTATATAAAAAGGCAAAATGTCCCATATTCATAAAGCATCTGATCTAGGATCAGTCTTATTTATGATCTTAAAAACTGATCTGGGATCAGTGGTTCGACTTTTACGCACTGAACATTATTTGTATGCAGTTACCTTGGCTATTTTGGTCGGGTCTTCATTTTTGGTGTCATCTGGGCTTATTTTTTCCCCTTGTGTCATGCCCTGATCTGTTTCTCCTGTCCTTGTGCTTGTCTCCACCCCTCTCCAGGTGTCACCAATCTTCCCCACTTATCCCCTGGGTATTTATACCTGTGTTTTCTGTCTGTCTTGGCCAGTTTGTCCAAGTTAACCAGAGTTTTGTGTCTCAGCTCCTGCTTATTCCCCATTCTCTTTTGTCACCCTCCTGGTGTTGACCCTTGCCGGCCCACCTGCCTGACCACTCTGCCTGCCGACCTGTTCCTTTACCCTCCTCTGGATTACCGACCTATGCCTTATCCTGAGCCTGCCGCCCGGTACTGTTGCCCCACCTCTGGTTCTGATCCCGGACTGCCTTGACCTGTCGTTTGCCTGCCCCTATTACAATAAACATGGTTACTTCACACAGTCTGCACTTGGATCTTACCTTGATTCCTGATACCTTGCCTCCCAAACCTCTTCCTCATTTCCTGTACTTGGGCAACGTCAGCAAGCGGTTGTCATTCTTTTTTTTGTATTTATGCCGTGCCATGACTAAATGTTTGTGGACAGGAGAAATGTAATGACGAATTATTGGTACTGAGGTCAAAGGAGCAGACGAGAGATGGTCTTGTGATGCTGTTGGAAATGTGATGGTTTAACATGAGAAGAAAATATCTAAGCCAGCACATTATGGTCTGGGTAGGCACAATGATGTAAAAATGTTATTGTGAATTAATGTGAGTAGAAAAACTGAAGAATCTTTACATATCCCTTCCCTGTTTGGTCTCTCAACAAAGGGGTACTTTTGAATGAACACTGCACAAATCCATGTATTGACGGGTAGTGGGCTACTAAAAGCAAACACATTTCATTTAGACAATTACGTTTAATACAAATGACATTATCATGTAAAAGTTGTGTATGTGCTATGCTATCAGCGATTCTGACAACAGTATTTTATTTAGCTAGGCAAGTCAGTTAAGAACAAATTCATAATTACGATGATGGCCTTCCCCAGCCAAACCTGGAAGACGCTGGGCAAATTGTGCACCACCCTATGGGATGCCAGGTTGTGATGCAGCCCAGGATTGAACCCAGGTCTGCAGTGACGCCTGTAGCATTGTGATTCAGTGTGTTAGACCACTGCACCATTCAGGAGCCCCTGAGTATAGAGGACTGGCTGATGTGTCCTGTTGCTGGCCAGTTGATATGTCATGCTGAAGGCCAATTGGTGTGTCATTTTGCTGGGCTGTTTGCTGCAGCTGTTAACACTAATAGTTTTGTGCTTTCCGACTCAGAAACAAATAAAAAAAGAGCAGAGAATTGGAATAGGATCAATGATTCAGATAACAATCATACATTGACTTAACTATTTACAGCTTTTATATTCTCCATACAATTTTGTGAATTTGGTTAGAACTTTTGATCATTGGAAAGAGTTGCATCACCATTCTTTGGTCTAATGACAGTGTCTCTCCATCGATGTGGTATTCTGTGGGGAAAAAAATACAGAAGAAAATGTCAGTGTATATCAGAATAGGAAACGCATATGAAAATAAGTGTGCATAATAAGTGAATAAATCAATGAATTAGTGGAATGTATACTCTTCCTTCTGGGTCCCTGTATCCATCTTACCCATGGAAATTGATCTCACCAGGCCTTATAGCAAACCTATCAGGAATCAAGGTAAGACCCAGATACGTCAAATTGGTTTAATATTCCAACGAGGGGTGGCAATAGACAAGTCAAGGCAGGTAGGGGGTCAGTAAACCAGAGGTAGGGCAACAGTACCGGACGGCAGTCAGTTAAGAACAAATTCTTATTTTCAATGACAGCCTAGGAACAGTGGGTTAACTACCTGTTCAGGGGCAGAATGACTGATTTGTACCTTGTCAGTTTGGGGGTTTGAAATTGCAACCTTGCGGTTACTAGTCCAACTCTCTAACCACTAGGCTACCCTGCCACCCCAGCCAAGAGTAATCTGGGCAAGAGTAATTTGACTCTCTTGTTGTTGTAGCACTAGTCTGAACACTGTGGGTATGAGGCCCTCATCAAGGTCATGCATGACGTCTGGTGGAAACAGATAGGTAATTGGAGATGGCACATGATTCAGTTATAGGCTTTTTTGATGCCATACATCGATTGATTGTCTGGATTTTCTTCACACAGCCTTAAGGTGGTACTTGTAGTTGGCTGTGTCATGCATGGTGAATTCCTCTTCAGTGATATTTGAGCAAATGTCTCCCTTGGTAGCCAAGCAGAAGGAATTAATGTGACCAGAGGAAATGTTTTTGCTCAACCCTGCAACTGCATGTGCAGAGTGATTATCTGTTTATCTGAGTTTGTTGTGATTGTGTCTCTTTGTTTCCGATTCCTGGAGTTCACATATCTTGAATACTTCTTCGTAAGTGGTGACTTGTTTCTGAATGAGGCAGCGATGAACTAGTGTGTAGAGGTATGTATTTTGGAGTTGGGAAGTATCATTGTGGTCAAGATTTCCTAATCTAAAGTACACTGTGGTCAATTTGTGCTTGCCTTTTTTAGAACCTAGTGGATTGACAACTTCAAATGCATCTAGATTAGGTTGGGATTTGATTTGAACAATTCACTATCAGTAAAGTCTTCCAGAATGTCATCATTATGTGGCTTTTGGTCTTGATTCAAGGTGGCCCAGACCTCTTCATTACGTGCTATTTTGTGTAGTATTCTGACCAATGTGATGTATTAAAATGACCTTGTTTTATAACCATCTTTGTTGCTCAGGGGTACTTCATTTGGCCTGACCATGCCCAATTCTTTCACACAGTAATGCTCCAGCATCCAATCAGAGCATCCACTCAAATACTGCAGAGTTGTTATGCAAGTCCCTGAGATCATCATCTTTATCCAAATGTATTTGCTTATTTGTAAAGTGAAACCTGAGGACATCGCTATAGTGTGTCATAAATACATCAACAAAGGTGCTGAGGTCCTCAACAATGCTATTCTGTACTGTAGCTGGGATGAAGTGTTCTTCCCTGATTTTCAAAATAAAAAGACAAATATAGTTTTTTTTAGACCTTCTATTAGCTGTTCAGTGTGGATATCTGTGCCTTGAACATGTTCATGAACTTTAAATGACTCTCTACATCGCTCACGTCATCTTCAATGGATTCAGTCCCAGTCTCAAATTCATCATGAGGGGAATTCTCATGTAAGTTGGCGCTTAAAAGCGCTCTGTGACCGATAGGCACTGAAACATCTATTTGTTTTCCCACACCCATTAAGTCAACAGGTAATTAGAAAACATGGTTCTTGCTGGTGATAGAGGCCAATAAGTGTGAGTAGTCTGGACACAGGACACAGAGAAAGTATGTTTGTTGCAAAGTAGACAATAGAATAGAGTTGGCATTCTTCAAACAGATTGTGAACCATGGAATCATGGAGATTATTGGTACTCAAGGGACCAGTCTTCCACAGCCACACTCAAATTCAAGTTGACACTAAAAGCAAAAGTGAAATAATTAATGTTGAGGCTAAAACAAAATCTATACAACTCTTTCCAGACAACAACCTGTCCTCCTAATTTGTATTTATGGTTGTCCCATAACGAAGCAGAGCTTGTCAGGATAGGTGAAGATGTCTCTCTCTTTATCTGACACCATATTTCTTAGTTTGGACATTATGTGATTCTGCAGTCCCACATTTAAGTGTTGACTTAGATAATATGATGCTCCAAATGGGACATTAAGTTCTTCTTCCATGTTAACCCAAATAAAGAGAGACTATTTGGGCAATTATAAAGTCTTCTTGATGAATTATTCCTAACTTCTAAATATTTGCCTGTAATCTAGCTAGGATAACCTTTCTAGCGCAGGGAACCCATCGACAACATTCCGCTGAAAAGGCAGCGCACGAAATTCAAAAATATTTTTGAATATAGTTTTCAATGAGGAGAGTCTCAGTTAGATAGCAATTTTTTTCCAAAAAGATTACTTGTGTAGGAGAAATCGCTACGTTTTGTTCATCACGTTTGGCTAAGAAAAAAATCTGAAAATGCAGTCTCTACAACGCCGAACTTTTTACCAAATTAACTCCATAATATCGACAGAAACATGGCAAACGTTGTTTAGAATCAATCCTCAAGGTGTTTTTCACATATCTATTCGATGATAAATCATTCGTGGCAGTTGGGTTTCTCCTCTGGAGCAAATGGAAAAATGAACGCAGCTGGAGATTACGCAATAATTTCGATGGAGGACACCAAGCGGGCACCTGGTAAATGTAGTCTCTTATGGTCAATCTTCCAATGATATGCCTACAAATACGTCCCAATGCTGCAGACACCTTGGGGAAACGACAGAAAGTGTATGCTCATTCCTGGCGCATTCACAGCCATATAAGGAGACATTGGAACACAGCGCCTTCAAAATCTGTGCCATTTCCTGTTTGAAATTTCATCTTGGTTTTGCCTGTAGCATCAGTTCTGTGGCACTCACAGATAATATCTTTGCAGTTTTGGAAACGTCAGAGTGTTTTCTTTCCAAAGCTGTCAATTATATGCATAGTCGAGCATCTTTTCGTGAAAAAATATCTTGTTTATTAAAAGAGCGCCCCCTATATCGAAGAAATTAACACCCTAATAGTTTATTTAACATTTTTGGGATAGGTGGCAGTATTTTGACGTCCAGATGAAAAGCATGCCCAAAGTAAACTGCCTGTTACTCAGGCCCAGAAGCTAGGCTATGCATAATTGGTAGATTTGGATAGGAAACACTTTAAAGTTTCTAAAACTTTACAACTGCTCCGCCCACAACCGTAAGGCTCTCCAGAGGGTAGTGAGGTCTGCACAACGCATCACCGGGGGCAAAATACCTGCCCTCCAGGACACCTACACCACCCGATGTTACAGGAAGGCCATAAAGATCATCAAGGACAACAACCACCCGAGCCACTGCCTGTTCACCCCGCTATTATCCAGAAGGCGAGGTCAGTACAGGTGCATCAAAGCTGGGACCGAGAGACTGAAAAACAGCTTCTATCTCAAGGCCATCAGACTGTTAAACAGCCACCACTAACATTGAGTGGCTGCTGCCAACACACTGACTCAACTCCAGCCACTTTAATAATGGGAATTGAATTGAAATGATGTAAAATATATCACTAGCCACTTTAAACAATGCTACCGAATATAATGATAACATACCCTACATTATTCATCTCATATGTATACGTATATACTGTACGCTATATCATCTACTGCATCTTTATGTAATACATGTATCACTAGCCACTTTAACTATGCCACTTTGTTTACATACTGTACTCGATACCATCTACTGTATCTTGCCTATGCCGCTCTGTACCATCACTCATTCATATATCTTTATGTACATATTCTTTATCCCCCTACACTTGTGTGTATAAGACAGTAGTTTTGGAATTGTTAGTTAGATTACTTGTTGGTTATTACTGCATTGTCGGAACTAGAAGCACAAGCATTTCGCTACACTCGCATTAACATCTGCTAACCATGTGTATGTGACAAATAAATAAAAAAATTATATGCATAGTATTATCAGTATTGGATAGAAAACACTCTGAAGTTTCTAAAACTGTTTGAATGATGTCTGTGAGTATACAGAACTCATATGGCAGGTGAAAACCTGAAAAAGTGGGACATCTGAGGTTTGTAGTTTTTCAAAGCTTGGCCTACCGAATACACATTGAGATATGGATAAAGTTGCACTTCCTACGGCTTCCACTAGATGGCAACCGTGTTTAGAAACTTGAATGAGGAATCTACTATAAAGGAGGGGCTCATGAGACCTCTTTGAGTCAGTGGTCTGGCAGATTGCCTTGGTCTCATGACGCGCGCTCCCAACAGATTTACCTGTCGTTCCAGTGCTTTTCTTCAGACAAAAGAATTCTCCGGTTGGAACATTATTGATGTTTTATGTTAAAAACATTCTAAAGATTGATTCCATACATCGTTTGACATGTTTCTAAATGACTGTAACGGAACTTTTTGAGTTTTTGTCTGGACGAAGTGCCTGTGCCTCATGAAGATGGATTACTGGGCTAAACACGCTAACAACAAGTGGCTATTTGAACATAAATGATGGACTTTATGGAACTTTATTGAACAAATGAATAATTATTATCGAACTGGGATTCCTGGGAGTGCCTTCTGATGAAGATCATCAAAGGTAATTGAATATTTATGGTGTAATTTCTAACTTTGTTGACTCCAAAATGGCGGATATTCCTCTGGCTGTTTTGGGTTCTGAGCGCCGTTCTCAGATTATGCTTTTTCCGTAAAGTTTTTAAAAAATCTGACACAGCGGTTGCATTAAGGAGATGTCTATCTTTAATTCTGTGAATAACAGCTGTATATTTTATCAATGTTTATTATGAGTATTTCTGCAAAATCACCGAATGTTTTGGAATCAAAACATTACTGCACGTAACCCGCCAATGTAAACTGAGATTATTGGATATAAATATGCACATTATCGAACAAAACATACATGTATTGTGTAACATGATGTCCTATGAGGGTCATCTGATGAAGATCATCAAAGGTTATTGATTAATTTTATCTATGTTTCAGATTTTTGTGACTGCTCTCTTTGGCTGGTAAATGGCTGTGTGTGTTTTTGTGACTTGACTCTGACCTAACATAATGATATGTTGTGCTTTTGCTGTAAAGCATTTTTAAAATCAGACATGAGGGGTAGATTAACAAGATGTTTATCCGCTAGCGGAACCCCTGTCCTAGAAAGGTTAAACGATATATGTTCATAAATGTTTAATATTTCGATTATTTATTTGAATTGTGCGCCCTTCAATTTCACCGGATGTTGTCGACAGGTGTCCCTTTAGCTGGATGCCTAGCCTTAACTAAAGACCCCTTTTGCCCTTTACAATTTCCACATTTACCACCACCAAAGCACCTCCAGACCATCACATTGCCTCCACCATGCTTGACAGATGATGTCAAGCACTCCTCCAGCATATTTTCATTTTTTCTGCGTCTCATTAATGTTCTTCTTTGTCATCCGAACACCTTAACACTTCTTTGGGATAGGGGGCAGCATTTTCTCTTTTGGATGAATAGCGTGCCCAGAGTGAACTGCCTCCTACTCAGTCCCAGATGCTAATATACAGTGGGAAGAACAAGTATTTGATGCACTGCCGATCTTGCAGGTTTTCACGCTGTCACGCTCTGACCTTTAATATCTCTGTTTTCTTTATATTTTGGTTAGGTCAGGGTGTGACGTGGGTGGGTATGCTAGTTTTTGTATGTCTAGGGGTTTTGTAGGTCTAGGTATACAGTGGGGCAAAAAAGTATTTAGTCAGCCACCAATTGTGCAAGTTCTCCCACTTAAAAAGATGAGAGAGGCCTATAATTCTCATCATATGTACACTTCAACTATGACAGACAAAATGATCCAGAAAATCACATTGTAGGATTTTTTATGAATTTAATTTGCAAATTATGGTGGAAAATAAGTATTTGGTCAATAACAAAAGTTTATCTCAATACTTTGTTATATACCCTTTGCTGGCAATGACAGAGGTCAAATGTTTTCTGTAAGTCTTCACAAGGTTTTCATACACTGTTGCTGGTGTTTTGGCCCATTCCACCATGCAGATCTCCTCTAGAGCAGTGATGTTTTGGGGCTGTTGCTGGGCAACACGGACTTTCAACTCCCTCCAAAGATTTTCTATGGGGTTGAGATCTGGAGACTGGCTAGGCCACTCCAGGACCTTGAAATGCTTCCTACGAAGCCAATCCTTCGTTGCCCAGGCGGTGTGTTTGGGATCATTGTCATGCTGAAAGACCCAGCCACGTTTCATCTTCAATGCCCTTGCTGATGGAAGGAGGAATTCACTCAAAATCTCACGATACATGGCCCCATTCATTCTTTCCTTTACACAGATCAGTCGTCCTGGTCCCTTTGCAGAAAAACAGCCCCAACGCATGATGTTTCCACCCCCATGCTTCACAGTAGGTATGGTGTTCTTTGGATGCAACTCAGCATTCTTTGTCCTCCAAACACAACGAGTTGAGTTTTTACCAAAAAGTTATATTTTGGTTTCATCTGACCATATGACATTCTCCCAATCTTCTTCTGGATCATCCAAATGCTCTCTAGCAAACTTCAGACGGGCCTGGACATGTACTGGCTTAAGCAGGGGGACACGTCTGGCACTGGAGGATTTGAGTCCCTGGCGGCGTAGTGTGTTACTGATGGTAGGCTTTGTTACTTTGGTCCCAGCTCTCTGCAGGTCATTCACTAGGTCCCCCCGTGTGGTTCTGGGATTTTTGCTCACCGTTCTTGTGATCATTTTGACCCCACAATGTGAGATCTTGCATGGAGCCCTAAATCGAGGGAGATTATCAGTGGTCTTGTATGTCTTCCATTTCCTAATAATTGCTCCCACAGTTGATTTCTTCAAACCACGCTGCTTACCTATTGCAGATTCAGTCTTCCCAGCCTGGTGCAGGTCTACAATTTTGTTTCTGGTGTCCTTTGACAGCTCTTTGGTCTTGGCCATAGTGGAGTTTGGAGTGTGACTGTTTGAGGTTGTGGACAGTTGTATTTTATACTGATAACATGTTCAAACAGGTGCCATTAATACAGGTAACGAGTGGAGGACAGAGGAGCCTCTTAAAGAAGAAGTTACAGGTCTGTGAGAGCCAAAAATCTTGCTTGTTTGTAGGTGACCAAATACTTATTTTCCACCATAAATTGCAAATAAATTCATAAAAAATCCTACAATGTGATTTTCTGGATATTCTTTTCTCGTTTTGTCTGTCATAGTTGAAGTGTACATATGATACAAATTACAGGCCTCTCTCATCTTTTTAAGTGGGAGAACTTGCACAATTGGTGGCTGACTAAATACTTTTTTTGCCCCACTGTATGTACGTCTATGGTGTCCCGATATGGTTCCCAATCAGAGGCAGCTGTTTATTTACATTTACATTTAAGTCATTTAGCAGACGCTCTTATCCAGAGCGACTTACAAATTGGTGCGTTCACCTTAAGACATCCAGTGGAACAGCCACTTTACAATAGTGCATCTAAATCTTTTAAGGGGGGTGAGAAGGATTACTTTATCCTATCCTAGGTATTCCTGAAAGAGGTGGGGTTTCAGGTGTCTCCGGAAGGTGGTGATTGACTCCGCTGTCCTGGCGTCGTGAGGGAGTTTGTTCCACCATTGGGGGGCCAGAGCAGCGAACAGTTTTGACTGGGCTGCGCGGGAACTGTACTTCCTCAGTGGTAGGGAGGCGAGCAGGCCAGAGGTGGATGAACGCAGTGCCCTTGTTTGGGTGTAGGGCCTGATCAGGGCCTGTTCATTCTTTTAATAAATTATAATGTACCCATACCAGGCTGCGCCTTGGTCTCATTCGTACGACAAATGTGACACACCTGCCATGAGTGTATCTTCAAAAGTGCCAGAGAGCCCAGTCAGGAAATGTGACATATTTGCAAAGTAAATTATTCCAAACAATATATCACAAAAAGGTTACTTTTGAGATATTCCTATTTTATGTTGAATAATCAGACTCTAGCCAGTGTCCATATTTGTGAGCACACTGTAAGTAGTATAATGACAACAGATTGGTGTCTGTATCATGTTCAGTTCACAGATCATAGGTCTTACAGGAAGCAGGAAAAAGTCCAAAAAGGGCCTAAAATGGCCACCTTCATCATGATTTTCTTAATGTTCTTTTTTTTGTAAAAAGTATGTCAAACATCCTACCTCCAAAATGGAGTTTCTATGTGAATATCTGAGCTGTCCTTGCCTGGCAGACAGACGGGCAAAAATACCAGTTGGCTCAACACGGTTGCTATTCATCCCTTGCAGAGTGGGGGGTCCCAGATGTGCACCTTTTCAGGGTCGTTTGCAAAGCTACCAAGCATTTGGCTAAAGCACTGACCACTCCAGAGATTTCAAATAATTTGTTTCCATCTGTCTGTTTGCCTCTTCTTAATTTCCATTCAATTAAGGCTCACTGTATTGATTGGCCATTCTCTAATTGCATGCAGCTCTATTCCATGGAAACGAGACATTAACTGCAAGGCCCTAAGAAGTTTGATGGTTCTACCTACCTGTGTCGCTCCGGAGTAGATATTGCATTGTTCACACCATTGAAGGGAGCATCACACCACACAATGCATTTGAAAGGGAATTATTTATTATTGTGTTTATTTTGTCCCATTGTAGATAGGACCAGCTGGGTGATTTTCTCTTTTATTCACCATAAAGAATTTGATATCAAAAGGAGAAGCCCAGACGAATTGTGATTTCAGTGATTCACATATCCCTGCTGCATACACCCAGTTCTCCCAGGCCCCAAACGAATGCCATAAGTGCAACAAATTTTCAGAACAATTACATCTTGGCTGCAAAAAACTATTTGAAATAGCTTTATAGAAACACTCTGGGGCCTTTAATGACAAAGTTATTGATTGCTACAGTATGTGCAGCTAGGCCAGTCGATATTGGTTTCCCTCCTCTACTGATTAGGCTCTGTGGAGAAAAGAACAAAGAGACATTTACTTCTTGATTTGCTGATAATACATTTAATAACCAATCAGTTGTGGTTAATGTATGTAGTATATTTGCCATAAAACACATTGTATATTGCATTACATGAATTGTATTGTACTTTATTATCTCTTGATGGTTCCCCAATTTGACTTTCTTTTGAACCTGCTAGCTTTAGATTAATCTGTGTGTGGCAAACCCCCGTGTTGATTACATGACAGTGAGCTGCAACATTTAGGGACTTGATCAACACTGTAAGATAGAGGTTTATAAACCATCTGTTACACTACCCAATATCGCCCTTAATTTTGACTGAGTCAGACAATTGGCTATTTTGAAATGTAATTACAACCTTATAAACACGCTTTCAAGTTAAACTAACCTTTTACCACCTTCTGCTACACAGCAGTGAAAGGGCTTTACTTACACGGTTTGAAAACCACTAAATGTATATAGAATTGAAATTGCTCATAGAGCAGGGGGGGGGGGTACTCTGTCAACTAAACAGTATATACTGGGCCCCTTCATCACACTCTTTGTGTCCAGGGCTTACATATTCACTGCCTACTTCATCTTTATTTCCCTGTGATATTCGCATCCAAGCAGCCTAATAAAAAAGTCAGTGTCTGTACTGTACACCCCAAAGGCCAACACATGTGGATGATATCTAGAAGCCTTTCTTTAAACAGAATTTTCAATCCCGCATCGCTTTCCTACATATGGAGAGCCCACATCCGATACAGAGGCGCTCCTGTTTGAACTGGGGGAACGGAGAGGAGCTGCCAAGGTGCAATGTCACATACAGCTGCTCTGAGGAGGGGGAGAAGAGGGGGAGGACAGGAAATAGGAGCAAGAGAACAGGAGAGGAGCAGATAGGAGAGGAGAGAGTTCTTTCAGGACCCTGGGTTGCCTTTCATCTGCCCGTGTATTGATTTAATTTATATTCACACCCACACCCTGCCCCTTTGTTCCTTAATTGGTGAGAATCACAGACAGCAGAGGAAAGGAAATGTAAAGGAGTCTTCATATTCTCTATTACAGCCTCTGGGTGATTCTCTTCTGCACCTGCACCAACCCTTCAACTGCTTTGTATACTTCCACTTTTAAAGTACCACAGACTAGTGTGGATTTGGCTTTAATCCTCTCTGTTTTTGTGCACAAAGTATGATTGGGTGAAAGACATTAAAGCATTAACGTAAGAGCCCTGGACCCAAAGCAAGACCTTAGCGGATAGATACAATATATAAGCATAAATATGGAACTCAAGCGCACAGCCTATGGCTGGTTTACAGTATACCTGTTGTACATGTACTGTAGAATTTTGTGCAAAAGTAAATTATTCACTGTGCATTTCCAATCCCCCATATATTTTTGGGGTGTATAAATAATAACACACAGAACAAACAGTGTGGCTGGTCGCATTGTCATGCTGGAGGGTCATGTGAGGATGAGCCTGCAGGAAGGGTACCACATGAGGGAGGAGGATGTCTTTCCTGTAACGCACAGCGTTGAGATTGCCTGCAATGACAACAAGCTCAATCCGATGATGCTGTGTCACACCGCCCCAGTCCATGACGGACCCTCCACTTCCAAATCTATCCCACTCCAGAGTATAGGCCTCGGTGTAATGCTCATTCCTTCGATGAAAAACGCAAATCCAACTATCGCCCCTGGTGAGTCAAAACCGCAACTCATCACTGAAGAGCACTTTTTGCCAGTCCTGTCTGGTCCAGCGACGGTGGGTTTGTGCCCATAGCCGACGTTGTTGCCGGTGATGTCTGGTGAGGATCTGCCTTACAACAGGCCTACAAGCCCCCGGTCCAGCCTCTCTCAACCTATTGCGGACAGTCTGAGCACTGATGGAGGGATTGTGCGTTCCTGGTGTAAGTCGGGCAGTTGGTGTTGCTATCCTGTACCTGTCCCGCAGGTGTGATGTTCGGATGTACCAATCATTTGCCGGTGTTATTACACATGGTCTGCAGCTGCGAGGACGATCAGCTGTCCGTCCTGTCTCCCTGTAGCGCTGTCTTAGGCGTGTCACAGTACAGACATTGCAATTTATTGCCCTGGCCACATCTGCAGTCCTCATGCCTCCTTGCAGCATGCCTAAGGCACGTTCACTCAGATGAGCAGGGACCCTGGGCATCTTTCTTTTGGTGTTAGAAAGTAGAAAGGCCTCTTTAGAGTCCTAAATTGTCATAACTGTGACCTTAATTGTCTACATTCTGTAAGCTGTTAGTGTCTTAACCACCGTTCCATAGGTGCGTGTTCATTAATTGTTTATAGTTCATGGGAAACAGTGTTTAAACCCTTACAATGAAGACCTGTGAAGGGATTTGGATTTTTACGAATTATCTTTGAAAGAAAGGCTCCTGAGAAAGGGACGTAATCTTTTTTTCCTGAGTTTAGAAGCTGTACGTAAGAGTTTATTAACACACCTGTTTGTCAATCTAAGTAACATTATAAAACATCCCCATCAAATTCCCTCAGTTTAAGCTAGAGATATCTGTTTTGTATGGGCTTCTCAATCCCCCGCATCCGCCTATGTCGGCTTTCCGCATCTGCGTTGGAAGGTGGCCGAACTACCGCAGTGTTTGTTAGACCATGAGACATCCCCGAAATCGATCAACTCATGAAAACGTCTGTAGCGTCCGAACGTTTTGCCTTACAAACAAAAATATAAATGTTGGTCCTATGTCATCTCTCTGGTAAGAAGAAGTGCAGGGGTGTATGCCTTATGATTAACGACTCATGCTGTAATCACAACAACCTAGAGGAACTCAAGTCATTTTGTTCACCTGACCTAGAATTCCTTACAATGAAATGCTGACTTCATTATCTTCCAAAAGAATTCTCTTCGATTATAGTCACAGCCATGTATATCCCCCCCAAGCAGATACCTCGTCGGCCCTGAGAGAACTTCACTGGACTCTATATACACTGGAAACCATACATCCTGAGGATGCATTTGTTGTAGCTGGGGATTTTGACAAAGCTAATCTGAGAACAAAACTTCCTAAATGCTATCAGCATATCGAATGTGTGACACGAGCTGATAGCATTCTGGATCATTGCTACTCTAACTTCCACGATGCATACAAAGCCCTCCCCCGCCCTGCCTTCGGCAAATCTGACCATGACTCCATTTTGTTGCTCCCAGCCTATAGACCGAAACTATAACAGGAAACTCCCATGCTTAGCTCTATCCAACTCATCTGACCAATCGGATTCCACGCTTAAAGATTGCTTCGATCACATGGACTGGGATAGGTTCCGGATAGCCACAGACAATAACATTGATGTATAAGCTGACACTGTGAGCGAGTTTATTACCAAGTGCATCGGGCAATGTCATACCGACTATGACTATTTAAAACCTTTCCTAACCAGAAACCATGGAAGCGTGAACCACCACTTCTAATCATGCCAAGGCAACTGGAAACATGACCGACTACAAACAGTGCAGCTATTCCCTCCGCAAGGCAATCAAACAACTAAAGTGTCAGTATAGAGACAAAGTAGAGTCGCAATTCAACTGCTCAAACACGAGACGTACGTGGCAGGGTCTACAGTCAATCACAGATTACAAAAAGAAAACCAGCCCCATCGTGAACATTGACGTCTTGTTCCCAGACATATTAACCTCTTGAACCTCTGGGGGCAGTATTTCATTTTTGGATGAAAAACGTTCCCGTTTTAAACAAGGTATTTTGTCACAAAAAGATGCTCTACTATGCATATAATTGACAGCTTTGGAAAGAAAACACTCTGACGTTTCCAGAACTGCAAAGATATTGTCTGTGAGTGCCACAGAACTAATGCTACAGGCGAAACCAAGATGAAATTTCATACAGGAAGTGAGCCAGATTTCTGAGGCGCTGTGTTCCAATGTCTCCTTATATGGCTGTGAATGCGCAAGGAGAGAGCCTACACTTTCTGTCGTTTCCCCAAGGTGTTTGCACCATTGTGATGTATTTGTAGGCATATCATTGGAGAATTGACCATAAGAGACTACATTTACCAGGTGTCCGCTCGGTGTCCTCCGTCGAAACTATTGCGTAATCTCCAGGTGCGTGCATGTTTCCATTTTGAACAGAGGAGAAACAAACTGCCAAGAGTGACTTATCATCGAATAGATATGTGAAAAACACCTTGAGGATTGATTCTAAACAACATTTGCCATGTTTCTGTCGATATTATGGAGTTAATTTGGAAAAAAGTTCGCGTTTTAATGACTGAATTTTCGGGGGGTTTTCTCAGCCAAACGTGATGAACAAAACGGAGCGATTTCTCCTACACAAATAATATTTTTGTAAAAACTGAACATTTGCTATCTAACTGAGAGTCTCCTCATTGAAAACATCCAAAGTTCTTCAAAGGTAAATGATTTTATTTGAATGCTTTTCTTGTTTTTGTGAAAATGTTGCCTGCTGAATGCTAGGCTTAATGCTATGCTAGCTATCAATACTCTTACACAAATGCTTGTTTGCTATGGTTGAAAAGCATAATTTGAAAATCTGAGATGACAGTGTTGTTAACAAAAGGCTAAGCTTGAGAGCCAATATATTTATTTCATTTCATTTGCGATTTTCATGAATAGTTAACTTCTTCGAGATAGCTCTTTTAATTTTTGGATAAAAAACGTTCCTGTTTTAAACAAGATATTTTGTCACGAAAAGATGCTCGACTATACATGTAATTGACAGCTTTGGAAAGAAAAAACTCTGACGTTTCCAAAACGGCAAAGATATAAACTGTGAGTGCCCCAGAACTAATGCTACAGGCGAAACCAAGATGAAGTTTTATACAGGAAATGCCCCAGATTCTGAAGGCGCTGTGTTCCAATGTCTCCTTATATGGCTGTGAATGCGCCAGGAATGAGCCTGCCCTTTGTGTCGTTTCTCCAAGGTGTCTGCAGCATTGTGATGTATTTGTAGGCATATCATTGGAAGATTGACCATAAGAGACTACATTTACCAGGTGTCCGCCCGGTGTCCTGTGTCGAAATGACTGCGTAATCTTTAGGTCCATGCGCGTTCCATTTCTTCAGAAGAGAAAGTCAACTGCCATGATGGATTTATCGTCGATAGATATGTGAAAAACACCTTGAGGTTTGATTCTAAACATTGGTTTGCCATGTTTCTGTCGATATTATGGAGTTAATTTGGAAAAAAGTTTGCGTTTTAACTTAATTTTTGTTTTTTTTTCTTACCCAAACATGATGAAGAAAACGGAGCTATTTGTCAACACAAATAATATTTTTGTAAAAACTGAACATTCGCTATCTAACTGAGTCTCCTCATTGAAAACATCTGAAGTTCTTCAAAGGTAAATGATTTTATTTGAATTCTTTTCTTGTTTTTGTGAAAATGTTGCCTGCTGAATGCTAGGCTTAATGCTATGCTAGCTATCAATACTCTTACACAAATGCTTGTGTAGCTATGGTTGAAAAGCATATTTTTGAAAATCTGAGATGACAGTGTTGTTAACAAAAGGCTAAGCTTGAGAGCAAATAGATTTATTTCATTTCATTTGCGATTTTCATGAATAGTTAACGTTGCGTTATGCTAATGAGCTTGCGGATAGATTTACACAATCCTGGATACAGGTTTTTTTCGTAGCTAAACGTGACGCAGAAAACGGAGCGATTTGTCCTAAACAAATAATCTTTCAGGAAAACCGAACATTTGCTATCTAACTGAGAGTCTCCTCATTGAAAACATCAGAAGTTCTTCAAAGGTAAATGATTTTATTTAAATGCTTTTCTGGTTTTTGTGAAAATGTTGCCTGCTGAATGCTAACGCTAAATGCTACGCTAAATGCTACGCTAGCTATCAATACTGTTACACAAATGCTTGTTTTGCTATGGTTGAGAAGCATATTTTGAAAATCTGAGATGACAGTGTTGTTAACAAAAATCTAAGCTTGAGAGCTAGCATATTGATTTCATTTCATTTGCGATTTTCTTGAATAGTTAACGTTGCGTTATGGTAATGAGCTTGAGGCTGTATTCACGATCCCGGATCCGGGATGGCTCGTCGCAACAGGTTAACGTTGCGTTATGGTAATGAGCTTGAGGCTATAATTACGCTCCCGGATACGGGTTTTTTTCTTAGCCAAACGTGATGAACAAAACGGAGCGATTTCTCCTACAAAAATAATATTTTTGGAAAAACTGAACATTTGCTATCTAACTGAGAGTCTCCTCATTGAAAACATCCGAAGTTCTTCAAAGGTAAATTATTTTATTTGAATGCTTTTCTTGTTTTTGTGAAAATGTTGCCTGCTGAATGCTAGGCTTAATGCTATGCTAGCTATCAATACTCTTACACAAATGCTTGTGTAGCTATGGTTGAAAAGCATTTTTTGAACATCTGAAATGACAGTGTTGTTAACAAAAGGCTAAGCTTGTGAGCCAATATATTTATTTCATTTCATTTGCGATTTTCATGAATAGTTAACGTTGCGTTATGGTAATGACCTTGAGGCTATAATTACGCTCCCGGATACGGGATTGCTCGTCGCAACAGGTTAAACAACTTCTTTGCTCGCTTTGAGGACAATACAGTGCCACTGACACTGCTCGCTACCAAAGCCTGGGGGCTCTCATTCTCAATGTGAGTAAAACATTTAAACGTGTTAACCTCTCTAGGGTACGTGGGACGGTAGCGTCCCACCTCGTCAACAGCCAGTGAAACTGCAGAGCGCCAAATTCAAAACAACAGACATCCCACAATTAAAATTCCTCAAACATACATGTATTTTACACCATTTTAAAGATACACTTGTTGTAAATCCAGCCACAGTGTCCAATTTCAAAAAGGCTTTATGACGAAAGCAAACAAAAAAAATTATGTCAGGTCAGAGCCAAGTCACAGAAAAACACAGCCATTTTTCCAGCCAAAGAGAGGAGTCACAAAAAGAAGAAATATAGATTAAATGAATCACTAACCTTTGATGATTTTCATCAGATGACACTCATAGGACTTCATGTTATACAATACATGTATGTTTTGTTCGGTAAAGTTCATATTTATATCCAAAAATCGGAGTTTACATTGGAGCGTTATATTCAGTAGTTCCAAAACATCCGGTGATTTTGCAGAGAGCCACATCAATTTACAGAAATACTTATAATAAACATTGCTAAAAGAACTGTTATGCATGATCCACTTCTCCTTATTGCAACCGCTATGTCAGATTATAAAAAAACTTTACGGAAAAAGCACACCATGCAATAATCTGAGTACGGTGCCCAGAGACCAAAACAACCTAAATAGATATCCGCCATGTTGTGTAGTCAACAGACGTTAGAAATAGCTATATAAATATTCACCTACCTTTGATGATCTTCATCAGATTGCACTCCCAGGAATCCCAGTTCCACAATAAATGTTTGTTTTGTTCGATACCTCCTTTTTGTTAGCGCGTTCGGTACATACCTCTTATTCAGTACATACCTCCATACTTCCTTTTTGGTAGCGCGTTCAGTACACAATCCAAACTCATGATGCGCAGTCACTAGCAGCAGACGAGAAGTCAAAAGGTTCTGTTACAGTCCGTAGAAACATGTCAAATGATGTAAAGAATCAATCTTTAGGATTATTGTAACATAAATCTTAAATAATGTTCCAACCGGAGAATTCCTTTGTCTGTAGAATTGCAATGGAACAGAGCTAACTATCACGTGAACGCGCAAGACTAAGCCCGTGGCACTCTAACAGAGCCCTGACTCATTCGCCCCCACCTCACAATAGAAGCATCAAACAAGGTTCGAAAGACTGTTGACATCTAGTGGAAGCCTTAGGGAGTGCAATATGACCCCATAGACACTGTGTATTTGATAGGCCAAGAGTTGAAAAACTACTAACCTCAGATATCCCAATTCCTGGTGGATTTTTCCCCCAGGTTTTTGCCTGCCATGTGAGTTTTGTTATACTGACAGACATCATTCAAACAGTTTTAGAAACTTCAGAGTGTTTTCTCTCCAAATATACTAATTATATGCATATTCTAGCTGTTATGGCTGAGTAGCAGGCAGTTTAATTAGGGAACGCTTTTAATCCAAAACTCCCGATGCTGCCCCCTACCCTAGAGAAGTTAACCATCGCAAGGCTGCTGGCCCAGATGGCATCCCTAGTCGTGTCCTCAGAGCATGCGCAGACCAGCTGGCTGGTGTGTTTACGGACATATTCAATCAAATCAAATCAAATGTATTTATATAGCCCTTCTTACATCAGCTGATATCTCAAAGTGCTGTACAGAAACCCAGCCTAAAACCCCAAACAGCAAGCAATGCAGGTGTAGAAGCACGGTGGCTAGGAAAAAAACTATTCTAATATTCTAACTACTCCCTAGAAAGGCCAAAACCTAGGAAGAAACCTTGAGAGGAACCAGGCTATGAGGGGTGGCCTGTCCTCTTCTGGCTGTGCCGGGTGGAAATTATAACAGAACATGGCCAAGATGTTCAAATGTTCATAAATGACCAGCATGGTCAAATAATAATAATCACAGTAGTTGTCGAGGGTGCAACTGGACAGCATATCAGGAGTAAATGTCAGTTGGCTTTTCATAGCCGATCATTAAGAGTATCTCTACCGCTCCTGCTGTCTCTAGAGGGTTGAAAACATCAGGTCTGGGACAGGTAGCACGTCCGGTGAACAGGTCAGGGTTCCATAGCCGCAGGCAGAACAGTTGAAACTGGAGCAGCAGCACGGCCAGGTAGACTGGGGACAGCAAGGAGTCATCCTGCCAAATCCTGCAGCATAAATACTGGAGGCTGAGACAGGAGGGGTCAGGAGACACTGTGGCCCCATCCGATGAAACCCCCGGACAGGGCCAAACAGGAAGGATATAACCCCACCCACTTTGCCAAAGCAGAGACCCCACACCACTAGAGGGATATCTTCAACCACCAACTTACCATCCTGAGACAAGGCCGAGTATAGCCCACAAAGATCTCCGCCACGGCACAACCCAAGGAGGAGCGCCAACCCAGACAGGAAGATCCCGTCAGTGACTCAACCCACTCAAGTGACGCACCTCTCCTAGGGACAGCATGAAAGAGCACCAGTAAGCCAGTGACTCAGCCCCTGTAATAGGGTTAGAGGCAGAGAATCCCAATGGAGAGAGGGGAACCGGCCAGGCAGAGACAGCAAGGGCGGTTCGTTGCTCCAGAGCCTTTCCGTTCACCTTCACACTCCTGGGCCAGACTACACTCAATTATATGACCCACTGAAGAGATGAATCTTCAGTAAAAACTTAAAGGTTGAGACAGAGTCTGCGTCTCTCACATGGGTAGGCAGACCATTCCATAAAAATTGAGCTCTATAGGAGAAAGCCCTACCACCAGCTGTTTGCTTAGAAATTCTAGGGACAATTAGGAGGCCTGCATCTTGTGACCTTAGCATACATGTAGGTATGTACGGCAGGACCAAATCGGAAAGATAGGTAGGAGCAAGCCCATGTAATATTTTGTAGGTTAGCAGTAAAACCTTGAAATCAGCCCTTGCCTTAACAGGAAGCCAGTGTACGCAGGCTAGCACTGGAGTCAAGATCAGGGTCCAGAGTAACGCCGAGGTCCTTCACAGTTTTATTTGAGACGACTGTACAACTATCAATATAAAATGTCAGATTCAACAGAAGATCTCTTTGTTTCTTGGGACCTAGAACAAGCATCTCTGTTTTGTCCGAGTTTAAAAGTAAAACGTTTGCAGCCATCCTTATGTCTGAAACACAGGGGGCAATTTTTGAGCTTCACCATGTTTCATTGAAAAGTACAGCTGTGTGTCATCCGCATGGCAGTGAAAGTTAACATTATGTTTCGAATGAAGTCCCCAAGAGGTAAAATATATAGTGAAAACAATAGTGGTCCTAAAAAGGAACCTTGAGGAACACCGACATTTACAGTTGATTTGTCAGAGGACAAACCATTCACAGAGACAATCTTTCCGACACATAAGATCTAAAGGCCAGAACTTGTCTGTGTAGACCAATTTGGATTTCCAATCTATCCAAAAGAATGTGGTGATCGATGGTATCAAAAGCAGCACTAAGGTCTAGGAGCGTGAGGACAGAAGCAGAGCCTCGGTCTGACGCCATTAACCTTTTGTGACTAGGGGGCAGTATTTTCATTTTTGGAAAAATAATGTTCCCGTAGTAAACGGGATATTTTGTCAGGACAAGATGCTAGAATATGCATATTGACAGCTTAGGATAGAAAACACTCAACAGTTTCCAAAACTGTAAAAATATTGTCTGTGAGTATAACAGAACTGATATTGCAGGCGAAAGCATGAGAAAAATCCAATCCGGAAGTGACTCATCTTTTGAAAGCTCTGCGTTCCAATGCGTCCCTATTGAGCAGTGAATGGTCTATCAACCAGATTCCTTTTTCTACATATTCCCCAAGGTGTCAACAGCATTGTGACGTAGTTTGACGCATTTATGTTGAAGAATACCCGTAAGCAGCTACATTGCGCATTTGGTCACCTGATTGCTCTCAGAGTGATTCTCGCATAAAATACAGAGGTAGCCATTATTCCAATCGGTCCTACTGAAAAACCAATCGTCCCAGTGGATATATTATCGAATAGATATTTGAAAAACACCTTGAGGATTGAATATAAACAACGTTTGCCATGTTTCTGTCGATATTATGGAGCTAATTTGGAATATTTTTCAGCGTTTTCGTGACTGCAATTTCCGGGCAATTTCTCAGCCAAACGTGAAGAACAAACGGAGCTACTTAATAATAATATTTTTGGAAAAAAGGAACATTTGCTATCTAACTGGAGTCTCGTGAGTGAAAACATCTTAAACAACATCTTAAACAATGTGAAGAGCGGTTTGTTCTCCGGCCACTTCATTTTATGGATAAATCTGCCATGAAAAATAAACAAATTAACAATGAAAATGAAGTGCAGTTCCATATAATTTGGATCAAAATAAAACATAATATAGGAGTCTTTCAAATTAACATTAATAGTAGTTTATTTTAAAATAAAATATTCCAATTCACTCCAAAATCTTCTCACATAACAACAGTCCCTAAATAAATGGTCCAGAATCTCTGTGTCACAACCACAAAATACACATTTGTTATCAATAGCTATTTTGAATCTGTGTATAATAAAGGTCTTTACAGGGGTGCTTGACTGCTGCTGTTAGTACAGAACGCTCTGATCAACCCTTAAAGAGATGGGTGGGGCTACAGCTTGAGGGTGTGGACAATGCTGAATGGGTGTAGACAAAGAAGGGCTCTCCAAGTAGTAGTACCAAAACATTCAAAGGCCATTTTCTCAAAAGTGAGTTTAAGTTTAGCAACTTTCAAAGCAAAATTGCATTCCCATTGTTCCTAAACTGTAGTGTATGATATACCATTTTGTAGCTCTGAGTCTCTACTTTTATCCAATGTAAAAAAACACTTTCAAATTTTGCTACCTAAGACCGATTTGAGCCGGTCGGTCACATGTGCTAAGTTTTTTTTCAAACGGTTGGGCTTATTGGTGTTAAAATACACCAGTTATGCTATTTTGGACCACCAGGCTTCTGATGTCAAGCAACCTGTCATTTTTCGGCTTATACTTTTAAGAGGGTGTGAATGATGGGTTTAGACAAAGAATAGCTCTCCAGTGGGTATACCAAAACATTCAAAGCAGAATTACTTTCCCATTGTTCTTCAACTGTAGTGTTTGATATAAAAGTCTCTAATTTTATCCAATGTAAAAAACACAATTTCAAATGCTGCTACAGAAGACCGAATCGAGCCGGTCAGTCACATTTGAAACCTAACCATAACCACATTGCTAACCCTTATGCCTAAACATAACCTTAAATTAAGACCAAAAAGCGATTTATTTTACAATATAGCCAATTTTGACTTTGCAGCTGGCCTATCGAGCGCAAATGGCTCAGTTCTGCCCCAGAGCAAGATTCATGACAATGAACGTCAACCTGCAATAGTTACGATGCTTTACTATACCTACACCATGAGAGCTGCCAACCTACCAAGCTGTGATGATCTAAAGACCATCTAATATACGGCACCTTAGATAAATATTCAGACCCATTTTTCCACATTTTGTTAGATTACAGCTTTATTCTAAAGTGTGTTAAATTGTTTCTGAGATCTTCTGACAATTACTTCGGCCTCATGGCTTGGTTTTTGCATGCAGTGTGAACTGTGGGACCTTATAAAGATGGATGTGTGCCTTTCCAAATCATGTCCAATCAATTTAATTTACCACAGGTGGACAATCAAGATGTAGAAACATCTCAAGGATGATCAATGGAAACAGGATGCACCCGACCTCAATTTCGTGTCTCATAGCAATACTTGTGTATACTTGTGTAAATAACGTTTTTGTGTTTTATTTTAAATAAATCAGCAAAAATGTCTAAACCTATTTTTGCTTTGTCATTTTTGGGTATTGTATGTAGAATGCTGAGGATTTAAAAAAAAATCAATTTTAAAATAAGGCTGTAACGTAACAAAATTTGGAAAAAGTCAAGGGGTCTGAATATTTTCCGAATGCACTGTAGATGTTCATTGCAAAAATATGAGTTGTTTCAACTTTTGGGTTGTTTAGATCTAATGTAATTAAGACCTAGTGTGATCTAATGTTTACATACAGATGTAGGATCTTAATTTGAGCCAGTTTGCTAAGGCAGGTAATTATTCCTACAGGAACAGGAAATGTGAATGTGGATTATCAAGTCTGATATTTCAAAGTGGAAATTACAAACTTCAGAAGCATTTTTAAAGCTAAAATATACTACAAGTGTTACATTTCCTGTTATCCAGCAAAAATGTGATCAAATGAAGATCCTAAATCTGTAAGTTTGCTACTTGTTAACAATGTTTGACATTTTGTTTTTTCCCAGTAGTGCTTGCTATCCTACTGTAGATCTAATTAACCAAAATTATTTCCAAATGAGCAGTTCACAAAATGCTGAAATTAATTTCATAATTAATTCATTAATTTCATTAATTGCATAAATACAAAGCCTTTTTTTGTAATGGAAATTGTTCAGAGGTCCACCTTTTGATTTTTCTTTTCTTTTTTCTATTCTAGTACACCTTTTTCCAGTCAAAGCTTCTTTCATGTGTTCTGCATCTTTGATATGGAGGGTTGAGCATCCTTTATTCATTACTGTCAACAGCTTGATTTCCATGGTTATAGTTGACACATTACAAATACTGCACAATATAGGAACCCTCTTGATAAAAAGCATTTCGAGGAGGCTCATCTAAGACACTCAGTGTTGGGGAAGCTACTCTGAAAATATAGTTTACTTAAAGGACCAGTGCAGTCAAAAATGTGATATTCTTGTGTTTTATATATATTTCAACACTATGAGGTTGGAATAATAGTGTAAAAATGATGGTAATGCCCTTTTAGTGTAAGAGCAGTTTGAAAAACCTGCCTGAAATTTCAGCCTGTTTAGGTGGGAGGAAGTTTTGGCTTGCCTGGTGACATCACCAGGCAGTAAATTAGTTAATATAAAAACAAGAGAGTACAAAACTGCTAGTTATAACAGCTAGTTTTCAGTTTTAGCTAAATTCTTGCATGAGAAATTGGTCTTTGCTAAGAAACTTTTATTTTATTTTATTGAAAACAATCACAGAGAGGTACTTAATTGTTACCCAGACACAAATTGATATTGGTGTTAAAAATGACTGAATTGGACCTCTAAGTAGTTACTTTGAAAAAGAATATGAATATGTAATTTATTCTATTAAACAGAAAACATATGTATGGTGTGGGAATCAGGTAGGTGTGATGCCGAAATATAAAATAAATTGTTGCCGTTCGATCATATTTTATTTTAGAAAAAAAGTAGTGTAGTTCTAGTAGTTAGCTACACTGCTACATTTCAGAAAAGTAATTAACTACTTGCAAAATGCAGTCAAATTACTAGTTGAACTACATGTAGTTCACTACTCCCCAACACTGGACATACCGATATTTTCTTTCTTTTCAGTCTCTCTGAATACACTTTAAAAAGTACACAGATTCAATGCAGTGAGGTTTGATTTGTTTAAGGCTACCTACGGTTCATGAAAATGCCACGAAAATAACTGTAAACACTGCTCCCTCAAAAATGATTCTCTAAAAATGTATACCTGGACAGCCGCCCTATTCTGAACCTTTATGTATTTTAGAGATACATAGAGCAAAATTGTTTTGTAAAATATTAGAATGACCTACCACAGCCATACCGTCAGTATTGAGACAGTGGTCAGACATGATAGAGTATTAACAAGCTGTAGAGGAGGGTGAATAGTGTGTAGGTCAACCTCACATAACCAGCTTTCCAAGGGTGTTCAATAAAACAAGGACTACTACAATGAGGATCAATACTGCCAACAACCTCCACGATAAGCATTTCATTACAAACAATGCCTAGAGTCCTATTTATTCCATATGGGCCTCTAGTGTCAAATGTAGTCAGCCATGTCAGAATCAAAAACATTGCTGAGTTTACATGTCTGAATCTTGTGGAAACTCACAGTAACAGATTAATCAATTTCAATTGTGAATTATGGTAGTTTGTCAAAAGAGAATGTCAAACATGATATAATACATGTGTACTCTCTCCCTGCTACCATGACATTCGGTGGTCCAAAATTAGTCAAGTTAAATTAATGGGCTAAGAATCATTGCAAGTTAGAAACATTAGAATGTGATGAAATAAGTAAACTGATCCATTCTGACAGATGTAGTCATTATATTGCCAATTGCATATTACATATGAACAATATAAAGCTGTATTCAGCACATAAACTGAGTATACCAAACATTAGGAACTCCTTCCTAATATTTAGTTGCCCACCACCCCTCAGAACAGTCGTCTCAATTTGTCGGTGAATGCTGTTGAAAGCGTTCCAAAGGGATGCTGGCCCATGTTGACTCCAATGCTTCCCACAATTGTGTCAACTTGACTGGATGTCCTGTGTGGTGGACCATTCTTGATACACACAGGAAACTTAAGCATGAAAAACCTAGCAGAGTTGCAGTTCTTTACACAAACCGGTGCATCTGGCACCTACTACCATACTCCGTCCAAAGGCACTTAAAAATAATGTCTTGCCCATTCACCCTCTGAATGGCACACATGCACAATCCATGTCTCAATTGGCAGGCACTCAGGACGACAAAATCGAGCCCTTTACATAGCCCTTCTCCCCATGTCTATAGGAAGGATGCACACTGTTTAAATGTTTATTTAGACATTCACAAATCTTTTGACTATCACTAATGTCATATGTTTGGTAAAGTAATAAAGAACGTGAAATATTTTGGGTAAATGTTCCTTAAACAGATTATTATACAGACATGTTATAAAGTATGAAAAAGCTTATTAAAAAAAAAAAACATGTTTTATTATACTTTTGTGTACTGGATCATATGGGTTGAAAAGTGTTGTTTTTTTCTCAGACATTAATAAACAATTCCAGGTGAAAGCAAAAGGTCATAGCTTTCTGGGGGGTGGGGTCAGGGCAGGCAGTATGGTCAGGCAGGCGGGTTCTGAGTCAAGGCAGGCAAGAGTCAAAACTGGGAGGATTAGCAAAAGAGATATGAAAAAGCAAGCGCACTGGCAACAGACAAACAGGGAACACCAGGATAAATACCCAGGGACTAATGAGGAAAATGGGTGACACCTGGAGGTGGGTGGAGACAACCACAAAGACAAGTGAAACAGATCAGGGCGTGACAATAGCGAAACAGTGCAAACGGCTGTCAACTGAAACGGGTAGTCAGTCACATTAGTCATTTGAATAATGATTTACTATAGTTATTGTCAAAATGGCAATAACCGTGGGCCATTTTAGTCAACTAAATGCCCTTTCATTTTAGTCACATCACATTTGTATTGCCTCATTAACCTAAGGTAAACATAAATCACTGAATTCCATGTGCACAAGCATACATAGCCTTGTCTTACCAGCATTTTTCTGCATAACATCCTATTCTCTTCCCAACAGCAGAAATATGAAAAACGTATATCAGAATATATACAAATTATCTGGTCAGTGCTCGAGTCCTGGTCGATGCTCAAGTCCGAATCCCTGGGGTTGGGTGCTGATTAGTATTTCTACCTATAATAAAGCCCGTTGTGGGGAAAAACTCATTCTGATTGGCTGGGGCCAGCTCCCCATTGGATGGTCCTGGCTCCCAAGTGGGTGGGCCTATGCCCTTGCCCAGTGTGAAATCCATAGAACCATAGAATTAATTTTATTTGACTGATTTCCTTATATGAACTGTAACACAGTAAAGTCTTTGAAATTGTTGCATGTTTTGTTTATATTTTTGTTCAGTATAAATTGCATTCCCTTATCTAACCTCATTTGCTCACATCGTATATATACTTGTTTATACTGTATTATTGACTGTATGTTTGTTTTACTCCATGTGTAACTCTGTGTCATTGTATGTGTCGAACTGCTTTGCTTTATCTTGGCCAGGTCTCAATTGTAAATGAGAACTCGTTCTCAACTTGCCTACCTGGTTAAATAAAGGTGAAAAAAGAAGAAAAAAACACAAAAGGGAAAATAGCTACCTAAATATGATCCCCAGAGACAACGATAGCTGCCTCTGATTGGGAACCATATTAGGCCACCATAGACATACATATACCTACAAAACCCCTAGACATACAAAAATCCTAGACAATACAAAAACTAGCATACCCACCCTCGTCACACCCTGACCTAACCGAAATATAAAGAAAACAGAGATATCTAAGATCAGAGCGTGACAGCAATCTGCATCTCACATCTCACAGGGCCATTTAGAGCCTGTAATCGAACCCACAATTGCAGATGCTCCAGACACTCAACTAGTCTAAAGAAGGCAGTTTTATTGCTTCTTTAATCAGGACAACAGATGTCAGCTGTGCTAACAAAATTGCAAAAGGGGTTTCTAATGATCAATTAGCCTTTTAAAATTATAAACTTGGATTAGCTAACACAACTTGCCATTGGAACACAGGAGTGATGGTTGCTGATGATGGGCTTCTGTACACCTTTGTAGATATTCCATAAAAAAATCTGCCGTTCCCAGCTACAATAGTCATTTACAAAATTAACAATGTCAACATTGTATTTCTGATCAATTTGATGTGATTTTAATGGACAAATAATGTGCTTTTCTATCAAAAACAAGGACATTTCAAAGTGACCCCAAACTTTTGAACGGTAGTGTACAACACAGAAAACTGAACTATAACAACTTTCTACCGCTTGACATAATTATAAAGTTATAAAAAATATGAATAACACTCAACCCATGAGGCCAAAGAGGGATTTTTGGTAATTGACCTCAGGAAAGGGCTGCATCAATGTTGTTTTAATGTAATATGTGGCGTGGAATCAATGAGAAAAATACAGTACATTGGAATTGAAAAAGTCATTAACCATTTACATTTTACAATTAGTAATTCAGCAGACACTCTTATCCATAGCGATTTACAGTTTGTGCATTCATCTTATTACGACAGCTAGATGGGACAACCACATATGTATCACAGGCATAGTAAGTACACTTTTCCTCAATAAAGTAGCAAAGGGTAAAACGTCAACTTAAATACTTTGACTTACATCAATCTAATTTCAACATAATCATCAGAACTATCTATACATTGAAATTGCATTGAAAATTCCATGTATAAAATGAAAACAATAGTTTTTATCAAATCAAATGTTATTTGTCACATACAAGTGGTTAGCAGATGTTAATGCGAGTGTAGCGAAATGCTTGCGCTTCTAGTTTCACCACTGCAGTAATATCTAACACGTAATCTAACAATTCCCCAATAACTACCTAATACACACAAATCTAAAGGGGTGAATGAGAATATGTACATGTAAGTATGTGGATGAGCGATGGCCAAGTGGCATAGGCAAGGTGCAATAGATGGTATAAAATACAGTATATACATATGATATGAGTAATGTAAGATATGTAAACATTTTAAAGTGACATTATCTAGAGTGGCATTGTTTTAAAGTGACTAGTGATCCATTTATTAAAGTGGCCAGTGATTTGGTCTCAATGTAGGCAGCAGCCTCTCTGAGTTAGTGATTGCTGTTTAGCAGTCTGATGGAAGCAGTCATTGAGATAGAAGCTGTTTTTCAGTCTCTCGGTCCCAGCTTTGATGCACCTGTACTGACCTCGCCTTCTGGATGGTAGCGGTGTGAACAGGCAGTGGCTCGGATGGTTGATGCATTCTTACATAGGTATTCCTTTTGTCCAGATGGGATAGGGCAGTGTGCATTATGATGGCGATTGTGTCGTCTGTGGACCTATTGGGGCGGTATACAAACTGCAGTGGGTCTAGGGTGGCCGGTAAGGTGGAGGTGATATGATACTTGACTAGTCTCTCTAAGTACTTCATGATGACAGAAGTGAGTGCTACGGTGCGGTAGTCATTTATTTAAGTTATCTTTGCCTTCTTGGATACAGGAACAATGGTAGCCATTATGAAATATTTCGGGACAAGAGACTGGGATAGGAAGTGATTGAATATATCCATTAACACACCAGCCAGCTGGTCAGCACATGCTTTGAGGACGCGGCTATGGATCCCGTCTGGGCTAGCAGCCTTGCGAGGGTTAACACGTTTAAATGTTTTACACACGTCAGCCAAGGAGAAGGGGTGGGGGGGGGCGCAGTCCTTGATAGCGGCCTTCGACGGTGGCACTGTATTATCCTCAAAGCGGGCATAGAAGGTGTATTTTTTATCTGGAAGCGTGACGTCCTGTTTCTTTTTGTAGTCCGTGATTTCCTGCAGACCCTGCAATGTTCGTGTCTGAGCAGTTGAATTGAGACTCCACCTTGTCTCTGTACTGGCATTTTGCTTGTTTGATTGCCTTGCGGAGGGAATAGCAACACTGTCTATATTCAGACATATTCCCATACCTCTTTTCATTGTTAAATGCGGTGGATCGCACTTATAGTTTTGCGCGAATGCCGCCATCCATCCATAGTTTCTGGTTAGGGTATGTTTTAATAGTCACCGTGGGTACAACATCTCCAATGCACTTCTTTATAAACGCACTCACCGAGTCAGCGTATAGGTCGATGTTGTTCTCTGAGGCTGACCGGAACATATTCCAGTCCGCGTGATCAAAACAATCTTGAAGCATGGCTGCTGATTGGTTGGACCAGCCTTGAATGGTTCTCGTCGGTGGTTCATCCTGTTCGAGTTTCTGCCTATAAGACGGCAGGAGCAAGATGGTGTCGTGGTCTGATTTGCCGAAGGGAGGGTGGGGGAGGGCTTTGTATGTATTGCGGAAGTTATTTGGGCAGCTCGCGGCTGGGCTTCCCTTTGTAGTCCGTAATAGTTTGCAAGGCCTGCCACATCCGACGAGTGTCAGAGCCGGTGTACTTAAATCTTAGTCCTGTATTTACGCTTTGCCTGTTTGATGATTTGTCTGAGGGCATAGCGGGATTTTTTATAAGCCTCTGGGTTAGAGTCCCGCTCCTTGAAAGTGGCAGCTCTAACCTTTAGCTCAGTGCGAATGTTGCCTGTAACTCATGGCTTCTGGTTGGGGTATGTATGTACAGTCACTGTGGGGACGACGTCATCGATGCACTTATTGAGGATGCCAGTAACTCATGTGGTGTACTCCTCAATGCCATTGGATGAGATAGCCCTATTTGATAAAAGACCAAGTGCATGTATTGGCAAGAATAATTCCAATAAGCAAAGAGAAACAACAGCCCATCATTACTTTAAGACATGAAGGTCAGTCAATCTGGAAAATTTCTAGATTTTTAAAAAGTTTCTTCAAGTGCAGTAGTAAAAACCATCTCTATGATGAAAACTGTCTCTCATGAGGACCACAACATAAGGGAGGCAGGTAGCCTAAACTAAAGGTTGATAGATCGAATCCCCGAGCTGACAATGTTCTTAAAACTGACTTGCTTAGTTAAAGGTCAATCAAAATAAAGAAATTTGAGCCAGAGTTAATTCTGCTGCTGAGGATACGTTCGTTAGAGTTAACAGAATGCTCATTTCAATTAAATCCAACCTCAGTAGATGAAATAAAATTCCAGTTGCTTTAAACAGCAGAATATATATTGTCAAAATGAATATATTGCCACGGCTGAATTTTTGTAGTTCAACTCTTCCCATGGCTCCCCCTTCCCATGTCTGCCCTATTGGGATACAATTAATAGTGCGGTTTAAAAATGTATATGACAAGGTAAGCGATCCCGGACACATTTAACAAACTTACAAAGAGGGAAAGACATATGAGGACCATGCGTACCAAACTTTACATTTTATTTCCAGGCAATAGCATTTTGCCTCATCCTAAATTGTTTTTGACATGGTTCTTCCACCACATGGCTGAGTATAGAGAGAAATATGATGTCTCCTATTGCCCTGGAAGAGGTGGTCTTCACTGATAAAAAAATATGTTGGCTTTTAGATGGTAATCAACTCACTCTCCCAATTCGCCAGTGGATACATTTGCTATTAGAAGTTATAACATTAGAATTATTGACAGTGAGAATTAATGGTGCTAGTCAAGGAACAATTGTGGCCTGGACAAATATACTTGACTCTGTAAAGAATAATCCCAGCTAAAGCCCAACACATACAAATAAACAATCCATAAAGCCCAACACATACATACAAACAAAACAGGCCCATGGGGGAGGGATAGTATGGGGGGCGTTCTCTGGTCGCCAGGAGGGGGAGGTGGATGTAAAAGCATTCTTGGTTGACAAGTAACCTTGGATGTTTAGGGGGATAAGTGGTGAGGGGGAAGGAAGGGTGATGGGTGGTTTGACGGTTCGGGTTGGGGGAATGAAATGGGTGGTTGTTGGAGGTAGAGGTTAATTTTCCAAAGTAAAATGATTAAATCATGTGAACTGATGTACCTTTTTTTGACTGGTAGTGCAGGAAAGTTCTCAGCAACAAAATAGTTGTCAAATTAAGATTCTACACCCCCCCCTCCCCCCCATGGGAAACGTGTTAACATTGCCAAAGCAATGAGTGAGTTCATCAAAATTGTGTCTCTAATATGGTCATACATTGAACAGGAGGTTAGGAAGTGCAGCTCAGTTTCCACCTCATTTTGTGGGCAGTGTGCACATAGCCTGTCTTAGCCTTGTATGCATACGGCAGCTTTAGCCACATAGCCATAGCCACATAGCCATGTCTGCCTACGGTGGCCTTTCTCAATGGCAAGGCTATGCTCACTGAGTCTGTACATAGTCAAAGCTTTCCTTAAGTTTGAGTCAGTCACAGTGGTCAGGTATTTTGCCACTGTGTACTCTCTGTTTAGGGCCAAATAGCATTCTAGTTTGCTCTGTTTTGTTGTTAATTCTTTCCAATGTGTCAAGTAATCTCTTTCTCTCTCTCATTGCTGCCCACCCCTGCTTTAGAGCATACTATTGAGTACAGCATGGCAAACTTCAGGCTGTGTGGCCCTGAGGCAGGGAGGCCAACCACACATGTCAACACTACTGTAGCCACACTGTGAAGAAGCCCCCAAATCCTGCAGAACACATATATATGACTGAATGGGTGAAACAATTGAGAACATCCAATGATATCCCTATCGATAACTTCCTTTATGTTAACATTTCCACTGAAGTAAGAACTTGTGTCTTGACCTCTTTTTATCATTTCTACATCATCAATTATATAGGGTTGTTATTTCAAATAATTGCTGTGCTAGGTAATCTAGTTTAAATTCATTGAAGTGGAATGTAGAAATACTATACCACATATTGTGTGTGTGGATGGTTGGGTGGGGGTGGCGGGGTGGCGTTAAAGCTATCATTAAAGTGCCATCATCATTAAGTGAAGATTCTCAAATCCCCAGGTCTGGTGATATTGCATCACATGTGCATCAAAACACAATTAAAGTAAATTCAACTATGTAATTTAGCTGTCCCTGCTAAGCTGTTTAAGTACCTAGTTTAGCTTTAACTTAAAGGACCTTTGTTTCCAGATGTGTTGGAAATACTGCCGAATAGGAAAAGAGTTTTCCTTCCCGATAAAATTGTAACCATCCCGGTATTCCCGTTCAAACCGGAAATGGTATGTAAAAGCATTTAATTGATTTAAATAAAATGTCATTTGTCACATGCGCCGAAAACAACAGGTATAGCTTAACCTAACCCTTACCTTGAAATGCATACATTACAAGCCCTTAACTAAGAATGGACCTTGATGGAGAATAGAAGTTGTTAGGCTCTCTTCACGATTGTCTTGGTGTGTTTAGACCATGATAGTTTGTTGGTGATGTGGACACCAAGGAACATGAAGCTCTCAACCTGCTCCACTACAGCACCGTCGATGGGGGCATGCTTGGCCCTCCTTTTCCTGTAGTCCACGATTATCTCCTTTGTCTTGATCTTGTTGACGGAGAAGTTGTTGTCCTGGCATCACATTGCCAGGTCTCTGACCTCCTCCCTATAAGCGGTCTGATCAACGATCGTTGTCATTGATCAGGCCTACCACCATTGTGTCATGCTTGGTCACGCAGTCATGGGTGAACAGGGAGTGTAGGAGGGGACTAAGCACGCACCCCTGAGGTACCCCCATGTTGGTGATCAGCATAGCAGATGTGTTGTTGCCTACCATTACCACCTGGGGGCGGCCCGTCAGGAAGTCCAGGATCCAGTTGCACAGGGAAGTGTTTAGTCCCAGGTTCTTTAGCTTAGTGATGAGCTTTGAGGGCACTATGGTGTTGAACACTGAGCCTTATTCAGTTAACAGCATTCTCACGAAGGTGTTCCTTTTGTCTAGGTGGGAAAGGGCAGTGTTGCGTATAATAGATATTGCAACATCTGTAGATCTGAAAAGGACGGTATGCAAATTGGAGTTGGTCTAGGGTTTCTGGGATGATGTTGTTGATGTGAACCATTACAAGTCTTTCAAAGTACTTCATGGCTACAGACATGAGTGCTACGGGTATGAAGTCATTTAGGCATGTTACCTTGGTGTTCTTGGGCACAGGGACAATGGTGGTCTGCTTGAAAGGTATTACAGACTCAGCCAGGGACAGGTTGAAAATGTCAGTGAAGACACTTGCCAGTTGGTCAGCGCATGCTCGGAGTACACGTACCGGTAATCCGTCTGGCCCTGCGGCCTTTTAAATCTCAGTGATAGACGTGTCACTGGTTGGAATCCAGGCTGTATCACAACCGGCCGTGATTGGGAATCCCGTAGTGCGGCACACAATTGGCCCAGCGTCATCCGAAAAGTTAAATAAAAATGTAAAACAATTTTAAAACACATAGTCTCCTCTGAACAGCTGATGTTGAGATGTGTCTGTTACTTGAACTCTATGAAGCATTTATTTGGGCTGCAATTTCTAAGGCTGCAATTTCTAAGGCTTTCTAACTTAAGGGCTAGGGTCCTTTTTTCAGAATTTCCGCCTGACGTGCCCAAAGTAAACTACCTGTTACTCAGGCCCAGAAGCCAGGATATGCATATAATTGTCCATTGGATAGAAAACACTTTGACATTTAAAGAAATGTTTCACGTATGAGACTATAACACAATTGATATGGTAGGAGAAAATACAAAGAAAAACCAACCGGAAAATTATTATTTTTGAGATCCCATGCTCTTACAATGGACAGCTATGGGTCCTATGCAATTCCAGCTCCCAGATTGCAATTCCTATGGCTTCCACTAGATGTCAACAGTCTTTGTTCAAGGTTTCCGGCTTGTTTCTTCCAAAACGAGGAAGAATTTTGAGTTTTGTTACATGGAGTCACAGTTGGAAATCAGTCTGTGGGCGTGTGACGAAGAGGAAGCGAACTTGCTAATTTTGCTTTTCTATTCTACTTCTTTCCGTATGAAATATTACAGTTTATTTACATTTTAGGGTACCTGAGGATTACATAGAAACGTAGTTTGACTTGTTTTAACAAAGTTTAGCGGTAGCTTTTTGGATTATTTTGTCTGCATATTGAACTCAAATCGATTGCACCAACTAAACTGACTTTTTGGGATATAAAGAAGGATTTAATCTAACAAAAACGACCATGCATGTTATAGCTGGGACCCTTTGGAAGATTTTCAAAAAGTAAGTGATTATTTATCCGCTATTTGTGATTTTATGAAGCCTGTGCTGGTTGAAAAATTGTGGTGAGCCATCCTCAAACAATCGCATGGCATGCTTTCACTGTAAAGCCTATTGTAAATCGAACAATGCAGTTAGATTGACAAGAATTTAAGCTTTTAACCTTATAAGACAATTCCATAATTTTTATGAATATTTATTTGATTTGCTCGCCTTCCAATTTTACCGGAAATTGTCAACAGGTGTCCAGCTGACGGGACGCCTAGCCCTAAGATTAACCTCTTGCAGCTCCCCCGCTACTTTGTGCAATTTCCGCCTGAAGACATACCCAAATCTAACAGCCTGTAGCTCAGGCACAGAACCAATGATATGCATATTATTGGTACCATTTGAAAGAAAACACTCTGAAGTTTGTGTAAATGTGAATTGAATCATCATCTGACACTAATCAGCATAACGCAACGGACATACATTTTCCTAGAAAATCTTCCTATTCATGAAAATCACAAGTTAAATATATTGGAACACAGTTTAGCCTTTTGTTAATCACCCTGTCATCTCAGATTTTCAAAATATGCTTTACAGCCAAAGCTAGACAAGCATTTGTGTAAGTTTATCGATAGCCTAGCATAGCGTTATGCCCTGCTAGCAGCAGGCAACCTTGTCACGAAAATCAGAAAAGCAATCAAATTAAATTGTTTACCTTTGATTAACTTCGGATGTTTTCACTCACGAGACTCCCAGATAATTTTTTCCCAAAATATTAGTTTTGTAGGCGAAATAGTCACGTTTGTTCTTCACGTTTGGCTGAGAAATCGACCGGAAATTGCGGTCACGACAACGCCGAAAAATATTCCAAATTAGCTCCATAATATCGACAGAAACATGGCAAACGTTGTTTAGAATCAATCCTCAAGGTGTTTTTCAAATATCTATTCGATAATATATCAACCAGGACAATTGGTTTCTCAGTAGAAGCGATTGGAATAATAGCTACCTCTGTACTTTACGCAAGATTTACTCCGGGAGCATCATGTGACCACTTCCACAATGTAGCCCCCTACGGGTATTCTTCAACATAAATGCGTAAAACTACGTCACAATGTTGTAGACACCTTGGGGAATACGTAGAAAGCGTAAGCTGGTTGACGGCCCATTCACAGCTCAATAGGGACTCATTGGAACGCAGCGCTTTCAAAATATGGGGCACTTCCGGATTGGATTTTTCTCATGCTTTCGCCTGCAACATCAGTTCTGTTATACTCACAGACAATATCTTTACAGTTTTGGAAACCTTAGAGTTTTCTATCCAAAGCTGTCAATTATATGCATATTCTAGCATCTTGTCCTGACAAAATATCCCATTTAAAACGGGAACGTTTTTTTTTTCAAAAATGAAAATACTGCAACAGGTTAAAATGAACAAGATAAAACAAACATACAGATAGGATGATGGGGACTATTTCATTGAAAATTATATGAGGGCAACAGTACTTGTGTAAAGTTTCAGAATGATAACTTCCAAAATTAATGTGCTTACATGACATTTATCATGAAGTCACCCAGGTGTCCCACACAAGTAGCCCAAATGTACCCAAGTGGCCAAATTGGTGAAGGTATACATTTTGAAACAATTAACTATATACAAAATACCAAAATGGTATTCTAACACACCCCGCCCCTGAAAATTGAGGAAAAAAATGGGGGGAAAAAATGGAAAAAATAATAATAATTGATAAAAAATATGAAAAGAATATATATATATACATTTACAAAATAACATGGGTAACTATTTATACACTTTCAATATTTGGAAGAGCCTCAGTCCTCTATCAAATCAAATCTATTTATATAGCCCCAGCCTAAAACCCCAAACAGCAAGCAATGCAGGTGTAGAAGCACGGTGGCTAGGAAAAACTCCCTAGAGAGGCAAAAACCTAGGAAGAAACCTAGAGAGGAACCAGACTATGAGGGGTGGCCAGTCCTCTTCTGGCTGTGCCGGGTGGAGATCACAGTGGTTGTAGAGGGTGCAACAGGACAGCACCTCAAGAGTAAAAATGAACAGTTTAGGGTTCCATAACCGCAGGCAGAACAGTTGAAACTGGAACAGCGGCAAGGCCAGGTGGACTGGGGACAGCAAGGAGTCATCATGGCAGGTAGTCCTGAAGCATGGTCCCAGGGCTCAGGTCCTACGAGAGAGAGAAAGAGAGAATTAGAGAGAGCATACTTAAACGTTGTTTAGAATCAATCCTCAAGGTGTTTTTCACATATCTATTCGATGATAAATCACTCGTTGCAGTTTGGTTTCTCCTCTGTTCAAAATGGAAAAATGCACGCACCTGGAGATTACGCAATAGTTTCGACGGAGTACACCGAGCGGACACCTGGTAAATGTAGTCTCTTATGGTCAATTTTCCAATGATATGCCTACAAATACCTCACAATGCTGCAAACACCTTGGGGAAACGACAGAAAGTATAGGCTCATTCCTTGCGAATTCACAGCCATGTAAGGAGACATTGGAACACAGCGCCTTCAAAATCTGGGCCATTTCCTGTTTGAAATGTCATCTTCGCCTGTAGCATTAGTTCTGTGGCACTCACAGGCAATATCTTTGCAGTTTTGGAAACGTCAGAGTGTTTTCTTTCCAAAGCTGTCAATTATATGCATAGTCGAGCATCTTTTCGTGACAAAATATCTTGTTTAAAACGGGAACGTTTTTCATCCAAAAATGAAATACTGCCCCCAGAGGTTCAAGAGGTTAAACATTCATGAACATACAAGTGTCCTACATCATTTAAAAGCTTAGCTTCTTGTTAATCCAACCGCGCTGTCAGATTTCAAAAAGGCTTTACGGCGAAGGCACACCATGCGATTATCTGAGGACAGCGCCCCACATCAAAATACTTTTTCAACCAGCACTGGCTTCACACATATCACAAATAGCGATAAAATAAATCACTTACATTTGAAGATCTTCCTCTGTTTGCATCTCCAGTGTCCCAGCTACACAATGAATGTTTGTTCTGTACGATAAAGTCCTTCTTTATATCCAAAATGTCTGTTTAGTTGGTGCCATTGATTTCAGTAATCCAATCCTTCAACATGCATACAAAGGAATCCAAAAAGCTACGGGTAAACTTCTAATCAATCCTCAGGTACCCTAATATATAAATAAAATATAATATTTCAGACGGAAAGAACGGTGTTCAATAGAAAAGGAAAATAACGAGCAGCACGACCAGGTGGACTGGCGACAGCAAGGAGTCATCAGGCCAGGTAGTCCTGAGGCATGGTCCTAGGGCTCAGGGAGGGAGAGGGGTACTCCAGATATAACAGACTGACCCTTGCCCCCCGACACAAACTATAAATACTGGAGGCTGAGGCAGGAGGGGTTGGGAGACATTGTGGCCCTGTCCGACGATACCCCCCGGACAGGCAGGACATATCCCCACCCACTTTGCCAAAGCACAGCCCCCACACCACAAGAGGGATATCTTCAACCACCAAGTTCCTATCCTGAAACAAGGACGAGTTTTGCCCACGAAGATCTCCCCCACGGCACGAACCCAAAGGGGGCGCCAACCCAGACAGGAAGATCACGTCTGTGACTCAAGTGGCGCACCCCTCCTAGCGACAGCATGGATGACATACTGGAATCTCTGGCATAAGCATCCATCTTCAGTAATCTGGATCTGAACAGCGGATGAATGCAGGTGGCAATGGATCCCGCCAGTCAGAACAAGACTGCCTTTGTCACCCCTGCTGGTTTGTACTCCTTCAAAGCCATTCCTTTTGGTTTGAAGAATACAACCTTCCAAAGGTTGATGGAGACCGTCCTGGGAGATCTGAGAGAAGACATTGTCTTGTGGATGTAATCATAATCTACTCCTTCTCTGTCGCTGATCATCCGCAAAACATACAGTCTGTCTTCGACAGATTAAAGGCTGCAGGTTTGACCTTGAACTTAACTTATTTGGGACTGGGGGGCAGTATTGAGTAGCTTGGATGAATAAGGTGCCCAGAGTAAACTGCCTGCTACTCAGGCCCAGTTGCTAATATATCCATATTATAGAAAACACTCTGATGTTTCTAAAACAGTTTGAATGATGTCTGTGAGTATAACAGAACTCATATGGCAGGCAAAAACCGGAGAAAAAATCCAAACAGGAAGTGGGAAATCTGAGGTTTGTAGTTTTTCAAGTCATTGCCTATCGAATATACAGTGTCTATGGGGTCATATTGCACTTCCTAAGGCCTCCACTGAATGTCAACAGTCTTTAGAACATTGTTTGAGGCTTCTACTGTGAAGGAGGGGGGAATGAGAGCTTCTTCTTTTGAACAAGTCGCACCCTTAATTCAGCCGAGATTAATTATTCAACGACGGAAAGGGAGTGCCTCACTGAGGTCTGGGCTTTGGAGAAATGGAGCTACTACGTGGAGGCAAAGATCTTCACCGTTAAGACAAACCACGCTGCTTTGCAGTGGGGTCTGGCATCAGGCAAGCCCAACAGCCATCTCATTTGCTGGTCTATCAGACTGCAGGGGTTTGACTTCATTGAGTATCGCAAAGGAAAACTGAATGTTGTACCAGATGCCCTTTCTCAGATTACAGAGACGGACAATGTTTGGAATTGACCTCACGGGACCGTTTCCTCCCAGCCGCGGGACCCAGAATGAATTTAATTGGTGGTAGTGAACTACTACACACACTGGGTGGAGTTGTTTCCACTCCACAAAGCCACTGCATTAGCCGTTGCTCTAATTCCGCGAAGGGAGGTCTTTACCAGATTTGGGATTCCAGACCAAATTCTCTCTGATCGAGGTCAGCAGTTCATATCAGGGATCTACAAAGAGCTCTGCACCTACTGAGGTGTAGTTGCCAAGCTGACCACGGCATACCATCTTCAGACCAACCTGACCGAGAGGGTTAACCGAACCCTGAAGGGGATGATTGCTTCATTCGCTGGGGATCAGCACACAAGGCAGGATCAGCATCTTCCAGAGTTTCGCTTTGCATGGAACTCTGCAGTCCAGGAGACTTCTTGGGTCACTCCCACCGAACTCTATCTGGAAAGACCACTAAATGGTCAGATGGAGAGAGTCTTGCAAAGTTCCAATTTTTCAACTGACTGAAGTCCAACACCACCACCACACCACCAAACAACAACAGCTCAGAAACTATGACAAACTTAGACGAGACGTGTGTTTCCCACCCAAGTCTCGTGTCTGGGTACGTTCAAATCATCTGTCAAAGGCATCTAAGAAGTTCACTGTCAAGCTAGCTTTGAGATGGAAAGGTCCCTACCGTGTAGTGCAGCAGTTGAAACCGGTGAACTACTTGGTCTGTTTGGAGGACACTGGGGAAGATGTGAGGATGGTGCATGTTGTTGACCTAAAGCCCTGTTTCCCTACGGCAGAAGAGTTGGATCACAGGCAAAAGCAACACCTGCAGGAACCCTTCGTGGAGGACTCTGATGATGAGGACTTCCCTGGTTTTGTGTAGCAGGAACATGAACCTACCAAAGTCTGCATCCTCTCTGTTTTATACAGGCTTTGTTTTTTCATGGGAGGAGGAGTGTGGTGAAATCCTGCAAGGAGCCTTCACGGTGAGCTGTCACTTTAAGAACGCATCAGTAGTCAGAAAGGAGGAAATAAAGATAGCTATTACGGCTCTCCGGGAGGTAGCTCTCGGTTGGCGTGGCAGTTTAATCATGTGTGCTATGCTGCAAAAGTCTTGTTTATTTTCATTGTGCTTAGGTTGTAAAGTGTTTAGGTTGTATAAACATACTTTTTTAATGTTCAGTGTCGCTATTGCCCTGCTAGATGTATTTGGATTGACATTTTAGTTAAAGGGAGGTTGCTTGCAAGTGTATTGTTAATTTAAATAAATTGGTGTGGTACTATTGACATGTGGTCGAGAAGATTTTGGACAAATGAAGGCCTTTGTTTTGTCTATGAATACCTCCCACCCCCATTCATACCCTCTGCACTCCTCCACTGGGAGGTAATACAGATTATTGCAAATCATCTAATGTTGATGACTGGGTTCTTTCTTATAAATTGTTTCTATGAAGTTGCCGTTAAATTGCTCTGCCATTATTATTGTATGAGGTATTATTGGTTGGGTTACCCCTGTGCTGTGACGTGTGTTTTATATGGTGTGTCTTAGCCAGTGGAGAGAAACGATATCTGGCAAACAGGTTACACTCTAGGCAGTCTCTTCTGCTGATGTGTGTGTCTGGTAGTGGGTCTCTGTCTATCCTGCTCTTTTCCCTTCAGCAGGGTTAATTCCTTCCCCTATGCCCAAACTAAATCGTTATATTTACCCCTCTAACAATAACGCTACAACCTGTTCTTTCCATGACATAAACTGACCAGGTGAATCCAGGTGAAAGCTATGATCCTTTATTTAGCACACCTGTTAAATCCACTTCAGTCAGTGTAAATGAAGGGGAAGAGACAGATTAAAGAAGGATTTTTAATCCATGATACAATTGAGAAATTGATTGTGTATCTGTGCCATTCGGAGGGTTAATAAATATTAAAAAAAAAAAAATTCAAGTGGTATGGTAGTAGGTGCCAGGTGCACAGGTTTGTGTATGAAGAATGGTCCACCACCCAAAGGTGTTCCTAATGTTTTGTTCAATTATTGGTGTACATCCATTGTTTAGCTGTAATGGAATGTTAATGTCCTAGATATTTGACTGTGATACAGTGCCTACGGAAAGTATTCAGACCCCATGACGTTTTACACATTTTGTTACGTTACAATCTTATTCTAAAATTGATTTAAAAAACAATTCTCCATCAATCTACACGCAATACCCCATACAAAACAAAAACAGTTTTTTAGACATTTTTGCTCAATTATTACACTTAAGAACATTCAGAGACGTCCCGAAGCACCTCCTATGTCGTCTTGGCTGTGTGCTTAGGGTCTTTGTACTGTTGGAAGGTGAACCTTTGCCCCAGTCTGAGGTCATGAGCACTCTAGAGCAAGTTTTCATCAAGGATCTCTCTTTACTTTGCTCTGTTCATCTTTGCCTCAATCATGACTAGTCTCCCAGTCCCTGCCGCTGACAAAACATCCCCACAGCATGATACTGCCACCATCATCCTTCTCTGTAGGGATGGTGCTAGGTTTCTTCCAGATGTGATGCTTGACATTCAGGCCAAATAGTTAAGTCTTGGTTTCATCAGACCAGAGAATCTTGTTTCTCATGGTCCTTTAGGTGTCTTTTGGCAAATTCCAAGAGAGTAGTCATGTGCCTTTTACTGAGGAGTGGCATCCGTCTGGCCACTCTACCATAAAGGCCTGGTTAGTGGAGTGCTGCAGAGATGGTTGTCCTTCTGGAAATTCCTCCCATCTCCACAGAGGAACTCTGGAGCTCTGTCAGAGTGACCATCGGACTCTTGCTCACCTCCCTGATGGCCAGCTCTAGGAAGAGTCTTGGTGATTCCAAACTTCTTCCATTTAACAGTGATGGAGGCCACTGTATTTTTGGGAACTTCAATGCTGCAGACATTTTTTGGTACCCTTCCCCAGAACTGTGCCTCGACACAATCCTGTGCCGGAACTCTATGGACAATTCTTTCAACCTCATGGTTTGGTTTTTGCTCTGACATTCAATGTCAACAGTGGGACGTTATATGGACAGGTGTGTGCCTTTCCAAATCATGTCTTAATCAATTGAATTTACCCCAGGTGGACTCCAATCAAGTTGTAGAAACATCTCAAAGATGATCAATGGAAATAGGATGCCCCTGAGCTCCATTTCCAGTCTCATAGCAAAGGGCCCGAATAGTTATATAAATAAGGAATTTATGTTTTTTAATAAAACGTGCAAACATTTAAAACGTTTTTTTCACTTTGTCATTATGGGGTATTGTGTGAAGATTCACGAGAGAAAAACATTATTTTAATATATTTTATAATAAGGCTGTGACGTAAAAATTTGGAAAAAGTCACGGGGTCTGAATACTTTCCGAATGCACTGTATATACACTGAAGTATTCACTGTGTTTTTGAAGACATGACTGTAGTATAATGCAGTATTTACTGTGTTTTTGCGGACATGACTAGTATTTACTGTAGTGTTTTGACGTATATGACTGTTGTAACACCTGTCTATGGTTAGCTAAAACTACCAGACTACGGCAGTTACTGTTTAATGAGTTGAACACCTCAACAAGAACATGAGACGGGTTCTTGACAGGCCACCTATTGAGTTGGGTCAACAGTTCTAAGTATTGCAACGGACCAGACATCATCTTAGCAAAAATTCAAAAATGTTATTACAATTGTAACTAGTGTCATGGAGCGCATGTCCACGACTTGTAGACAATGACACTGAAATAAATTATTGGTTGAAGAAAGACTCTTTATTGTATCCCTTCAATGTAAAGCCAAGAATCCTGAAACCAAAGAGAATGTTGGATTGAGTAGTGCATTCTGTTCTGCCAAAAACAATTTGACATAAGGCGCAAAAGTCGGGTGTTTGTTGCGCCCGCCAGTTTCTAAAACAATGTAACTTGTTAAATATTTATACCGTGTATAAAGCTACCCATTTAAAAGTACATGCTCTTGTAATGTGAAATATATTATTAGAATAAAAATAAAAGTAAAGGTAGAGTATAATTATAGCATTTAACCTAGCTCATATGTTTGTCTGAAACGCCGTGCTGTTTCCTTGAAGTGCAGGTGTACATTACGCATGATGCAAATTAGTCTCATCGAGGAACATTTATTGGTTGATGAGAATAATCAAAGTGATTAATTGTCGGGGGGGTGAATTACTTCATGACTGTGTATTGTGGCAGGTAGCAGGTAGCCTAGTGGTTAGAGCGTTGGACTAGTAACTGTAATGTTGCAAGATTGAACCCCTGAGCCGACAAAGTTCAAATCTGTAGTTCCTCCTCTGAACAAGGCAGTTAACCCCCTGTTATTGAAAATAAGAATTTGTTCTTAACTGACTTGCCTAGTTAAATAAAGGTAAAATAAAAAATATGTAAAAAAATGTGACTTAAAGTAGAAGTTATGGCACAAGTTATTGAAGTGTGTGTGTGTTAATGAAAACGGTTGTTTATGATATGTCCATGGGAAATTACGCATTTATGGTAGAAATGTGTTTTGGGGTTATCATGATGGAACATTCCTAGCTGAAGGGAATTCCTGGAAAGAATACTTAAGCTTTTCCCTGGGGGAGAGCAGGCTGCGCAGGTACCAGGTTGGCTAGAGTAGAGTTTTACCTGAGTTTTGTTATAGGCAAAGAGTTGTTGCGGGAATAGTTTATACTGAGAATGTTTGATTTATTCAAGTCTTTGTCAACGTTCTGTTTGTCATTTTCTGTACATATTTTTTTGGCCAATTAGTCCTGCACCTGTTAATATAGCAAATAAAAGCCTCTAAGAGAGGGGAGCACCAAACATTCTGTCTGACAACTCACTGTTTGATCCGCTGCTTCAGTTACTGCCTCACAATTAGACAGGTTCTTGGCCCATTAAAGGGAAACCGTACAGAGGCAGATATAAAGAACAAGCAAAGTTTAGACGATCAGGTTTGCTTGTTTGAAAGAGAGCACACATTAAGAGTACACAAAATGACTTCGATCCAGAGGTAGGACCAAGTCACTATTATTCTGGTCACAAGCAAGTCTCAAGGTCCAAGTCTCAAGTCGAGTCCAAAGTATAACAGGTCAAGGCTCGAGGCAAGTCCAAGTTGTGCATTCTAAGAGCAAGTCAAGTCACAAGTTTTCAAGTCAAGACTCAAATCTGTACATACAACGACTTGTTCAACTACAAATTTTTGTCTATTTATTCAGGGTACCAGACAGCCCTTTTCATTATTTTGTCTACAACACATTTTGATTAGCGTATGCACTCATAAAATAAGGGTATGCAATCCGCAGAAGGCAAGGCAAGTTGACATACTCAGAGTGTAAATTTACTTACAGGTCTTGTTGATCCAATGGTAAAAGCGCCATATCATTCAAAATGTACAAGTAGATTTATCAAATATACACAGGCAATAGCCCAAAATAAAAAGCCTCAAGAACAGGTCAAGCCTGATACAATCTGAACGACACAGGTAGAGGGCAAGACTGTACAACCTTGTCTTGAGAAGCCAAATCGAATCTGTCTAACAAGAGCTCAAAAAGGTAGGCCTACATAATATAAGCACTTGGCCCCTAAAACCATACTATTAACCAATTGTCAATTACAAACAATAAACTGATTCTACAATGTAAAAGGCAATTTCCACATCCATTGGTACATTCATCTTAATCACACTCAAATCATTGTATTTGTCACATACACATGGTTAGCAGATGTTAATTCGAGTGTAGCGAAATGCTTGTGCTTCTAGTTCCGACAATGCAGTAATAACCAACGAGTAATCTAACCTAACAATTCCAAAACTACTACCTTATGTAATGGATGTGAAACGGCTAGCTAGTTAGCGGTGGTGCGTGCTAAATAGCGTTTCAATTGGTGACGTCACTTGCTCTGAGACCTTGAAGTAGTGGTTCCCCTTGCTCTGCAAGGGCCGTGGCTTTTGTGGAGCGATGGGTAACGATGCTTCGTGGGTGACTGTTGTTGATGTGTGGAGAGGGTCCCTGGTTCGTGCCCGGGTATGGGCGAGGGGACGGTCTAAAGTTATACTGTTACACTTATACACACAAGTGTAAAGGGATAAAGAATATGTACATAAAGATATATGAATGAGTGATAGTACAGAACGGCATAGACAAGATGCTGCCTTTGGTATCGAGTACAGTATATACTGTACATATGAAATGAGTAACGTAGGGTATGTAAACAAAGTAGCATAGTTTAAAGTGGCTAGTGATACATGTATTACATAAAGATGCAGTAGATGTATACAGTATATACATATACATATCAGATGAGTAATGTAGGGTATGTAAACATTATATTAAGTAGCATTGTTTAAAGTGGCTAGTGATACATTTTTACATCAATTTCAATCAATTTCCATTATTAAAGTGGCTGGAGTTGAGTCAGTATTTTTGGCAGCAGCCACTCAATGTTAGTGGTGGCTGTTTAACAGTCTGATGCCCTTGAGATATAAGCTGTTTTTCAGTCTCTCGGCCCCTGCTTTGATGCACCTGTACTGACCTCGCCTTCTGGATGATATCGGGGTGAACAGGCAGTGGCTCGGGTGGTTGTTGTCCTTGATGATCTTTATGGCCTTCCTGTGACATCGGGTGGTGTAGGTGTCTTGGAGGGCAGGTAGTTTGCCCCCGGTGATGCGTTGTGCAGACCTCACTACCCTCTGGAGAGCCTTACGGTTGTGGGCGGAGCAGTTGCCGTACCAGGCGGTGATACAGCCCGACAGGATGCTCTCGATTGTGCATCTGTAGAAGTTTGCGAGTACTTTTGGTGACAAGCCGAATTTCTTCAGCCTCCTGAGGTTTCAACACCATGCATTCTTGGAACAGTAATTTTCTCTTCTTCCACATTCTGCCTCCGAAGTGTGGAGCGCAGGCCACAAAGCCTATTTCTATGCACACTCCTATTACGTACAACCAGAATGACAGAGACATGGGACACAGACATACAGAACTCTGACATAACCCAGGAAATATAAACAAAGGAAACTATACATTGAATCAAATTAAAACACTTTCTACCTCATGAGTCTTCTGAGAGTTCATGTGCACAATAAACATCGCGCCCACTCTCAGAGGGTAAGAAATTGTTGGCTAAATGAAAATGTATCGTAGGCCTATCAAACATGAAACAGAAACATCTACGTGTTGCAATAAATGTTACAGGGAAGGATTATCAAACGCTAGAAATTAATGGAATATTAGATGAAATACAGATTTACCCCATATGACCTATGCATTTAAACATGTGAAAGCAATAGCAAACATTTCAACAAGAAAAAAAGCAATTTCCACTATGCCTATGGTGCATCTTCGCCACAGTAATAATTCATTTTAAACAAATTCCAAATGCAAGCTTCATAAGTAAATGTGACCGACCGCCTGGATTCGGTCTTAAGTAGCAACATTTTGACATTGGATAAAAGCAGAGACACAGAGCTACAAAATCATATCCTACACTGCATTTGAGGAACAATGGGAATGCAATTCTGCTTTGAAAGTTGATTAACTTGTAACCCCACTTTTGAGAAAATGGCCTTTGAATGTATTGGTACCTACTGGAGAGCTCTTCTTTGTTTACACGCATTCAACATCGTTCACACCCTCTTAAGTTTTAGCCGCACCCTTCCGTGCGTTCTGTCCTAAAAACAGCAGTCAAGCACCCAAGCTAACTGGTTAATGTTGACTAGCTTGCTAGCTACTTCCAGACACAAATGAGAGAACAGCTCACTGACCATTGTACTCGCCCTAGCAGAGCTGGTTAGGCTGTTTTTATGTCATCTAGAGAGTTGGTGACCTTAACTGTGCTGCTGGCAACAATTTCCACTTTTTTGCCAACGTTTACTGACACCAGCCATATTCAACGGGTGTTAAGCATCCGTAAATTTGTCATTTATTCTGCACTCTTGCACATTCAGACGAGAGTGCTTTGAAATCGGAGTATATAACCAGAGTGAATTTACCAGCTACATCTATCAACCACTCTATTGAAACGGTTTCTATTGAAATCTATTGAAATCTTTTGTTAAGATATGTAGCTAGCTAGCTAGGTAAACAATGAACCATAATCCCAACTGTTGATGTTACTACCCTGCATGAATCTGCAGGTAGCTAACCAACCAAGTACAATGTTAGCTAGCTAAAATTAGGCTATAGCTAGCAAAGCAAATGGCTCTGCGTTACAAATAATAAGATAATACACATAACGTTAGCTATCGAGCCAGCCAGCTAACATTAGCTAGCTAGCTAAGAGTACAGTTTAACTTGAAATCAAACCGACTTTCTGTCAAACTTAGAAATGTGTAATGTTCCTCCAGAAATTGGAAAGCAACAGTTATACAGATCTACTACGAGATATATTTATAAAAGCTGCATTAGACAGGATTCCCTACACATACTGACCAGCTCAAATAGACAGAAGCGTGTTCGGACCAATCCAAATTCATCTTTCGGCATGTCCAGCCCATTCATTATCTCAGCCAATCATGGCTAGCGGGAAGGTTGCTGGCTTTTTCTGTGGCGAAACCAATTAGGCTCATAATTTAACAATTGTATTCATATTTACCGATGGCATACAAGTTTGTTATTAAGACACATGAAAGTTCACATGTTCACAAGGCATTTCTGCCAAAAAACGCATTTGGATTTTTTTTAAAGTTTCAGTTCAAATGGCTCTCCTGTGAAGTAGTGACCTGCCAAGTTTCCTGAAACGAGTCACAAATTATCCATTTCAAGTATTTGTTAGATACCAAAATACCAGTAGGCCTATGCTAATCATTGATGATGAGCTTGCAAAGTACAGTAAACAGTTATTACTCTTTATCAGCAAACAATTTCTGGAGCTGCCTATTTATTTATTATGGTAATCCTCTCTTCCTATAATTAGTTCGCTAGCTCACCATCCAACTTGTGTTAACTGACAGTTTGCTGGTCTAATCAGAATACCGAGTGTGTGTGTGTGTTTCACTAGCCAATCGGTTGCATTTTTTTTCAAGGGCAATGCTGTGGTTACTGTTTTTGTCTGCATGTAGATTAATCCACGTAGACTCAAAATGAGTGACAAAACATGAAAAAACCTGGCCAGATAAATTCAAATAAAATTAAAATCTATTAGTCACATGCAACGAATACAACCTTACAGTGAAATGCTTACTTACGAGCCCCTAACCAACAATGCAGTTTAAAAAAAATATGAGTAAGAAAAATAAATAAAAGTAACAAGTAATTTAAAGAGCAGCAGTAAAATAATATTAGCGAGACTATACACAGGGGGGTATTGGTACATAATCAATGTGCGGGGGCACCAGTTAGTTAATATGTACATGTAGTTAGAGTTATTAAAGTGACTATGCATAGATGATAACAACAGAGTAGCAGTGGTGTAAAAGGGGGGGGGTGCAATGCAAATACTCTGGGTACTCTGGGTAGCAGAGAAAATAGTCTATGACTAGGCTGGCTGGAGTTGTTGACAATTTGTAGGTTCTTGACACCGCCTGGTATAGAGGTCCTGGATGGCAGGAAGCTTAGCCCCAGTGATACCAAAGCCCCATATACTACCCACCACTGCGACCTGTATGCTCTTGTTGGCTGGCCCTCGCGACATATTCGTCGCCAAACCCACTGGATCAAGGTCACCTGTAAGTCTTTGCTAGTGAAAGCCCCGCCTTATCTCAGCTCACTGGTCACCATAGCAACACCCACCCATAGCATGCACTCCAGCAGGTATATTTCATTGGTAATCCCCAAAGCCAACACCTCGTTTGGCCGCCTTTCCTTCCAGTTCTCTGCTGCCAATGACTGAAACTAATTGCAAAAATCACTGAAGCTGGAGACATATCTCCCTCTCTAACTTTAAGCATCAGCTGTCAGAGCAGCTTACCGATCGCTGTACATGTACACAGCCAATCTGTAAATAGCACACTCAACTATCTCATCACCATATTGTTATTTATTTTTTCTCTTTTGCACCCCAGTATCTGTACTTGCACATCATCATCTGCACATCTATCACTCCAGCGTTAAGGCAAAATTATAATTATTTTGGTTCTATGGCCTATTTATTGCCTTACCTCCCTAATCTTCTACGTTTGCACACACTGTACATAGATTTTACTATTGTATTATTGACTGTATGTTTGTTTATGTGTAACTGTGTTGTTTTTGTCGCACTGCTTTGCTCTTTCTTGGGTTGGTTCGCATTTGTAAATGAGAACTTTTTCTCAACTGGTGTTCCTGGTTAAATAAAGGTGAAATAAAAATAAATAAAAAGTGTTGTACTGGGCCTACCGTTTGTAGGGCCATGCGGTCGGAGGCCGAGCATTTGCCATACCAGGCAGTGACGCAACCAGGATTCAAGTCATCAGTCTCAAGACGAAGTTGAGTCCAGAGTCTTGAGGTTCCAAGTCAAGTCTCAAGTTATTTCATTTTCTATTATATCAAGACTTTAGTCATCAAATTTGTGACTCGAGTCAAAGTTATGTAACTCGATTCTACAACTCTGCTTAGATCTGTTACTTCCACTAGATTACTTTTTATGTATTTATTTCTGTTACTTCCACCTTCTGAAATACAACAGTGCTTTAACAGAGATTCAGCTGACCAAGTTCACAAGATAACCAAAAACAGTGAAACAATAATGTACAGTCGTGGCCAAAAGTTTTGAGAATAACACAAATAATAATTTTCAAAAAGTTATTGTCACGTCCTGACCTTAGTTCCCTTTTTATATATGTCTCTATTTTAGTTTGGTCAGGGCGTGAGTTAGGGTGGGCATTCTATGTTTTGTTCTGTGTGTTATATTTCTAGGTGTTTGGCCTGGTATGGTTCCCAATCAGAGGCAGCTGTCAATCGTTGTCTCTGATTGAGAACCATACTTTGGCAGCCTGTTTTCCCACTATGGGTTGTGGGTAGTTGTTTTCCGTTTCAGTGTTTGCACCATACGGGACTGTTTCGGTTTTCATTTATTCTTTTGTTCTTTCGTATTTAGTGTTCAGTTAATTAAAGGAAATATGAACACGTTCCATGCTGTGCTTTGGTCCGATCTTTCCTGTTCCTCAGATGAAGAAGATCGTTACAGTTATGAAGAGTGATCAGATTAATTGCAAAGTCCCTCTTTGCCATGCAAATGAACTGAATCCCCCAAAAACATTCCCACTGCATTTTAGCCCTGCCACAAAAGGACCAGCTGACATCGTGTCAGTGATTCTCTCGTTAACACAGGTCTGAGTGTTGATGAGGACAAGGCTGGAGATCACTCTGTCATGCTGATTGGAAGCTTCATAAGGAGGGTGGTGCTTGGAATCATTGTTCTTCCTCTATCAATCATGGTTACCTGCAAGGAAACACGTGCCGTCATCATTGCTTTGCACAAAAAGGGCTTCACAGGCAAGGATATTGCTGCCAGTAGGATTGCACCCAGATAAACCATTTATCGGCTCATCAATAACTTTGTGCTTTGCACAAAAAGGGCTTCACAGGCAAGGATATTGCTGCCAGTAGGATTGCACCCAAATAAACCATTTATCGGCTCATCAATAACTTAACCTGTTGCGACGAGCAATCCCGTATCCGGGATCTTAAGTATAGCCTCAAGCTCATTAGCATAACGCAACGTTAACTATTCATGAAAATCGCAAATGAAATGAAATAAATATATTGGCTCTCAAGCTTAGCCTTTTATTAACAACACTGTCATCTCAGATTTTCAAAATATGCTTTTCAACCATTGCAAAACAAGCATTTGTGTAAGAGTATTGATAGCTAGCATAGCATTAAGCCTAGCATTCAGCAGGCAACATTTTCACAAAAACAATAAAAGCATTCAAATAAAATCATTTACCTTTGAAGAACTTCAGATGTTTTCAATGAGGAGACTCTCAGTTAGATAGGAAATGTTCAGTTTTTCCAAAAATATTATTTGTGTAGGAGAAATCGCTCCGTTTTGTTCATCAGGTTTGGCTGAGAAAAACCCCCGAAAATTCAGTCATCAAAACGCCAAACTTTTTTCCAAATTAACTCCATAATATCGACAGAAACATGGCAAACGTTGTTTAGAATCAATCCTCAAGGTGTTTTTCAGATATCTATTCGATGATAAGTCATTCGTGGCAGTTTTGTTTCTCCTCTGAATCACATGGGAAAATACATGCAGCTGGAGGTTACGCACCAATTTCGACGGAGGACACCAGGCGGACACCTGGTAAATGTTCACTTCCTGTTTGAAGTTTCATCTTGGTTTCGCCTGTAGCATTAGTTCTGTGGCACTCACAGACAATATCTTTGCAGTTTTGGAAACGTCAGAGTGTTTTCTTTCCAAAGCTGTCAATTATATGTATAGTCGAGCATCTTTTCGTGACAAAATATCTTGTTTAAAATGGGAACGTTTTTTTATCCATAAATTAAAAGAGCGCCCCCTATATCCAAGAAGTCAAAGGAGAGCAGTTCAATTGTTGTGAAGACGGCTTCAGGGCCCCAAGAAAGTCCAGCAAGCGACAGGACCGTCTCCTAAAGTTGATTCAGCTGCGGGATCGGAGCACCACCAGTACAGAGCTTGCTCAGGAATGGCAGCTTGCAGGTGTGAGTGCATCTGTACGCACAGTGAGGCGAAGACTTTTGGAGGATGGACTTTTGGAAGTGGCAAAGAAGCCACTTCTCTCCCGGAAAATAAGTGTAGAGTAAAAAATAGATAAGTAAAAAATTGAAAATAAAAGTAACATGATTAAACAGCAGTAGTAAAAGTAACAATAGAGAGAATATATACAAGGAGTACCGGTACACAGTCAATGTGCAGGGGCACGGTAAGTCGAGGTAATTGAGGTAATATGTACATGTAGGTAGAGTTAAAGTGACTATACATAGATAATAAATAGAGAGTAGCAGCAGCATGAAAGGGGGGGGCAATGCAAATAGTCTGGGTAGCCCTTTGATTAGCTGTTCAGGAGTTTTATGGCTTGGGAGTAGAATCTGTTAAGAAACCTTTTGGACCTAGACTTGGCGCTCCGGTACCGCTTCCCGAGCAGGAGCAGGGAGAACAACAGTCTCTGACTAGGATGTCATCGAAGCACTTATTGATGAAGCCAGTGACTGATGTGGTGTACTCTGAAGAATCCCGGAACATATTCCAGTCTGTGCTAGCAAAAAAGTACTGTAGCTTAGCATCTGCTTCATCTGACCACTTTTTTATTAAACGAGTCACTGGTGCTTCCCTCTTTAGTTTATGCTTGTAAGCAGGAATCAGGAGAATATAATTATGATCAGATTTGCCAAATAGAGGCCGAGGGAGAGCTTCGTACGGGTCTCTGTATGTGGAGTAAAGGTGGTCAAGAGCCTCTGGATGAGCGTCTTCTTGTTTGTTTATGGCCGTACACAGTTCGTTGAGTGCGGTCTTAGTGCCAGCATTGGTTTGTGGTGGTAAATAGACTGCTACGAAGAATATAGATGAAAACTCTCTTCGTAAATAGAATGGTGTACAGCTTATCATGAGAGGAAAACCTTGGAAAACGACGAGGAAAACCTTGAGACTTCCCTAGATTTCATACACCAGCTGTTGTTTACAAATATACATAGACCGGCACCACTTGCCTTACCAGAGGCCACTGTTCTATCCTGCTGAAAAAGTGGCAACCCCGCCAGCTGTATGTTATTCATGTGGTCGTTCAGCCACGACTCGGTGAAACATAAGACATTGCAGTTTTTAATGTCACATTGGTAGGATATACATGATCATAGTTTGTCTATTTTATTATCCATTGATTGTACTTTGGGTAATAGGACCGATGGTAAAGGGAGATTACCCACTCGCCATCGGATCCTTACTGGGCACCCAGACCTTCGTCCGCCTTTCTCCGGCAAATAACTTGGATGAGGGCCTTGTCGAGAGTCTGAAGTAAATCCTTCCCGTTCGAATCGTTAAAGAAAAAGTATTCCTCCAGTTTGGGGTGAGTAATCTCTGTTTTGATATCTAGAAGCTCTTTTCGGTCATAAGACAGAGTGGCAGAAACATTATGTACAAAATAAGTTACAAATAACGTGAAAAAACATACAATAATACAATAGGTTTATTGGGCCGTAAAGCGGCAGCCATCTCCTCCGGCGCAATTATACCAGTACAATGACGGATTTATGGCTGTGATTGCTGCTTTTGTTATCTTTATAATGTGTGTTTGCTTGCCATGCCATGCTATGTAGCTATGGAAAAATGTGCCTTCTATAGCTTCGGCCTACCATAGCCTTGGCAGCATGCTATTGCATCCCCTTTCTGCCAGGAGCAAACCACCCTGTATCCCCCTGCTGACTTGCCTCTGAACTTGGTTCTGGTCGGTCCCAGGATGGGAGACCAGATGCTGCTGAAAGTGGTGTTGGAGGGCCAGTAGGAAGCACTCTTTCCTCTTGTCTAAAAATATCCCAATTCCCCATGGCAGTGATTGGGGAAATTAAGCTGTGTAGTGTGCCATTTTTTGTACAAGATGATAAACCGATTTCCTGACTTTCTGTGACCAGTAAAGATCCCATGGCACTTATTATAACAATAGGTAACCCCAGTGTTCTGTCAAAATTCCCAATCTGGCCCTCATACCATCATGGCCACCTAATCATCCCCAGCTTCCAAATGGCTCATTCAACCCCCCTCATCTCCCCCATAACTATTCCCCAGATCGTTGCTGTAAATGAGAACGTGTTCTCAGTCAACTTACCTGGTAAAATACAATAATTCATTTCTGGTCATTCATTGTTAACTGCTGCCATATTTAGGCATAATGTTACCCATTTCTATGCTTATTGTATTTGCATACATTTTTATATATATATTTTATTTAACTAGGCAAGTCAGTTAAGAACAAATTCTTATTTACAATGACGGCCTACCCCGGCCAAACTCGGACAAAACTGGGCCAATTGTGTGCCGCGCTATGGGACTCCCAATCACGGCCGTTTGTGATACGACCTGGATTCTAACCAGGGTCCGTAGTATCGCCTCTAGCACTGAGATGCAGTACCTTAGACCGCTGCGCCACTTGATTATTGCCATTAACAGCCGATTAATTATGTACAATGCATTTGGAAAGTTTTCAGACCCCTTGACTTTATCCACAAATTGAGCTCAGATGCATCCTGTTTACATTTATCAGCCTTGAGATATTTCTGCAACTTGATTGGAGTCCACCTGTGGTAAATTCAATTGATTGGACATGATTTGGAAAGGCACACACCTATCTATATAAGGTCCCACAGTTGACAGTGCATGTCAGAGCAAAAAACAAAAAACAAGGAAATGTCAGTAGAGCTGAAAGACAGGATTATTTTGAGGCACAGATCTGGGAAAAAAAAGGTAACAAAAAATATCTACAGCATTGAAGGTCCCCAAAAACACTGTGGCCTCCATCATTCTTAAATGGAAGAAGTTTGGAAGGACCAAGACTCTTCCTAGAGCTGGCCACCTGGCCAAACTAAGCAATTGAGGGAGAAGGGCTTTGGTCAAGGAGGTAACCAAGAACCCAATGGTCACTCTCACAGTGCTCTCGAGTTCCTCTGTAGAGATGGGAGAACCTTCTAGAAGGACAACCATCTCTGCAGAACTCCACCAATCAGGCCTTTATGGTAGAGTGGCCAGACGTAACCCACTCCTCAGTAAAAGGCACATGAATGCCTGTTTGGAGTTTACCAAAAGGCACCTAAAGACTCTCTGACCATGAGAAACAAGATTCTCTGGTCTGATGAAACCAAGATTGAACTTTGGCCTGATTGCCAAGCATCACGTCTGGAGGAATCCTGGCACCATGAAGCATGGTGGTGTTAAGCATCCTGTTGTGGGGATGTTTTTCAGCGGCAGGGACTGGGAGACTGGGCAGGATCGAGGGAAAGATGAACGGAGTAAAGTACAGAGATCCTTGATGAAAACCAGCTCCAGAGCACTCAGGACCTTAGACTAGGGTGAAGGTTTACCTTCCAACAGGACAACAACCCTAAGCACACAGCCGAGACAATGCAGGAGTGGCTTCTGGACAAGTCTCCTTGAGTGGCCCGGCAAGAGCCCAGACTTAAACCTGATAAACATCTCTGGAGAGACCAGAAAATAGCTGTGCAGCGATGCTCCCCATCCAACCTGACAGAGCTTGAGAGGATCTGCAGAGAAGAATGGGAGAAACTCCTCAAATACAGGTGTGCCAAGCGTCACACTTAAGAATACTGTCGTGGCAATTTCCTGTATTACCAAATGAGGAGAATTACAAACCACACACCAGTCATAGTTATACTTAAACTTCATATTTAATAATATGAGCTTTAACCTCTTGCTCCTACTGAGACGCTTGCGTCCCATCTAGAGCTCTGGAAATGCAAATGCGCTACGCTAAATGCTAATAGTATTAGTTAAAACTCAAACGTTCATTAAAATACACATGCAGGGTATTGAATTAAAGCTACACTCGTTGTGAATCCAGGCAACAAGTCAGATTTTTAAAATGCTTTTCGGCGAAAGCATGAGAAGCTATTATCTGATAGCATGTAACACCACAAAAGACCCGCAGGGGACGTAAACAAAATAATTAGCATATTCGGCGCTACACAAACCGCACAATAAAATAGAAAACATTCATTACCTTTGACCATCTTCTTTGTTGGCACTCCTAGATGTCCCATAATCGGTCCATATATAGCCTAGATATCGTTATATGTAGACTGTGTGATAAACGGAAAAAAAAGCGTTTCATAACGTAACGTCATTTTTTAAAATTCAAAAAGTCGACGATAAACTTTCACAAAACACTTCGAAATACTTTTGTAATGCAACTTTAGGTATTAGTAAACGTTAATAAGCGATCAAATTAATCACAAGACGAAGTATATTCTATAGCTGTCCGTCTGGAAAAATGTCCGGGTAGAAACTCAACCAAAATATCCGGTCCGAGACCTGAAGAACTGCGCTGCCTTGCATCTGTTTGACCAAGAAACAAATAGTAGGCAAATGACAAGACTCTAGACACCGTGTGGAAGCTGTAGGTACTGCAAGCTCAGCCCCATTAATTGTGGTTCACCTTTTAATCAATGGGTTCAAGTCGCGCAGGGATATATTTTTCCATTTTCAGTGATCAGATTTTCCTGCGCTTTCCGATGAAACGCACGTTATGTTATAGCCACAGCTGTGATTTAACCAGTTTTATAAACGTCTGAGTGTTTTCTATCCACACATACTAATCATATGCATATACTATATTCCTGGCATGAGTAGCAGGGCGCTGAAATGTTGCGCGATTTTTAACAGAATGTTCGAAAAATTTGGGGGTAGAAGGTGACTTTCAACAATTTACTATCTATAATGAATTGTTGAGAGTCCCAACATAATGGCAACTGAGATATTTTATAGCAAAGATACACCCCTCTCAACTTACATGACGAACCACAGATCTTAGGAACTCTTCAAGGCCTTTTACTTGAGAAAGGAGTATCCCTTAGCCAGATTGCATTCGCTATAAATTATCGCTGTTTGGTCTCTAAAACGAGGTTCTAATCTCATTCCTGGTACTCCATAGTACCAAATCATTACCTCATCCAAGGCATAACTCAATTGCCAACTCTATATACTCCCATCTCAAGTAAACCCCCTCTTCTCCCCACTCCTGGACAAGCTCACTGAGGGGAGCAACTTGCACACAGACATTGTGGAGAAAATAGATAATTGGTTCCCCCTTAACCTGTGTAGGGGGCAGTATTTGATGTTTGGATAAAAACGTACCCAAATGAAACCGCCCATTTCTCAGGCCCAGAATCTAGAATATGCATATAATTTTCAGATTAGGATAGAAAACACTCTAAAGTTTCCAAAACTGTCAAAATAGTGTCTGTGAGTATAACAGAACTGAAAACCAGAGGAAAATCTAACCAGGAAGTGCCTAATACAAACAAATCTCCCTGTTCCATTGCATGCCTTCCCTCCATTTAAAGGGATATCAACCAGCTTCCTTTCCCTATGGATTCCACATGGTGTGAACAGTCTTTAGACATAGTTTCAGGCTTTTATTCTGAAAAATGAGCAAGAACGATCACATCGCGTCAGTGGATGGCTGGGTGCCAGCAGAGGTTTGCATGTGCAACAGCTTGGAGCAGCTTCTCTCTCTCCTATTGAAAAAGCTACGGTCCGGTTGAAATATTATTGATTATTTATTGTAAAAAAAACCTGAGGGTTGATTATAAAAAACGTTTTACATGTTTTTACAAACTTTACGGACAATATTTGGAATATGACCTGCACGAGCCTGTGGATTTCTGAACAAAACGTGTCAACCACATGGAGGTTTTTGGATATAAAAATAATCTTTATCGAACAAAAGGAACATTTATTGTGTAACTGGGAGTCTCGTGAGTGAAAATATCCGAAGATCATCAAAGATAAGCAATTCATTTTATTGCTTTTCTGACTTTTGTGACAAATCTACTTTGCTGCTAGCTGTTTGTAATGTTTTGTCTGCTGAGAGAGATGTCCTAACATAAACGCTTGGTTAGCTTTTGCTGTAAAGCTTTTTTGAAATCTGTTATGCCTGGTGGATTAACAACAAGCTAAGCTATGTTTTGCTATATTGCACTTGTGATTTCATGAAAATTAAATATTTTTAGTAATTTAATTTGAATTTGGCGCTCTGCAATTCAGCGGATGTTGACGAAAATGATCCCGCTAACGGGATGGGTGTGCCAAGAATTAATTACGCCATCCCTTCACATGGTGTAACAGATACATTCACATATGAAGGCAATTTTCCATTCTGACCTCTCCCCTCTCTGGTCCCCAAGTGATTGATCCCTAGCTGAGAAGGGAAAAGTGCAACTGCTAGCAGTATAGTCCAAAGGGATACATTCTAATGACAAGTATCTCATATAAGCATATTATGCAAATAAAACATCTTATCTATGTTACCCAACTAATTCTGATTCATCCGCCACAATACTCGAGGCTGTAATCGCTGCCTAAGGTGCTTCAACAAAGTACTGAGGAAAGGGTCTGAACACTTATGTAAATGTGATATTTCAGTTTTGTATTTTTAATGAATTGGCAAACATTTCTAAAAACAGTTTTTGCTTTGTTATTACAGATTGATGAGGGAAAAATACAATTTAATCAATTTTAGAATAAGGCTGCAACATAACAAAATGTGTAAAACGTCAGGGGGTCTGAATACTTTCCGAATGCATTGCTGTTATTACTCGTTACCTTTCCGTGTGTCTTTTTAAATGAATCATACTCCATACAAAACTATCCAAGTCTCAAGCTAACAATTGTCAGTCATTCCCTGCCATGTATCATCTCCATTACCTGAATCTATAAATACCCTTAAACTGAACTTCATCTGCTCTTTAACTGGAGTCCCACAGTAGACGGACATTTTACCTTTATTTAACTAGGCAAGTCAGTTAAGAACAAATTCTTATTTTCAATGACGGCCTAGAAACAGTGGGTTAACTTCCTTGTTCAGGGGCAGAACGACAGATTGTTTACCTTGTCAGCTCGGGGATTCGATCTTGCCGGCTACCTGCTGTCTCGAATAAATGTTTTGGGTGTGGTAGATTATTATAAATGTTGTTGAGTTTGGCCATTAGTGAGTTTATTCATGTGTGACAATATTCAAGATATTCACTATGTAAAGCCACTGCAATGATGTCCTTTTGCTTGCAGTTGGTTTGATTGGAGAGGCTTTGTTGGTATGAGGTACAGGCAGTTTACTGGCAACACCCTCTAAGGTGACTGTTTTTAAGTAAAGTAATTGGTATTTCTAAAATATCTATTGTTTACGTAAATGCAGAGGGTAACAGTATTTTTTTTCTACCATCAGAGGTACAGTATTGCTTGACACTGTTTTTGGTAATCTTGTGAGCTTGGTCATCTGAATCTATGGAAAAGCACTGCTGGATTTCAGAAAGCTATCGAGTGGAAGTAACATATCTAAGTAATTTTGATGTAGTTGTGTAAATGCGTGTTATTCCTCTCTCAACCAAGCAAACCTAATCCTCTAAGCTTGAATAAATTTAGCTTGTTCTTTATCTTCCTCTGTACTGTTTCTCTTTAATGGGCCTAGAACCTGTCTAACGTTTAGATGTTGCAATTGTAATACATTTTTTATATGTTTGGTAAGGTGTTGACTGGGCTGTTGCATTGCTCAGAACTGTTGACACAACTCAATAGGTGGCCTGTCACAAAACAGTGTCTTATGTTCTGGTTGAGGTGTTCCCCTCATTAAACAGTAACTTGTGTAGTATGGTCGTTGAGACATTTTAGCTAACCCTGGTCAGGTGTTACTATAATATACTACAGTCATGTCTGCAAAAACACTACAGTAAATACTACACTTTACTAGTCATTTAGGGAAAGGAAAGTATCTAGTCAGTTGTACAATTGAATGCATTCAACTGAAATGTCTTCCACATTTAACCCAACCCCTCAATCAGAGAGGTGCAAGGGGCTGCCTTAACTATGCATAGTTCTAAAATAACTCATAAATAAGAAGCATGTGACACATACAATTTAAATAGATTTTGAAATCCCCGGCATGAGCTCGCCAAGGAAAGCATGTTCAAATCAAAACAGCATCGACAAAGCTAGCAGTAAAGCTAGCTAGCAGTCCAATCGTTTGAAAAATTATAACGTAAGCACGACGTGACCGAGGGATACTACAGTATGTAGTATAGTACTCTCCAGTATACTACACAATTATACAGTAAGGACTACATGATCGAGGAATACTACAGTGTGTAATATAGTATTCCACAGTATACTACAAAAGCCAAGAGTAAGCACTACACCATTGAGGAATACTGCAGTGTGGAGTATAGGACTCTACATAATACTACAAAATTCTATAGTAAGTACTATATTATTCCATAGTAAACTATATAATTTTTTATGTGGGTGCAGGAATCGCCCCTCGCTCCTGTGTGAACCCGAGTCTTATCATGGAATTACCCTAGAGTGCTCACATACTGTACATGTTGAATGTACTGTATACACATTGTGTTTCCGTAATACTGGACCAAAGCGGTGCTGTATGTGTTTTTCCCTTGTGAAGCAACATTACCTGGTTTAATAGGTCAAAAATATTTACTCACTCTGTGTTTACCTCAACTCTCCACCACAGTAGAAAAACATGGCTTCTGTCAGCCTTCAACGATTCCCAAGAAAATATATACCACAACAATAACTCCTGACATTACTCCTCCAACAAACCATCTAAGGGACAGATCAGCCCATCATTAATGACATTTTCATGGCAGTAATTATGCCCCTTAGCGGTCCGCGGTCTTACTGCAGGGGTCCACAAAAACACATTTTGAAAAAGGGGATTTCTTTTCAATGAAATGATTATCGCTATCAACATTTTTAATGGCATACCTACAGTATTAGACAGGTGATTCATAATAGAAAAGAGGGGAATATCTTATTTCTAATGATGTCAACCGTATTTCTCAACTCCTAATATCGAGCCAATTATACTCACTGGAGTATGTGATTTTTAAAATGTCCATTAATTTTCCTTGCCGTTGTCATTCACCTGATGATAAGACAAGTCTTGAGAATTATTATTTTTGGCTAACGTATGATGGAATCCCTGGGTTGCCGGTTGTCTGGAAGGGGGCGAGAAAAAGTAGAAGATCCCTGTCTTAGAAGGCAATCTGGACTAAAAATCATGGACTTTATGGCAATATTACTGGGAAAATGCTACCACAGGCATTTTCTAAAAAAAATTGAGTATGCCTACCATCTCAACCAATGTGTAAGCTATGCTGTGCTATATCCTGTTTGCGTCAATGTACATTTTATCCGGAGGGATGCCAATGTCAGGCATAATGTTATAAAACAAATACGTTTGACGTCATTTACTATTCTGTACACATTCATGACCATGATTTTGTTAAGACCTTGATGAGGATTTAGATACTGCATAGATCCTATGTATTGTATTCCAGAGCTGAAGCACTAAGCTGTGCTGTGTTGTTGTAGGAGAACCGTATGATGTTGCAGAGCCATGCTATAGCCTTCGTCAGCCTCCACAGTCCTGTCAGGGGGGCCGACACCCTGCGTTCCACTGCCTCTTTCTCATTGCTGCAACTCACCTCTGACATTCAGACGGTACAATACTATACTCCTACCTTTTAGACAGGTGATTAATAATAGACCGTGTCATCACCATATTCTCTTCGAGGACATGAGGAATCCTCACAGAAAAAGCAAATTAAGTGATGATCAGTTAAGTGGTCAAAGTCTATCGCTTCAACATAAGATGCTTTGCAAATGACTGTATTTAAGAGTCCATTTGTTTCTGTGGGGAATGAGACCTCTATCTGCTGGTTGCTACCCTGAATAACTGTACCTTGTGATGGAGTGTTGAAAGGGTAAACTTAGTTATTAAACGCTGTCAGTGTTTCCTTGTCTTTGGTAAGCAAAGCTACATGGGAGTCAGAAGAAGGTGGACTCTCATGGCAGAATGCTCCATTATTTCCCCTCTGGCCATAATCCTGTTAATTAACCTAAATGCCAGTCCACCGGTGACATTTGGGAAGTAATAAAAGTGAGCACACCTACCATGGCATAATAGAGCTTAATCACACAGTAGTGTAAACTCAGCAAAAAAAGAAACGTCCCTTTTTCAGGACTCTGTCTTTCAAAGATAATTTATAAAAATCCAAATAATTTCACAGATCTTCACTGTTAAAGGTTTAAACACTGTTTCCTTGATCAATGAACCATAACCAATTAATGACCTATTAATTAACCTGTGGAACGGTCGTTAAGACACTAACAGCTTGCAGACGGTAGGCAATTAAGGTCATAGTTATGAAAACTTAGGACACTAAAGAGGCCTTTCTCCTGACTCTGGAAAAACACCAAAAGAAAGATGCCCAGGGTCCCTGCTCATCTGCGTGAAGGTGCTTTAGGTATGCTGCAAGGAGGCATGAGGACTGCAGATGTGGCCAGGGCAATGCATTGCTATGTCCGTACTGTGAGACGCCTAAGACAGCACTACAGGGAGACAGGACAGACAGCTGATCGTCCTCGCAGTGGCAGAACATGTGTAACAAGACCGCACAGGATCAGAATATCTGAACATCACACCTGCGGGAAAGGTACAGGATGGCAACAACAACTACCCAAGTTACACCAGGAACACGCAATCCCTCCGTCAGTGCTCAGACTGTCCGCAATAGGCAGAGGAATGAGCGTTACCCCCGAGGCCTGTACTCTGGATCGATTTTGGAGGTGGAGGGTCCGTCATGGTCTGGGGCGATGTGTCACAGCATCATCGGACTGAGCTTGTTGTCATTGCAGGCAATCTTAACTCTGTGCTTTACAGGGAAGACATCCTCCTCCCTCATGTGGTACCCTTCCTGCAGGCTCATTCTGACATGACCTTCCAGCATGACAATGCCACCAGCAATCCTGCTCGTTCTGTGCATGATTTCCTGCAAGACTGGAATGTCAGTGTTCTGCCATGGCCAGCGAAGAGCCCGGATCTCAATCCCATTGAGCACGTCTGGGACTTGTTTGATTGGAGGGTGAGGGCTAGGGCCATTCCCCCCAGAAATGTTCAGGAACTTGTAGTTGCCTTGGTGGAAGAGTGGGGTAACATCTCACAGCAAGAACTGGCAAATCTAGTGCAGTCCATGAGGAGGAGATGCACTTCAGCACTTAATGCAGCTGGTGGCCACACCAGATACTGATTGTTACTTTTGATTTTGACCCCTCCTTTGTTCAGGGACACATTTTTCAATTTCTGTTAGTCACATGTCTGTGGAACTTGTTCAGTTTATGTCTCAGTTGTTGAATCTTGTTACGTTCATACAAATATTAACACATGTTAAGTTTGCTGAAAATAAACGCAGGTGACGGTGAGAGGACATTTCTTTTTTTGCTTTTATCTCACAGAGAGAGGAAATTGCCTCTACATACAGTGCATAGCAATATATTTATATTTCTTCCTGGAAATGTGTGAATAAATAAAGGTAAAAAATAATAATACTAGGTACAAACATCATGTACCAGGTCGGACCCCTCTTTGCCTCTAGAACAGCCTGAATTCTTCAGAGCATTCTACAAGTTGTCGCAAACATTCCACAGGGCTTTCGTCCTTGCTGATGCAATAGCCCAGTCAACACCTTACCACTCCTCAATTGTCGTTGTTGGTGATTACATGCCCACTGGAGCCACTTCTCCTTTCTTTTAGCTGATAGGAGTGGAACCCAGTGTGGTAGTCTGCTGCAATAGCCCATCCGTGACAAGGATCAGTGTTGTGCGTTCCGAGATGTCGTTCTGCATGTCACGGTTGTACTGCGCTGTTATTTGTCTGTTTGGTGCCCGCCTGTTAACTTACACAATTCCTGCTATTTTCCTTTGACCTCTCATCATCGAGCTGTTTTCGCCCACAGGACTGCCGCTGACTGGATGTGTTTTGTTTGTCGCACCATTGTCAGTAAACCAAAGATACGGTCGTGCTTGAAAAACCCAAGAGGGCGGCCATTTCTGAGATATTAGATCCGGCTTGCCTGGCATCGACGATCATACCACGCTCAGAGTCGCTTATGTCACTCGTTTTCCCCATTCTAATGTTCAATCGAACAGTAACTGAATGTCTCTAAACCTGTCTGCCTGCTTTATTTAGCAAGCCACAGCCACGTGACTCACTGTCTTAAGGAGCGATCCATTTTCGTGAATTTCCGCGGTGGGTTACCTAATAATCTGGCCAGTGATTGTATGTTAATCCTTTATAAATTCAGCCAGGTTTTCAAAGTTATTTTTGTCCCAATTAAGATACTGTAACTTGTTTGTGGACCATTTGTTTTTGGTCTTACACTCCTGATTACTACTTTGTTCTTGCCCTCTGGAATCAGCAAAAGCAACTACACAGTGTATTAGTCTTTCACTCTTTCATACATACAACTACCTGTATAATGTGTTCTTATTGTAGTCTGTTCCTTCAGAAAAGTGTAATTACTTATGGTAACAGTAGACGGCCAATCAGAGCAAGATAATATAACTGTCCTTATTATCATGCTAATAGAAAGAAATCCCATCAAAACAACGTTGGCAGGTCGTCTCTATATGCTACTTAATATAATGTTTACATACCCTACATTATTCATCTCATATGTATACGTATATACTGCACTCTATATAATCTACTGCATCTTTATGTAATACATGTATCACGTATCACAAGCCACTTTAAACTATGCCACTTTGTTTACATACTCATCTCATATGTATATACTGTACTCGATACCATCTACTGCATCTTGCCTATGCCGCGCTGTACCATCACTCATTCATATATCTTTATGTACATATTCTTTATCCCTTTACACTTGTGTGTATAAGGTAGTAGTTTTGGAATTGTTAGTTAGATTACTCGTTGGTTATTACTGCATTGTCGGAACTAGAAGCACAAGCATTTTTACTACACTCGCATTAACATCTGCTAACCATGTGTATGTGACAAATAAATTTGATTTGATTTTTTGATTTTGTGTGCTAATGTCCATTGACTAATTAGAGGCTACAATTCCAAGGATTGAATGTGTAGCATTAGATGCAGCAACAATAGGGATTTGTGAAACTACAAACTAGTCATTCTTCTCCATCTTTTTTTCATGGGAAGAGCTGCGAACTCCAGGATGGTTTGTTTGCTCATCATGCCACGCACATACATCCACGTGCTCCGTGTCCCTTTGTCCTTATTGCGCATTCAGTTGCAGCTGAGTCTGAATAGCTTCTATCACACTATTAATCTTTTCAAGTAGCACTCTTGAGAGGCACCAGGTAGGCTCACTGGTCTCAATATTTTGAGACACTTTAACCACATAATAAATCATGTTTGGGCTAGCGCTGTAACACTTTCTACTTATCTTACTTTGCAGCTGTCTTCAAAGCAGAGATGCCACTGTGTTGATGTGTTTCGAATGGGTGCTTTGGGAACCAATTATAGTACAACATATACTTCTTTGGGGATTACGGAGCCAAGCATACCAATTTTTTTGTTGACTTTCATCATTTAATTGGGTATTGTTATAGCAATGTGTGTGTTTCGTTCTATTTTAAACTGAAGGTTCGCAGCGGATTGGCCGTTGCTGGAATGAAAGAGGAGCAGTGTCACCTTCATCAAATATTATTTCCAAGCAGAATCATCCACCACTCTGAGCTGGAATTCTCCAGAGTTCTGTTGTTTGTTGTGGGATGTTTAATTCACCACTTGCAGTGTTTGTGTCTTTAATGTATATAGATTAGGGTCATCGGGATATAACCAAATATGTTCCATGGAGTCCACAAGGCTGTTTGTTCGGCAGATCAGTGGATCTCCTAAAGGAACCTATTTACTTTTATCTGTTGCTGTGATTGTGCTCTGTGAACATTGGAGCAACACAATAAAATGTCCCCGTCTCTGCATAATGTCTGTGATTCTAGATTCCTATTCAATATATTCTTTGCTAAACCCTGTTAAGCCTTAATAATCCACTATAAAGTTCCCATCTATTGCATTTTACCAGTGAACAAGAGATTGTGTCGGAATTTATTCACTGTATGTTGTGGCCAGTGAGCGCTCAACTTATTCATGGACAAACAGGCCAAGAATAATTAGATCACAGATCCTTTTTCACCAGAGGTGATCTGATATCGAAATACTTGTTGCCATAAAAGTCTCTCTACGCTGGGATTCAGGAATAGACCACAATGGAATACATTATTTCAATTACAATTGACAACCAACCATAATCCATAAATGTTGCCTGAAATATACATGATGCACTGATGCATGCATTTTTTATATTTAGTGGCAAGGGACACCATGTTTCACTACTGAGTAGTGCTGCACCTTAGGATTCAAATATCTCTGACTCTCTCTCTCCCCCTCTCTTTCTCATTCTTGCATTAGGCAGTACATAAGTGACCTATATAAAAATTGACATTCTGATAGTATTCTGATAGAAAATCCATTTAGAAAAGAAGTCTATCTTGTAATCCTTTCAGCGTAGTCACTTCTGATTAAAACAGGTATAGCAGTACATAAGCTTTCAAAATGTGTTTGTCCAAGCAGAACTCAACTGTTGAGATTCAGAATGGAAACAGTTCCTACATTTTGCGCTGTTAAGATCCATTCTTCACTTCTACAAGTTCAATTTAGCCGGAGAGAGGTTATACTATTGCAAATAACTTAGATAATAGATAGATAATACTTCTCCTTATCTCTCACATCTCTCACATTCACTCTGCTCAACATAATAGTATTGACATGGAATATATAGATTGCAGAACTTAGAAGCTGCAAGGAAGAGTGATCCGTTTGTTTGTTTTGCATAAATCTGTCTTCAAATGTAGAGTTCATAGAAAAATCATTTGGATAAGATGTGTTTGAGTTCATAGCCATTGTATCAGTTTGGTGTTGATTAAAAACAGCATGCCTCTGAATTAGTGGTGCTATTAAAAGGACATTTAAAACATTTTCAACTTCATATTAATCATCTCCAGCACCACCTCAACATCAACGTATGTGAAAATGGCGCTATTCTATTTTTGTAGTGAAGAAAATAGAGGAAGATAAGTGTTTCCAAGGACATCTTCAACCAATTAGTAGACAATTAGAAGGCAATGTCTACACATAATTGGTTAAAATCACGATACACACCAATGTCATTGGAAACACTTATCTTCTATATTTTTTACTACAAAACATAGAAAAACACGGCATTTTCACATATGTTGATGGTGGTGGTGCTGGAGATGATGAATATAAAGTTGAACATTTTCGACATTTCCCTTTAAGGAAAACCTTGTTCAGGAAACTCAGAGAGTTTTAGCATCATCTTCTGTATGTATCTCCAGGCTATGTCACATCGGCTGCAAATCCTAAACACAGTATTGCACTTTTTTTTTTTTTTCGTTATTTTACCAGGTAAGTTGACTGAGAACACATTCTCATTTACAGCAACAACCTGGGGAATAGTTACAGGGGAGAGGAGGGGGATGAATGAGCCAATTGTAAACTGGGGATTATTAGGTGACCGTGATGGTTTGAGAGCCAGATTTGGAATTTAGCCAGGACACCAGGATTAACACCCCTACTCTTACAATAAGTGCCATGGGTTCTTTAATGACTTCTGAGAGTCAAGACACCCGTTTAACATCCCATCCAAAAGACAGCACCCTACACAGGGCAGTGTCCCCAATCACTGCCCTGGGGTATTGGAATATTTTTTAGACAAGAGGAAAGAGTGCCACCTACTGGCCCTCCAACACCACTTCCAGCAGCATCTGGTCTCCCATCCAGGGACTGACCAGGACCAACCCTGCTTAAGCTTCAGAAGCAAGCCAGCAGTGGTATGCAGGGTGGTATGCTGCTGGCAAATGATAATATCTGTCATGAAAGGAGAATGAATACGGTTAATACTCTCCTTCAACAGCATTCATGACCAGGGTTCATATTCATAAAGTGCCTCGGAGTGATGATCTAGGATTAGGTGTTCACTGTCCATGTAAAGTACTGAAATCTTATTATTATCTAAAAGACAAAACCGATCCTAGATCATCATTCCTACTCAGATAGGTTTTGTGACTTAAACCTTGAGTGCATGTTCGAAACGTCTTAATGGTAGCTGGTACTGTAGCTGTAGTATCCAAAGCTCTAATTCCCCACTCACTTTGCCATTTTTCCCGAGCTATTTCCTCAGCTTCCCTAACCAGAGTGTGTGGATGTTGCAGAGTAGATTTGGAGGTGTTTGTGTAGACACTGATTACCCTTGACTCAATTAGCCAATGTATTGTCACACTGCACAGACAGGGTCACCCCAGGGATGTTCCCATAAAGGAAGTTATGTGATCACATCTGTCTGCTGGGCTGGAACTGTTCTGGAACTGTCTGTTCTTTCTACACGTAGGTGGCTGTCAGTCTCTCAGTCATGACATCAAAGCTGAAGCCGATGACACAGCAGAATATCATCCTCCTCCTCACTCCTACATATTATACTGTAGTGTAGAGAATGATACGTTTCACTTGGACTCTAGAGAGAGAATACTTCTTTATTGCACAGTCTGTGACACAGCAATTATTAGCCATTAGAGAAAGGCATAATATATGAGAATGGAATTCTGCATGACATCCTTGAATGATTCCAATTCCAATCTCATTCCATTTCATTTCAATACCTTTATGGCTCGACGCCCATAGACAAATGTCTTTCATTTACCCTTATTGCGAAGAAAACTCCTAGTTGAGAGGGTCAAGTCCGTACCACCATTCTCACTCCTATTCTATTCCTCTCATTAGACGTTCACATCTATTTACAGTATATCAATCACATTCTCACAAATGCACACGGGCAGCTGCCTACTGAGCCATCTTTCACAGACAAGATTACACAGTGGAATAGAGTGCAGCGAGCGATCATAGTTCACTCTCTACATACAAGATTAATCACAGTGTTCTGCCTGGAGATTTACTAGTTTAGTCCCATATTTATCAGAGCGGGATAAAGATGATGAGCATTATTTCACTAGTATTCACAGCACTCAGACATCCTTTTATCTGTAACACAACACCATGTCTGTCTGGAAATGTTTTTCAAGCTTCAACGTTTAGAGGAAATGTGTACAAGTGTCTGTGTTATGGCAAAGGTTCATGGCAAAGAGTTGGCGATACCAATCTTGATTTCATAAAAACAAATATATTTAATCAATAAGGTCTGAGGAGGTTTGGTATATGGCCAATATACCACGGCTAAGTTGCATCGTGCCTGGATACAGCCCTTAACCGTGGTATTTTGGCCACATACCACAAACTCTGCGAGGTGCGTTTTTGCTATTATAAACTGGTTACCAACGTAATTAGAGCAGTAAAAATAAAGGTTTTGTCATAACCGTGGTATACAGTCTGATATACCACATCTGTCAGCCAATCAGTTTTCAGGGCTTGAACCACTGGGTGGTTCATATATATAGCTCTCTGGTTCGCTCAACAAACTGGGTGGTTCAAGCCCTGAATATTATTTTATTTTATTTATGGTATTATGATATTGAGTTAGGCTTGTAATGGTTGTAGCATGTTACTATAAGAGATCCAACACACCAGCAGTATGCCTGCCCAATAGAGACGGCCCTCTTGGAAGGCAGCACCATGTATTATAATCTATGTTGGTCATCAATTAGTGTATAATCAATAAACCCTCGCTAGTAAACTAGCTTGTCTGACACATTTGAACAGGGCCTCTCTTTTTCTCTCTCTCCCACTCTCTCGATCTTGCTCCCGCTCTCTCTCCTACCTCGCTCTCGCTCTCTTTCCTTCTATCTCAATGTTGCTCTCTCTCTTTAATTTCCCTCTACCTTTTATGCTCATAGAGTTTGAATGCTTTGTAACTCACCAGTTCAACAGAACCTTGAAGAAAATATACTAAATAAATGGTGGACATTAAACCCTTTTGTTATGATGTTCTTAGAAACGCAGTTGCGTACAGTATATACTGGTACCTACTACTGTATACCAAAACATTAAGAACACCTTCCTAATATTGAGTTGCCATACCCCTATACACAATTCATGTCTCAAGGCTTAAAAATTCTCCCCTTCATCTACACAGATGTACACTTAGTGTATAACCTTACAGAAATTCTACGTGATTTCACACATGTAAAATCACATGATTTTACGTGAAATTTCACATGAAAACAGGTGTTTTTGGAACTTCACGTGATCACATTTTGACATGTGTAGTTTATCATATTAACTTCCACAAAAGATCACATGTTTTTGGAACACTTCACATGAAATTCAAAGGGTAGGATCAATAGATAAAGGCAAAAATCTATCTGTAAGGGAACATATATTCCTGCATTATATGCAATTTGCCCAAGATTGATATGATTTTAAGATACAGTTTAGCTAATGTTAACATGTTCTTCTAATAACACAATGTTGAACATAGCATACAAGTTGAAAAGCATAATCATTAGCCCTCAGCAAAAAACTTTTATTTTTTTATTTTTTTATCTTTACAATTCTTTGGATACAACCATAAGACTTGAGTCTATTTTATCTACCTAGAAAGAAGTACAGTTCAATTTGTTATTTCGATAGAAAGAAAGAAAACAGACTACAAAAATGGCCGTGCTATGCAGAACAAAATCATACTGCTATTATTGCTGTCTTGTTACTAATATTAGCTTTGCACAAAGATGATGCTTTATATTGAGCCGGGGAGAATGGATTCATTGTGCAGGGCAGGAAAGGACATGCAGCATCACACAGCCTGTGCTTATGAGGCTCTAGCACGCCACCAACTGGCTAGAGTGGAGCTTTTCACTCATGCATATTGATGCCTGTTCTTATTCACTTAAAAAAACTCCCACAGCTTCTCTATGGTTTTCATCTCTTTTTTGAAAGTGTCATGTATGCTTTTCTACTAAAAGATGCAAATATAATCACCATTGACCACCCTCTGGTAAGGAACTGTCTACACAATGCAAGGCCATTTCTGTCTCTCACATTTTGAATAGATGGCATTGAGTTTCTGTATGAACAAAAGTTATGTATTCTTCCAATGAAAACACATCCTTTGGAGAACTCCAATTTCAAAAATGTTCTCACTTTTCCTTGAATTCAGAACTTGGCCAATGATTTTGCTTTTACTTGCTTTTATTTAAATGATGTGCATGCATCAAACATGGGCACAGCATGTGTGTACAGCTGGCTTGCATTATCTGCTACACTAACTGTGACATGATTATACTGCTCATTTCTTTATTTTGTTCCCCCCACTGTATTTCTGTTCAGAGTCAGACAGCATGCCAGTATGCAATACAGTGATCCAGTTAAGTTTAAGGATCAATTGATCAGTTAGCCCCCTGAGGCCTGGCGTCACACACACAGCAGATCATTCCCCAGTCTCTTTGAATTGATTAGAAGTCTGCAGAACATACACCACCATTAGAAGATTTACAGCACCTGCAGGGGGTGAAAGCTTATCTAATTTATATTTACATACAGGGATAATTTATGTAAACATTCATAACAGCGTGAATTTCCATCATTACCAGAATGCCATTATGAGACGGAGTCAGCAGTTTTGGGGTTTTTCTAACGCTGGACTGGGAAGCACTCTATAACAACTACTGCAGGGCAGGGTAGTGCACTGTGAGCATTGTGAATTGATAAAAGCCTGGCTAGCTGATGGTTGCAGGCAGTGCTTCTGCTATTACTGTGTGGTCTAATGAATGGTCTGGAGTTAGCGCTGCATAATAATAATAAGAGTTGTATGTAGTCGTCTTTCCTGCTGCAAATGGTAGACTCTTCATTTGACATTTATGATTGAGGACAGAGATTTAACTCTGGGAGTGTTTTTTTGTTCGATGGTTTAAAAGCAAAGAGTAGAGATTAGTCTGTTTTTTGCCAAGCAAAACTCTTAAAGATGTTGGACATTTCCTCTCTGATTCTTGTTTATGTTTGTGTATTGTTTGTTGTGTTGGTGCATAATCCACTGTGGGTCAGCTGGTATTAGCATGCTGTCAAAGGTCAAATTGAGATCCCATTTCTACATGGTCATTCTGTGTGTACAGTAAGCATTTCTTTACTAGTTTAGATTCCTGTATGTTCCTATATAGTAAGCTATATTTCTCTAGCTTCCATTCCTCCCGTGGCGGTAGGGAGAATGGCTGATTCCCACTCAGGCCAGCACTGATCTTGAATAATGAAAATCAGCTAAGAATCATGGGTGTTCAGTAATACAGTAATAGTGATGCTTTTGTCTGTAGTTTTTGTTTGTAATACTTTTAGTGTACTTTTAGGATTGACCCCCTTGACAGGGAGTGGATATTAGCTACTCCACCTTTGTGGGTGACCATTTTTTACCAATGAAACTGTCCACACAAAATCAATGGTTGGTACAAACACTGAAACATTTTCCTTAGAGCTTTGAAAATACTTTGAAAATGCAAGCTAATCATCTCCCCTTTTTGCTTTTCAAATTTCAAGAGGCCCATATTTATTCCAAACTACCTCCCTCATCCTCCCACAGTACATCTAGGGGGACTGCTACACCAAGCCAGAGTAAACCAAAATATGTTTAAATAAAAACCCAGAAAAAAATCTTTAATCTTTAAAATACATCTCAGCTTTTTCCCACTTTGAAACATTTATTAGAAACTGTTCCCCACAGCTTATTTATAAAGTGCTCTGTTTCAAAGCCCTCAGCCTCTGCTACCATATAATACTGCCACATTGATCTGTTTGTTTCTCTGGCTGCCTCTCTGTCTGTCTTCCGTCTATATTCTATCTGCATTCTGAACGAGTACTGCTATTTTAGCATTGTAGTTTCAGCCTTTCCCTTCCCCCTAGTCTTTATATTCCGCTAGGCTCATTACTCTTCTCTATTTAACGACACATCTCTCTTTTCTCTCTGTCTCTCACCCCCCCTTTTGCTCTCCTCTCTTTCTCTTTAATCTCTCTCTCACTCTGTCTGTTGTTACATTTCAGAGACAGCTGCTGAGCTGTATTTGAGGTGGAAACTGCACCGGACCAAATTTCAGCTCCCTACAGATCCCTGGGGACATGAGCATCTTTGCCTAGCACCTCGCTGTTCCTACTATGGAGTTTGCGGTTGAACAGACCAAAACAGAAGAGGTACTGAGACCATGCAGAAACAGACACTTAATCGATAACACATTATGGTAGGGTTCAGTAGTAATAGATTTTTATACTAAACATTATAGGCGAATTAAAGCTTTTCCTCCTTACTGACTAGTTTGTTAAAAGTCCAGTGTTATTGTCTATTGCAATGTATATGACACCTGGTTTAGAGGTGTTATCCTGAATTGGGTTGTGCTAAAAATGAGGGCACTTATTTTAGAGGAAACATGATGTTTATCACTGTAGGATCTCCTACAGGCAAAAGTAGATGCTAGGTACACTGGTGCTAGCTAATGTGTTTGGAAACGAGCAGATGTTCTCTACCAGAATAACTGGAATTGTGACAAGAACATGGTCCAGTGCTAATTTTGTACTCCCATTTAACATATGTTGCCTTGCCTCATGCAGTTTCCTCAAGTACACACTCATTACACACTCAGTATTTAAGCCTGTTGAGTCTGCCTCTTGTTATACTGCTCTTTCCAAAGTTTACACAATGATCTGTCTCAAAAGTTTCCTCAGAAATGTTTATCATTTTGAGGATGTCACGTTCTGACCTTAGTTCCTTTGTTTTGTCTTTTGTTTTAGAATGGTCAGGGTGTGAGTTGGGTGGGTTGTCTATGTTAGTTTGTCTATAATTTTCTATTTCTGTGTTTGGCCTAGTATGGTTCTCAATCAGAGGCAGCTGTCAATCGTTGTCCCTGATTGAGAACCATATTTAGGCAGCCTGTTTTCCATTGTGTTTTGTGGGTGGGTATTTTCAGTCTTTGTGTGTCTGAACCAGACAGAACTGTTTCTTTTGTTTCTTTGTTATTCAGTGTTCAGTTTTTTCATTAAATAAGATGAACACTTACCATGCTGCGCTTTGCTCCTCCTCTCCTTCCCCAGACGACAAGCATTACAGAACCACCCACCACCAAAGGACCAAGCAGTGTGGTAACGGGCAGCAGCAGCAACAGCGGCCAAAATCGCAAGACTCCTGGACATGGGGAGGAGATTTTGGACGGCAAGGGACCCTGGGCACAGGCTGGGGAATATCGCCGCCCCAAGGCTGAACTGGAGGCAGCGAAAGCCAAGAGGCGGTGGTATGAGGAGGCAGCACGGCAGCGTGGCTGGAAGCCCGAAAGGCAGCCCCAAAAACTTCTTGGAGTGGGTACATGGGGAGTGTGGCTAAGTCAGGTAGGAGACCTGAGCCAACTCCCCATGCTTACCGTGGAGAGAGAGGAACCGGGCAGGCACCGTGTTATGCCGTGAGGCGCACGGTGTCCCCGGTGCGTGTGCATAGCCCGGTGCGGTACATTGCAGCGCCTCGTATCGGCCGGGCTAGAGTGGGCATCGAGCCAGGTGCCATGACGCCGGCTCAGCGCATCTGGTCTCCAGTGCGTCTCCTCAGGCCGGTGTACATGGCACCAGCCTTATATATGGTGTCCCCGGTTCGCCAGCACAGCCCAGTGTGGGCTATTCCACTTCGCTGCACTGGCCTGGCTACGGGGAGCATTCAACCAGGTAAGGTTGGGCAGGCTCGGTGCTCGAGACCTCCAGTGCGCCTCCACGGTTCGGTCTATCCGGTGCCACCTCCACGCACCAGCCCTCCGGTGGCAGCCCCCCGCACCAGGCTGTCTCTCCGTCTCCTCCCTACAGGTGCTCCCGCCTGTCCAGCGCTGCTAGAGCCTTCCTCCTGCCCAGCACTGCCAGAGTCTCCCGTCTGTCCTGAGCTGCCAGAGTCTCCCCTCTGTCCTGAGCTGCCAGAGCCGCCAGTCTATCCTGAGCTGCCAGAGCCGCCAGTCTTTCCTGAGCCGTCATTCAGCCAGGAGCTGCCAGAGTCGTCAGTCAGCCAGGAGCTGCCAGAGCCGTCAGTCAGCCAGGAGCTGCCAGAGCCGTCAGTCAGCCAGGAGCTGCCAGAGCCGTCAGTCAGCCAGGAGCTGCCAGAGTCTCCCATCTGTCCTGAGCTGCCAGAGTCTCCCGCCTGTCCGGCACTGCCGGAGTCTCCCGCCTGTCCGGCGCTGCTGGAGTCTCCCGCATGTCCGGCGCTGCCGGAATCTCCCGTCCATTCAGGACCCGTGGCTTGGGTCCTCAGTCCGAGGTCGGCGGCGAAGGTTGCCGCGTTAAAGAGGCCACGGAGGCGGAGAAGGACTATGGTGGAGTGGAGTCCACGTCACGCTCCAGAGCCGCCACCGTGGACAGACACCCACCCAGACCCTCCCCTATAGGTCTAGGTTTTGCGGCCAGAGCCCGCACCTTTGGGGGGGTACTGTCACGTTCTGACCTTAGTTCCTTTGTTTTGTCTTTTGTTTTAGTATGGTCAGGGCGTGAGTTGGGTGGGTTGTATATGTTTGTTTGTTTATGATTTTCTATTTCTGTGTTTGGCCTGGTATGGTTCTCAATCAGAGGCAGCTGTCAATCGTTGTCCCTGATTGAGAACCATATTTAAGTAACCTGTTTTCCATTGTGTTTTGTGGGTGGTTATTTTCAGTCTTTGTGTGTCTGCACCAGACAGAACTGTTTAGTTTGTTTCATTGTTGTTTGTTATTCTATGTTCAGTTTTTTCATTAAATAAGATGAACACTTACCATGCTGCGCTATGGTCCTCCTCTCCTTCCCCAGACGACAAGCATTACAGAGGAGGAATACATTTGGCATGTTTTCTTATGAAAGTCAGATAATGTAAGGGCTCTCGTCGAAAGGAGTGGACCAAAGCGCAGCTTGGAAAGTGTTCATGATTTTTATTAGCGAAAACGAAAGCGAACAGTTCTGTCAGTTAAGACGCTAAACAGAAAACAAGACCCCACATAACCCAAAAGGAAAATGACAACTTATGATCCCCAATCAGAGACAACGATAAACAGCTGCCTCTGATTGGGAACCACACTCGGCCAAAAACAAAGAAGTAGAAAACACAGACTTTCCCACCCGAGTCACACCCTGACCTATCCAAACATAGAGAATAATAAGGATCTCTAAGATCAGGGCATGACAGATAATGCATCAACCACATGCGGATAGATGGTGCCGCAAAAGTTTTAAGAGCCCCCAACCGATTGTATTTTTTTGTTAGTTTATTTGCATTGTTTGTAACTTATTTTGTACATAATGTTGCCGCTACCGTCTTTTATGACTGAAAATACAGTTGAAGTCGGAGGTTTACATACATCTTAGCCAAATACATTTAAATGAATTTTTTCACAAATCCTGACATTTAATCACAATAAAAATTCCCTGTCTTAGGTCAGTTAGGATCACCATTTTATTTTAAGAATGTGAAATGTCAATTTGAGCGCCGCCATGGATCGCGTTGTCCAGAATATGAACCGCTGGGAGAGACAGGGAGTTTTTCCAGCGCCTTCCTTGAATGCTTTTTCCCCTCCTAAACCCAGCAGGATCCATTTATCCCTGCCTAAGGGGGGTTACAACGGAGATACTGCTGGATTCCAGGGTTTTCTCCTTAAACTAAGCTTGTATCTGGCCATGGTCCACCCAGCTCCATCGGATCGTGAGAAGAGTCACGCCCTCGTCTCGTGCCTCACCGGGAAAGCTCTGGAGTGGGCCTGCGCTGTGTGTGGAGAAGAGGATGCGGCGTTGGACCATTTTGAGGAGTTCACCCGCCATTTCAGGACAGTATTCGACCACCCCGACGAAGGCAGAGCAGGGGGTGAGCGCCTCTACCATCTGAGGCAGGAGACGAGGAGCGCACAGGAGTTTGCTCTGGAGTTTAGGACCCTGGCTGCCGGAGCTGGATGGAGTGACAGGGCCCTGATCGACCATTATCGCTGTAGTCTACACGAGGACGTCCGTTGGGAGCTGGCCTGTAGAGACACCACCCTCACCTTCAACCAGCTGGTGGACATGTCCATCAGGCTGGACAACATGCTAGCTACTCGTGGACGTCTAGATCGGGGTCTGGTTGTTCCATCCTCCCACACCCTCTCTCCTGTACCCATGGAGTTGGGAGGGATGGTGCGCAGGGAGACCGGAGGGGGTTCCCGCTCGAGCACCATATGTGGTCGCAGAGGACACACTGCTGGTCGGTGCCGGTTTGGTTCCTCTGGGAATCAAGGCAGCAGGCAGGGCACTCTGGCATCACCCCAGGTGAGTAGGCACCATTCTCATCCAGAGCCCTCAGTTGCACATATGTTGGTCTCTGTTACTTTTCCTGAATTTTCCACACATTCCCAGTATACGGCACAAGTTGATTCAGGCGCGGCTGGGAATTTCATGAATAAACGTTTAGCTCATAGTTTAGGGATCCCCATTGTTCCTGTGGATATGCCTTTCCCCGTTTATGCCTTAGATAGTCGACCATTAGGGTCATGGTTTATCAGGGAGGTCACCGCTCCTTTGAGTATGGTAACGCAGGAGGGTCACAAGGAGAAGATTAGTCTTTTCCTTATTGATTCTCCTGCGTATTCTGTGGTGCTAGGCCTACCCTGGTTAGCTTGTCACAACCCCACTGTTTCTTGGCCGCAGAGGGCTCTCACGGGGTGGTCGCGAGAGTGCTCAGGTAGGTGTTTAGGGGTTTCCGTTGGTGCTACTACGGTGGAAAATCCAGACCAGGTCTCCACCGTGTGCATTCCCCCAGAATATGCCGATTTGGCTCTCGCCTTCTGTAAAAAGAAGGCGACTCAATTACCACCCCATCGACGGGGGATTGTGCGATAGATCTCCTGGTAGACGCTGCATTTCCCAGGGGTCACGTGTATCCCCTGTCGCAAGCGGAGACTGTGGCTATGGAGAAATATGTCTCATTCAGCCCTCCATTTCACCCGTCTCCTCAAGTTTCTTTTTTGTGAAGAAGAAGGATGGCGGTTTATCGAGGTCTCAATAAAATCACGGTGAGATATAGTTACCCGCTACCTCTTATCACTACAGCAATTGAGTCAATGCACGGGGCGGGCTTCTTCACTAAACTGGATCTCAGGAGTGTGTACAATCTGGTGCGTATTCGGAAGGGAGACGAGTGGAAGACGGTATTTAGCACCATCTCAGGTCATTATGAGTACCTTGTCATGCCATATGGGTTGATGAATGCTCCATCAGTCTTCCAATCATTTGTAGACGAGATTTTAGAGATCTGCATGGGCAGGGTGTAGTGGTGTATATCGATGTGATATCCTGATATACTCCGCTACATACGCCCAGCATGTGTCCCTGGTGCGCAAAGTGCTTGGTCGCCTGTCGGAGCATGATCTATATGTCAAGGCTGAGAAACAATCCGTCTCCTTCCTAGGGCATCGGATTTCTACGTCAGGAGTGGAGATGGAGAGCGACCGCATTGTAGCCATGCGTAATTGGCCGACTCTCACCATGGTAAAGGAGGTGCAGCGTTTCTTAGGGTTTGCCAACTACTACCAGAGGTTTATCCGGGGTTTTGGTCAGGTTGCTGCTCCCATTACCTCACTGCTAAGGGGGGGGGAGGGGGGTGCGCTTGCAGAGGTCAGCTGAGGCGAACTGGGCTTTTAGGCACCTGAAGGCTCTGTTTACCTCGGTTCCTGTGTTGGCTCATCCGGATCCCTCTTTGCCATTCATAGTGGGATAGAAGTGTTCTCTCAGCGCTCGGGTACACCACTGAAGCTCCGCCCCTGTGCCTTCTTTCCAAAGAAGCTCAGCCCAGCAGAGGGAAACTATGATGTGGGCGACCGGGAGCTGTTGGCTGTCGTAAAAGCCTTGAAGGCGTGGAGACATTGGCTTTGAGGGGGCTAAATACCATTTTCTCATCTGGACTGAACATTGCTATCTGGAGTACATCCGGCAGGCGAGGAGACTGAATCCTCATCAGGCAAGGTGGGCCATATTTTTCACTCGTTTTGTGTTTACCCTCTCTTACAGACCAGGCTCCCAGAACGTTAAGGCAGACGCCGTGTCCCGGCTGTATGACACAGAGCAGCGGTCCATGGATCCCACTTCCATACTCCCAGCTTCTTGATTGGTGGCGCCGGTAGTGTGGGAGCTGGACGCAGACATTGAGCGGGCGTCACGTGCAGAGCCCTCTCCCCCTCAGTGTCCAGCTGGGCGTCTGTACGTTCCGTCTGCTGTCCACGACTGATTAATCTATTGAGCCCACACGTCACCCTCCTCTGGTCATCCTGGGATAGGTCGGACGATGCGCTGTCTTGACGGGAGGTACTGGTGGCCCACTTTAGCTAAGGGCGTGAGGATTTATGTTTCCTCCCGCTCAGTGTGCGCCCAGTGCAAGGCTCCTAGACACCTGCCCAGAGGTAAGTTACAACCCTTACCCGTTCCACAACGGCCGTGGTCGCACCTGTCGGTGGATTTTTTAACTGATCTTCCACCTTCACAGGGTAACACCACTATCCTGGTCGTTGTGGATCATTTTTCAAAGTCCTGTTGTCTCCTCCCTTTGCCCGGTCTCCCTACGGCCTTACAAACTGCGGAAGCCCTGTTTACACACGTTTTCCGGCACTATGGGGTGCCTGAGGATATAGTGTCTGATCAGTTCACATCAAGGGTCTGGAAGGCGTTCATGGAACGTCTGGGGGTCTCGGTCAGCCTTACCTCAGGTTTTCACCCCGAGAGTAATGGGCAGGTGGAGAGAGTTAACCAGGATGTGGGTAGGTTTTTGCGGTCTTATTGCCAGGATCGGCCGTAGGTGTGGGCGAAGTTCGTGCCCTGGGCAGAGATGGCCCAGAACTCGCTACGCCACTCCTCCACTAACCTTTCTCCCTTTCAATGTGTATTGGGGTATCAGCCGGTTCTGGCTCCTTGGCATCAGAGTCAGACCGAGACCCCTGCTGTGGACACAATTGGTTCCGGCGCGCGGAGGAAACCTGGGAGGCTGCCCACGTCCACCTTCAGCGCGCCATACTGCGCCAGAAAGTTGACGCAGACCGTCACCGCAGTGAGGCCCCGGTGTTCTCACCAGGGGACAGGGTCTGGCTCTCGACCCAAAACCTGCCCCTCCGCCTGCCCTGCCGGAAGTTGGGTCCACGGTTTGTGGGACCGTTTACAGTCCTGAGGAGAGTGAACGATGTATGTTATAGGTTACAGCTACCCACTAATTAACTAATGTGTCTCTCCTCAGACCGGTGGTGGCTGGCCAGCTCCAGGAAGTGATGTTCCTCTGCCCCCTCTGGACATCGAGGGGGTCAAGGCGTACTCTGTTCTATCCATCTTGGATTCGAGATGTTGGGCGAGGGGCCTTCAGTACCTCTTGGACTGGGAGGGGTATGGTCCGGAGGAGAGATGCTGGGTTCCGGTGGAGGACGTATTAGATCCTTCCATGTTGCAAGAATTCCACCGTCTCCATCCGGATCGCCCTGCACCTCGCCCTCCGGGTCGTCCCTGAGGCCGGTGTCGACGCGCAGCTTTAGCCGCACGTCAGAGGGGGGTACTGTCACGACTTCTGCCAAGGTCGAAGCCTCTCCTTGTTCGGGAGGTGCTCTGCGGTCGACGTCACCGGTCTTCTAGCCATCATTGATCCATTTTTCATTTTCCATTGGTTTTGTCTTGTCTTCCTACACACCTGATTTCCATTCATTACCTGTTGTGTATTTAACCCTCTGTTTCCCCTCATGTCTTTGTCATAGATTGTTTGTTATTCAGTATTGGTATTGGTGCGTGACGGGTCCTCGTTCACATTTTGTTATATGTTACATTTAGTGTTTGGAGTATGTTTTGTTATTAAATAACTTACCGTTTGATTCTCCTGCGCCTGACTTCCCTGCCACCTATACACACGACTCTAACAGGGGATGAGTAGCAGGCAGTTGAATTTGGGCATGCATTTCATCCGGACGTGAAAATACTGCCCCCTGTCACCAAGATGTTAAAAGGTACAGTCAAGTTAGTGTATGTAAACCTCTGGAATTGTGATACAGTGAATTATAAGTGAAATAATCTGTCTGTAAACAATTGTTTGAAAAATGTCTTGTGTCATGCACAAAGTAGATCTCCTAACCGACTTGCCAAAACTATAGTTTGTTAACTTCTTCGATATAGGGGGCGCTCTTTTAATTTTTGGATAAATAAACGTTCCCGTTTTAAACAAGATATTTTGTCACGAAAAGATACTTGACTATGCATATAATTGACAGCTTTGGAAAGAAAACACTCTGACGTTTCCAAATCTGCAAAGATATTATCTGTGAGTGCCAGAGAACTGATGCTAGAGGCGAAACCAAAATGACATTTCAAACAGGAAATGCCCCCGATTTTGAATGCGCTTTGTTCCAATGTCTCCTTATATGGCTGTGAATGCGCCAGGAATGAGCCTACACTTTCTGTCGTTTCCCCAAGGTGTCTGCAGCATTGTGACGTATTTGTAGGCATATCATTGGAAAATTGACCATAAGAGACTACATTTACCAGGTGCCCCGCTTAGTGTCCTCCGTTGCAATTATTGCGCAATCTCCAGCTGCGTGCATTTTACCATTTGCTTCAGAGGAGAAACCAAACTGCCACGAGTGACTTATCATCGAATAGATATGTGAAAAACACCTTGAGGATTGATTCTAAACAAGGTTTGCCATGTTTCTGTCGATACTATGGAGTTAATTTGGAAAAAAGTTTGGCGTTGTAATGACTGAATTTTCAGGTTTTTTTCATAGCCAAACGTGATGAACAAAACGGAGCGATTTCTCCTACACAAATAATCTTTTTGGAAAAACTGAACATTTGCTATCTAACTGAGAGTCTCCTCATTGAAAACATCCGAAGTTCTTCAAAGGTAAATGATTTTATTTGAATGGTTTTCTTGTTTTTGTGAAAATTTTGCCTGCTGAATGCTAGGCTTAATGCTATGCTAGGCTATCAATACTCTTACACAAATGCTTGTGTAGCTATGGTTGAAAAGCATATTTTGAAAATCTGAGATGACAGTGTTGTTAACAAAAGGCTAAGCTTGTGAGCCAATATATTTATTTCATTTAATTTGCGATTTACATGAATAGTTAACGTTGCGTTATGGTAATGAGCTTGAGGCTATAATTACGCTCTCGGATACGGGATTGCTCGACGCAACAGGTTAATTAACAAAAAAAAATTCAGTGGTTGAAAAACGAGTTTTAATGACTCCAACCTAAGTGTATGTAAACTTCCAACTTCAACTGCTTCTGGACATCAGGACTGTGATTACTCACCACGGACTGGCAGAATCCTTTTTTTCCTTTAAATAGTCTGACGAGGCCGACGTGAACGATATACTGCTTTCTTGGGAACAGGTCCAGATCCCCATGATTTGCGTGAAGTGGAGGTGGAGAAAAAGGGTCCAGAGGGCAGGCTGCCTTCTTAGAATTTGTAGGCGATCGAATAAACCTCGTCTTCCTTCCATTCTGCTAGAAAACATGCAATCTTTAGACAATAAAATAGATGACCTACGCGGAAGATTAAACTACCAACGGGACAGACATTAGAACTGTAATATCTTACGCTTCACGGAGTCGTGGCTGAACGACGACAATATCAACATACAGCTGGCTGGTTATACGCTGCATCGGCAGGATAAACAGTTCAGTGGGAATGAGGTTTGTGCAGTAGGCAGGCTTAATACATTATCACAGTATATTGGCTATATACCTGGCCTGCCTGGCCTGCCAATACCTTTCTTCTCAGACCATATTATATCTCAAAACTCGAGCTTTGATAACAAAATAGATCAAAAGATGAGGATGCAAATCAGCATTGAAATAATTCCCTTTTTTATTTTACTGGACTGATGGTACCTGCATTTGATGGTGATGGTGTTTTAAAGAACTAACTAACCCGAATAAAGAAAAAAATAGGTACAGTCACGACATCAGCAATGTTCAGGTCTGAAAGTCAGGGTTCTGGAAAGATGCCAGAGTTTCCGACTTGGAATTCCTAGTTGGATGACCGTTCAAAACTATTTTTCCCATTTGGATCTTATTTTTTCAGAGTTCCCAGTTGTTTTGAACTCGATATTAGTCTTAGCGGAGGGAGAGAGCAGCAGAGGGTCAACCTCTCCTAGTCCCTTCCTTTCCAGAGAGAGGGGACACTGTCTCATGCACAAATTCATGTTGTTCCTATTACCAGAGAAAGTTAAATATTCCTCAATATTTGTCATGCGGGACTAGGTGGGTGAAGGAATCAGACGCAGAGAGTTCCACTGGGGAAAAGTGCTCTTTACTTCGGCACACAAAATGATAAGCCCAACCATACAGTGCGCGGACAACGTTTCAACCCATAAAACCACAGGGTTAGCTGTAGTCAAGGCTCTGAAGGTGTGGAGACATTGGCTTGAGGGGGCAAAACACCCAGGTGTCACCTCCACTATGAACGCTAAAGAGGGGTCCGGATGCGCCAACACGGGCGGATTGGTGAACAGCTCCTTCAGACGACTGAAAGCTCTGCCCGCATCTGCTGACTAACGCAAGGGCACCGGTCCTCCCTTCAGCAGTGAGGTAATGGGAGCAGCCACCTGACCAAAGCCCCAGATAAACCTCCGGTAGTAATTGGCAAACCCTAAAAACCTCTGCACCTCTTTCTCCGTGGTCGGAGTCGGCCAATTACGCACGGCTGTAACGCGGTCACCGTCCATCACCACCCCGGAGGTGGAAATACGATAACCCAGGAAGGAAACGGCCTGTTTGAAGAACACACATTTCTCCACCTTGCAATATAGGTCATGCTCCAGCAGTCGCCCAAGTACCTTACGCACCAGAGACACATACGCCGCGCGTGTGGCAGAATAGATCAAGATGTCATCGATGTACACTACCACTCCCTGCCCGAGCAGGTCTCTGAGAATCTCATCTACGAAGGATTGGAAGACGGTCGGAGCATTTTTCAACCCATATGGCATGACGCGGTACTCATAAAGGCTAGATGTAGCACTAAATGCGGTTTTCCACTCAAAGAAGCGCCCCGTGAAATGATTCCACCGATATAGCGATGAGAGGTAGTGGGTAACTAAACCCCACTGTGATGGAATTTAGACCTCGATAATCAATGCACGGGTGCAGACCTCCATCCTTCTTCACAAAAAAGAAGCTTGAGCAGACGGGTGATGTGGAGGGCCGAATGTACACCCTGTCCCAGCGATTCAGCAACATATGTCTCCATAGCTACTGTCTACTCCTGGGACAATGGATACACGTGGCTTCTAGGAAGTGCAGCGTTCTCCAGGAGGTCTATCGCGCAGTCCCCTCGACGATGGGGTGGTAATTGGGTCGCCTTCTTTTTACTGAAGGCGATAGACAAATCGGCATATTCAGAGGGAATGCGCACGGTGGAAACCTGGTCTGGACTCTCCATGGGTAGTTGCACCAACGGCAACTCCTATACACCTGCCTGAACACTCCTCTGACCACCCCTTAAGAGCCCCCTGTCACCAGGAAATCACTGGGTTGTGCTGAGATAGCCAGGGAATTCCCAACACTACTGGAAACGCAGGTGAATCGATAAGGAACAGACTAATCTGCTCCTTATGACTCCCCTGCGTTACCATGTCCAGCGGCACCGTGGCCTCCCTGACCACTCCTGACCCTAATGGTCGACTATCTAAGGAGTGCACGGGGAAAGGTAGGTCTAACGACACAAGGGGAATCCCTAGCCTTAAAGCGGGCCCCCGATCCATTAAATTCCCAGCTGCGCCTGAATCGACTAGCGCCTTATGCTGTAGAGAGGGAGAAAAACAGGGAAAGAGGTTAACACATAAATTTGACCGACAGGAAGCTCTGGGTGAGTCTGGTGCTGACTCACCTGGGGTGATCGATTAGTGCTCCGCCTGCCGTCCTCCAGCATCGGTCGGCCGTGTTTCCTCGCCGACCACAACCGGTGCAGGAGGACACTCCTCATCCTGTCCCCCTCGAAGCCGCCCCACCTAACTCTATAGGGATAGGAGCAGGAGGGCTGGGAGGTGGAAACGACAGGACCTGTTCCGAACGCCCGCGGGCAGCCAGCAGGTTGTCGAAACGGATGGCCATGTCGATGAGCTCATCCAGCGTGAGAGTGGTGTCCCGACACGTTAGCTCCCTGTGGACGTCCTCCCTGAGGGTGCATCGGAAATGGTCTATCAAGGCTCTGTCGTTACACCCCGCTCCTGCGGCCAAGGTCCTGAACTCCAGGGCAAAGTCCTGCGCGCTCCTCGTCTCCTGACGCAGGTGGAACAGCTGTTTACCCGCCGCACGACCCTCTGGTGGGTGGTCAAATACAGCTCGGAATTGGCGGGTGAACTCGGGGCAATGATCCCTCGCCGAGTCTGGACCATTCCACACTGCATTTGCCCACTCTAGGGCTTGTCCAGTCAGACAAGAGACGAGGGCGTTCACGCTCTCCTCTCAGGTGGGAGTAGGACGAATGGTCGCCAGGTAAAGAGGAGAGGAGGTGCAGCTGCTCCTGCTGATTCCATGTGTTTGGGTGCGGGATTCTGTCACGCGGGACTAGGTGGGTGAAGGAATCAGACTCAGAGAGTTCCACTGGGGAAAAGTGCTCTTTACTTCGGCACACAATATTATAAACCCAACAATACAGGGCGGGGACAACAACGTGACAACCCAAAAACCACAGGGTGCCAAGTTAAGAAAATAAATCCACCTCTACCTAAAACCCACACACGTAACATAAAGCCACTGCCACTGTCTGTGAAAGCCAGAAATCGTGCTTGTTTGTAGGTGACCAAATACTTATTTTCCACCATAATTTGCAAATAAATTCATTAAAAATCCTACAATGTGATTTTCTGGATTTTTTTTCTCATTTTGTCTTTCATAGTTGAAGTGTACCTGTGATGAAAATTACAGGCCTCTCTCATCTTTTTAAGTGGGAGAACTTGCACAATTGGTGGCTGACTAAATACTTTTTTGCCCCACTGTGTGTGTGTGTGTGTGTGTGTGTGTGTGTGTGTGTGTGTGTGTGTGTGTGTGTGTGTGTGTGTGTATGTATATATAAAAATAAATAAATTGTATGGTGTAGAATGTAAGCAAACCCATACATCTCAACACAGCCAGCATTCTTCCTCCAATCAGTCTACATTAGAGGGAGCATGGTCTACCAGCTACTGCTATTTGAGGCAGGCCCACAACAATGGCCAAAGTGAAATGGAACAGCACTTTATGTTTCCTGTACTCTATAAATACTCTATATATATATATGTTTATTATACCTGTTGATACAGGGCTCATATGTGAAACTATTCTAACTGAACATTTTCTTTCACAGTGGCAGAACCGACTTTGGGAAACCATGCTCTACAGAAGTACTCCTCTACTCTGATGGAGATTTAGTTAATTCAATGCAATACGCAGCGCCTTAGTGTAGATCAGATCAGTGTCTGAAGCACAGATCAAACCAGGAAGTGAGTTGTGGATGCTTGTCATGTTGTGATTGTATGTTATAGTTTATGAAATAAGGTTTAGGCAAGACCTGGAGTAGGACTTTGGGAATTAAACTGCTGTGTGAGAGAGACCACCACTGACAATTACAGGTTGAAGGATTCAGGCCAGTCACGATTTATTATTTTTATTTTTCTGAGGGTGCGTAACTAATTGAGACTGATTGCCTAAACTAGAAATAAGCCGAAATCGACTCACTAACCTGACTCACTAACCCGACTCACTAACCTTCCAACCTATGAATAATGCGCTCTGTAAAACAGTCGAGGGATATACCTGTGTCCGACAGCCAAAATGCAGGCAATTGTTGTCTGGTATGTATCCTTTGGCATTGCAATATTGGACTTTATTACAAGAGAAAAACATGCCTCGGCCATGCCATCTGTATTGGAAATATAATGTAACATTTTTGTTGTTGCTAGAAGACCATTTCCCTCCATATGTTATTCTGTTTATGTGGGCATCATTATTCAACATGCATTTTTGCCTCTTTTACAATGTCATTTCCCCATCCAAATTATGCAAGGTACTGTATCTAAATTCAGCCAGATAGTCTATGTGACTGTCTGTCGCCATACCCTGACAGTATGACACCTGCCACTAGACCTCATCTTGCCTTCATTTCACGGATTCTGTTGATGAGTGAAGGTGAAATCATTTGCATCCTCGGCTCACATATCTGGTAGATGCAGGCCTCTGGTGCTTTACATGTTAATGATGCATACTCCTTGCCGTCTGAACAGACCTCACCTGAAATAACTTCCCGAACTTTAAAAAGGGAATACGGTATCTTGTTAAATGTCTGCCACTGGCGAAACTGATTTAAGTCAGCTAAGCTTTGAAGGTCTTGAAATCACTGAATAATGTGTCTCTGTGCTGTGGTGATTTGGGCTAAATAATATGTTTAACATCTTAATCAACCTCAGAGTTCAAATACATATCTAGTATCTGCTTATGTTTTAGTCCTCTGCTGCTTTTAACCAGTTTATAGTTGATGTTAGGGTTTGAATACAATTGTTCACACTCACTGTAAAACATATTACTGAACGGTGCTGGAAAGGATGGCTGAAGTTTTACGTGCTCCTAACCAACTGTGTAATTTTGTTCATTTTTTTGTTTGAAACGTATTAATTTTTAAAACTTATTTTGTATATAATGTTGCTGCTACCGTCTCTTATCACTGAAAATAACTTCTGGACATCAGAACAGCGATTTCTCACCACAAACTGGTAGAAGCTTTTTCGACGTGAAGGATATATTGCTTACCCGGGAACAGGCCCAAATCCCCGTCATTTGCGTGAAGAGAATATGGAGAAACGAGGTCGGGGGCTGCCTTCTGAGAATTCGTAGGTGTGCGTGTACACCCCCACTGCCATCCGTTCTATTGGAAAACATGAAAATCGATGACCTACGAGCAAGATTAAACTACCAACGGGACATTAAAAACTGTAATTGTGTTTCACCGAGTCGTGGCTGAACGACGATATGAACAACATACAGATGGTGGGTTTTATACTGTATCGACAGTATAGAAAAGAAGCCTCTGGTAAGACAAGGAGTGGCGGTCTATGTATATTCGTAAACATCAGCTGGTGCACCATATCTAAGGAAGTCTCGAGGTTTTGCTCGCCTGAGGTATTGAATCTCATGATAAGCTGTAGACCACACTATCTACTTAGAGATTTTTCATCTGTATTTTTCGTAGCTGTCTACATACCACCACAGACCGATGCTGACACTAAGACCACACCCAAAGGGCTGTATACCGCCATAAGCAAACAGGAAAAAGCTCATCCAGAGGCAGCGCTCCTAGTGGCCAGGGACTTTAATGCAGGGAAACCAAATTTCCACCAGCATGTTAAATGTGCAACCAGAGGGAAAAAAACTCTAGACCACCTTTACTTCACTTACAGAGACGTGTACAAAGCTCTCCCTCACCCTCAATTTGGCAAATCTGACCATATTTCTATCCTCCTGATTCCTGCTTACACGCAAAAATGAAAGCAGGAAGAACCAGTGACTCAGTCAATTAAAAAGTGGTCAGATGAAGCAGATGCTAAGCTACAGGACTGTTTTGCTAGCACAGACTGGAAAATGTTCTGGGATTCTTCCAATGGCATTGAGGAGTAGACCACATCATTCACTGACTTCATCAATAAGTGCATAGACAAAATCATCCCCACAGTGACTGTACGTACATACCCAAACCAGAGGCCATGGATTACAGACAACATCTGTACTGAGCTAAAGGGTAGAGCTGCCACTTTCAAGGAATGGGACTCTAACCCGGAAGCTTATGAGAAACATCGCTATGCCCTCCAACGAACCATCAAACAGGCGAAGCTTCAATACAGGACTAAGATCGAATCGTACTACAACGGCTCCGACGCTCGTCGGATGTGGCAGGGCTTGCAAACTATTACAGACTACAAAGGGAAGCACAGCTGTGAGCTGCCCAGTGACACAAGCCTACCAGACAAGCTAAATTCACAAGGCCGTGGGGCCAGACGGATTACCAGGTCATGTACTCTGAGCATGCACTGACCAACTGGCAAGTGTCTTCACTGACATTTTCAACCTGTCCCTGGCTGAGTCTGTAATACCAACATTTTTCAAGCAGACCACCATATTCCCTGTGCCCAAGGACTCTAAGGTGCCTTATTGACCACTGACCCGTAGTACTCACGTCTGTAGCCATGAAGTGCTTTGAAAGGCTTGTCATGGCTCAAATCACACACCATTATCCCGGAAACACTAGACCCACTCCAATTTGCATACCGCCGTAACAGATCCACAGATGATGCAATCTCTATTGCACTCCACACTGCCCTTTCCCACCTGGTCAAAAGGAAAAACTTTGTGAGAATGCTATTTATTGACTACAGCTCAGCGTTCAACACCATAGTGCCCTCAAAACTCATCAATATTTAAGTCCCTGGGACTAAACACCTCCCTCTGCAACTGGATCCTGGACTTCCTAATGGGCAGGTGGTAAGGGCAGGTAACAACACATCCGCCACGCTGATTCTCAACACTGGGTGCCCCCTCAGGCGTGCATGCTCAGTACTCCTGTACTCCCTGTTCACTCATGACTGCACAGCCACGGCCAGGCACGACTCCAACACCATCATTAAGTTTGTCAATGACACAACAGTGGTAGGCCTGATCACCGACAATGACGAGACAGCCTATAGGGAGTGGGTCAGAGACCTGGCCGTTTGGTGGCAGGACAACAACCTCTCCCTCCATCGATGGAGCTGTAGTGCAAGAGGTTGAGAGCTTCAAGTTCCTTGGTGTCCACATCACCAACAAACTAACATGGCCCAAGCACACCAAGACAGTTGTGAGAGGGCACAACAAAACCTATTCCCCCTTAGGAGACTGAAAAGATCCTCACAAGGTTCTACAGCTGCACCATCGAGAGCATCCTGACTGGTTTCATCACTGCCTGGTATGGCAACTGCTCCGCCTCTGACCCCAAAGCACTACAGAGGGTAGTGTGAACGGCCCAGTACATCACTGGGGCCAAGCTTCCTGCCATCCAGGACCTCTATACCAGGCGGTGTCACAGGAAGGCCCTAACAATTTTCAATGACTCCAGCCACCTTAGTCATAGACTGTTCTCCTGCCTCCTCACAGCAAGCGGTACTGGAGCGCCAAGTCTAGGTCTAAGAGGCTTCTAAACAACTATTTGCATTGCCCGCCTCTTTCACACGGGTGCTACTCTCTGTTATTATCTATACTTAGTCACTTTAATAACTCTACCTACATGTACATATTACCTCAAGTACCTCGACTAACCGGTGCCCCCTCATTGACTCTGTACCAGTACACCATGTATATAGCCTCGCTGTTGTTAGTTATTTGTTACTTTTATTTTATTTTTATTTTTGTTGTTGTATTTTTTATTTTGTGAACTGCATTGTTGTTTAGAGCTTGTAAGTAAGCATTTCACTAAGTTCTTTCTATACCTGTTGTATTTGGTGCATGTGACAAATACAATTTGATTTAATTTGATATTATATAACTTTCTCCTGTTCAACTGTGCATTTAGAGTGCTGAGTAAGGAATAGTAGTTTACAAACAAATGGAGTGCCAAACTTTCCCCCTGTTAGCAAGGGAGTGCAGCTGTGCACACTGCACAGTAATGACATTTCCTCCATACTCGTTTCTACATCTGTCTCTTCGATCCAACATGCCTGGCTAAGCTTTATCCCAGCGACACTGGTGTGCCTTAAACTGTGAAAGTAACCTTTTCCTGGCATTCAACACATCGGACTAAATTAGAGTGTGGGGCTGTGAGACTGTTGGGAGTAAAGATCCCTGAACCACAGTATGCAGTGTGGGGCCAGGTTCCTCACAAAGCTCTCCTGTGCAGCTAACAGCTTAATGATGCATTTGAGTCAAAGCCCCCAGATATGAAATGACACACTAGCTCAAGGTTTCCCAAACTCGGTTCTGACCTAGTAGTACACAGCTGATTCAAATAATCAATGCTTAATTATATGAGTGTATTATTTCAATCAGCTGTGTAGTGCTAGGGCAAAAACCAAAACGTGCAGCCTTTGGGGTCCCCAGGACCGAATTTGAGAAACAGTAGTTTAAAGTCTCTCCTTACCTTAATTTTGATTGTGTGTTATTAGTGTGTGTGTGTGTGTGAGATATTGTGTGTTCATGTGTACCTCCTGCATTCCCTACCCACAGGGTGTTTCTCAGTATGCATACTATCATGCTCCACCCTCATGCTACAAGTGCATTCTCCAAGGATGTTCTCTTGAGTACGTTCTTGTGAGGACGAGTGTGGAGAACGCGTAAAACATTACATTTGAAAAGCTTTCATCTCATCCATTCGCTGAACCTTCTTCCAGCCAGAACAATGGAAACAATAGAGATTAAACAAGATATACACAAAGCAAATGTTTTACTTCATAATTATCAGCTAGATATATGTGAATCATAATAATGTAGCTAACCAGATAGTATATTAGGCAAAAATGACCTAAAACTAATGTTATCCAAGGTACTGTCAATTTTTCCCTATTGACTTACTATGGCCTCACTTACCAATTCACTGAACATTCCTTGTTCTAGCCAGGACAATAGAGACGAAAGAAGATATACACAAAGAAGGTCACTATCGATCACAGTCCAGAGGTGTTTCATGGCAAAATGGACAATATTTTTTGTATCTCGGATTGTTTGGGCAATTCTCACACAGAAACTTCATTGGGAGGAAGGATGTTTGAAATGTTTGTTTTTTAAACATTTGTACCACAAACCGTTTATTCCATTCCAACCATTACAATGAGCCCGTCCTCCTATAGCTCCTCACCAGCCTCCACTGGTACGGTGGGATTCTTTAGAACAGTGCGGGGAATGATACCGGAGAATGGAGTTGGCGACACAAACACGGCTGGAAAGGAAGCCCGAGAGGCATCACCGAAGAAAAAAAATTGGGGGGTAGGCACACGGGGAGTGTGGCAGAGTCAGGTTGGAGACCTGAGCCAACTCAACGTGTTTACCGTGGCAGGCGTCGTACTGGTCAGGCACCGTGTTATGCGGTGGAGCGCACGGTGTCTCCAGTACGCGTTCTTAGCCCGGTGCGCTACATCCCAGCTCCCCGCATCTGCCGGGCTAGGGTGAGGATCCAGCCAGGGCGGATGCTGCCAGCCCTGCTCTCCAGAAAGCCAATGCGTCTCCTCGGACCAGGATATCCTGCGTCGGCTCTGCGCACTGTGTCTCCCATGTGTCTGCACAGCCCAGTGTGTCCTGTGCCTGCGCCCCGCACGTGCCAGGCTAAAATCACCATCCAGCCAGGACGGGTTGTGCAGGCCCTTAGTTCGAGACCTCCAGTGCGCCTCCAATGCCCGGTCTATCCTGTGCCTCCTCCAAGGACCAGGCTGTCTCTCCGTCTCCTCCCTCCAGGTTCTCCCTCCTGTCCGGAGCTGCCAGAGCCGCCCTTCAGTGTCAGGAGCTGCCAGAGCCGCCCGTCGGTCAGGAGCTGCCAGAGCCGCCCTTCACTCCGGAGCTGCCAGAGTCGCCCTTCACTCCGGAGCTGCCGGAGTCTCCCGCCTGTCCGGCACAGCCGGAGTCTCCCGCCTGTCCGGCGCAACTGGAGTCGCCCTTCACTCCGGAGCTGCCGGAGTCGCTCTTCACTCTGGAGCTGCCAGAGTTGCCCTTCGCTGCCGGAGTCGCCCTTCACTCCGGAGCTGCCGGAGTCGCCCGCCTGTACGGCACTACCGGAGTGTCACGTCCTGACCGTAGTTCCTTTTTATGTCTCTATTTTGGTTTGGTCAGGGGGGCGTGAGTTGGGGTGGGCATGCTATGTTTTGTTCTGTGTGTTGTATTCTATGTGTTTGGCCTGGTATGGTTCCCAATCAGAGGCAGCTGTCTATCGCTGTCTCTGATTTAGAACCATACTTAGGTAGCTCTAGCCCACATGGGTTATGTGGGTAGTTGCACCTTGCAGAACTGTTCGTTTGTCATTTTGTTGTTTTTTTGTTCATGTATTCGTATTGATTAAAAGGTATTATGAATACTTACCACGCTGCAAGTTGGTCAATACAGGGCTAAGTGTCAATACAGGGCTAAGATTGAATCATACTACACCTGCTCCGATGCTTGTCGGATGTGGCAGGGCTTGCAAACTATTACAGACTACAAAGGGAAGCACAGTCGCGAGCTGCCCAGTAACACAATCCTTCCAGATGAGCTAAATCACTTCTATGCTCGCTTCGAGGCAAGCAACACTAAGGCATGCATGAGAGCATCAGCTGTTCCGGATGACTGTGTGATCACGCTCTCCGTAGCCGACGTGAGTAAGACCTTTAAACAGGTCGACATTCACAAGGCTGCGGGGCCAGATGGATTACCAGGATGTGTGCTCCGGGCATGTGCTGACCAACTGGCAGATATCTTCACTGACATTTTCAACATGTCCCTGATTGAGTCTGCATTACCAACATGCTTCAAGCAGACCACCATAGTCCCTGTGCACAAGAACACAAAGGTAACCTGCCTAAATGATTACAGACCCGTGGCACTCACGTCCGTAGCCATGAAGTGCTTTGAAAGGCTGCTCCTCCACACACCAGGCCTCCGGTGTCAGCCCCCCGCACCAGGCTGTCTCTCCGTCTCCTCCCTACAGGTGCTCCCGTCTGTCCTGAGCTGCCAGAGACTCCCGTCTGTCCTGAGCTGCCAGAGTCTCCCACCTGTCCTGAGCTGCCAGAGTCTCCCGCCTGTCCTGAGCTGCCAGAGTCTCCCGCCTGTCCTGAGCTGCCAGAGTCTCCCACCTGTCCTGAACTGCCAGAGTCTCCCGCCTGTCCTGAGCTGCCAGATTCGCCCACCTGTCCTGAGCTGCCAGAGTCGCCTGTCTGTCCTGAGCTGCCAGAGTCGCCTGTCTGTCCTGAGCTGCCAGAGTCGCCCACCAGTCAGGAGCTGCCAGAGTCGCCCGCAAGTCAGGAGCTGCCAGAGCCGCCAGGCAGGGAGGAGGAGCCAGAGCCATCTGTTACTCCGGTGCTGGGAATGTGATGAAAGAAATAGAAGCTGAAATAAATCACTATCTGTAGAATGCTTACTTACAAGCCCTTATAACCAATAGTGCAGTTCAAGAAGAGTTAAGAAAATATTTACCAAATAAACTAAAGTAAAAAATTATAAAAAGTAAGACAATAATGTAACAATAACGAGTCTATATACAGGGGGGTACCAGTACTGAGTCAATGTGCGGTGGTACAGGTTAGTCATGGTAATTTGTACATGTAGGTCAGGGTGAAATGACTATGCATAGATAATAAACACTGAGTAGCAGCAGTGTAAAAAATAAATTGGGGGGTGTTAATGTAAATAATCCAGTGGCCATTTGATTAATTGTTCAGCAGTCTTATGGCTTGGGGGTAGAAGCTGTTAAGGAGCCTTTTGGTCCTAGACTTGGCGCTCCAGTTCCGCTTGCCGTAGAGAAAACCGTCTATGACTGAGATGACTGGAGTCTTTGACAGTTTTTTGGGCTTTCCTGACACAATCTAGTATATAGGTATTGGATGGCAGGAAGCTTTGCCCCTGTGATGTACTGGGCCGTACGCACTACCATCTGTAGTGCCTTACAGTCAGATGCCGAGCAGTTACCATACCAGGCGTTGAAACAACCAGTGAAACAACCAGATGCTCTCGATGGTGCAGCTGTATAACATTTTCAGTATCTGGGGACCCATGCCAAATCTTGAGGGGGAAAAGCCGTTGGCATGCCATCTTCACGACTTTCTTGGTGTGTTTGGACAAAGATGGGGGATATGGGGAGGGAGTCTACCCCCAGTTGTCAGATGCCCTACCGCTGCTCCATCCCAGTCCATCCGCTGCTCTACCTATTGCGTTGACGAGAGACTGGGCTGGGCTTGGCTCTCTGTGTCCTGCCATATGGCGCTCACATGGAGGTGAACCTGTTATGGAACACACGCTTCTGTTGTGAAACACATGTTTCTGACTTTTTAGATGAAACATCATGCCTCATCACAATTTTTTTTTAAATGCCTATGCATATTATAATGCCATTAGGGGTTAGGGTTTTTACAAAGTGGTTCATCTAATTTTTCAGGGCTCTTAATAGGATTTTGGATACCAATCAATAAAGTAGACATTGTATTTAAAGCACGCTTAGGAAAAGGGCAAAGGGGAAGGGAAATCAATGGGGTCTGGGCAATGCAAACTCATATTGGACAATTAATGAATAATCAAAGAGCAATCTAGAGTAACCTATTGTTAAAAGCAGCCGCTTAATGAGTCTGTATGTTTTACTTAATAATGAGAACGGAGTGTGTGAGGTGCAAAGATGCAAAAGAGATTCCAAATACCTGTTTAGGAATACAATGCAATCTTTAAACAACAGATGTGTGTATGTATAATTATTTATGTATACATGTGTCTAAAACAATAGGTTTTACTGAATTAATCTTCCTATTGTTCTTACCACAGGAAAGCATACAACCTCCTGTACTACTAAACAAAATGTGTTCTCCTAAAAATGCAATTACCTTTTGGTTCCATGAAAGAGGACCCTGTCACGTTCTGACCTTTATTTCCTGTGTTTTGTATTTAGTTAGTATGGTCAGGGCGTGAGTTGGGTGGGCAGTCTATGTTTGTTTTTCTAGGTTTTGGGTATTTCTATGTTTTCGGCCTAGTATGGTTCTCAATCAGAGGCAGGTGTCATTAGTTGTCTCTGATTGAGAATCATACTTAGGTAGCCTGGGTTTCACTGTGTGTTTGTGGGTGATTGTTCCTGTCTCTGTGTTTGCACCAGATAGGACTGTTTTAGGTTTGCTCACGTTTGTTGTTTTTGTTATCTCATGTGTAGTTTCTTTATAAATTAAAGAACATGAATAACCACCATGCTGCTTTTTGGTCCCCTTCTCTTTCACCAGAAAACCCTTACAGACCCACTGGGCACACCACATTTTTTCAATTTAGATCATTGAGTAAAATTTGTTTGATAAATTGATCAATGAGATTACAACCTATAATACAAACTATATTTAGCTTTGCTTAACGCATTTTCGGTTACTACATCATTCTATACAGTATGTGTTACTTCATAGTTTTGATGTCTTCACTATTATTCTACAATGTATAAAATAGTCAAACTAAAGAAAAACCCTTGAATGAGTAGGTGTCCAAACTTTTGACTGGTACTGTGTGTATATTTATCTTTTTATTTTCAAGGCTTGTCTATGTTGGAATTTGGTTATAATTATGACATAATGCTGTGGTTGAAACTGCAACCTAAAAGAAATGTTTACATTGACGTTTTTCAAATCCAATGTATTTTCCACGTAGATTTAATGTCGTAATACGTTGAAAAATTATGTTGAATCAAATGTTGATTCAACCAGTTTGAGTCCAGTGGGGCAGTCTGGTCTCATGGACTAGACGTAACATAAATCCGGGACACTGACATTTGTAAAATATCTTATATTTGCTACATAAGAGAAGGTTACTTAAGGCAAAAACAAAAGGGGTAGGTGGGTGGATGGATGGATGGATGGATGGGCGTATAATGGTAACATCACGCAAATCCAAAGATTGTGTGTTCAAATCTCATCATGGACAACTTTAGCATTTAGGTAATTAGCAACTTTTCAGCTACATACTACTTTATAGCTACTTTTCAACTACTTAGCATGTTAGCTAATCCTTCCCCTAACCTTAACCCTTTAACCTAACTCCTAATCTTAACCTAACCTTAATCCTTTATCCCTACAACCTAGCCTAGCTAAAGTTAGCCTCCAAGCTAATATTAGCGTTAGCCAGCTAGCCACCTAGATAACATTAGCCACAAAAAATTTTTTAATTTGTAACATATCATGTGTATTGCAAATTCGGAACATATCATGTGTATTGCAAATTCAGAACTTATTGTGCGAATTGCAATTTGTAACATATTGTACAAATTGCCATTCGTAACATATCATACGAATTTAAATACTTAACATATCACATGAAATGGATGATGAGCATCCACAAATGAATACATACGATACAAAACATAACACATCATACTAAATGGAGTGTCTCGGATTTACGTACAGAATAATACGAAATGATCCGAGACCAGGTTGAGTGGGGAGAAGAGCATTTCGGTGCTCTCGTTTGTGCCCAGTGAGGAGAAAAGCATTTATATGCTCTCTTTTCAAGGTTTAGCATATCTTGAAGGTTTGTAAGAGTAAATTGCTACCTTTTTTCTTGGGGCCATCTCTGGAAATGGGAGAGTTGTTCCGCTGGGATGTGAATATTCTCTAGAGAAATACACAATTTGTCCTTATTTGTGGAAATGAGTCATAGCTTGTCCCTTTTTAAAGGGAAGTTTTAAAGGAGACAAAACAGCCATGTCAGTTGTTTCACGGTTTCTGTATTTTATCTGATCCTACTGCCTCCATTTCCAAATTTGAACTGAGCAGCTCTTGTTGTTGTTATTTTTAAAGCTGTTGAATATGATTACCATCTTTGTTTTTGAGAGTCTTTCATTCTTGACATTTGGAGTGTGTTTGGCTGAAGCTAGAATTATACTCCCTCATGTATAACCTTTTACCCCAGTCACAGCCTGCTCTGAAGTTGTCTTTTTGGATATTTTCTCTGTTGGTATGCTGCTGATTCTTCAAAAGCACTTGTCCTCACTGTTTGCTAGCTAAACCCAGAGTGGGCACAATGGATATAATAAGATCATACATGAGAGATGGCATGCAAAACACCCCGGCGTCCATTTTGTCTATGTATGGCAACATCACAAAGCAGTATTAAAGGACGACATGCATAGGAACATCTGTTGTGTTTTAGCCTGTCTTAGCTAAGACACACACACACACACACACACACACATGCAAAAAGACACTGTGTCTGAACATTTGGCTGAGTGGAGGTGCTACAAGTAGGTACAAATATTGAAGAATCGTTTGTTCTTCAATAAAGGGCTCAGGACTACCCAGGGGAGTACTGTTCCTATTAGGACTACCAGTGGTTTGAGCCTCTCACCACCGTGTACTCATCGAATTCCTCTCTTTCTCCTCCATCTTGCTGTTGAGATGTCAGTGTTTCCACATAAATACTCTACAGGTATGATGCCTTCATTTATATAGAATGCATGCCACTAGAACCCTGTAGACGTGTGATGCTGGGGCTACTTATGTCACCCTCAAATTAATATGGATGCAGGCAGCAAAGCCATTATCAGAGGGGAGTTGAGGAAGATGGGGCTTGGCATGCCTAACTACTCCAACAGGACAGACAGGCCCTCAGACTGACAGTCAGTCACATTCCCCAGACAGACGGTTGTAGAGAGACACTAGGATTTTCTCATCTCCTGCACACCCAGTGGCAATCTCTGTTTCAGCCAGAAAAATTCAGACCAGTTTCCTCTAATCCCAACCCATCTCAATGGGAGTTTTGCCAGAGTCGAACACAGCACCAGCAGACCTGTTCTATTGATCCAGAGGTTCCCTCTGATTCTCTCTCTGAGTTTGTATAAAGCAGCATTCATGTATGTGCATAGACCTTTTGGGGGGCATGTGCTCAAACCTAAAAAGGGCACCCCAAAAAACTTTTGCCTCTGCGGTCAACTGCGGTCACAGAGCAAATATTACAAGAAGAGGGGAAAGCAGCATAATCTGATGAGTAAACTATTTTGCTGAACTATTTTTAATAAACCACACGCTAGTGTTGAATGGTGGGAACCCAGTTACCGAGATTTACCGGGATTTACCACTCAAAATCACTCCCTTTTCCAGGGATACATAACTGTGAGAAACCATTAAATTAGAATAAATTATTTATATGAACAGCATGACGTGAAATGGAACTGTTAAATGATATGCCATGTATAAATCTTGCTTTTCCACGGCCTCTGCATGATGAATCATCAATGCTCAGGGTGGGGACAGCCAGCCCATGTCAGTATGGAGCACAGTTCCCAATGCATGTAGACCTATCATCTCATCATGTTAACTTTTTTTTTCTTGTGACAGGTAGGCATACATTTGCTGCAGCATAGCCTATGCTACAGTGACATAAACACTGAATGCCCGTCTAATTTATCCATCTCCATCTGCCTTTCGGGGGTAACCTTGTTTTTTAATGGTAAAGATTTCATTTTTATTTTATTGCAGCTGCAGGATTTTTACACAGCCTATAACGTGAATATTGCTGCTTTAAATCAGTGTTGTTTTTAAATCAGTGCAGCAGGAGCACTCTCTCAGTCTTTCTCTCTCACCATCAACTCCATTCAAATTGCATCCAAAATAGATAATCGTGTTCTAGATTGATATACAGCCCTATATATAGATTGATATCCTACCTCTTTCAGATAATAAATTCAATGGAGTATTAGCCTTATATTTAGCTAATTAATGATGGGTTATGCATAATAAGCTTCTAACTTGTAGCCGCTGTCTCTTGCGCAATATGCACACACCTGTGCTCTGTTGGCCTCTCCTTAAAAAACACTCTTTAGCTCTTGGACTAGAATAGCTTGCTGGACATGATTTATTTTCAGAATTTCTTGTACCAATAGACTATTTGAAGAGGGATGCAAACTCCTTTTTTGCTGAATGTTAAATACAGCAGCCAATAGAACTCACGAGTAGTTTGAAAGAAGAGCAAACGTGCGATTCAGGTAGGCTATAGCAGTTATTTATTCAGACCCATAAACATTCAATCTTCTTGAAGAGAAGTGAATGCCTTCTGCATCTAATTCTAGTCCTATATTATCATTAGTCATTAGAATGATGAAGATCATGACAACAAAAAGTATTTCTGTTGAAAGAAAGGAAGGAATGAGGCAACAATAGAGAAAGAAGTCAGCTAATAACATTAGGGGAAATATTATGAAAGGTGTGTAGATACGTCAGATGACTAATTATACAAATAGGCCAAATTATATTTTAAAATGTACATCAAATTCGCTAGCCTAACTTCGTAGGCCACATGAGATGGTTGCCTTGCTTCCTTAGGAAACAGTGCGGTATTTTTTTAAAATTTATTATTTCTTACATTGTTACCCCAGGGAATCTTAAGTCTATGTAATACAGCCGGGAAGAACTATTGGATATAAGAGCATCGTCAATTTACCAACATTACGGCCAGGAATACGACTTTCCCGAAGCGAATCCTCTGTTTGGACCACCACCCAGGACAATGGATCTAATCTCAGAAGCCGACCCAAGACAACGGTGCCGGAGAAGAGGCAGATGGAGCGGCCTCCTGGTCAGGCTCCGTAGATGTGCACATCGCCCACTGCTCCCGAGTATACTACTCGCCAATGTCCAGTCTCTTGACAACAAGGTAGACGAAATTCAAGCAAGGTTTGCCTTCCAGAGAGACATCAGAAATTGTAACATTCTCAGGTTCACAGAAGCATGGTTATCTCGGGATGTCTTGTCAGAATCGGTTTAGCCACCGGGCTTCTCCATGCATCGCACCGACAGAGATAAACACCTCTCTGGGAAGAGGAAGGGTGGGGTTGTATGCTTCATGATTAATGATGCATGGTGTAATCCTAACAACATACAGGAACTCAAGTCCTTCTGCTCACCTGACCTTGAATTCCTCACAATCAAATATTACCTTCCAAGAGAATTATCGTCAATTGTCGTCCCAGCTGTGTACATTTCCCATCAAGCAGACACCGACATGGCCCTAAAGGAACTTCACTGGACTCCATATAAACTGGAAACCATATCCCGAGGCTGAATTTATTGTAGCTGGGGATTTTAACAAGGCAAATTAGAGAACAAGGCTACCTAAATTCTATCAGCACACTGATTGCACTACGTGCGGGGGTAATACACTCGAGCACTGCTACTCTAACATCCGCGATGCATACAAAGCCCTCCCCGCCCTCCCTTCAGCAAGTCAGAACACGAAGCCATCTTGCTCCTACCGTCTTATAGGCAGAAACTCGAACAGGATGAACCAGTGACTAGAACCATTCAACGCTGGTCTGACCAATCGGGATACACGCTTCAAGATTGTTTTGATCACGTGGACGGGGATATGTTCTGGTCAGCCTCAGAGAATAATGTCGACCTATACGCTAACTCGATAATTGAATTTATAAGGAAGTGTATTGGAGATGTTGTGCCCACTGTGACTATTAAAACATACCCTAACCAGAAACCGTGGATGCATTGCGGCATTAGCTCAAAACTGAAAGCGCAAACTACCGCATTTAACCATGGAAAGAGGTCTGGGAATATGGCTGAATATAAAGAGTGCAGTTATTCCCTCCACAAGGCAATAAAACAAGTGGAATGCCTGTACAGCGACAAAGTGGAGTCGCAATTCAACGGCTCAGACACAAGACGTATGTGGAGGGTCTACAGGAATTCACGGACTACAAAAAGAAAACCAGCCACGTCACAGACACCGACATCACGCTTCCAGACAAACTAAACAACTTCTTTGCCCGCTTTGAGGATAATACAGTGCCACTGTCACGGCCCGCTAACAAGAACTGTGTGTATTAGTTGGTTGTTGTGGAAATGTTAGATTACTTGTTAGATATTACTGCACTGTCGGAACCAGAATCACAAGCATCTTGTTACACTCGCATTAACATCTGCTAACCATGTATATGTGACAAAAAAAAGTATTTTATTTGATGTGCTGCACCAGAATTGCATGTTCTCTACCTGATTTTTCATGGTTTGAACGATGTGCTTAATTCCAGTTCATATATTACAGTACAATACAATACACTAATATAGTTCATGCTCACAAATATTAGCCTACTGAAGCTAGTTTAATGTATTTATCGAAGAGAGCAGGTAGCTAGCTACAGTATGTAACTGCGTTCGTCTGTTGAACGAGAGTCGGACCAAAATGCAGCGTGGTGGTTACTCATGTTCTTTAATGAAAAAAATAGCGATACATGAAATAACTAAATAAATACAAAAACAACAAACGGAACGTGAAAACCTAATTACAGCCTATCTGGTGAACACTACACAGAGACAGGAACAATCACCCACAAAATACACAGTAAAACCCAGGCTAACTAAATATGGTTCCCAATCCGAGAGACAACGAGAATCACCTGACTCTGATTGAGAACCGCCTCAGGCAGCCAAGCCTACTCTAGACACCCCTACTCAGCCGCAATCCCAATACCTACTAAACCCCAATACAAAAACACACCAAAACATAAACCCATGTCACACCCTGGCCTGAACAAATAATTAAAGAAAACACAAAATACTAAGACCAAGGCGTGACACAATATGTGCGCCGATGTTGATGACTGGTCATTCATTGGTCAACAATCAAGATGCACATTTTTTGGGTTCTGAAGCATAGATGAGAATTTAATGACGACTTGCGGGCAGTGGGTTCAGAACAACAACAAAAAACATTTGTGGGAAATTATACCAGAACCGAAAGGGCACTTTGGAGACAGGAAGGGCAAAGGGGTAGAGCCCTATCTGTGCCTGCCTTCCTCCCACCACTGTGTCTCCACTTGACCCATGCTTTCCTGGGACCGATCAGATTGTGGGCACTGAAGGGGAGTGTTTGTGTCAGTGGACAGAAAGATCATTAACTCAGCTCGGCTTGGCTCTTCTGCCTATCACCAACTAACACTTCCCAGGCATGCGTGGAACAGTGGTATGGGAGCTCCACACGGCAGGTGGCAATGGACTCATGGGATATGGATTTACTGTAGAACTGTCAACAGACTTTCCGTTTGCATTGGTTTCGTGTTGAATAGATGGGAATGTATGGCACAAGTATTTAGAAGCTGCCCAGTCTCTGCAATGCATGTTTTCCTGCTGGGTACACACTGTGTACACACTGGGACAAGGATTTGGGCAATGGCATTTTATCCACACCAGCGCATATCACAATGTGCCATACACATTCACCTTGACCATACACACCCTTAAATACAGGCAGTATTCCTGACACATAACATTGGCAGTAGAGTACAGCGTTTCTCAATTATTTCTGTAGCAGTGACTGGCGAGACATGGCCCTCCGACTCTTTTTTTTATCCAGCTCATGTTTCAAACAAATACAATATGTCAAAATACCCCTGGAGATACAACCAATGATGTATATAAACCTTGAATTGATGATGCTTTGAAGCCACCGGAGAAAATCATATTCTACATTATTTCTATTAAATGTTTCAAGGACAAAATTATATATGTATTTCAGTATTTTTTTGTTGCAGTGAGGACAGTAACATTAGCAAGAAAAATGTAAGGAAAATCTTTGTTTATTTCATTTTTAATTTTTGTCTTGAGCTCACATAATATAATGTAAAAGTATGCATTAAGGTGTCTGTAATATAATAAATGAAGCAACAACGAATATAGACATTAATACATAATATATTTTACAATGGTGGGCGTTTGCCAAGATATGATGGCACATTGGCTTCAACACAGCGCCCCCTATCAGTCATCTAGTGTTTTACAAAAAGAAAAACAGCCCCGTCGCGGACACCGACGTGCGGGCTCTCCTTCACCGCAGCCAACGTGAGCAAAACGTTTAAACGTGTTAACCCTCGCAAGGCTGCCGGCCCAGACGGTATCCCTAGTTGCGTCCTCAGAGCATGCGCAGACTGGCTGGTGTGTTTAGGGACATACTCAATCAATCCCTATCCCAGTCTGCTGTTTCCACATGCTTCAAGAGGGCCACCATTGTTCCTGTACCCAAGAAGGCAAAGATAATTAAATGACTACTGCCCTGTAGCACTCACTTCCGTCATCATGAAGTGCTTTGAGAGACTAGTCAAGGATCATATCACCTCCACCCTACCTGACACCCTAGACCCACTCCAATTTGCTTACCTCCACAATAGGTCCACAGACGACGCAATCACACTGCACACTGCCCTAACCCATCTGGACAAGAGGAATACCTATGTAAGAATTCTGTTCATCGATTACAGCTCAGCATTTAACACCATAGTACCCTCCAAACTCATCATTAAGCTCGAGACCCTGGGTCTCAACCCCGCCCTGCGCAACTGGGTCATGGACTTTCTGACAGGCCGCACCCAGGTAGTGAGGGTAGGAAACAACATCTCCACCCCGCTGATCCTCAACACCGGGGCCCCACAAGGGTGCGTTTTCAGCCCTCTCCTGTACTCCCTGTTCACCCATGACTGCGTGGCCATGCACGCCTCCAACTCAATCATCAAGTTTGCAGACGACACTACAGTGGTAGGCTTGATTACCAAAAATGACGAGATGGCCTGCAGGGAGGAGGTGAGGGCCCTCAGAGTGTGGTATCAGGAAAATAACCTCTCACTCAACATTAACAAAATGAAGGAGATGAATTTGGACTTCAGGAAACAGCACCCCCCTATCCACATCGACCGGACAGTAGTGGAGAAGGTGAAAAGTTTTAAGTTCCTCGGCGTACACATCATGGACAAACTGAAATGGTCCACCTACACAGACAGGGTGGTGAAGAAGGCGCAACAACCTCAAGAGGCTGAAGAAATGTGGCCTGTCACTGAAAACACTCACAAACTTTTACAGATGCACAATCGAGAGCATCCTGTCGGGCTGTATCACCGCCTGGTACGGCAACTGCTCTGCCCACAACATTAAGGCTCTCCCGAGGGTAGTGAGGTCTGCACAACGCCGGGGGCAAACTACCTGCCCTCCAGGACACCTACTCCATCCAATGTCACAGGAAGGCAAAAAAGATCATCAAGGACAACAACCACCACTGTCTCTGCCTGTTCACCCCGTTATCATCCAGAAGGCGAGGTCAGTACAGGTGCATCAAAGCTGGGACTGAGAGACTGAAAAACATCTATCTCAAGGCCATCAGACTGTTAAACAGCCATCACTAACATTTAGTGGCTGCTGCCAACATGCTGACTCAAGTCTCTAGCCACTTTTATAATTAAACATTGGATGTAATAAATGTATTACTAGTCACTTTAAACAATGCCACTTTATATAATATGTTTATGTAACCTACATTACTCATCTCATATGTATATACTGTACACTATACCGTCTACTGCGTCTTGCCTATGCCGCACGGCCATTGCTCATCCATATATTTATATGTAAATATTATTTTTCATTCCTTTCCACTTGTGTGTATAAGGTAGTTATTGTGAAATTGTTCGATTATTTGTTAGATATTACTGCATGTTCGGAACTAGAAGCACAAGCATTTCGCTACACTTGCATTGACATCTGCTAACCATGTGTATTTGAGCAATAACATTTGATTTGATTTACTGTAAATCATTGGATACAACTCTATAACTCTGCCTCTGCTCTAGCCATTTTGTTTTCCTCCCTGTTTTGCTCTCTGTCTGTTTCAGCATCTTCTGTTTGCCTGTCTGCTTAGGCCATATCATTATAAAATCCAAACTAACGACTTGGGCTATATTACAAATTAGTGCCTGTCATACCGTGTATTCAGAAAGTATTCAGACCCATTCCCCTTTTCCACATTTTGTTACATTACAGTCTTATTCTAAAAATACATTTAAAAAATCCTCATCAATCTACAGGGACTGGGTAACAGGTCAGGATCGAGGGAAATATGGAGCAAAGTACAGAGAGAACCTTGATGAAAACATGCTCCAGAGCACGCAGGACCTCAGACTGGGGTGAGGTTCACCTTCCAACAGGACAACGACCCTAAGCACACAGCCAAGACAAGACAATGCAGGAGTGGCTTCGGGACAAGTCTCTGAATGTCCTTGAGTGCCTCGGCCAGAGCCCGGACTTGAACCCGACCGAACATCTCTAGAAAGACTTGAAAATGTGAAATTTCAGTTTTGTATTTTTTATAAATTTGCTAAAATGTATTATTATGGGCTATTATGTGTAGAAGGATGATGAACAACAACAATTTCGTCCATTTTCCACTAAGGCTTTAAAGAGACAACATTTTGCAAAAGCGAAAGGGTCTGAGTACTCTCTGAAAGCACTGTATATGTTCCCCTAAACACCTATCCTAAGTCTTAATTACTATTATAGGGCTTCAGACTAACATTTTCCCTGGTATCACTGATGCCACAAACCTTTACAGTTGGTGGCACCAGCCCATGATTTGGTCTGACCCAAATCATGAGTAATCATCCTATAAAGTCTTTCATAGTACTTTATTAAGTATAATAAATAGACTACTGTGGTATTCAAGAAATAAGTAATAATAATAATGTAAGTAATAATGTATGCAGGAATGTGTGACTCAAGATATTTTGATGTACAATCTAATCCAGGTTGCTATGTTTTTTAAATTGGACTCCAGAATGTTTTTAGAGAGATGAATTAATTATATACATATTTATGTGCACTTACTAATATCATAGGCTAATTAATTTGGTGTTCAACACTTGAGGAAGTGGAAACTCAAAACACATGAACTAGATCTCTATCTCTAAACCCACTGCTACTAGCCATGTATTCATCCAACAGTATATTGAATGTCCTAAAAAAACTTAGCAGTTGTAGGCTACTACCTATAAGACCAACAGGTCTATGACCTCGCAATGGCCCGTGATCATTTTGCGTGCGAGCCACTCCATATAGGTACACTTCAACTGTGAGAGACGGAATCTAAAACAAAAATCCAGAAATCACATTGTATGATTTTTAAGTAATTCATTTGTATTTTATTGCATGACATAAGTATTTGATACATCAGAAAAGCTAAACTTAATATTTGGTACAGAAACCTTTGTTTGCAATTACAGAGATCATACTTCTGCTGTAGTTCTTGACCAGGTTTGCACACACTGCAGCAGGGATTTTGGCCCACTCCTCCATACAGACCTTCTCCAGATCCTTCAGGTTTCGGGGCTGTCGCTGGGCAATACGGACTTTCAGCTCCCTCCAAAGATGTTCTAATGGGTTCAGATCTGGAGACTGGCTAGGTCACTCCAGGACCTTGAGATGCTTCTTACGGAGCCACTCCTTAGTTGCCCTGGCTGTGTGTTTCGGGTCGTTGTCATGCTGGAAGACCCAGCCACGACCCATCTTGTAATGCTCTTACTGAGGGAAGGAGGTTGTTGGCCAAGATCTCGCGATACATGGCTCCATCCATCCTCCCCTCAATACGGTGCTGTCATCCTGTCCCCTTTGCAGAAAAGCATACCCAAAGAATGATGTTTCCATCTCCATGCTTCACGGTTGGGATGGTGTTCTTGGGGTTGTACTCATCCTTCTTCTTCCTCCAAACACGGCGAGTGGAGTTTAGACCAAAAAGCTCTATTTTTGTCTCATCAGACCACATGACCACATGACCTTCTCCCATTCCTCCTCTGGATCATCCAGATGGTTTTTGGCAAACTTCAGACGGGCCTGGACATGCGCTGGCTTCAGCAGGGGGACCTTGCGTGCGCTGCAGGATTTTAATCCATGACGGCGTAGTTACTCATGGTTTTCTTTGAGACTGTGGTCCCAGCTCTCTTCAGGTCATTGAAAAGGTCCTGCCGTGTAGTTCTGGGCTGATCCTTTACCTTCCTCATGATCATTGATGCCCCACGAGGTGAGATCTTGCATAGAGCCCCAGACCGAGGGTGATTGACCGTCATCTTGACCTTCTTCGATTTTCTAATAATTGCGCCAACAGTTGTTGCCTTCTCACCAAGCTGCTTGCCTATTGTCCTGTAGCCCATCCCAGCCTTGTGCAGGTCTACAATTTTATCGCTGATGTCCTTACATAGCTCTCTGGTCTTGGCCATTGTGCAGAGGTTGGAGTCTGGTTGATTGAGTGTGTGGACAGGTGTCTTTTATACAGGTAACGAGTTTAAACAGGTGCAGTTAATACAGGTAATGAGTGGAGAACAGGAGGGCTTCTTAAAGAAAAAACGAACAGGTCTGTGAGAGCCGGAATTCTTACTGGTTGGTAGGTGATCAAATACTTATGTCATGCAATAAAATGCAAATTAATTACTTAAAAATCATATGATTTTCTGGATTTTTGTTTTAGATTCTGTCTCTCACAGTTGAAGTGTACCTATGATAAAAATGACAGACCTCTACATGCTTTGTAAGTAGGAAAACCTGCAAAATCGGCAGTGTATCAAATACTTGTTCTCCCCACTGTATGTTATATGAGCTTATGGTGGAGAGTGGCTTGCTCATCACTGCAGCAGGCCCCAGCCAGAGCACAGGAACAGTGGCAGGGCAGACACTTTCAGTACAGGAATCGTGAGGATAATGCGCTTTACTGTTTAACCAAATAATGGTTTTAGCTGCCCACAAAATAGGACGTTTTGAGTGACAAAGTAAATTGTTCTCTTTCTACTTTATATTCACCACAGGAGGTTGGTGGCACCTTATTTGGGGAGGACGGGCACGTGGTAAAGGCTGAATGTGGAATAGATAGTTGAATTGATGTCTGTGCCCAGTGGGTTGTAATGTCTGCGTGACAATGTCACAGTGGCACAGCTTACTTTGTACTATTTCTCAATCATTTAACAAGTCTTTGCTTCGGTTAATTTGACTGTGTGCTTTTGTTGGCACGACAACACAACAGCCTGTGCTCGACTCTAAAATATTAAAATGAGCATACAGTAGTTGGTGCTTGTTTTCCTTGCCAAGGACATCCTCACACAGATATCTAATGCTTCCAGGTGCTCCCACAATGCTTCAACATCCGCCATAGAGTTCAATAACCTAGAGAAGTTGTAATACCAAACCCCTTAGCTCTAACCCTTAGCTCTGCATTGATTATCATTTACTGTATCTTGAGTCCAGTCTATACATAATGAATAATTTGATGATCTCCCCTCTGAATAATGCCTGCAATCCTTTATCAACTTTTAAAACGTATAACCTCCCATTAACTCGAGTCACTATGGAGATTCTAATAAAGGGGGATTCTAATAAAGCAATAAGTCATCCTCTTGGAAGAGTATCAGAAACAGCCATTGTAAACTCTCTATAAAACAAGCATAGGCCTACTAAATCAACTGTACTGTCTTCATGGGCATATCAAAGCTTATGAGCATTACTGCAGAATCGTTTTTTCTGCTGTATTCGTGTCACCCATTACATGGAGTTTAAAAATCCCAATTTAATTTGCAGGGTTCACTACTTATTGCTCTTGCCCAAAGGAAAAGAACAAAGACATCAAGGGAATGCGGCTGGAGTGGAAATAAAAAATGACGATTTCTTTCTCCTTTTCTCTTGTGAAAAGGTTCACCACTTTTTATGTGGCTGGCACTGTCCTTATAATGGAATCCTTATTTCACTTGAACCCACTACATTAACTTGAACTCTCAAGTCCCTGGTTCATGAAATTAGTGATAGCTGTATAAAACAACAGCTGATCCTGCTCTCCTCCCCTGCATCGCCGCTTTAACGCCTCGGATTATTCCCTTCTCTTTGTGGATGAATATTCATGAGCTTGTTGCCAACAAAAGAACATTAGTTATGGTTTCTGGGAAATGATGTTGCACTAAACTGCTCAAAGCACTCCCAGCCACAGTAACCCTCGCTTCAAAGCCTGGGACTTTTGGAGAGGGTGATCTACAGTATCAGGCTGATTACTCCATTCAAAGCTTCCTTTTCCAGCTTATAGTCCATTCCTATCAGTGGGTAAGTCTAAATACCAGTGCCCCAGTAACCGTAACCAAAACTGAACAATCCCCTTGTGGTACGGTCAGGATAGAAGCAAGGGGTCTTGTTGCTCTTGGTTCTCACTCCTGACCTCCAGCCCTCCTGCTAGTTTTGTGTTTGTTTTCACTGTGGGGGATTCAGAGGTGGAGTTGCTGAATAGAATTACAGCCGTCAGCAGAACAGATCAACCACTTGACTCTAGCACCCCCGTCCGTCCCCCCATTCCATCCCCTGCTCCCCTTCCTGCATCTACCTTCCTGCCACCAGTTGGCAGGCAGGCAGGCCCCTGCTAACAGGTCTGGCAGGGAACACCCACCCCACGGTATGCCCACTGCCCAGACATGTTATTGTACTCTCCTGGTCTAACCCTGGTATGTATCATGGCTTTCTGTCACTCTCTGCAGTAGGCATGTCTATTTCCTGGTCAGACGTTCAGATCTGGGGGTCTATGCAGACACACTGAACTTTACATTGAGCTGCACCTCAACACCTACAAAACCACAGGGAATTGTGACACCTAGTACATCTGTTAAAATGTGGCTACCCAGGGACACACAGTCCTGCTAGTTTCAAGCATACATATTCATGATAACTACTCAAACGAGGTACAATTTGAATCCAACCTTTGGTCCATACTCATGAACACATTTGTATTACACAGTGCTTTGTGATGAAAACGATTGAATGAACTATCAGACACACTCAGAAGATCAAAGTGGATGTCGGTGTTGTTGTCATTCCATAGGCACCTTGTAGTATACAGCATATCACCTACAATGTAAAGGTAAAGTGTTGTGATGGTCACTTTACAGAGTAAAATAAAGGACTGTAACTAAAGTAGACAAAAGTGTTGTCTTTAATGGCAGAACATCTAATCTTTGTGCTCCTCTACTTCACCTACACAAAGTATCTACTACTCTGGAATGCTACTCAGCTTCACATTGCACACTTTTTTGCAACATGTTTTGACACTCAAGGTATTTGTACAATGTCCTTTAAGTGTATTTCCTGAATGGTGTATAGTCTGATTAGCATTTTTGTAATTGTGTGTGGGTGCATGTTTGTGAGTATGTACATGGAAATCTGCACATCTCCTGTGTTGTTCTCTATGTAGCCTAGCTTATGTGTCACATTAGCGGGGGGCTGCTACTTCCATTATTTCTTTCATCTGTCTGTGAGTAGTGCCATGGCTGAGGGGGAGAGAGCCTGGCTCTGTTCTGGCTGATGACTCATGTGTGACTCACCCTTTTCTCCCCCATAACCCGGGGATCCTGACTTAGATGGCTGGGACTGGAGACCGTGCTGTGTTTTATATTCCTCCTTTTGGCCGCCTCCTCATGCTCATGCTGCAAAGTGGTTTGAAATATTTAGATGTTGGATCAGAGATGCTGGTGATGCTGTTTGGAGAGGCTGAGGCTCTCTGTCAGGTATTATTTGAGTGCCTCTTCTGCGTATGTGTCTGACAGCAGTACAAAAAGAACTGACAGCAGCATGTCCCCGGAAGGGTTTGGTGTTGTCTTGGAATTAATGGCCCTATGAATTGTAGTGCGATATAAGATAAAATACTTTAGCGTCTGCCTCTGATCATTACAGCCGGGAAGGGAGATCCATGTGGATGTTTAAAGTGGTTTGCTGACGAGCATATGCTCAGCCATGTTCATGAGACTAAGTCATGTAAACACCCTATGCTAAGAAACTGCTCTAACATACTGTAATATCAAAATCAATAATAGTGTGATATTAGTTGTTTTCTCTCTGACACTCTTCTTTCTTCTGAGTCACCGGAGACCTTGGATCCCCTCTTCAAATTCCAAGAGACTATTGCTAAGGTAAGAGACCATCTCTGAACTCACAGCATGACTCTCTTGAGGCACCATTAGCCTTACAAGGGCTCTGTAGAAAAAAAGAACAATTCATTAATTCATAGAGTGGAGAGAAGCTAATTGGGACTGGCAGGTAGTATGGACGTGGAATATGGTTTTAGAAGCCTTTTCATGTGTTGTCAGACTATTCTGTCTTTTTTAGATCTCTAACAAGCTGACTACACCACTCGCGTAGCGTAGCGTTGCAAAATACATTTTGAAATCTATCTTGTTCAATTATTGCACCCACACTGCTCGCCAACGAGCGTCTACCTTGCCAAGGGCTAAAATAGAAGTCAGTTCTATTTCTGATGCAGATCGCGCTGCAAGTCCTGCCCCCTCCATCTCCTCATTGGTTTATAGAAGCAGGTACCCACATGCCATCTCCTCATTGATTATACCCACGTGGGTGACTGAAAGACTAATGAGGTCAGTGGCGGTAATGCAACTAATTTATGAAAGTAACAACTCAATGTTTATATCCCAGGACAAATTAGCTAGCAACAGCAAGCTTGCTAAAAAGGACAAATTAGCTCACAAGTGCAAGCTAGCTAGCTAAATTGCCATAAATGTTTAATGCTTTTCGACCTGTCCCGAAATGAATATAGTTGATTCAGAGTTTGTTTTGATGTTTTAACCTGTGTGTCGTGATCGCATTTGGTGTGGGGGAACAAAATAAATATATGCACGATGGCGCACGCGCCAGCCGGTTTGGGTTCCGTGTTAGACAAATCTAGAGGCGGAAGCTAGTTAGGAACTAACGTTGATATACAGTGTGCATCCTGCTTACCGTTCAGCTCTCCATTTAAATGCAAAGAAGTAATTAGGCTTAAGCCTGAATTGCTCTCCCGTCACGCTCACAGACCCTCATTCATCATCCCAAAGTGTCAAACTAATGTACTGTTAGTATACTTCAGTATAAATGTATTATACAAACATTTCCCTCCCATCTTTTTATTTTGAACAAATGTTGTATTTGTTAGAACAAGAGAAAAACGTTAAGATACTGCAGGGGAAAGTTGTCTAAAGGAGTTTGACTCAGTATCCAAAACACATAAATCTGTGCTGTCAATCTTATGCTCCCATATCCCTTCCATCTTCCTTTTAAATCAATTCAAATGGCTTTATTGGCATGGGAAACATGTGTTTACTTTGCCAAAGCAAGTGAAATAGATAATAAACCTTTCTTTCTCACTCTCTCATTCTTAGTAGAATAGAAAAAACACACACACACACACTACCATCTTTAACTCATGTGCCAACTGACAGACATCCTGTGGACAGACTGACTTGCAGAACTCTGTGTGACCCAATCCCCCAAGTTATCACCTCAGGTCAATCTCCATATGAAAGAATGTATATCACTGTCTATATGTCTCTAAGTGTGTGTGTGTCTTTGTTTGTGTCTCTCTGTGTGTGTGTGTGTTTGTTTGTTTGTTGTCTGAAGGTGGCCGAAGGATGAGTGACCCAATGTAGTGGAGTGTTGCTTTATTAGAATCCAGCAGTCAGTAGTTCTTGTCTTGGCCAGACACTGATGACTCGGCTAAAGGCTGGCTCCTGGCGGCTCATTTTTCTCCCTTTGTCTTCAGGAGGACAGGTTGAAAGCAGAGGCTTTTATAAATATTTTTGTCTCCAGCAAGGAAGGCCACAAATATGATGGCAGAAAGAAATACGGGTGTTGTTAAGAGCACCTCATCACATCCTTGGAGATAATGTAATGTGCCAGACACTACTTACAGTATGTGGAGGGTTAAGAGCTGAGGAAAAGAAAACAGCAATGACATAAAACATTCAGCAATGGTAGTACAATGGCAAGTGATAAAGGGGAGAGTGCAAATTAAAAGAGCCATGTTATTCTCAAGTTTAAATATTCACATGGTGAAGGATGAGCATTCTATAACTCCAGTGTAAATTGGTCGTTGGGACAATTTGAGTGCACTGGGGTTTGAGTGCAAGAGCCATCGGCTGTGATTAAGAATTCAGAGGACAGGGTTGAGATGTCAAAATATAATATTATTCAGCTGTACGGCATAAGATTGAGAAACTTTACTGAATAACAAGGAGAAAAGATCTCTGGCTGGTGACCGTAACACACACACACACACAAAAGAGACAGACAGCACAGCACAGCCAGCACAGCCACAGTAGTGTCAGAAAGTCTTTGAAGAGGCAAGATTTTTCTTACTTCTCCTGATCTCGGGGGATTACACAGTGTGTGATACACAGCTGCCGGATCCACACAGCCGCAGATAAGAAAGCAAAACTTCTCTATGAAAATGTGCCTCCCTTCAGCAAATGCATAAAACTCATAAAACGGCATCTAGAATTTCACACATTTATGCTGGCTTTTGTTTTTTAAATTGCCACATCATTGGAAGTGTGCCTCACGAGAAGAATGGGATCTTTCACCATCCAAATGTGTGTCACAATAATCCGTATTTTTATGTGGCCACTGTTTCCCATCTGTGAAATGTTACCAGTCAAAAGTTTAAACACACCTACTCATTCAATGGTTTTTCTTTATTTTTTAAGATTTTCTACATTGAATAATAATAGTGAAGACATCAAAACTAGGAAATAACACATGGAATCATATAGTAACCAAAATAGTGTTAAACAAATCAAAATATATTTTATATTTGAGATTCTTCAAAGTAGCCACATTATGGCAAGAACAGCTCAAATAAGCAAAGAGAAACAACAGACTATCCTTACTTTAAGACATGAAGGTCAGTCAATCAAGAATATTTCAAGAACTTTGAAAGTTACTTCAAGTGCAGTCACAAAAACCATCAAGCGCTATGATGAAACTGGCTCTCACGAGGACCACCAAAGCAAAGGAAGACCAGAGTTAACTCTGCTGCAGAGGATATGTTCATTGCAGCCCAAATAAATGCTTCACAGAGTTCAAGTAACAGACACATCTCAACATCAACTGTTCAGAGCAGACTGTATGAATCAGGCCTTCATGGAATTGCTGCAATGAAACCACTACTAAAGGACACCAATAAGAAGGAGACTTGCTTGGACCAAGAAACACGAGCAATGGACATTAACTTCTTGGATATAGGGGGCGCTCTTTTAATTTATGGATAAAAAAACGTTCCCGTTTTAAACAAGATATTTTGTCACGAAAAGATGCTCAACTATGCATATAATTGACATCTTTGGAAAGAAAACACTCTGACGTTTCCAAAACTGCAAAGATATTATCTTTGAGTGCCACAGAACTGATGCTACAGGTGAAACCAAGATGAAATTTTGAAGGCGCTGTGTTCCAATGTCTCCTTATATGGCTGTGAATGGGCCAGCAATGAGCCTACACTTTCTGTCATTTCCCCAAGGTGTCTGCAGCATTGTGACGTATTTGTAGGCATATCATTGGAAGATTGACCATAAGAGACTACATTTACCAGGTGCTCGCTTGGTGTCCTCCGTTGCAATTATTGCGTAATCTCCAGCTGCGTGTATTTTCCCATTTGCTTCAGAGGAGAAACCCAACTGCCACGAATGACTTATCATCGAATAGATATGTGAAAAACACCTTGAGGATTGATTCTTAACAACATTTGCCATGTTTCTGTCGATATTATGGAGTTAATTTGGAGAAAAAAATTGCCGTTGTAATGACTGAATTTTCGGGGTTTTTTCTTCGCCAAACGTGATGAACAAAAAGGAGCGATTTCTCCTACACAAATAATCTTTTTGGAAAAACTGAACATTTGCTATCTAACTGAGAGTCTCCTCATTGAAAACATCAGAAGTTCTTCAAAGGTAAATGATTTTATTTGAATGCTTTTCTTGTATTTGTGAAAATGTTCCCTGCTGAATGCTAGGCTTAATGCTATGCTAGCTATCAATACTCTTACACAAATGCTTGTGTAGCTATGGTTGAAAAGCATATTTTGAAAATCTGAGATGACAGTGTTGTTAACAAAAAGCTAAGTTTGTGAGCCAATATATTTATTTCATTTCATTTGCGATTTTCATGAATAGTTAACGTTGCGTTATGGTAATGAGCTTGTGGCTATGGTTACGCTCCCGGATACGGGATTGCTCGACGCTAGAGGTTAAACCGGTGGAAATCTGTCCTTTGGTCTGATGAGTCTAAATTTGAGTTTTTTGTTTCCAACGGCCTTGTCTTTGTCAGATGCAGAATAGGTGAACGGAGGATCTCCGCATGTGTAGTTCCCACTGTGAAGCATGGAGGAGGAGGTGTGATTGTGTGGCGGTGCTTTGCTGGTGACACTGGTAGTGATTTATTTTGAATTCAAGGCACACTTAACCAGCATAGCTACGACAGCATTCTGCAGCGATACGCCATCCCATCTTGTTTGTGCTTAGTGGGACTATAAATAGTTTTTCAACAGTTAAATGACCCAACACACCTTCAGGCTGTGTAAGGGCTATTTGACCAAGAAGGAGAGTGATGGAGTGCTGCATCAGATGACCTGGCCTCCACAATCACTCGACCTCAACCCAATTGAGATGGTTTAGAAAATAGTAAAAGAAAGAAAAAGCGTTGAATGAGTAGCTGTGTCCAAACTTTTGACTGTTAATTTATGTCAGTGTGTATTGTTTAGGAAAGTGTTCAGTCATGGGGACATAGCTGCCACTGACTTTCTTTTTGAAAACACAGAGCTTATTCAAATAATTAAGCCATCTTGCTTTTCCATAACAGAAAGATGTTTCAGTACAATTGACTTTGTATTATTCAAGATGTCTGATGAATGCATGGACAACAGTATAAAACAACTATTTATGATATGCCATTCAGCCAATGAAATAATTACTGTACATGAAATACACTGTGGCTTTGCTCCTGGGCAACAATGCTGAAACACATCAAATGCATGGCCTTTATAGGCTACTACAGTGCCTTTAGAAAGTATTCACACCTTTGACTTTTTCAAAAATGTCTTGAATTTAAAATAGTTTAAATTGAGATTATTTTTGGTCACTGGCCTACACACAATACCACATAATGTCAAAGTGGAATTACACTACCGTTCAAAAGTTTAGGGTCACTTAGAAATGTCTGTCACGCCCTGACCTTAGTTATCTTTGTTTTCTTTATTATTTTGGTTAGGTCAGGGTGTGAGGAGGATGGTATGTGTGTTTTTATTTCTAGGGTTTTTGTATATCTATGGGGTTTTAGTATGTCTAGGTAAATGTAGGTCTATGGTGGCCTGAATTGGTTCCCAATCATAGCGTCACGGTCGTTTTGTTTGTTGGTTTGTTAGTTTGTTTAGTGTTTTTCCTTTAATTAAAGAAGAATGTTTTCATATCACGCTGCACCATGGTCTCCTCTATACGATGAACGTGACAGAATAACCCACCAAACCAGAACCAAGCTGCGTGTAAAGGAGGACCAGCGCTTAATGGGGAAATGGATCTGGGAGGAGATACTAGATGGAGCAGGACCCTGGACACAGCCGGGGGAGTATCACCGTCCTAAGGAGGAGTTAGAGGCAGCGAAAGCGGAACGGCGATACCACGAGGAAAAATACCGGAGAATAGAGGAAAGGCGACGATATGAAGGTACCTGGCTAGCACGAAAGCCCGAGAGGCAGCCCCAATATATATATTTTTTTGGGATGGGGGCACACGAGGAGATTGCATGAGTCAGGTTGGAGAACTGAGCCTACTCCTCGTGCTTACTGTGGGGAGCGTGTTACTGGTCAGGCACAGTGTTATACGGTAGAGCGCACGGTGTCTCCAGCTCCTCGCATTGGCCGGGCTAGAATGGGCATCCAGCCAGGAAGGAGGGTGCCGGCTCAGCGCTCTTGGTCTCCAGTGTACCTCCTTGGACCTGGATATCTTGCACCGGCTCTGCATTCTGTGTCTCCGGTGAGTCTGCACAGCCCAGTGCGTCCGGTGGCAGTGCCCTACATTTGCATGGCGAGAATAAACATCCAGCCAGGACGGGTTGTGTCAGCTCTACACTCCAGACCTCCAGTGCGTCATGTGCCTTGTCGTGTCTTTACTATCATTAAACTGAAGACTTCGTTTTTATCAAAGATTCTCTGTAATTAGTTACTCGATTAAACTGAATAATCATGTAACTGTAATTAACTAGGAAGTTGGGGCACCAAGGAAAGTATTCAGATTACAAAGTTACAGATATTTTCATATCTGATCAATAGTCTTCTGATTAATTATTTATTCATTTTACCTCACTTTAGTCTCATTCCAAACGTCGTAAATTGTTGGTTATCTGCACGAACCCAGTCTTCACTATGAGTCATCCATACATCAATTGTCTTAAATAATTTATTTATTACTAACTAAGTAATTCACAGAAATGCATAAACAAACAGTAAATATGGTTACATGAAATGATAGAATGTGCCCTGGTGGGCTGAACCGGCATGGCTGCTTGTTTGACAAAAAGAGAGTGGAGGTCGACTAAGAAGTCACTACAGAGTTAATAATTATATCAATTGAAATGCTAATCCTTACACATGAACGCTCACTCATTCGGGAACAATTGCAATCAATATATATTTACGCTCAGTGTGTCGTCTTGATCGCTGGTGAAAAGTCTTTCTTTTGTAGAATTGTCCGTCTTTCTCCCTCCCTCTCTCTGTCTTGGTTAGAGGGGATAGTTCAAAGTGACATTCGTTATAAAATGGATGTTTCGGTGGTTGTCGTTCTTCGAGTTCAATGATGCCGAATTCCTAGCTGCAGACTAGTAATCAATATCAAAGACTTGTTCTTATTCTGTCGGTATCGATAGTCTAAGAGTTTAACCACGTGGTATGGTTAAAAAGATTCAGCAATGGTCTGCAACCTTTGTACTCCCGTGACTGAGAGAAACGTGGTCTGGTGATAATTTCTCAAAGTTAGGTTTTATTCAGAATGGCAGAAAAGGGCTGTCCCAGGATGTCTGACCCTAACTGGGCTCAGGGGCGGTCCTCTGATTTAGTTCAAATCAAACAGTCCACAATCATATTACACAATTATACAAACAGTATCATACTCACTCATTCATCTTATACAACAATTAGATGTAAACCTCATATCTGAGGCTATTATATAAACAGCGTTATGGTAATTCGGCCACACCGTCTCTCTTGTGCTTCCCAAGTTGTGACAAACTGACCAGTTCGTAGCTGGATTCTTCACCGATATTTACACTTTCTCTGGAACATGAAATTTGTTCGTATCTCAAGTTCTGTGAGGTGGAAGGATTTCCTTTGTCTCCATGAAAAACTTACCCTATCTCTAATACTGTGTGGCCATGAGGCAGGGTCTTCTGAGGAATTTACGACCTGACTACAGCAGCCTAGTTGAAGGAGGAAAGGGGGAGACAGGGAGTGGGGGATGGGGTTGCTATACTCAAAGAGGCCAACGTCATGACAGCCTGCTCCCCGCACTCGCCCTGAGGTGCGTGTCACCAGCCCAGTACCGGCACCACGCACCAGGCCTCCAGTGCGCCTCCAGGGTCCAGTATGCCCTGTTCCTGCTCCTCGCACTCGCCCTGAGGTGCATGTCCCCAGCCCGGTACCACCAGTGCCGGCACCACGCACCAGGCCTCCAGTGCGTATCAAGGGTCCAGTACACCCTGTTCCTGCTCCTCGCACTCGCCCTGAGGTGCGTGTCCCCAGCCCGGTACCACCAGTGCCGGCACCACGCACCAGGCCAATAGTGCGCCTCGGCAGTCCAGAGCGTCCAGCGACAGTACCCAGTCCGGAGCGTCCGGCGACGGTCCCCAGTCCGGAGCGTCCGGCGACGGTCCCTGTCCGGGGTCTCCGGCGACGGTCCCCAGTCCGGGGTCTCCGGCGACGGTCCCCAGTCCAGAATATCCGGCGACGGTCCCCAGTCCAGAATATCCGGCAATGATCCACACAGCGAGGGTCCCCAGCCCAGGGCCTACGGCGAGGATCCACGGGTCAGTGCTACAAGAGCGGACTCAGTGTAAAGAAGGAGGGCGGCGTCCAGAACCAGAGCTGCCAAGGAGGTTAGATGCCCGACCCTCCCATATAGGTTTAGGTTTGCGGCCGGGAGTGGGGTGGGGGTGGGGGGGTTATTAAGGTTATAAATATTGATTTTAAATGGAAATAATACGTGTCCTTCAAACTTTGCTTTTGTCAAAGAATCCTCCATTTGCAGCAATTACAGACTTGCAGACCTTTGGCATTCTAGTTGTCAATGTGTTGAGGTAATCTGAAGAGATTTCACCCCATGCTTCCTGAAGCACCTCCCACAAATTGGATTGGCTTGATGGGCACTTCTTATGTACCATACGGTCAAGCTGCTCCCACAACAGCTCAATAGGGTTGAGAGCCGTTGACTGTGCTGGCCACTCCATTATAAACAGAATACCAGCTGACTGGTTCCCTAAATAGTTATTGCATAGTTTGGATGTCACGAATCCCGCCGAAGATGGTGCCTCTTCCTGTTCGGGCGGCGCTCGGCGGTCGTCGTCGCCGGCCTACTAGCTGCCATCGATTCCCTTTCCTTTTGTTTCTGTTAGTTTGGTCTAATTGGTTACACCTGTTTTGAGTTTAGTTTTGTTTGTAGGCTATTTAAGGGCACTAGGCCCGCTGGCTATTGTGCGGGCTTGTTTTATGGTGTTGGTTTATTATTGTGGTCTCTATTTTTCCGGACAGTTGTAGTCCTGTTTATTTGGACGGGTTGTTTCATGCGCCCTTGTGTTTTGGCATGTCCGTTTTTTTCCACTGTCATTGGAATAAAAGATCCAGGTACGGAACTACCTGCTCTCTGCGCTTGACTCCTCCACCCACCATTCATAGAAGTCATAACATTGGAGCTATGCTTTCGGTCATTGTCCTGTTTTAGGAGATAATTGGCTCCAATTAAGCGCCGTCCACAGGGTATGGCATGACGTTGCAAAATGGAGTGATAGCCTTCCTTCTTCAAGAGCCCTTTTCCCTGTACAAATCTCCCACTTTACCACCACCAAAGCACCCCAGACCATCACATTGCCTTGCCTCCACCATGCTTGAAAGATGGCGTCATGCACTCCTCCAGCATCTTTTCATTTTTTCTGGGTCTCACGAATGTTCTTCTTTGTGATCCGAACACCTTAAACTGTCCGTAACACTTTTTTCCAATCTTCCTCTGTCCAGTGTCTGTGTTCTTTTGCCCATCTCATTATTTTCTATTTGGTTTCAGTCTGAGATATGACTTTTTCTTTGCAACTCTGCCTAGAAGGTGCACCGGAGCCTCCCACTCCTCTTTCTATTCTGTTTAGAGCCAGTTTGCGCTGTTATGTGAAGGGAGTCGTACACAGCGTTGTACAAGATCTTCAGTTTCTTGGCAATTTCTCACATGGAATAGCCTTCATTTCTCAGAACAAGAATTGACTGACGAGTTTCAGAAGAACATTCTTTGTTTCTGGCCATTTTGAGCCTGTAATCGAACCCACAAATGCTGATGATCCAGATACTCAACTAGTCTAAAGAAGGCCAATTTTATTGCTTCTTTAATCAGACAACAATTTTCAGCTGTGCTAACATAATTGCAAAAGGGTTTTCTAATGATCAATTAGCCTTTTTTAATGATAAACTTGGATTAGCTAACACAACGTGCCATTGGAGCACAGGAGGGATGGTTGCTGATAATGGGCCTCTGTATGCCTATGTAGATATTCCATTAAAAATCTGCCGTTTCCAGCTACAATAGTCATTTACAACATTAACAATGTCTACAATGTCTGATCAATTTGATGTTATTTTAATGGCCAAAAAAGGTGCTTTTAAAAAAAATATTTTTTTAGGAAATCTCAAAGAGACCCCAAATCTTTGAACGGTAGTGTATGTTTTTAGAAATTAATAAAAAATGAATAGTTGAAATGTCTTTAGTCAGTAAGTATTTAACCCCTTTGTTATGGAAAGCCTAAATACGTTCAGGTGTAAAATGTGCTTATGTCACATAATGCGTTGCAAGGACTCACTCTATGGGCAATAATAAGGTTTAGCATGATTTTTGAATGACTACATCATCACTGTACCCCACACATATACTGTAATTATCTATAAGGTGCCTCAGTCAAGCAGTGAATTTCAAACACATATTTAACCACAAAGACCGGGGAGGTTTTCCAATGCCTTGCAAAGAAAGACACCTACAGATTTGGGTCATTAATCTATACGATCCAAATAATTATGATCCATGCTTCTTTGAAATATATATAATAATTTATCAAGCTTAAAAGCAATACATGACTAAGTTACTATTGTGGGAAATTATAGTACCTCAATGGACCATAAAGGAAGTCCCACCACAAACTGTCACCCTCATGCACTTAAGGAAATCACAAATATTGTGGATATATTGGAACTAGTGGATAAATGGAGACTTTAATATCCTGACCTAGGAAGATATACATGCTGGAGGCTCAAAGCATGTGTCCATGTATGCTGATGATTAAACCACATACTTATCCGCAACCACAGCAAATGAAATGAAGTCACTGAAACCTTTAACAAAGAGTTGCAGTCTGTTTTGGAATGGGTGGCCAGTAATAAACTAGTCCTGAACATCTCTAAAACTAAGAGCATTGTATTTGGTACAAATCATTCCCTATGTTATAGACCTCAGATGAATCTGGTAATGAATGGTGTGGCTGTTGAACAAGTTGAGGAGACTAAATTACTTGGTGTTACCTTAGATTGTAAACTGTCATGGTCAAAACATAAGGATTCAATTATTGTAAAGACGGGGAGAGGTCTGTCCATAAAAGATATCTGCTTTTTTGAAACCACACTCCACAAATAAAGTCCTGCAAGCTCTAGGTTGAGCTTATCTTGATTATTGTTCAGTCATATGGCCAAGTGCAATTAAAGACCTACTTAAGCTGCAGCTGGCCCAGAACAGAGCTGCACATCTTGCTCTTCATTGTAATCAGAGGGCTAATATTAATGCTATGCATGCCAGTCTCTAAGAATTAAGGAAAGACCGACTGCGTCACTTCTTACAGACTCACAGCTGTAATCGCTGTCAAAGGTGTGTAGATTGTGTTGATCGTTGACAATTAAATCCACAACAAAATGTTGGAAAAGCCAAGGCGTGTGAAAAATATCTGTATATGCATGATGCTCAAAGAAGGCAAGTATATTACAGGTGAAGGCAAATTACTTGCGGTGATTCTTATGTGCACATTCTACTATCTCCATTTCCTATGAGCTTTCTGTGGCTGGGGCTCATTCCCTGTTGCATAAGCCCCAGACAGTTCTACCTCATTCTCTATGTATCCAATGAGCTTTCTCGTATTGTTCGCCAGGTAGCCATGGGATTCTGTGCATAGCTTACTGCTCTCTTGTCCTCATTTGTCTTATGTGGTTTTGGCTCCAGCTGGGGAAGGGGTGGCAGCAGGACTCTGTGCAGATCATTTTTAAAGTATGAGGTGTGTTTGAGTCTGCTCCCTTCGAGTTGGCATGGTGAGCTGGCATCGATCACACAGGCCCCAAATGCATTTACACTCCATCACCCCTGCCAGTGTGTTTACACTGTAGGCTGCACAGCATAGCACAGCCACCTCAGGGCTGGAGAGACCAGAGGAACAGCTCTGGGCTACTGGGGCTCTCTCTACATAGGCTGGGTCAGCTTGGGAATGCAAGAGTATCTTTATGTGTACAGCAAAGAGATACAAGATTGGGCTAAAATGCCTCAGTATTTCTCAATTAGAAGAACCAGTTTATTAGAATCAGAACTATAAATTGTGCTATTTTTATCAGCATAGGTATAGAATTGTCCTCGGCTCCATAAAAGACTGTCACAGTTACAAGGGAGGAAGAAAAGCATCGCATGAGGAAACATGTGAATGCAGAGAGATAGAGACTAACTGCCATGGCTCCTTTCTCTCAGAGAGGGCCAGATTGATGGAGACAGGGAAAGGCTCAGGGAGCTGAAGATTAGTGGAGCGTGCAGATTCCCCCAAGGACCCTCAGGTGCTCTGGCCCCTCACTACAGGACAGACGCTGCACTTATATCATGTCACATTCCCCTCTTGTGTTGTGTGAGCAACTGATATGTACCTGAGACCTCCAGAAAGCACAGTGTCCTCTCCTGCTGTAATAGCATGTCATCCGATGCATCCTCTGTGGGAGCAGAGACAGAGGAATGGAAAGAGAATAATTATTTCATACATAAAATAAAATATGTAATTGTATTTGTGACATGTGCTGAACAGGTGTAGACCTTACCGTGAAATGCTTACTTATGAGCCCTTAACCAACAAAGCATAGTTTAAAAAAGTAAGTAAGAATAAACATTTTCTAACTAAACTAAAGGAAAAATAGTAACACAATATATAGCAATAACGAGGCTGTATACAAAGGTTACCGGTGCAGTATATATATGTGTGTATATATATGTATGTGTGTGTGTGTGTGTGTGTCAGTGTAGTATGTGTGTATCAGATATGAAGGTAAAACCCAGATGCAGACAACGTTGAATTAACAATGGTTTAATAATCCAACAAGGGCAGACAATAGACAGGTCAAGGCAGGCAGAGGTCAGTAAAGCAGAGGTGGGGCAACGGTACCGGACGGCAGGCAGGCTCAGGATCAGTGTAGGCAGAGGTCAATAATGCAGAGGTGTGGCAAAGGTACAGGTTGGCAGGCAGGGTCAGGGGCAGGCAGAGTGGCCAGGCAGGCAGGCTCAGTCAGGACAGGCAAGGGTCAAAACCAGGAGGGCGAGAAAAAGAGAGACTGGGAAAAGCAGGAACTGAGACAAAAACGCTGGTTGACTTGACGAACTGGCAACAGACAAACAGAGAACACAGTATAAATATACAGGGGATAATGGGGAAGGTGGGCGACACCTGGAGGGGGGTGGAGACAATCACAAAGAAAGGTGAAGCAGATTAGGGTGTGACAGTGTGGTGAGTGTACATCGAGTCTGTTCAAGAGAGAATAAATAATAATAAAATAAGGGGATCAATGCAAATAGTCTGGGTAGCCATTTGATTAACTGTTCAGCAGTCTTATGGCTTGGGGGCAGAAGCTGTTAAGGAGCCTTTTGGTCCCAGACGTGGCACTCCAGTACCGCTTGCCATGCAGTAGCAAAGAGAACAGACCATGATTAGAGTTTTTTTATTTATTTTTATTTTACCCCCTTTTTTTCCCCAATTTCGTGGTGTCCAATTGTTGTAGTAGCTACTATCTTGTCTCATCGCTACAACTCCCGTACGGGCTCGGGAGAGACGAAGGTTGAAAGTCATGCGTCCTCCGATACACAACCCAACCAAGCCGCACTGCTTCTTAACACAGTGTGCATCCAACCCGGAAGCCAGCCGCACCAATGCGCCGGAGGAAACACCGTGCACCTGGCCACCTTGGCTAGCGCACACTGCGCCCAGCCCGCCACAGGAGTCGCTGGTGCGCGATGAGACAGGGACACCCCTACCGCCCAAGCCCTCCCTAACCCGGGCGACGCTAGGCCAATTGTGCGTCGCCCCACGGACCCCCCGGTCGTGGCCGGTTACGACAGAGCCTGGGCGCGAACCCAGGGACTCTGATGGCACAGCTGGCGCTGCCGTACAACGCCCTTAACCACTGCGCCACCCGGGAGGCCCTGTGGTTAGAGTTTTTGACTATTTTTAGGGCCTTCCTCTGACACCGCCTGGTATAGAGGTCCTGAATGGCAGGAGGCTTGGCCCCAATGATGCACTGGGCCGAACGCAATACCCTCTGTATCGCCTTGCGGTCAGATGCCGAGCAATTGCCACACCAAGCGGTGATGGAACCAGTCTGTGTGTTGCAGCTGTAGAACTTTTAGAGGATCTGAGGACCCATGCTAAATCTTTTCAGACAAGAAAGGAAATAACTGACCGGGTAGCTGAAATAGAACAGGACAGACTTGATGATTAATCTGGGCCATGGGTAAAGAACCCCACAGCCCTTGTGGGACTGGGTTTACTGAGATGGGAGAAAAGAGGATGCAGTGGAAGAGGTGGCGGACACAGAGACAGAGTGAGATGGAGTCATTCTTATGGGTGACGTGTTAAAATGGATCTGCCATAGATTCTCGGGTAGCCTGGCCCTCTGAGGGGAATCGAACATCCCAGCAAGGCAGAGTGGAGCGGGATGTACAGTCAGTGTGTCACTCAAGAGACGGGCTATCGGGCTGCCTGGGGATGTGGGATGAGGGGAGGAGGAAGTGAAGGAGGTGGACTACTAGGCACATTCTCTACTGAGCCAGCTAAAAGTGAAGGCTCTGCATTGTGCATAGACAGACTAAGTGACATGTATTTGAGGTGGAACAGGGAGAAGTGGTTGGTAGCCTTAAGTCAGCAGTAACAGGTTTAAGGTTGACTGCTTGAATGACATCTCCATCATCCATGTCCTAAACCCCTGTATGGGACCCTTCCTGAAATCTATCCCATCATACGTTAAGTGAGATGGCACAGTCAGAGATGGTTTGGTCATGCATTTAAAAGTGACATCAGAATATGAATCTGATGATTCTGACAAGGCGTGGGTTCGTTTCTAACCCAGTGAAACAGTGGTATAGTTTGGAAGAGAGGCATTGGATAAAGATTGTGTAGGCATTGAATAGAGAACTGGAAATTCGTTTTCATCGTTCTCATCACTAAATACAGTTACTATATTGCTTTGCTCCTTTCATGCACCTCTCACCTTGAGGTTATAGCAGGAAACTGAGAGTCAATTGGACTAGGGAGAGAGGAATTGTCACTGAGTTAGGCTAATCTGTTAAAGCACCGTTCTGGTTGAAGTGGGATAGCATGCAGCTCTGCCAAGGTGATGTAATGGCAGGAGACAAAGTGCCATCTTGATTTCTCACCCTCTGGCTACCAGACACTGCGGCACACTGAGACCGCCACTGGCATGCCACGCCTTCCTCTGTCACTCCTTTCCCCACTGATGCAGCTCGACACCTACTGTTTGCCCCCAGATCAACTGGGGAGTAGTGGTATGTGTTAGGAGGGATATAGAGAGCTTAACGTGGCAGGTACACTAAGCTGTGACTAAAGCCATATGATCGGAATGCCAAGCTCATCTACAGTATGTCTAGGTGTGTGAAACTGACACACTATGGCTGGACACCATTGAAAGAGACTCAATGTTATCATATAAAATGACCCTTGAAGATACCTAAGAGGATAAATGTGAAGCAGAAATAGGATAATGGCCATTTTCCCCCGCCATTCGGATCAAACCATATTTAATGTGTTGTTAGCCCCAGTTATCAGCATAAACTGTTGTGTTTTCTTAAAAGTGGCGATGAGAAAGTCACACTTGAATGTCCTACCATATAACCTCTCTCTCTCATACCATAAAGGCTTCTTCAAGCAGGTCAGTATATATGCTGAACAAAAATATAAACGCATCATGCAACAATTTCAAATATTTTACTGCGTTACAGTTCATATAAGGAAATCAGTCGATTGAAATAAATTCATTAGTCCCTCATCTATGAATTTCTCATGAATGAGAATACAGATATGCATCTGTTGGTCACAGATACCTTCAAAAAAGGTAGGGGTGTGGATCAGAAAACCAGTCAGTATCTGGTGTGAACACCAATTGCCTCATGCAGCGCGACACATTTCCTTTGCATAGAATTGATCAGGCTGTTGATTGTGGCCTGTGGAATGTTGTCCCACTCCTCTTCAATGGTGGATATTGGAGGGAACTGGAACAACCTGTCGTACACAGATCCAGCACATGCCAAACATGCTCAATGTGTGACATGTGTGGTGAGTATGCAGACCAGTTCAGTTCAGACATTTTCAGCTTTCAGGAATTATCTACATATCCTTGCGACATGGGGCATGCATTATCATGCTGAAACATGAAGTGATGTTTGCGGATGAATTGCACAACAATGTGCCTCAGGATCTCGTCGCGGTATCCCTGTGCATTCAAATTGCCAACGATAAAATGTGTTGTCCGTAGCTTATGCCTGCCCATACCATAACCCCACCGCCCCCATGGGGCACTCTGTTCACAACATTGACATCAGCAAACCGCTCGCTCAGACGACGCCATACACTTGGTCTGCAAATTTCCTGAAGAAATGTTGGAGGAGGCTTATGGTAGAATTTTTTTTTATATTCAATTCTCTGATAACAGCTGTGGTGGACATTCCTGCAGAGTCAGCATGCCAATTGTACGCTCCCTCAAAACTTCAGACATCTGTGTTGTGTGACAAGACTGCACATTTTAGAGTGGCATTTTATTGTCCTAAGCACAAGGTGCACCTGGTGTAATGATCATGCTGTTTAATCATCTTATTGATATGCCACACTTATCAGCTGGATGGATTATCTTGGCAAAGGAGAAAGGCTCACTAACAGAGATGTAAACAAATATGTGCACAAAACTTGAGAGAAATAAGATTTTTGTGCATATGCACATTTTCTAGGTTCTTTTATTTTAGCTCAGGAAACATGGGACTTCACATGTTTCTTTTATATTTTTGTTCAGAGCTTATTTCATAAGTCAATTGAAATAAATTCATTACCTCATCACTTGACTGGGCAGGGGTGCAGCCATGGGTGTGCCTTGGAGGGCATAGGCCCACCCATTTGGCAGCCAGGCCCAGCCAATCAAAATGTTTTTGTTTTTTTTCCATAAAAGGGATTTATTATGGACAGAAATACTCTTCAGCTTACGTTAGAGGAATTAACATTCAATTATATATACTACATGTCCAAAAGTATGTGGATACCTGCTCATCGAACTTCTCATTCCAAAATCGTAATTAATATGGAGTTGGTCCCCACTCCGCTCTTCTGTGAATGCTTTCCACTAGATGTTGGAACATTGCTGTTAGGACTTTCTTCCATTCAGCCACAAGAGCATTAGTGAGGTTGGGCACTGATGTTGAGCGATTAGGCCTGGCTCGCAGTTGGCGTTCCAATTCATCCCAAAGGTGTTCGTTGGGGTTGAGGCCTATCAAGTTCTTCCACACCGATTTCAACAAACCACTTCTGTATGGACCTTGCTTTGAGCATGGGGGAATTGTCATGCTGAAACGGGAAAGGTCCTTCCTCAAACTGTTGCCACAAAGTTCGAAGCACAGAATCGTCTCAAATGTCATTGTATGCTGTAGTGTTAAGATTTCCCTTCACTGGAACGAAGGGGCCTAGCCCGAACCATGAAAAACAGCCCCAGACCATTATTCCTGCTCCACCAAACTTTATAGTTGGCATTATGCAATCGGGCAGGTAGACTTTCTGGCATCCGCCAAATACGGATTCGTCCATCGGACTGCCAGATGGTGAAGCGTGATTCATCACCCCAGAGAACGTGTTTCCACAGCTCCAGAGTCCAATGGCGGTGAGTTTTACACTACTCCAGCCGACACTTGGAATTTTGAATGGTGATCTGAGGCTTATGTGCCACTGCTCGGCCATGGGAACCCATTTAATGAAGCGCTCGGCAAACAGTTGATGTGCTGACATTTCTTCCCGAGGCAGTTTGGAACTCGGTAGAGAGTGCTGCAAACCCGAGGACAGATGATTGTTATGCACAATGCGCTTCAGCACTCGACGGTCCCATTCTGTGAGCTTGTGTGACCAATCACTTTGTGGCTGAGCCGTTGTTGCTCCTAGATGTTTCCACTTCACAACAACAGCACTTACTGTTGACCGGGACAACTCAGAAATTTGATGGAACGGACTTGTTGGAAAGGTGGCATCCTATGACGGTGCCATGTTGAAAGTCACTAAGCTCTTCAGCAAAGGTCATTCTACTGCCAATGTTTGTCTATGGAGATTGCATGGCTGTGTGTTTGATTTTATACGCATGTCAGCAACGGTTCTGGCTGAAGTAAATCCACTAATTTGAAGGGATCTCCACATACTTTTTTTTATATACACTACCAGTCAAAGGTTTGGACACACCTACTCATTCCAGGGGTTTTCTTTATTTTTACTATTTTCTACAACTCGCTGTTGGCTGGGCTCCCTGCCTGTGCCATTAAACCCCTACAACTCATCCAGAACGCCGCAGCCCGTCTGGTGTTCAACCTTCCCAAGTTCTCTCACGTCACCCCGCTCCTCCGCTCTCTCCACTGGCTTCCAGTTGAAGCTCGCATCCGCTACAAGACCATGGTGCTTGCCTACGGAGCTGTGAGGGGAACGGCACCTCAGTACCTCCAGGCTCTGATCAGGCCCTACACCCAAACAAGGGCACTGCGTTCATCCACCTCTGGCCTGCTCGCCTCCCTACCACTGTGGAAGTACAGTTCCCGCTCAGCCCAGTCAAAACTGTTCGCTGCTCTGGCCCCCCAATGGTGGAACAAACTCCCTCACGACGCCAGGACAGCGGAGTCAATCACCACCTTCCGGAGACACCTGAAACCCCACCTCTTTAAGGAATACCTAGGATAGGATAAAGTAATCCCTCTCACCCCCCCCCCCCCCTTAAAAGATTTAGATGCACTACTGTTCCACTGGATGTCATAAGGTGAATGCACCAATTTGTAAGTCGCTGGATAAGAGCGTCTGCTAAATGACTTAAATGTAAATGTAAATGTACATTGTAGAAATTAGTGCAGACATCAAATTTATTGAATAACACATATAGGATCATGTAGTAACAAAACAATCCTGATATTTTAAATTTGAGATTCCTTAAAGTAGCCACCCTTTGTCTAGATGACTGCTTTGCACACTCTTGGCATTCTCTCAACTAGCTTCATGAGGTAGTCACCTGGAATGCATTTCAATTAACAGGTGTGCTTTGTTAAAAGTTCATTTCTTTCCTTAATGCGTTTGAGCCAATCAGTTGAGTTATGACAAGGTATGGGTGGTATATTTGGTAAAAGACCAAGTCCATATTATGGCAAGAACAGCTCAAATAAGCAAAGAGGAACTACAGTCCATTATTGTAAGACATGAAGGTCAGTAAATCCGGAAAATTTCAAGAACCTTGAAAGTTCCTTCAAGTGTGGTGGCAAAAACCATCAAGCATGATGAAACTGGCTCTCATGAGGACCGCCACAGGAAAGGAAGACACAGAGTTACCTCTGCTGCAGAGGATAAGTTCATTAGAGTTACCAGCCGCAGAAATAGCAGCCCAAATAAATGCTTCAGATTTCAAGTAACAGACACATCTCAACATCAACTGTTCAGAGGAATTGCTTGAATCTGGCCTTGATGGTTGAATTGCTGCAAAGAAACCACTACTAAAGGACACAAATAAGAAGCAGAGACTTGCTCGGGCCAAGAAACACAAGCAATTGACAATAGACTAGTGGAAATCTGTCCTTTGGTCTGATGAGTCCAAATTTGAGATTTTTGGTTACAACCGTGTCTTTGTGAGTTGCAGAGTAGGTGAACGGAGGATCTCTGCTTGTGTAGCTCCCACCGTGAAGCATGAATGGTGTTATGGTGTGGGGGTTCTTTGCTGGTGACATTGTCAGTGATTTAGATATACTTCAAGGCACACTTAACCAGCACGGCTACCAGAGCATTCTGCAGTGATACACCATCCCATCTGGTTTGCGCTTAGTTGGACTATCATTTGTTTTTCATCAGGACAATGACCCAACACACCTCCAGGCTGTGTAAGCGCTATTTGACCAAGAAGGAGAGTAATGGAGTAATGCATCAGATGACCTGGCCTCCACAATCACCCGACCTCAACCCAATTGAGATGGTTTGGGATGAGTTGGACCGCAGAGTGAAGGCAAATCAGCCAACAAGTGCTCAGCATTTGTTGGCTCAGCAACTCCTTCAAGACTGTTGGAAAAGCATTCCAGTTGAAAGTGGTTGAGAGAATGCCAAGAGTGTGCAAGATGTCATCAGGGCAAAAGGTTGCTACTTTGAAGAATCTCAAATATGTTTTGATTTGTTTAACACTTTTTGGGTTTCTACATGATTCCATATGTGTTATTTTATAGTTTTGACGTCTTCACTATTATTCGACAATATAGAAAATAAATAAAGAAAATAAAGAAAAACCCTGGAATAAGTAGGTGTGTCCAAACTATTGTTAGGTTCTCATTCTCAGAGTAAATAACTCAACAGACACTATGAAAGCTTAACCAAGTTTAATTCTTCCCAGAGGATCAATAGAGCTGCATTAGACAAAAACATTTTCACACAAGCACTGACATTGAACCGTTCCTCATAGGCTGAGTCTCCTCCTACCCATCTGTATAAACATCGTTCTTTACTGCTAGCCACGACACTATTGATACGGGCCATAAACTTTTATTTCTCCCTTAAGGTGACCTGACCTAACCTCAACCCCACTCCATCACTAATCCATGTCTCCACCCTTATCAATGCTTGCCACATGTAATCACTTCCCTGCACTAAACACATTCCAAGCTTAATTGCACACACTATATAACTTCCTTCTATAACCATTAACTTCTTGTGTAGACCCTCTAAACCTTAGCACTCCATCAGTGACATAAATAACTATATTTTCATATTCTCAGAACCCAAACACTATTGACTGGTGCATAATACAAATAAAAATGGAAATATCACATTTAAATAAGTATTCAGACCCTTTACTCAGTACTTTGTTGAAGCAGCTTTGGCAGCAATTACAGCCTCAAGTCTTCTTGGGTATGACGCTACACATTTGACACAACTGGGCAGTTTCTCCCATTCTTCTCTACAGATCCTCTCAAACTCTGTCAGGTTGGATGGGGAGTGTCTCTGAACAGCTATTTTCTGGTCTCTCCAGATATGTTCGATCAGGTTCAAGTCCAGGCTCTGGCTGGCCCACTCAAGGACATTCTGCAACTTGTCCCGAAACCCCTCCTGTGTTGTCTTTGCTGTTTGCTTAGGGTGTTTGTCCTGTTGGTACATTAGGTGAACCTTCTCCCCAGTCTGAGGTCCTGGGGGCTCTGGAGAAGGTTTTCATCAAGGATCTTTCTGTACTTTTCTCCGTTCATCTTTCCCTATTTCCCTCCATCTGGTCTCCCAGTCCCTGCTGCTGAAATCCATTCCCACAGTATGATGCTGCCACCACCATGCTTCACAGTAGGGATAGTGCCATGTTTCCTCCAGATGTGACGCTTGGCATTCAGGCCAAAGAGTTCATCTTGGTTTCATCATACCAGAGAATCTTGTTTCTCATTGTCTGAGAGTCCTTTAGGGGCCTTTTGTGGGCTGTCATGTGCCTTTTACTGAGGAGTGGCATCCATCTGGCAACTCTACCATAAAGGCTTGATTGGTGGAATGCTGCTGAGATTGTTGTCCATCTGGAAGGTTCTCCCATCTCCACAGAGGAACTCTGGAGGTCTGTCAGTGACCATCGTGTTCTTGGTCACCTCACTGACCCAAGGGTCTTCTCCCCCGATTGCTCAGTTTGGCCAGGCGGCCAGCTCTAGGAGTCTTGGTGGTACCCAACTTTTTCCATGTAAGAACGATGGAGGCCACTGTGTTGTTGGGGACTTTCAATGCAGCAGACATTTTTTGGACCCTTCCCCAGTTCTGTGCCCCGACACAATCCTGTCTCGGATCTCTACAGACAATTCCTATGACCGCATGGCTTAATTTAATTTACCACAGGTGTACTCCAATCAAGTTGTAGAAACAACTCAACAATGATAATTGGACACAGGATGCACCTGAGCTCAATTTTGAGTCTCATAGCAAATGGTGTGAATACTTACGTAAATATATATATATTTTTTGTTGTTGATACATTTGCAATAATTTCTAAAAACCTGTTTTCGCTTCGTCATTATGTGGGACATTTTCTTATTTAATCCATTTTAGAATAAGCCGGTAGCCTAACAAAATGTGGAAAAGTGAAGGGGTCCGAATACTTTCCAAATGCACTGTATGGATCTAGAAGCCTGTCAAGGCTACAATATTTATTGTCCTGGCTTCTGCCTTGTAAGTGCAGCTTTGTTTTTAATGTCAGGAAATCACATGCATACCCACTTTATTTTAGCTCCATTTTGGCAGACAGGTGCAATGGAGTATGAAGCCAGTTTCTCTCACTATTATAAAGTCAATATTAATATGTGTCAGGGGTGCTCTGTCAGACTCTCCTAATTGTCATGTATTGGTTTATTTGTTAGTGCTGCCATGTGTAACTCTCCAAGATGTTCTTTAGACTGGGAAGGAGAGGTCACAAAAGCTTCACTTGTGAATTATACATTTGACCGCAAATAGTCCATGGAAATATTCACCATTTTTTAAATTAATGTGCTGTATGGTCAAACATGAGTCTGAAATAGCCTCATTTACCATTGAATAAAATGTGCCATTTTTGAAGTGGTTTCTGGACGTGTCAGATTTTTTTCTCTGGCTTGTTTTCATAAAACCCTGAACGAAACTCTGTTTATGTGAAATAGATTTTTACATATGCCTTTAAAACATTTCCACTTTCAAAATGTAGCTGAATATTCAGTTCTATCCTGATGAATGTAGATTCATTCCATGACTTCTGATTTATTTATGAAAATATCTGCTGTGCAATAAAAGTGCTTACAGCAGCAGTATTATCAAATGTTAGCCTCTGTTCACTCATGTAGACTACAGTAGATAAGGGTAAATAGTGGGCAAAGAAGAAACCATGGAGGAATTGACTCCTTAATCAAACCACTTGCCTGGCTTACCTCTTTAAAGTCGAAAAGAAGCAGGAGTTCAAAGAGTTCCAAGTAGCTGAAGACTGGGCTGATAGGTGCCTGTGGTGAATTCTCTTCACTCTACCTCGCAACCTGCAACCTAAATGGTGAGTTTATTGCACCCTAATATATAACATGACGAGGTGTCAAGAAGTCATTTTCCCTGACACACTGGGGTTTTACTATCTGTTTTGATGGCAGTCTTGCCGACGTGCTCCTTTATCACCTGGCTAACACAACTGGCGTCTCATTGTATGAGAGCTGACACAGGCCCATTTGACGTGCATTGTAATGGAGGAGTTTAATTTGTCGGCAGATCCGAGGCTGTCCAGGCGTCTCTCTCTCTCCGCAGAGTGCAGTGGCAGCTTCCTGGGCAAACCAACCTGGCCTCGCTGCTCATCCATCACAGCTCCTGATTACCCCCCCACCTCCCTGTTCTCGGCTCTGCTGAGGCCTCTTCACATCCTCACACTGAAAGCAAAAAAAAAATCAAGATGACACAAACGAGTTTGCCTATTTGGGGATCTTGAAATATCTTCAACATTTCCCAAAATCATTTTTGTTAGGACTGTTCTTGTTTGAATTACTGGTGTGCACACCTCAAGACAAGGTGCAAGAACAAAACAGCTGTAAATTGTACACACTGGATCTGTTATTAAAAAAGATTTGTTAAACAAATGAGAACTAATACTGTGGAAAGAGATGTCTTGTGGCTGTGGGGCATTTGGCTTCAGGGTATCAACATACAGGACATCAAAATAAAGATGATTGCCTTTGATGACCAAACTGATTTACAGTGAAATCTATGGTATTTATGGTGGTAATACATAAAACAAAGCTTTCGTTTGATGCATCTTTTTATTCATGTTAATTATTCTTTCAAACTGGAACTGGGGTTCTTTGATGCAAGCAAATGTCTTTATTTTCTCACACTTTAAATTCTTCTCCTTTCTCTGCTCCCTCTGTATCCGCTGTATTAGTCACTTCAGCGATGGACCCGGCAGTGTTTTTAGAAGTCCCACAAAAGCCAATTAAGAGAGCCTAAACCGCATTTGTAATTATGCAAAATGGCACTTAAATTGAAATTGTTAAAGATATATGCAGACCTAAATCCTCATCATGAGTTCACCCTCTGCCTTTGCTCCTGAGGGGGAAGCAGTGTCTGTGCTCTCAGATTGGGCGAGATGCACTGGAATCGGCTCACAGGCAATGTAATGCCTTCAAAAACCCATCAGTGATTAATAATAAACTAAAACATAAAGCAAATCCTCTCAATCGTGTCCATGAATATATAAAAACAGCCCATTGCTTTTATAAGCCGAGCCCCCTCTTTGTTTGTGCGGCTTTGTGATGTTTTCTTCTTCTTTACCATCATGAATCTTCAAAATATCCAGTCCTTAGACATTGCATTCATAAGTTAAACAACATAAAATATTTATGGTTATTACCATGTAATCAATACCTCAGTATCTCAGCCAAATAAACAATGGCTGCTGTTTAGAAGTTAAACGTGATCAGGCTGGTTCGACCAAGCCCACATCCGACGCCGACAGAGGTGGTCGTCTCGCTTCGCGTTCTTAGGAAACTATGCAGTATTTTTTTTTTATGTATTATTTCTTACCCTGCTACCCCAGGAAATCTTAAGTCTTATTACATACAGCCGGGAGGAACTATTGGATATATGAGCAACGTCAACTTACCAACATTACGACCAGGAATACAACTTTCCCGAAGCGGATTCTCTGTTTGGTACACCACCCAGGACAATGGATCGGATCCCAGCAGGCAACCAAAAACAATGGCACCGCAGAAGGGGCAGACGGAGCGGTTTTTTGGTCAGGCTCTGTAGACGGGCACATCTCCCACTGCTCCCTAGTATACTACTAACCAATGTCCAATCTCTTGACAACAAGGTAGACAAAATCCGAGCAAGGGTTGCCTTCCAGAGAGACATCAGAGATTGTAACATTCCTTGTTTCACGGAAACATGGCTCACTCGGGATACGTTATCAGGGTCAGTACAGCCACCTGGTTTCTTCGCGCATCGCGCCAACAGAAACAAACATCTCTCTCTGGTAAGAAGAAGGGTGGGTGTGTATGCCTTATGATTAACTAGTCGTGGTGTGATCATAACAAGATACAGGAACTCAAGTCCTTTTGTTCACCTGACCTAGAATTCCTTACAATCAAATGCCGACCGCATTATCTATCAAGAGAACTCTCTTTCGATTATTATCACAGTTGTGTACATCCCCCCCAAGCAGACACCTCGACGGCCCTGAATGAACTACAGTGGACTCTATGTAAACTGAAAACCACATATCCTGAGACTGCATTTATTGTAGCTGGGGATTTTAACAAGTCTAATCTGAAAACAAGGCTCCCTAAATTTTATCAGCATATCGAATGCGCAAACCATTCTAGAAAAATGTGGGATCATTCTGGATGTTACGCTAACTTCCGCGATGCATACAAAGCCCTCCTTCGCCCTCCTTCCAGCAAATCTGATCACGACTACATTTTGTTGCTCCCTTCCTATAGACAGAAACTAAAACAGGAAACGCCCGTGCTCAGGTCTGTTCAATGCTGGTCCAACCAATCTGCTTCCATGCTTCAAGATTGCTTCGATCACGTGGACTGGGATATGTTCCGGATAGCGTCAAACAACAACATTGATGTATACGCTGATTCTGTGAGTTTATTAGCAAGTGCATCGATGATGTTGTAAACATGGCGACAATTAAAACCTTCCCTAACCAGAAACTGTGGATTGATGGCAGCATTTGCGCAAAACTGAAAGTGTGAACCACTGCTTTTAATCAGGGCAAGGTGACCGAAAACATGACCGAATACAAACAGTGCAGCTATTCCCTCCTCAAGGCAATCAAACAAGCTAAGTGTAAGTATAGGGACAAAGTAGAGTCACAATTCAACGGCTCAGACACGAGAGGTATGTGGCAGTCAATCACGGATTACAAAAAGAAAACCAGCCCCGTCGCAGACCCCGATGTCTTGCTCCCAGACAAACTAAACAACTTCTTTGCTCGCTTTGAGGACAATACAGTGCCACCAAAATGGCCCGCTACCAAAAACTGAGGACTCTCCTTCACCATAGCCAATGTGAGTTAAACATTTGAACGTGTTAACCTTCGCAAAGCCGTGTCTTCCGAACAGGCGCAGACCAGCTGGCTGGTGTTTACGGACATATTCAATCAATCTCTATCCCAGTCTGCTGTTCCCACATGCTTCAAGAGGGCCACCATTGTTCCTGTTCCCAAGAAAGCTAAGGTAACTGAGCTGAACGACTATCGCCCCGTAGCACTCACTTCCGTCATCATGAAGTGCTTTGAGACTAGTCAAGGATCATATCACCTCCACCCTACCTGACACCCTAGAGACACTCCAATTTGCTTACCGCTCCAATAGGTCCACAGACGACGCAATCGCAATCTCACTGCACACTGCCATAACCCATCTGGACAAGAGGAATACCTATGTAAGAATGCTGTTCATCGACTACAGCTCAGCATATAACACCATAGTACCCTCCAAACTCATCATTAAGCTCGAGACCCTGGGTGTTGACCCCGCCCTGTGCAACTGGGTCATGTACTTTCTGACAGGCCGCCCCCAGGTGGTGAGTGTAGGAAACATCTCCACCCCGCTGATCCTCAATACTGGGGCCCCACAAGGGTGCGTTCTCAGCCCTCTCCTGTACTCCCTGTTCACCCATGACTGCATGGCCATGCACGCCTCCAACTCAATCATCAAGTTTGCAAACTACCTGCCCTCCAGGACACCTACACCATCCGATATCACAGGAAGGCCTAAAAGATCATCAAGGACAACAACCACCGAGCCACTGCCTGTTCACCCCGCTATCATCCAGAAGGAGAGGTCAGTAGAGGTGCATCAAAGCTGGGACTGAGAGACTGAAAAACAGCTTCTATCTCAAGGCCATCAGACTGTTAAACAGCCATCACTAATGTTGAGTGGCTGCTGCCAACAGACTGATTCAACAGACTGACTCATCTCTAGTCACTTCATTAATAAAAAATTGGATGTAATAAATGTATCACCAGTCACTTCAAACAATGCCACTGATAGAATGTTTACATAACCTACATTCTCTTCTCAGACAGCCAATTCCATTGATCGCTTCTGTGGACAGGTGTCTTTTATACAGGTAAAAAGCTGAGATTAGGAGCACTCCTTATTGAGGACGTGGTACCGAAGTGGGGACCACAATCAGCAGAAATGCTCAAGAGCGCCACCATAGAGGTTGATAAACCTCAAACTTTCATTAAAATTGACATACAATATACTGAATTAAAGCTACACTCGTTGTGAATCTATCCACCAAGTCAGATTTGTAAAATGCTTTTCGGGGAAAGCATGAGAAGCTATTATCTGATACCATGCACCCTCAAAATACTGCACCGTCACCTAAAACGACAGATTTTGCGTTAGCCGTCGCAAACGAAAACGCTGAAATAAAATATAAAACATTCATTACCTTTGACGAGCTTCTTTCTTGGCACTCCTAGATGTCCCATAAACATCATTTAGGGTATTTTTTCGATTAAATCGGTCCATATATAGCCTAGATATCGAGCTACGAATACGTTGCGAGTAAAGAAAAAAAATTAGCATTTCATAACGTAACGTAATTTTTTTAAATTCAAAAAGTCGACGATAAACTTTCACAAAACACTTCGAAATACTTTTGTAATGCAACTTTAGGTATTAGTACATGTTAATAAGCGATAAAATTGATCAGGAGACGATGTTAAATCTTTATCTTGTCCGTGTAGAAAAACATGTCTGACCAGAGGTCGACCAAAAATCCGGGCGGAGCCATCAGGGAAGATGTTCCCTTGTTTGGGTTAGACCAAGAATCAATTGCAAATCAAATGACATGACTCTAGACAACCTGTAGAAGCTGTAGGCAATGTAAACTCGGCTCTATTTAATTCGGTTCACTTTTAACAATTGCCTGTAGTCGCGGAAGGATATATTTTTCAATTTTCAGTGAACAGATTTCCATGCACTTTTGGATGAAACGCCCGTTCTGTAAATGCCACAGACGTGATTTAAACAGTTTTGGAAACGTCTGAGTGTTTTCTATCCACACATACTAATCATATGCATGTACTATATTCCTGGCATGAATAGCAGGGCGCTGAAATGTTGCACGATTTTTAACAAAAAGCTGCGAAAATTCGCAACATCCTTAAAAGGTTTTAAGAGTGTGCTCCTAATCTGAACTCGTTACCTGTATAAAATACACCTGGGAGCCAGACATCTTTCTGATTGAGAGGGGGTAAAATACTTATTCCCCTCATTAAAATGCAAATCAATTTATAGCATTTTTGACATGTGTTTTTCTGGATTTTGTTGTTATTCTGTCTCTCACTGTTCAAATAAACCTACCATTACAATTATAGACGGATCATTTCTTTGTCAGTGGGAAAACATACAAAATTAGCAGGGGATCAAATACTTTTTTCCCTCACTGTACATATTCTTATTCATTCCTTTACACTAGTGTGTATAAGGTAATTGTTTTGAAATTGTTCGATTAATTGTTAGATATTACTGCACGGTCGGAACTAGAAGCACAAGCATTTCACTACACTCGCATTAACATCTGCTAACCATGTGTATGTGACCTATAAAGTTTTATTTGATTTGATTTGCTGCCTACTACCATCCCTGTTGGTCAAACCAACTCTGATAATGAAGGGGAATGGAACACTTGATTGTGTGAGGAGGATGATAGCAGATCTACCAGTGACTTAGCAATGGACGATTAATCAAATGAAACCCTGGCCTGTCCTGATTGGCTCATCCATCACAATTGTGTCTGGGGGCTGTGATGTGATGCGGTGAGGTGTGGTGGGCTGGTGAACGGGGAAGGAGGCTTGGACTCCGAATCAAAAAGCGAGGCAATCGGGCACAGATGACTGGCAGCAGTCAAAGAGGTGCCATTTTATTGTGTTTTTAGGAAATTATATGTGAGATTGGGTCCTGCCACTTCTCAGGGACCTGTCAGCTATGTTTATTAAAGAGTTCTGTCATCCCGGATCCTCCTGCTCTCTTGATAGCTCATGATTGTAAATGACAGGAGCAGTGGCATGCAGACCCTTTCTCTTAAGGAGATAAACACAGGTGCACACCAATGGCCACCTCACTACTTCCACACTCACATACTCCTCTGATTGATGTGTACAGTAGAGACTTGCATTAAAGTCATTGTTTCCCAAATGCTGTTTAGCCTCATGCACATTGTTCTTCATCCAGTTCCCTATGGATTTAAAGATATTAGTCCATGCGCTAGTTTGGGCACAGTGTTTAGAGACAACAATTAGCATAGTCGTCTTTGCTGTGCTAGCAGCACACTGAGTTTCCTGGGAAACCATATGGTTCTGGGAACCACAAAGTGCATTTGATCATTTTAATAGCAACCTTTCCTCTGCAGCCGGAAGAAAAAAGGAGACTTGGATTATGGTCCTGGCTTAAACCCAACTCCAAGTTCTCTTTGCATTTTAAAGCCTGCATGCTCTTCAGTCTTTCTTTAGCAGGAGCTTGAATAATTCATATTCATTCTACAGTACACTTTTACTGCTGTTAAATCTGCTCTGAGATTCTGTCCTGCTTTTTTAGAGTTTGCTAACAAATGAAAGACCATTTATAGAAAATTGGTTAGCCTTTTCTTGAACCCTCTTTTATAAGGTCTTCATAATGCTACCCTGGGAGAGTATAGATGTTATTTAAGGGGAGGATATTAGTTGAAGATGGATAGGAGAAATTCATTAATGATCCTGTCATTGTGTTTTAGTGACAGGTTTCGTGTATAATGAATACATTGTGAAGTTGTACAAAGTGATTGTTTTTCTGTTATAAATTAACTTTGTTAGGTATTGAGTATTTAACAAACCTATGGAGTAATCTGAAATACTCTCTACTCTTCAATTAGACTAGCCCAGGTTGGCCTATGCTTGTATTCAAAACGTCTTAGCATGCACAGGTAGCAGTGACAAACACTCTGCACACCAGCTCTCAGAAACACACTCAAGTCACCCCCAATCTGTCTACTTTGTTATTTGGTTGTCTTTAACCCTTAACAAACCCTGTGCCATCTGGTATCTTAATGAAGGGAGCAGAAGGCTGCCAACGTAGAATCAATGTTGCTGGAATTAACGCAGGCATAGACAAGGATCTGTAATGGTCGTCAAAGTGTTAATGAATTAAATGCTGCTTCTGTGAGCCCTTTACTTTAAGTCCCCCACCAACATGTTCCATTGGAACATTCACTGGCTCACCCAAGTCTGCATTCCAGCGCATGACCAGACTAATGATTAGGTTGTCTTGGGGACTATAGAACATGATGTGAGAAATGCTAGTGGTACTGGAAGTGTGTGTCAGTCTATTGATGCTATTGGTGGAAGTAAAGGTAATGTACCTTAAATGTATGTATATGTTTATGCTTTTTATGTTTTCCTGTCATTTCGTCTAATTTAATTATGGCAAAATTAATTGCAGAGGGTATAAGCTGTTTCACTACTGCTTAAATGTGTCTGTGCATTTCTCTGCAGAAACCTTGTCCTCAAGCTGTTCTGGCCTCCACACTTAACTGAAGGAAACTGTACATTACTAGTATCTACCATCTGTTCAGCCATCAGCATAATGCAGCTGTTTGAAGATATCCTCAGTCTGAGATCCTTCATCAGGGAACTGATTTAGCATTCACACACAAACCCAGATACCGAGCACCTAAAGACTGTGTTAGCCCACTGAGCTAAAGCCTTTAGCACTGGGAGTTAACAGGAGTCTTCAGGTCTTGACATACCAGGCGAGGTTATGCACTGTGCCAGTGTACTTCACCCAACCAACTCAGGTAGCAATTGTTCAGTTGCTTGGATACTAATTGATACAGCACTGGTAATGAGGATGGCTTCAACTTTTTCAACTTTCGTTGTTGTTTTCATTTCATGAAATAGAGTGGGGTCTGGAATTACTGGATCCCTTGATAAAGATGAGCAAAAAATACTGTATAAAATAAATAATACAATTACTGAGATATATTGTATCGAGCCTCTTAGGGGTCATGATGGAGAAAGAAAAAAACAGCCAGGCTAATCTGTTCCCTCATTTTATTTAATCTATTCCCTCAGATTGTTTTATTTGTTCCCTCTCCTTATGTAGGCTACCATGACGTCCACTTAGCCGATAACATATTGCAGCCTAAATGTAATTCTATTTAGTTAAAGGTCCCAAACAGTGAAAATCTGGTTTTTCATCAAATTGAATGATATTTGGATGAAGCCAGTTTAAAGTAGGTGACCCAAGTATGAAAAATGACTGTAGCTGGGATAATGATAAAGTTTGATCACAAAATTACTGATCCCCTTCCCCTGTGTTAAAGACTTCAATTCAGGAGGCAGGCATTACCAAGGATTTACTTGCAACTTTATTCAGCGTCACATAAAGCTTGAAATGTAATACACCAAGTGTCTTATCATCTTTACTAATATAAAATGGGCCTACATGTACAGTAGTTCTTCCTTTAAAAGTTATGTCATACTGCAGCTCAGCTTGCTTGCTACCGCAGAACTCGATGGCACGTTATTTAAGTGTCAGCCATTGTTGCTATTAATGCTAGTTAGTGCTAGTTTGACCACCAGAGGGCATCTTTGAGAAGCATTTGACCGTCTTTAATATTTTTTGCGAGATTGATATGGGATTGATTTTAAGAAATGTTGCTAAATTAATTTGATTAATGTTATGGTGTTTCTATTCCAAGAAAAACGAAAAATGAAACCATCAGGCTGTACAACGTGACATGTCAGGAGGAGGTTCTAAGTGACTGTGAATGAAGAGCAAAATAATCCTAACATTTACACACCCTAATTTAGGCTAACAATACCCAAACGAAGAGTGTGACGTAGAAGTCCGTCACTGGCCGCGGGCAGCATTTGGTTCTTTAACGCACGCACACGTTCATCACTCCTCCCTGCTCCGTTATAAGATAAGTTAACAATGTGGGTCGACACACAAGTTAACTTCTCTGTCTTAGTACATACATTTCACACTTGTCAATGTTCATATATAATATAAGCAATATGTATTATACTTATTTATGTTGTGGATGAGCGTGTTTGTTTGTTTGTTTGTTCTGTTCCTCTCTATCTTCCAGGTATGCTGGATAAGGACCCGAGCAAAGGGAATTGGGCTGACTTTGTAGTGCCTGTCCCATATGGCTCATTAATGTAAATGTGCATATTGAAAGACACTGTCAGTAGTAATGTAATTTTGTAACTGTTATGTTGTGATATTGTTTCATAAACATGTTGCAATGTATATCCTTTAGTATGTTTAGTTAATGGAAAATCTACGTTTGTATAGGTAATTGCTTAATTAATTAGTGTTAATTTTTCTGAGGGGAGGGGCTAGCCCTACAAAAGGAGCCTCTCTTTCAGTTCATAGAGAGGCCATTTTGGATTGAGCTGTGAATGGGGCAGCATTGTTTTTAGCTGTCCCATAAGGTATACGTTTGATGGCAGTACTGTTGTTCTTGTTCCGGAATCACTATGTAAATAAACAGCACAGAATAACTCCGCCATCTTTTTATTTTGATAGAGGTTGGGTTTTCCAGTATAGCCTACGTGACAGAGATTCAGTGAAAATAAACATCTCATTGATTTATCAAGACCGGCCCACATGCTTGTCTCAGAGCAGCGCGAAACTGTGCTGAAATAGTTGACCACATGTGGGTAGGCTTCAAATCCTATTATAACAATTGAATGACTTTGGGTGTTCCAGCAAGAAACAATTTGTTGCCTTCATTAGCCTACTTTATTCCAATATTTCTGTCATTCAGTGATGTTTATTCACATAGTAATTTGTTATGGATCCATCCAGACGTGGTTAGAAAACAATGCATTTGGTGGACTTTGTAAGAGTCTATTGTCCTGCTGATAGCCCATCAGTTGAAGAAACTTGAGTGGACTTATGGAAAGGCTCTGTAAGACATAAAAAAAAAAAATTAAATTCAGAACGTTAACCATGTGTGTTCTCTTGTTTTGTACTGTTCTGTAGTTTCGACCCAAACAAAGAACGTTGGGTGCTGCGGGCCCAGGCATGGATCAAAGCCGACGAGACATTCAATGACATTATCAAGAGATATGCTGGGCTCTGTCAGAGAGGTGTTTTTGGGACCACATCGTGTCTATTGTCCTGCTAATAGCTCCTGTGAAAACAAGTGTTTGAAAACATGTTATCTAATATCTAAGGGGCTGGTATATAATTATAATGCAGGGCTAATGATAATAATAATTGTTGGATAACAGAACAACTCTCGGAACTTATTAAGAGGCTGCTTCTATCTTCAATATAATCAATCATTCAAAAGGTTAAACCCTTAGGTTTAAGACTTCAGTAGGTTATAATAATCCTTGGCTTCTGGAAATGTTAAAATGCCCAAAAGTGGAGTTATAATTTTGTCTGTCAGAAGTATTAAAATCAACCAATGTCAGCCTTTAAATGCTTTATTACCCAAATGTTTAAAGTATGTGTGGGCGACGGAAAGAATGCATTTGACTGTTTTTAATTTTGGTAATCAACCAAAAACACAGCATCTACCGTGGTAGAAATATGTTATTTAATTTTTTCTTTTACTATTTCAAAATGCATATGTTTATTAGGCTACTGTGCAGTGTCTTTAAATACAATGCTCCCCCTACCCTCCTTGCCTACCCTCCTTCTTGACATGAGTATATTGTCCTGATAATAGCCCAACATGGGTGGATGACTTCTTTTGTATTCCAATGTATTGAATGAATGTATTATTTACAGTCGTTTACCATTCTCATTCTCGGAGTGGAAACGTTATTTGCAGAGTTCACAATCTCATTTTCAAGTCCTCTGGTGGTTACAGTCCTAACACTACAGTCCTGACACTACAGTCCCGACACTACAGTCCCAACACTACAGTCCCGACACTACAGTCCCGACACTACAGTCCCGACACTACAGTCCCGACACTACAGTCCCGACACTACAGTCCCGACACTCAGTCCCGACACTACAGTCCTAACACTTCCCAACAGTTTTGCAATCTATGTGGCAAAGCTGTCAATTTTTTGGTCCTGATATGAAACTGGTATATATTTTTATTTATCACAATTTTCCTTAACCAATTGTGATCTTTAATGCAGGGCCAACAGACAAGGTCCTTACTTTTTCCCCCTTCCACTTGATAAAGGTTCAAATTGATCATGTTTTTTTTATTTGATCAATTAGTGTATTTAAGTTTACCCACAATATTTGTTATATTATTTGTTCTGTCTTTTCTGGTGGATTAAACTTTCTATGGATTGTTTAAATAATAATATCTTGGAGATTATTTTGTTTTCAAGTGAGCGTTTGTAATCTGAATAAAGGGGAAAAGACAATTATTGAACATGGGGTGAGACATTCTTACTAATTTGTAAATATAGACAGTTTGTTATTTAGAATGATTTATTTATGTTTTTAGAGGGAGAGAAACCAAAAGACCACATGCCTATTTTTCAAAAATCGTCAGTCCACATGTCAATTGAAATTCCCCCATTATATTTAACCAAGTTCTCTCTTAACTCCAGGACCACCGACAGTTGTTTGTTGTTGTTGCCTGATGCAGGACTCTAGCACCAAAGAAGAGAGGCTCTCCATTATTTCACGAAAAGATAGTCAATTTGTGCCACCGTTTAAACTTGTTTGTGCTCATGTCGCACCATTGCCGTTACAAGAGTTTGTGGCTATAGTCTGATCAAATAGCCCCATAACATCAAAGAACCTCCACCATATTTTACAGCATGGGGTTCTTTATTTCAATGCCAAACCCCACCATTGGTGTGCATGGCCAAAGTGCTTAATTTTCATGTCATCTGACCATGGCACCGGTTCCAATCCTAGTGCCAGGGGTTCCAGGGGTTTACATTTGTTGTATGACATGAAAATAGAGCCACACACATCAGTGGTGGCTTTGGTGTCAAAATAAGGATGCATAAGCAGAAAAGAACCCCATGCATACTGTAAAATATGACGGTGGATCTTTTACGTTATGGCTAGCCAAATTATTTTACATACAATAGAGCTCAGCATTTGTATGTTTTATTTTATAGTATTTTTTTTGCTCATTTTTATCAAGGGATTCAATCCTTTTGCACCCAACCGTAGATTTAATTGTTTGAATTAAAAACCTGTGCAAGCAAATAAGCAATTCAATAAAATACTAATGATGATCCGCATCAGTGGTTTCAATGGTCCATGTTATGTCTCTTGTGAAATAGCCCAACAGTCTAAGAATAAAAAATATTCCTTAACTGTAAAGAATATGAGGCATTGCCAAGATTATCTGTGTGGAATGGCTCTCCAGTGAGGATGAAGAGTTAATTGGCTGCGGAACAATGCAGGTGTGGTGTTTCTGTGCATGGTGGTGAGCCAACAAATGTGGTATTTTACTACTGTACATGCACTACTGTACATGCTAATGTGTTTATGTGCCAGTTCCAGTATTACATCATGAACATGTGAATTGCTTCAGTCATAAAATGCACTGGATATCAGTAACCAGTTAAGCTCTATCAAGCCCTTTGGTATCTAGGCCAATGAGTTAGGAATTAAGACCTATTCTCTCAGCTGACACTGATCAGTAAAAACATTGTTTGCTGTCTGTAGTGACTGATTTTGAATTTCACGCTACACGCATTAGTACTGAACTCTCTGACCGCGATGTGTGGGTTGACCCCTGAAATCGGTTAACACAACAAGAGAGAAAATGCCCTCAACAGTATGTAGCTGAGCTCTGAGCTTTATTGGTGCTGTCTGCTCTGCTGTAAATTAGCATGGTCTCCTCTACTCAGTCAGCCAGGCTAAGCTTCTCCTAGGGAGCCCTCTGCTGTCAATAACCTCTGGATGTTGCTTCCCTCTAACGGGCCTCCTCTCCTCCTTCTCTTCTGCTTGCTCCCACTCTCTAATCTACACAAATATATTCCCCCACAAAGCTCTGCAGTGCCTGGCCACTTTCCGGAGAGGGATTCTGGGCAGAATAAAATAAAAAAAACAGTACAGACAAACTGACAGCTTCTCAGGGGCAGGTAAGCAATCTCACTCAGCTCTGGAGGGGAGACTGAGAGGGAGGCCCAAATGATAACCTGGTGCAATAACGTTGGGTCACAGGAAGTGGACCTATTGGGGATTTCAACTTATATCTTCATTTTAGGAAGGAAATGCAGAGCATTCAACTGGTCTGCCATTGACATTCATATTTATTAATGAAAGTATTATTTTAGGGCCAATATGGGAGCATTGGATGCTAAGCCTATAAACATTTCTTCCAAACTACCTGCATCACTGATGTCAGCATTACAATAAAGAAGTAAGTCTTTGTCTTCATTTGGGTAAAACATTTCACATTCTCTCTGTTTTCAAATACAGTATGAGCACTAACATACCCCAAAAGATCCAGACAAGCAAAAAGATGTGTCACGCCCTGGCTATAGAGAGGCTTTTTATTCTCTATTTTGGTTAGGCCAGGGTGTGACTAGGGTGGGCGTTCTATGTTCTTTTTTCTATGTTTTTGTTCTATGTTTGTATTTCTGGTTTTGGCCTGGTATGGTTCCCAATCAGAGGCAGCTGTCAATCGTTGTCTCTGATTGAGAACCATACTTAGTTAGCCTGTTTTCCCACTATGGGTTGTGGGTAGTTGTTTTCTGTGTTTACTATACAGAACTGTTTCGTGTCGTTCACCCGCGTTGTTGTTTTTGGTCATTTAGTGGTCTGTTTATTTTATTAAACATCATGAACACTTACCACGCTGCACCTTGGTCCTCACCTTCTTCCACCAACGACAGCCGATACAGGATGCTTAATGTGGGCGAGTAATGAAGTCAGCCACCAGTGTATTTCAGTTCACTTTTCTGAAACTCTGGGGGAAGGGAATGGAAATGTAACCAACTGGTTCGCTCTGTTGTCTTCCAGAAACTTCACATTATCATATTTTGTTCCTTCCCTTTTCCTTTTATGCTGCAAGTTTTTTTCTGCCATTGGTAGAGTGGGTATCTGAAAATAAGGCCATAAATAAGAAATCAGCGTTCTTTTCTGTCCTGGAACATTACACAGGCTTGATGAATGCTTTCTGCAGTATTATTACTCACTCCCTTCAAATCAATGCTCTAATCTTTTCCCTCCATGATCGATTTCCCAGCAGCCTACAGAACTTACACTGTAGGCGATTTAATAAACATCAAAAGAATACTATAAAATAGGAATACTCAACGACAATGTTTAAACACCAACCTGTGTAACATTCAGCAGTAAAAAAAGCATTGTAATTTAAAAAAATGCACAACCATTGTTGATTAGCAGTCATGTTTTTGTCTATTTAGTAACTAAAATGTAAACACATTGTGTTTAACTACAGCTTCCAATCTTCTATGCCCCAAAGTCATGGTTCCAGAGGTCCAGCCCAGAGTTGGGAGTGTGTCCTGCCCCCTAGTAATGTTTACTGAAGGCAGTGGTCTGTGGCGTTCAGCCTGGGTCTAAGGACCCCCACAGAGAGGGGTCAGTGGCATGTCTTAGTGGAAACAACACCCCTCAGCACCCCTCACAGGCATCTGTGTTATTGAGCACACTAACTGGGGCCAGTGCTGTTAGCAGTTGATGTTACTTGTTAGCAGTTGATATTAATAACACAGACCCCAAAGCAAATCAGGGGAAGAAAAAAAGGTTTATTCAAAGAGGACGAATCATAGATGTTATGCTGTGGGGTAGATGTTCATTCTCCCCTGTCCTCAGTGATTCTCTCGACAGAACAAAGTGACAAGATGTAACTTATAACCCCCAACCCTAGCCTGTGGTTGACCAATTAGAATTACTTTCAGTAAATTTGGGCCAATGGCCAAACAACAAGTATCCTGTAATGTATAGTCACATTCCTCCCATGTGTCTGACCCATTGATCATTAATTCCCTATTACAGAAAAAAAAACTATTTCCATTGTTTGTTAATTCCCTCTTGAACTTCATTCCTCTGCGTCGTGTATTTATCTTCGAAATATTCTTATAGCGTCTAATAGGCTCCTTACAAAGAGGCGGGCCAATTGCTTTTCTCTGCTAAGGCCAGAGGAGGTCAGGCAGAAGTGACCTTTCCTCATTCCCTGCATTCTGCTGGACAACATTCAGAATGCTGACTGACTGACTGACTGACTGACTGACTGGCCGACTGACTGACTGACTGACTGACTGACTGGCCGATTGATTGAGTGCATCTCTGTCTGTGTAATGCTTGGTAGGATTTGAGTTTGCTAAGTAAAGGTTGAATTGGTAGGGTAGAGGTCAGCCGTGTAAGTATTGAATTATGATACTGTGTCTAGATATGGAACATTTACATTACATTTTATTTATTTATATTTTAGTCATTTAGTAGATGCTCTTATGCACAGTTAGTGCATTCAGTGAGATTGTACAACAATGACTCTAAGAACAAGCTCTTACATCCTGTCATTGCAAGACACATTGTGGTCTGCCCAGCTGGCAACAAGACAGTTCTTTGTTCCATCCAATGCAGAGGGCTTAGAGCGCTACCAACTGAGACTGGAACAAAATCAATGAGTGTATCAATGGCAGTCAAATCTGGTAGGATATAACAGAACTGACAGTTATGGTTCAGTGCATTGATGATCACACTGTTTCTTGCAGGGAGTTAAACAACAAGAGCAACAACTCATGAGTTGTATTCACCATGAGATTCACTAAATACATTTAGCTGTGTTTGGGTCCACTACCATGAGCTTTAAAACTTTTTAGGGCTAGGCCCCTTTTTTCTCAATTTCCGCCTGAATGACGGGGCCAAGGTAAACTGCCTGTTGCTCAGTCCCTGAAGCCAGGATATACATATAATTGGTACCATTGGAAAGAAAACACTGAGTTTGTAGAAATAATAAAATAATGTAGGAAAATATAACACAAAATATGGTAGTAGAAAATCCAAAGAACAACCAACTGGAATTTATTTTGAGAGACAGACCATCCTCTTAGAATGGCAAGTATGAGGTCATTTTCAGAACTAGCTCCCTGGACGCAATTCCTTTGGCTTCCACAGGGTGTCAGCAGTCTATGTTCAAGGTTTTAGGCTTGTAATTTCAAAAATGAAGAAGAAATATTTGTTTTAGTACAGGGACACAGTCTTGGAAATTTGTGTTTGCGCGTGCCATGAAGACAGGACACACCTGCTAAACACACCTGCTAAAATCGGTTTCCTATTGAATATAGTTCTTCCCGTAAGAAATGTTATAGTTTGATTACAGGGTATCTGAGGAGTACATAAACATATTTCGACTTGTTGAAACAAAGTTTAGGGGTAGATTTTCGGATTCCCTTCTCTGCATGTTGAACGAGTGGATTACTCAAATCGATGGCACCAACTAAACAGACTTTTTGGGATATAAAGAAGGATTTTATCTAACAAAATGACACTACATGTTATAGCTGGGACCCTTTGGATGACAAATCAGAGGAAGATTTTGAAAAAGTGAATATTTAATCGCTATTTGTGAATTTATGAAATCTGTGCCGGTGTAAAAATATTTTGACATGGGGTGCCATCCTCAAACAATCGCATGGCATGCTTTCCCTGTAATAGCTACTGTAAATTGGACAGTGCAGTTAGATTAACAAGAATTTAAGCTTTCAACCGATATAAGACACTTATATGTACCTAAATGTTTAATATCCATCATTTGTATTATTATTTATTTGAATTGCGCACCCTCCAGTTTCACCGGACGTTGTCCTGCTAGCGGGACGCCTAGCCCTATAAGGTTTTTAAACAATGTTTTCTTTCGGTTTATTTAGATGACAGCAGAGGCCATTCTCTGACTCATCAATTATCCAGTTCTTCCATTCTATCCCCTTGATATCTCCTTGGAAAGTGAGATAGTCTCGTTTAAGCTATCATTTGGTGTCCCTTGATATTTGCATGAATTAAGGATTTTTTCAGCACTCATTGAATTTGTATTACTATGTTATTTTCTTAGACTGAAACAAACATGCATGACAAAACAGCAATGTAACAGGTATCTATTTTGCAATACCTACATCGGAGTGAAGTGAATGAAACATCTGTTGGTGCTTTGGCTGTGTTTGCAGAACCATGTGGGCCTATGCAGTGACATAAATCATATCTGCAGTCCGCCTAGCCAGCACCAGGCCACGGCAGGTCCAATTCTCTCCCCTTTCCCTTTCTCTCTCTCACATAAGAATGATTTAGTGACAGATCATCTGTTTAGGTGGACATATCGATCTCCTCTATCACGCCCCATGAGTCCAAAACCAAGTGACCTTGATTTTTGCATTTGTAATATTCAAATCAGAGCCGGATGATCTTTCTTTTCGCCAGCCTTTGACTTGGCTGCTTATCATTCCTCTCTGACCTCTGTTATGTTATGTCACACAGGATGAGAATACAAATTTGTGGAATATCATCTCACCGCAACTTCATCAAACAATCAAATAGCATGGCTTTTCACACTCTCCTTCCCTCCCAAACACTAACTGTATTTTAAAGGGATGTTAGCATTGGATATAGCAATGCTTTAAAATCAATGAATGACAATTCAGACTTGCAGACCTCTTGGTTTCCTTAACTGTCACCTTTACTGTCACCTTTTATGGAGTTCTAGAGGTGACTGAGAAGTGGGACTTTCCGCCCTCATCCTGCCCTTGTGCATCAGAGGTGTAATTTGGTTTCAACGTAAAATATTCATGCAGACAGAGCGAGCAGAGGACAGGTGAGGGTTCATAAGGGGCTCCCGAGTGCCGCAGCGGTCTAAGGCACTGCATCTCAGTGCTAGATGTGTCACTACAGACCCTGGTTTGATTCCAGGCTGTATCACAATTGGCCAAGTGTCGTCTGGGTAAGGGTTTGGCCAGGGTAGGCTTAACTGACTTAACTAGTTGAATAAAGGTTAAATAAAAACAATTATAATAATAATAACCTCCTTGCTCAATGTCCATAAAACTGTGTGCTAGTAGTCATGTTCTCACATGTTACGAACCTCTGCCTGCCCTGACCCTGACCCTGCCTGCCGCCCTGTCGGACTCTGACCTGGTTATGAACCTCTGCCTGCCCTGACCCTGCCTGCCCTGCCGCCCTGTACCTGTCGGACTCGGACCTGGTTATGAACCTCTGCCTGCCCTGACCCTGCCTGCCGCCCTGTACCTGTCGGACTCGGACCTGGTTACGAACCTCTGCCTGCCCTGACCCTGCCTGCCCTGCCGCCCTGTACCTGTCGGACTCGGACTTGGTTATGAACCTCTGCCTGCCCTTTTCCTGCCTGCCGCCCTGTACCTGTCGGACTCGGACCTGGTTATGAACCTCTGCCTGCCCTGACCCTGCCTGCCGCCCTGTACCTGTCGGACTCGGACCTGGTTATGAACCTCTACCTGCCCTGACCCTGCCTGCCGCCCTGTACCTGTCGGACTCGGACCTGGTTACGAACCTCTGCCTGCCCTGACCCTGCCTGCCCTGCCGCCCTGTACCTGTCGGACTCGGACCTGGTTATGAACCTCTGCCTGCCCTGCCGCCCTGTACCTGTCGGACTCGGACCTGGTTACGAACCTCTGCCTGCCCTGACCCTGCCTGACGCCCTGTACTTGTGGGACTTGGACCTGGTAACGAACCTCTGGCTGCCCTGACCCTGCCTGACGCCCTGTACTTGTGGGACTTGGACCTGGTTATGAACCTCTGCCTGCCCTGACCCTGCCTGCCGCCCTGTACCTGTCGGACTCGGACCTGGTTATGAACCTCTGGCTGTCCTGACCCTGCCTGCCCTGCCGCCCTGTACCTGTCGGACTCGGACTTGGTTACGAACCTCTGCCTGCCCTGACCCTGCCTGACGCCCTGTACCTGTCGGACTCGGACCTGGTAACGAACCTCTGCCTGACCTGACCCTGCCTGACGCCCTGTACCTGTCGGACTCGGACCTGGTTACGAACCTCTGCCTGCCCTGACCCTGCCTGCCCTGCCGCCCTGTACCTGTCGGACTCGGACCTGGTTATGAACCTCTGCCTGCCCTGACCCTGCCTGCCCTGCCGCCCTGTACCTGTCGGACTCGGACCTGGTTACGAACCTCTGCCTGCCCTGACCCTGCCTGACGCCCTGTACTTGTGGGACTTGGACCTGGTAACGAACCTCTGGCTGCCCTGACCCTGCCTGACGCCCTGTACTTGTGGGACTTGGACCTGGTTATGAACCTCTGCCTGCCCTGACCCTGCCTGCCCTGCCGCCCTGTACCTGTCGGACTCGGACCTGGTTATGAACCTCTGGCTGTCCTGACCCTGCCTGCCCTGCCGCCCTGTACCTGGCGGACTCCTGACGCCCTGTACTTGGACTTGGTTTATGAACCTCTGCCTGCCCTGACCCTGCCTGACGCCCTGTACCTGTCGGACTCAGACCTGGTAACGAACCTCTGCCTGCCCTGACCCTGCCTGACGCCCTGTACCTGTCGGACTCGGACCTGGTTACGAACCTCTGCCTGCCCTGACCCTGCCTGCCGCCCTGTACCTGTCGGACTCGGACCTGGTTACGAACCTCTGCCTGCCCTGACCCTGCCTGCCCTGCCGCCCTGTACCTGTCGGACTCGGACCTGGTTATGAACCTCTGCCTGCCCTGACCCTGCCTGCCCTGCCGCCCTGTACCTGTCGGACTCGGACTTAGTTATGAACCTCTGCCTGCCCTGACCCTGCCTGCCGCCCTGTACCTGTCGGACTCGGACCTGGTTACGAACCTCTGGCTGTCCTCGACCTGCCCTTTTCCTGCCTCCTGTGTTTTAATTAACTAGTCTGTGTATTGAACCTGTATTGAACCTGTGTCTGCATCTGGGTCATATCCTGAGTCATGTTACATGTACCCTATCAACTCAACCATATGACCATCGCTCTGCATTGTCATGGTCTGCTGAATTCCACTCAGGTTGTGTCTGATTTTAAATGCAATATCATTGGTTTCAAATATTTGATGACTTTAAGGTAGTTTCGGTTATTGTAATAATTTCACACAAAAGGTATCACACTTAAGTTTCCATATTTTTGTCATACCGTATTTGATTGAAGGTACCATTTTACACTGTTTACATTTTCATGTCCCCATGTGGTGCTCATGGAGTCATGGTGGTGTAGAGAATCTATTGATACAGTGTGTTCTCATCATGGCAGGAAGCATTTAAATCACAAATGAGGTTTCTAATGTATCTAAGACTGAAACATTGATATGTATCACTCACTTGGTATGGACATGGTGCCTCATTGTGGTAAGCACTGCAGTTCCGCTTCTGTACCCAAGACTAATGTACACCAACGAGGCGGCTCTGTGATTGAGATGGAATGATTAGCTGGCCGTGGTCTCTCCTGTTGTAGGATCAGGGAACTAATGCTTTTAGAATCCCAGCCACAAACAGGTTGCTTTAAATATAGAATGCTTTTATCTCTGTGGTTAAAAATAAAGAAGGGAGAAGGGAGAGAGTTAAATAAATAATTTGAGGCGTCTGGGTTGATCACTGGTTTTTAGCACTGCCCCATGCTGTTTTGGGATTGGAACAGTAAATGGATTTTTACAGATATGACATAAAATTGCACTATTCATGAGGACTGTAATGGATTATCTGAGTTCAAACAGGCATGGTTAATTGAAAACTTCAATCTTTTGTTCACTTTTTATTAAAAATGCCTTTGGTAGCTCGCTTTATTTCAGAAGTAGCCACACTGTGAAGCATTTCAGCTCAAGGAAATGTTCTGGAGAAATAAAAGAAAATGGTGTGTGTGTGTGTGTGTGTACATGTTTTACTATTCTTGCGGGGACCAGAAGTCCAAATGGGAAAATTTTGTTGCTATTTCTAGGGAGTTTAGGGTTAAGGTTAAAATGAGTGTTAGGGTTGGAATTACGTTAAGGGTTAGGGTTAGGTGCTAGGTTTAGTTTTAGGGTTAAGGTTAGGAGCTAGGGTTGGGGTTAGGGTAATAGTACGGGCTAGAGTTAGGTTTAGGGGTTAGTGAAAATAGGATTTTGAATGGGACTGAATTGTGTGTCCCTGCAAGGTTAGCTGTACAAGACTGTGTGTGTGTGTGTGTGTGTGTGTGTGTGTGTGTGTGTGTGTGTGTGTGTGTGTGTGTGTGTGTGTGTGTGTGTGTGTGTGTGTGTGTGTGTGTGTGTGTGTGTGCTTAATTGGATGTTATTCGGTTCACGTTGCTCACAAGGTATTGTGATAGTACTTTACATATTTTTCTCTCTCTCCTATGTTCTCATCCTTAACTGTAGACCTTGCCAAAACATTGTGAAGGTGGCTGCCTGTGTTGTGTTAAGATCTCTCCATCATTTGCTCAGTGTAAATCTCCAGGTCTATGCCAACACAATCGTCCCTCCACATCCCTTCGTGTCAGAATGTGTGATAGATTACAGCAATCCTCCCACATATTTCATAACTTCTATTCCCCCAGTAGAGAGAAAGACATTTAAATGTGTAGAAGGGAACAGCTTTTTTTAGCTATTTTTATCCTGTCTTGTCTCTCCTCTATTCCTTGAGTAGTCCCACGGTGCACATATTCTCTTGTGACTCTCCTACATTCCCAATGCCATGCCCCAGCCTTGCTCTCATCTAACCAACACCAAATGGAAAGAGACATGGGGGGAAAAGCAGGCTTTTATAGAACCACCTATAAGTATTTACTATGTGTTTAAAAAATATTGAAGCCAAAAAACATTTCCAGGAAGGTTTTTGTCTCAGCGACAATCACTAACCACTTAATCTGAATCTTATATCTGGCACATCAATTTGTTCAGCCATCCACAAATGTTGTTGACATAAATCAATAGCAGAGCAGGAGAAACATGTCTGTACAGGTGACGGCGAAGGACAGTGCATTTTTGGAAGTTAATAATTCAATTCATAAGAAGAAGCCATGTCTTATTGTTCATATAGTATGAATGCAACTCGGAAATGGTGTGCTTTGCAATCTAACCTGACAGTCATTATGTAAAACTGTGAAGATGATCGCAATAATTAACTGAAATGTATTTGATTCATAATGACACATGGAAATGTGTCGCTTAGTTTTTATTTGCTAATGAGCATATAATTCTCCGAATAAGTTTAATTAGTGACACTGTCAATTAGAGTATCCCTACCTGCATGGCAGATATGTTTTTGGAGGTGTGTTGGGGGGAGGGGGCTTTTTAATGAAGCTTTAATTACTACTGAATAATTAAATGTTCTCTGTCTACTCTAAGAAGTGATGATGCCTAAATGTCCAATTGGTTCTGGCTGTTCTAAGAGCCTGACTAACAGACCTGTTTCAATCTATGATTTTGTGACAAGCACAGAGCAAAAATGTATACAAATTAGCTCTTAACAACAGTATATAGTTTTACTTTGTTGTAATTGAGTGATGAGATTGGGCTAGGGATAAGGATATTGATGTTAGTTGCTGTAGTGTATCTCCACCATGCACCTGTAACAGCCCATTCCTGCCAGGTGTCTGTGTTGATGTACTAAAGAGGAGCCCCCGAGGACCCTCAGACTGCTGGCAGCTGCTACCTCCCTCAGAGAGCTCAGCCTTCCTCCAATCTGAGACAATGTGTCCAGCCAACGACCCCAAGGATAGGGACCCCTCCCATGTCTGGACGCTGAACACATGCTCCTGGACCTGAAGAAGAGCTTCATGGTCCCCCAGCTCCCTCCAGGGGTCTACAGGTAGGTGTAGCAGACTGTACCGTATGTGCTGGGCTAGAATAAAGGTGTGGACGCTTTGGAAATCCGCGCACAATATGCTAGCGATTTACAAAGGTCTCAATTGCTTCGTGGCTAATGAAACATATCTATTAATAGTGACTAGTCAATCAAATAAAAATTCCACCCAAAAACTATCTTTTGGCAGTTGTTTCATTAGTTCATTGTTAAAACAGTCCCAATTATTTTTGCAAGTCAGCAATCAAGTTAAGATATATAACTTTCAAAATATCGAAATACAGCCGGTATTATGCATTTTGCATCAGATGATGCTGCATCAATACAACTGTATTTCTGTATTTTGAAAGTTATATATCTTGAAAACGTGATTGCTGACATGCAAAACATTTTGGCACTATATTAGCAATGGACTAATGTAACAAATACCAATATATAGTTTTCATTTAAGTCAATAATGGTGACCATGGGGGCCATATATGTTTAATATCCTTTCAAAGTCACTTTTCAATACACCTTGAGCCCAGCTATTGAGTGTGATTAGTGAGCTTCATTGTTTCTTACTGAATGGAAATCCAGATAGGAACATTTCTGACAGCACATCACTATAAATCTCTTCGTAATTACCTTTATGTAGCTAGTTTTCCATGAATGGGTCTGCCTCCCTGAGAGCCATCACAGATGTAGTGTAGTGTAATCTAATCTAATGTTTATTGTTAGAATCGGAATGCACATCTAATTTCACTAAACTGCCATTAGAACCAAAGTACAAAAACATTTAAATGTTCAATCATCTTCAAGGGACGTTGCTGGTAAATTTTCTCAGAAATCTACAGTACATGCCACAATCTACATTAGTCAATTTCTTCGTTTTGTCTGAATGTAATTAACTGAGTTAACTGCTGAGATTCTACTCTAGCTTCAGATCAGTCTAATCCTACAATAGGCAGTATAATGACCATAGAATTTAGAATCAGAATAGGATCTCTATGATAATGACTCCCTTCTCACTGGCTCTGGAGCTGGAGACTTGGTGATGCTGGATTTGACATGAGCCTTGCACAGGTGTTAGTTTATATAGTCAGAGCATATACAGTATTGCAGATGGGGGAGCTGTTATACTGACGGGTGGGGCTGGATGTCATGATGTGAGTGGAGAGCAGGATTCCAGATGCATAAACTCAACGTGCAACAATTTCAAAGATTTTACTGAGTTACAGTTCATATAAGGAAATCAGTCAAATGAAATGAATTAATTAGGCCCTAATCTATGGATTTCATATGACTTGGAATACAGATATGCATCTGTTGGTCACAGATACCTAAAAAAAAAGTAGGGACGTGGATCAGAAAACCAGTCAGTATCTGGTGTGACCACCATTTGCCTCATGCAGCGTGGCACATCTCCTTCGCACAGAGTTGATCAGGCTGTTGATTGTGGCTTGTGGAATGTTGTCCCACTCCTCTTCAATGGCTGTGAGAAGTTGCTGGATATTGGCAGCAACTGGAACATGCTGTCGTGCATGTTGATCCAGAACATCCCAAACAGGCTCAATGGGTAACATGTCTGGTGAGTTTGCAGGCCATGGAAGAACTAGGACATTTTCATCTTCCAGGAATTGTGTACAGATCCTTGTGACATGGGGCCATGCATTACCATGCTGAACATGAGGTGATGGCGGCAAATGAAGGGCCTCAGCATCTCGTCACGGTATCTCTGTGCATTCAAATTGCCATCGATAAAATGCAATTGTGTTTGTTTTCTGTAGCTTATACCTGACCATACCATATCCCCACCACCACCATTGGACACTCTTTTCACAACGTTCACATCAGCAAACTGCTCACCCACACGACGCCATACACGCTGTCTGCCATCTGCCTGGTACAGTTGAAACCGGGATTCATCAGTGAAGAGCACACTTCTCCAGTGTGCCAGTGGCCATCGAAGGTGAGCATTTGTCCACTGAAATCGGTTACAACACCAAACTGCAGTCAGGTCAAGACCCTGGTGAGGACGACAAGCACAAAGATGAGCTTCCCAGAGATGGTTTCTGATAGTTTGTGCAGAAATTCTTCGGTTGTGTAAACCCACAGTTTCATCAGCTGTCCGGGTGGCTGGTCTCAGACGACCCCGCAGGTGAAGAAGCCGGATATGGAGGTCCTGGGCTGGCGTGGTTACACATGGTTTGTGGTTGTGAGGCTGGTTCGACTAACTGCCAAATACTCAAAAACAACGTTGGAGGTGGCTTATGGTAGAGAAATTAAATTAAAATTCTCTGGCAACAGCTCTGGTGGACATTCCTGCAGTCAGCATGCTAATTACATGCTCCCTAATTTGAGATACATGTGGCATTTTCCTAACTTGATCACTAATATTCAGAATAATGCAAGTGCTCTTCTCGACCATTGATGGCCTGATAAATTCTACTCCTCTTTAGTACATCAACACAGACACCTGGCAGGAATGGGCTGTTACAGGTGCATGGTAGAGATGGACTAAAATCAGAGAAACCTCTCTTACACTACCTATGTGAACTGTCCTCCACATCTAAATGTGATACATTTGCGGCATATTTCAGAAGTAAGATAACAAATATTAGGCTGGGTATCAATCAAGCAACACTTAATGAGAAGTTTGATGATATGTACCCTAGCCTACCATGCAAAGGCACTATGGATTTATTTTCCCTGGTTGACACAGACGTGCTCAGGAAAGTGATATCACAACTTAAGCTTTCTACCTGCCTTCTCGATCCTATCCCCACCACCTTCTTCAAAACTGTTTTTAATTGCATATCTGAAGTTTAAGCTGTTGTTAATCACTCCCTTTTCACGGGGACTTTCCCCACTGCACTAAAAACTGCTATGGTGAAACCCCTTCTAAAGAAAAGTAATGGAGATTTTTCAACTCGTAGCATTTTTCAGCCAAGCAAATCTCTGCATAAATGGTTTTCAAACAGCTAAAGGATTTTGGGGGATTTTTGAACAATTCAGATCTGGTTTTCAGGCCCACCACAGCACAGAGACAGCCTAAGTTAAAGTGGTAAATGACCTTAGAGCCAAAACAGATGCCCAAAAGCTCTCTGTCCTTGTACTCTTGGATTTAAGTGCTGCATTCGACACTGTTCACCATAATGTCCTTCTGGACAGACTTGAGAGGTGGGTTGGCCTCGCCAATCCAGTTCTAAATTAGTTGCACACGGTTAGATTTAGGGTCCGGTACTGTTCAGTTTATATATGTTACCCTCTGGCAGTATTATTAGAAAGCACAGTTTTTTTCACTGCTATGAGACGATACAGCACTTTACATTTCTGTGAGAAAAAACCCCAGAGGATTTTAGCTCCACGTATAAATTATTAGACTGTATTAGTGATTTAAATACTTGGATGGCTCACAACTTCCTCCAGCTAAATCAAGACAATACCGAGGTACTTATTGTTCAAGCCAAAGCACAGAGAGAAAATCTGTCCGATGTAAAACATTCAGAATGCTGCAGCACAGGGACTGTCCAAGACCAGACGTAGAGCACACATTACACTGGTTGTAAGGTCTCTGCACTGGCCGCCTGTGAATTTTAGAATTCATTTGAAGATCTTCTATTGGTTTTTAAATAAATCCACGATTGTGCACCCCAATACATGTCAGACATGTTTTCAAGTTATGCTACATGACTAAAAGTATGTAGACACCTGCTCATTGAACATCTCATTCCAATATCATGGGCATTACACTGTAGTTGTTCCCCCCTTTGCTGCTATAACAGCATCCACTCTTCTGGGAAGGCTTTCCACTAGATGTTGGAACATTGCTGCGGGGACTTGCTTCCATTCAGCCACAAGAGCATTAGAGGTTGGGTGATTAGGTCTGGCTCACAGTCGGTGTTCCAATTCAACCCAAAGGTGTTCGATGGGGGTGAGGTCAGGGCTCTGTGCAAGCCATTCATGTTCTTCCACACCGATCTCCACAAACCATTTCTGTATGGAACTTGCTTTGTGCACTGGGGCATTGTCGTGATGAAACAGGAAAAGGCCTTGCCCAAACTGATGCCACAATGTTGGAAGCATACAATTGTCTAGAATGTCATTGTATGCTGTAGCGTTAAGATTTCCCTTCACTGGAACTAAGCGTCCTAGGCCGAACAATGAAAAACAGCCCCAGACCATTTTTCCTCTTCCACCAAACTTTAAAGTTGGTACTATGCATTCGGGCAGGTAGCATTCCCCATTATGTAAATGTAATATTTTATTTTGTTATTTTTAATACATTTGCATTATTATGGGGTATTGTTTGTAGATTTATGAGGGGGAAAAACTATATAATACATTTTAGAACAAGGCTGTAATGTAACAAAATGTGGAAAATGTCAAGGGACCGGAATACTTTCCTAATGCACTGTAAGTAGATAAGTAGTACATATACTGTTGTGACCATGAGAATTGCAATATTTTTTTTCTGTGAGTGTTGAACTCATCTGACTCCCATGAACACCAATCGTGTTGTTATTTGTTTAATTACTTCGCACAGACTCTGGGTATACCAAACGAGAAACTGCGGTTGTCAAAATGACATGTGATTGTAATCACTTGATAATCAGCATTTCCTGGTGTGATGTAATTAAATTACAGTATATGAAGGGAAATTAAATAGATCAAGTGCTCTGGGCCCTTACAAACTAGTACATAGTGATCACTGCACTCTGAGAACAATCCCTGTTGCTGCTGAGAATTAGCCCAAACCGACTGACCCCTCTGTGTTTCCCCACTGTACACTTATGGGAATGTATGCCTTTTGTCTGAGAACAACGTAGCTAAGAAATGTTCATAATAGTTCAAGGAGAGGAAACATGTCAGTAAATGTCAGTATATGAAATGTAAGGGATGCTGAACTTCCCCACGTAAATTTTCCCAAATGATAAATTCCTGTCAAATGTAAGTTGTATCATCTTTCAGGTGGACTTATTATTAAGTAATGGTTACTAGGATACTGATACTGATATACAATACTGTACTGTAAATATGGTATCTTTGAGAAAACCCCAAAGCACTTCGAGGCCATGGAGACAGCTGTGAAGTATTTGACCAGGCTCAGACAGAGGAGATTGATGGCATTAAAAAGCACTCTGTAAGGCCTGAGACAGTGGCTAAAACAAATGTCTTTATGCTGTCAGCAAGGAATTTATGTTCTGTTACTGACACTGGGGGAACAGACTAGCGTAGTTGAACCGAATTTCTACTGTTGTGGAGGACAATTCTTTCTCCATTAAAAAAGTATGCAGGGTTACAAGGGACTTGAGATCAATATTAGATATCCTTACACCTGGAGGCATTTCACCATGCAGACTTTCTGACAACAGCAATGCCTTGGAATTCAAAATTACTCCGTTTTACGAAATAACAGTAAGCGCCTGCTTAAGGACAGTAAATAGTATAGAGGGCTAACATACAGTAGGGCCCAAAATAAAGATAGAGATGAACAATAATGAATGTATGAAAAAATCTAATAAAATACTGAGCTATAATTGTATGCCCCCAAAAATGGGAAATTAATTATTTTATATCATACAATTGCTCAAAGAAAGAGATTTTGTCTAAGAAGCAATAATATTTTTTTCTCAAAAAGGTAGGGGTAAAAATTATTGACACCCCTAAAGATTCTTATAAATAAAGTAGTCAAAAGGTTAGTATTTGGTCCCATATTTCTAGCACCCAATGACTACATCTGTCACGCCTTGGTCATTGTATTTTGTGTTTTCTTTATATGTTTGGTCAGGCCAGGGTGTGACATGGGTTTATGTTGTTGTATTTTCGTATTGGGGTTTTGTATTATTGGGATTGCGGTTGAGTAGGGGTGTTGTTAGGCTTGGCTGCCTGAGGCGATTCTCAATCAGAGTCAGGTGATTTTCGTTAGCCTCAGTTTCGCTGTGTATTTCGTGGGTGATTGTTCCTGTCTTTGTGTATTCACCAGATAGGCTGTAATAAGTTTCACGTTCCGTTTGTTGTTTTGTATTCACAGTTATTTCATGTATCGTTCCGTTTTCTTTCATTAAAGAAACATGAGTAACCACCACGCTGCATTTCGGTCCGACTCTCTTTCTACAATAGACGAACGCCGTTACAGAATCACCCACCGCTCACGGACCGAGTAGCGTGTTAACAGACAGCGACAGCGACAGCTTGAACAGCGAAGGGAGGACGTTATGGACAGCAATGGCATGGAGTATACGACGTGGGAAGAAATCGACAGGTGGGCGGCCGACCCAGAGAGAGTGCAGGAGCCCGCCTGGGATTCCCTGCAGCAATGCGAGGAGGGCTATAGGCGAATGGAGTCGAAAAGGAAAACACGCCGGCAAAAACGGAGAGGCGCTGGTTTAAACAGGCAGCGACAGCTGGAGCAGAAAAAGGAGGATGAATTATTCGGAGAATGGACATGGGAAGACGTGTTGGATGGTAAAGGTTGTTACACTTGGGAGGAGATATTGGCCGGAAGAGATCGCCTCCCATGGGAACAGGTGGAGGAACTAAGGAGAGCAGAGGCAGCCGGAGATAGGAGCCGACGATACGAGGGAACACGGTTGGCAAGGAAGCCCGTAAAGCAACCCCAAAAAATTATTGGGGGGGGGCTAGAAGGGAGTATGGCTATGCCAGGTTGGAAACCTGCGCAAACTCCCTGTGCTTTCCGGTGGGCTAGAGAGACCGGGCAGACACCGTGCTATGCTATGGAGCGCACGGTGTTTCCAGTGCGGGTGCATAGCCCGGTGCGGTTCATACCAGCCCTTTGTATTGGCCGGGCTAGAGTGGGCATCGAGCCAGGTAAGCTTGGGCAGGCTCGGTGCTCAAGAGCTCCAGTGCGCCTGCACGGTCCGGTCTATCCAAAGCCACCTCCACACACCAGTCCTCCGGTAGCAGCTCCCCGCACCAGGCTTCCTGTGCGTGTCCTCGATCCGGTAGCACCAGTTCCAGCTCCACGCACCAGGCCTTCAGTGCCCCTCGCCTGTTCAACACAGCCAGAGCCTTCCTTCCCTCCTACGCTGTCGGAGTCTCCCGCCTGTTCAGCGCAGCCAGAGCCTGTCTCCTCTCCTGCGCTGCCGGAGCCTCCTGCCTGTTCAACACAGCCAGAGCCTTCCTTCCTTCCTACGCTGTCGGAGTCTCCCGCCTGTTCAGCGCAGCCAGAGCCTGTCTCCTCTCCTGCGCTGCCGGAGCCTCCTGCCTGTTCGGAGCAGCCTGAGCTGCCAGTCTGCAGAGAGCTGTCAGTCTGCCAAGTGCTGTTAGTCTGCATGAAGCAGCCAGAGCTGTCAGTCTGCAAAGAGCTGCCAGTCTGCAGGGAGCTGTCAGTCTGCAAGGAGCTGTCAGTCTGCATGAAGCAGCCTGAGCTGCCAGTCTGCAGGGAGCTGCCAGTCGGCAGGGTGCTGTCAGCCTGCATGAAGCAGTCAGAGCTGCCAGTCTGCAAAGAGCTGCCAGACTGCAGGGTGCTGTCAGCCTGCATGGAGCAGTCAGAGCTGTCAGTCTGCATAGAGCAGCTAGATCCGCCAGTCAACCAGATTCTTCCAGATCTGCCAGTCAACCAGTCTCTTCCAGATCTGCCAGTCAACCAGAATCTTCCAGATCTGCCAGTCAACCAGAATCTTCCAGATCTGCCAGTCAACCAGTCTCTTCCAGATCTGCCAGTCAACCAGTCTCTTCCAGATCTGCCAGTCAACCAGTCTCTACCAGATCTGCCAGTCAACCAGTCTCTTCCAGATCTGCCAGTCAACCAGTCTCTTCCAGATCTGCCAGTCTCTTCCAGATCTGCCAGTCAACCAGTCTCTTCCAGATCTGCTAGTCAACCAGAATCTTCCAGATCCGCCAGCCAGCCAGGATCTACCGGAGCCTACTACCTGCCTGAGCTTCATCTCAGTACTGGGCTTCCTCGCAGTACTGGGCTTCCTCTCAGTATTGGGCTACTCCTCAGTTCCGGGCTACCCCTCAGTCCCGGGCTGCTTCTGTCCCGAGCTGCCCCTCTGTCCCGAGCTGCCCCTCTGTCCCGAGCTGCCCCTCTGTCCCGAGCTGCCCCTCTGCCCCGAGCTGCCCCTCTGTCCTGAGCTGCCCCTCAGTCACGAGCTATTAGGCCATGGTCGGCGGCGAAGGTGGATTATCCCAGGACGCGAAGGAACTATGACTTTAATGAAGTGGGGTCCACGTCCCGAGCCGGAGCCGCCACCATGGACAGACGCCCACCCGGACCCTCCCTATGGTTTTGAGGTGCGTCCGGGAGTCCGCACCTTAGGGGGGGGGGGTTCTGTCACGCCTTGGTCATTGTATTTTGTGTTTTCGTTATATGTTTGGTCAGGCCAGGGTGTGACATGGGTTTATGTTGTTGTATTTCGTATTGGGGTTTTGTATTATTGGGATTGTGGTTGAGTAGGGGTGTTGTTAGGCTTGGCTGCCTGAGGCGATTCTCAATCAGAGTCAGGTGATTTTCGTTGTCTCTGATTGGGAACCGTATTTAGGTAGCCTCAGTTTCGCTGTGTATTTCGTGGGTGATTGTTCCTGTCTTTGTGTATTCACCAGATAGGCTGTAATAAGTTTCACGTTCCGTTTGTTGTTTTGTATTCACAGTTATTTCATGTATCGTTCCATTTTCTTTCATTAAAGAAACATGAGTAACCACCACGCTGCATTTCGGTCCGACTCTCTTTCTACAATAGACGAACGCCGTTACAACATCAAGCGTGTGACTACAAACTTGTTGGATGCATTTGCAGTTTGTTTTTCTTGTGTTTCATATTATTTTGTGCCCAATAGAAACTAATGGTTAATCATGTATTGTGTCAGTTTGGAGTCACTTTTATTATAACTAAGAATATAATATGTTTCTGAACACTTCTACATGAATGTGAATGCTACCATGATTACGGATGATCCTGAATGAATCATGAATAATGATGAATGAGACAGTTACAGAGGGTAAAAGATCATACCCCAACACATGCTAACCTCTCACCATTACCAATATAAGGGAAGGTTAGCCTTGGGGGTATGATCTTTGATCCTCTGTAACTGTCTAACTCATCATTATTCATGATTCATTCAGGATCACCCATAATCATGGTAGCATCCACATTAACATAAAAGCAGCATCCATAAATGCATCCAACAAGTTTTTAGAGTCACAAGCTTGATGTAGTTATGGCGTGCTAGGACCACCACCATTGAGACCAAATACTGAACTTTTGACTACTTTATTTATAACAATCTTTTGGGGTGTCAATAATTTTGACCTTTTGACCTTTTTGAGAAAAAAAAGTATGACTTGTTCAACGGAATCTCTTTCTCAGAGAAATTATATTAGCATAACATTATCTAATCAAGGGTGTCATAATTTATCAAGGGTGTCAATAATTTTTGACCCCAATGTATTATGTATATGCATGTGGGTATGTGTCTGTAAAGTGAGAAATATTATGATATTTTTATTACGACAACATCGTGTCAATGTCAGAAAGACAGGCATTATAAGCACAATCATTTCAGTGAACTCGCTTGTCCTTAGCATTGCAGCATGAGTGGCCTTTAGAGCTGGATCAAGTTCTGCAAGAGACCCTGTGCAGAAGTTCACTCCAGTCAACAGCCTATCCTAGGCCCTAGGGAGGTATAAATTAAATGTATTCACACGAAGGGAGCTTAACCATACTTTTTAGGGGAACACAAAAAAGCTCTCTATTCCCCATTCAGCCTCAACTGGACCTGAAAGTTAAACAGCTTTTCTCATCTACAGAAAATAGGGGCTTAATCACTGTATAAACTCAAGCCTGAAGGTCATCGTGGCAGACTGAACCCTATGCTAGCTTACCTGTTTACAGATGAAGAATTGCCTTACTTATTCTCAATAGGGTCTGTTTAGCCAGTTTCCAAAGAACTCAATGTGCAATTCTGACGCATGAAGATGAACGGGCCAAAAGTGGCACATTTGTTACCTACAAATGACTGCACCATGGCCCGTAGCATGAAATGTATCTGACTGTTGTTTAGTTTTGGGATGCTCAATTTGATTGATTTCTGCTGCTCTGCATGTCCGGATGGTGCTAAGGGGATGTGTGAAAGCTGAAGAAACAGATAGATAGACAGGGAAGGTTTTGTGTTTCAAACAGTATTGTGTAGCCTACAGTATATTTGACAGAAAACCAGGTGTGACAAGATTGTTTTGTATGTACAATATCTCTCACAGTAAAATAATTATGTGTAGTATTAATTAAGAGAAATACCTTGTTTTTACATCAATTATAGTATATGTAAATAATTACCTGTGGTCTGTTTGTTCCCCTGTGATCCAGGAACCTGTTGTCCAGCCTGAATGGGAAGGTCCCCCAGTTCTCCATTCCGGAGTTCTCCATTCCGGAGTACCCCCAGGAACCACTCTGACTCAACGCTCAAAGTCTCTGTTGCTGATCATAAACACCATCAACTCGGCTGAAAAACTCATTCGCTGCGGGCTTGACATCTTTGAAAACATTCCAGATCACACAAATTGACCAAACGAACCCAATCAGCCAGGGTCAAATGCATTGTGTGGCTGAGCTACCTAGAACAATGGTATCTATATACGTGTGTCAGATACCTACAGTATGTTCACTCTGCACAATTAAGTGTGACACAGTTAAAGACCGATTAAAGCAATATGATGAGATCAGGACACCTTCTTGCACTACTCTCCTTGAGCGCCTTCCAGTGGAGGCTCATCAGAGGAGGAAGGGGAAGACCATCCTCATTCCCTAAGTTCTAGACCTCACCTAAATCTGGTAATGAATGGTGTGGCTGTTGAGCAAGTTGAGGAGACCTAATTACTTGGCATTACCTTAGATTGTAAACTGTCATGGTCAAACAATATAGATTAAATTGTTGTAAAGATTTAGAGAGGTCTATCTGTAATAAAGAGATGGCACATCTAGCCACTGGGAATTTTGTATTTTCTTCAAGGCAAAACTGCTCCAGTTCCTTCAAGTTGGATTGGTTTCGCTTGTGTACAGCAATCTTTAAGTCATTCCACAGATTCTCAATTAGATTGAGGTCTGGGTTTTGACTAGGCCATTCCAAGACATTTAAATATTTCCCCTTAAATCACTCAAGTGTTGCTTTATCAGTATGCTTAGGGTCATTGTCCTGCTGGAAAGTGAACCTCTGTCCCAGTCTCAAATCTCTTGAAGACTGAAACAGGTTTCCCTCAAGAATTTCCCTGTATTTAGCGTCATCCATCATTCCTTCAACTCTGACCAGTTTCCCAGTCCCTGCCGATGAAAAACATAGCCACAGCATGATGCTGCCACCACCATGTCTCACTGTGGGGATGCTGTTCTCGGGGTGATGAGAGGTGTTGGGTTTGTGCCAGACATAGTGTTTTCCTTGCTGGCCAGAAAGCTCAATTTTCATCTCATCTGACCAGAGTACCTTCTTTTCTTTAAGCAATGGCTTTTTTCTGGCCACTCTTCCATAAAGCCCAGCTCTGTCGAGTGTACGGCTTAAAGTGGTCCTATGGACAGATACTCCAATCTCCCTTGTGGAGCTTTGCAGCTCCTTCAGCGTTATCGTTGGTCTCTTTGTTGCTTCTCTGATTAATTCCCTCTTTGTGTAACGGATATCATCCTCTTCATCTGAAGAGGAGTAGCAAGGATCGGACCAATACGCAGCGTGGTAAGTGTCCATGTTTTAATAGCACAAAACTGAACATGACAGAAATACAAAATAACAAAGTGAATGGAAACGAAACAGTCCCATGTGGCATAAACACTGACACAGGAAACAATCACCCACAAAATACCCAAAGCATATGACTGCCTAAATATGGTTCTCAATCAGAGACAACGATAAACAGCTGCCTCTAATTGAGAACCAATCTAGGCAACCATAGACATACAAAAAACCCTAGACTGGTGCCAACTCCATAAACAAACAATACCCCTAGACAGGACAAAAACATATAATCACCCATGTCACACCCTGACCTAACCAAAAATATAAAGAAAACAAAGAATACTCAGGTCAGGGCGTGACGGTACCCCCCCACAAAGGTGCGGACTCCCCTCAAAAGGGGAGGGGCCGGGTGGGCCTTATTCACGGCGGAGTGGGACGTGGACCCCGCTCTACCTCAGTCTTGGCCCACTTAGGTGGCGCCTCTGGAGCGGGGACCCTTGCAGCTGGCCCAGGACTGAAGATCATCGTAGAGGGCGCCACTGGACGGAAAGGCGCCTCTGGACTGAGGAGCGGCTCTGGCAGCTCCGGACAGGAGGGAGATTCCAGCATCGCCAGCGTGACAGACGGCTCTGACAGCTCCTGGTTGGCTGACGGCTCTGGCGGCTCCTGACTGGCTGACGGCTCTGGCGGCTCCTGGCTGGTTGATGGCTCTGGCGGCTCCTGACTGACTTGCGGCTCTGGCGGTTCAGGACAGGCGGGAGACTCTGGCGGTTCAGGACAGGCGGGAGACTCTGGCGGATCCGAACTGGAGGGAGACTCTGGCGGATCCGGACTGCAGGGAGACTCTGGCGGATCCGGACTGGAGGGAGACTCTGGCGGATCCGGACTGGTAGGTTCCAGACTGCGACCCATCGTGGTAGGTTCTGGACTGTGACTCGCCGTGGTAGGTTCCAGACTGTGACCCGTCATGGTAGGTTCCGGACTGTGACCCGCCGTAGTAGGTTCCGGACCATGACCCGTCGTGGTAGGTTCCGGACTGTGACCCGTCCTAGGAGGTTCCGGTCTGCGGCCCGTCGTAGGAGGTTCCGGTCTGTAGACTGTTGCCGGACGCTCTGGACTGGGTACTGTTGCCGGACGCTCTGGACTGGGTACTGTAGCCAGACGCTCTGGACTGGGTACTCTTGCCGGACGCTCTGGACTGGGTACTGTCGCCGGACGCTCTGGACTGGCGAGGCACACTATAGGCCTGGTGTGTGGTGCCGGCACTGGTGGTACAGGGCTGGAGACACGCACCTCAGGACCAGTGCGGGGAGAAGGAACAGGGCGTATTGGACTGCCGAGGCGCACTATAGGCCTGGTGCGTGTTGCCGGCACTGGTAGTACCGGGCTGGGGACACGCACCTCAGGGCAAGTGCGAGGAGCAGGAACAGGAAGTACTGGACCCTGGAGGCGCACTGGTGGCCTGGTGCGTGGTGCCGGCACTGGTGGTACCGGGCTGGAGGCATGCACCTCAGGGTGAGTGCGGGGAGGAGGAACAGGGCATACAGGGCTCTGGAGACGCACAGGAAGCCTGGTGCGTGGTGTTGGCACTGGTGGTACTGGGCCGAAGACACGCACCTCAGGGCGAGTGCGGGGAGGAGGAACAGGGTGTATTGGACTGTTGAGGCGTACTATAGGCCTGGTGCGTGGTACCGGTACTGGTGGTACCGGGCTGAGAACATGCACCTCAGGATGAGTGCGAGAAGCAGGAACAGGACACCTTGTGAAGGTGTACTCGAGACCTGGTGTGTATAGCCGGCATCAAATCTTCCGGAACTTTAACACAAGTTTCAGGCTGAGTACGAGGAACTGACACAGGTGGCATCGGACAGCTAACACGCTCCTCAGGGCGAATGCTGTGCATACTACGCCAAACCAACAGCTCTCTCTCTTCACTCTCCTCCAATTTCGTCAACAACTCCTCTATTGTCTCATAATCATCCTCTTCATCTGAATAGGAGTAGCAAGGATTGGACCAATACGCAGCGTGGTAAGTGTCCATGTTTTAATAGCACAAAACTGAACACGACAGAAATACAAAATAACAAAGTGAATGGAAACGAAACAGTCCCGTGTGGCATAAACAGTGACTGTGGTGCCATATTCTTTACATTTTTTAATAATGTATTTAATGATGCTCCATGGGATGTTCAAAGTTTCTGATATTTTTTTATAATCTAACCCTGATCTGTCCTTCTCCACAACTTTGTCCCTGACCTGTTTGGAGAGCTCCTTGGTCTTCATGGTGCCACTTGCTTGGTGGTGCCCCTTGCTTAGTGGTGTTGCAGTCTCTGGGGCCTTTCAGAACAGGTGTATATATACTGAGATCATTTGACAGATTATGTGACACTTAGATTGCACATAGGTGGACTTTATTTAACTAATTATGTGACTTCTGAAGGTAATTGGTTGCACCAGATCTTATTTAGGGGCTTCATAGCAAAGGGGGTGAATACATATGCACGCATCACTTTTCCGTTTTGTATTTTTTTGAATTTTTTTAAATAAGGTTTTTTTTTCATTTCATTCACCAATTGAACTATTTTGTGTATGTCCATTACATGAAATACAAATAAAAATCAATTTAAATTACAGTTTGTAATGCAACAAAATAGGAAAAATGCCAAGGGGGGTGAATACTTTTACCAGGCACTGTATAGAACAATTATTTCATGGAAGTCCATTCCATCTCATATTGATCAAACAAACAGCAAACCTGATAACAGATAACACCTCACGGCACACTGCCTCTCCCCTATTTGGCCTAGATAGTTTGTGTGTATGTATTGATATGTAGGCTATGTGTGACTTTAAACAAAAAATAATGTAGATCTGTTCTTTTCTATTACTGTTCTGTGTTATGTCATTTATCATGTTTTTTTGTGGACCTCAGGAAGAGTAGCTGCTGCTTTTGCAACAGCTAATAGGGATCCTAATAAAATAGCAAATACCAATCGTACTCTGTGAATTTCCAATTTGTTTTATTATTAAACAGTATAAAAGCTGTCTTTTTTAGATAAAAATATACTAAATATATTCACGTCACCAAATACCTAATTAAAACACACTGTTTTGCAATTAAGATCTACAGTCGTCTCAACACAACACTCTAGGCTAGCACCATGGTGTAGCCGGAGGACAGCTATTCCCCATCCTCCTCTGGCTACATTGACTTCAATACCAAACCCAGGAGGCTCGTAGGCCTTACCCCCTTCCATAGACCTAAATGGTAATTATGACTAGTTCCGGAGAATGTCCTCCAACCAATAAAAGCTTTTGCAATATGAACTGACATGGTGTCCATATGATTAAGAGAAGAGAACAAACCTAGCGCGGTTTATTGGGGTTGTTCCACAGAGCATTATGGGGGCTCTAGGTGTTTTTTGTTAAAGAACCCCTTTCATTGCCCACATCAGATTCAAGCTTCATGTTAAAAGTCACATTGATTATGTAATGGACAAACGTTTGCATATTCAAACTGCGCAACATGAGAAGGTAAGAAGAAACAGGGGTCACAAGCAGTTTATCTGCAAGAGTTGGCTTTTACTTAGGGGCACGATGAAAGGGAAAGTTCTACTAACAAGGGCAACTACAAGAAGCTTGCATAGGTAATTGTACTTTAGAATTCTTTACTTGCTGAGCATATGGAAGATTCCACTGTCTTCTCTGGGATGTCGAAATCAATTCAGAATGATTTGATCGCTTCCATCACATCATCCATTAAAAGTGAGATTAAAAAGAGAGGTTGACGCAGCGCATTTCTTTGCACGCGCTCAAGTAGGCTTTCCACTTTCCTCAGGTATTTATTTAGCAAAGGTGATAATATATAATCACTCCGGAGAGGCACAAGAAAAAACGTATTACATAAACGTTACAGCAGCCTACACCTAAACATTAGAGATCTGACATGCTGTATGAGATGAAAACGAGACCATTTTTCAGTTTGATCAACTGTAGGTTACTAATAATAGCAGCCTATGCGCAATGTCTATCTGGCCAGGGTAAACAAATTGTGTACAGTCTGTTTGTTTGTCAGGAGAAAATGTCAATGTGATCATATTTGGTTTATATTCAAACTTGGGCTGGCCAGTCTGTCTACCCTTTCGATTCAAGATTATAAAAATCCAAAATTATTAAGTGGAATTAATCAATCAACATAAACTGTGAGTACATTTTATATTAAGCCTACAGTTGCATAGGCCTGCATGATGCAACAAAAACAATTACAATAATAAAAATATCAAAATAAAGCAAGCTCAGCCCTGTGAGTTCTACTGTCTATTAGCTGTGTAGAGGAACCCCCCCTGTAAGTCTAAGTATAATGAATATGAACAAGTATGAGGTTTCTGCAGATTGACAGGGTTTTCATCCTCCCCAGGGCCAGGAGTTTTTTACAGGAGTTTTTTAAAACCATGTGACCTGATTAGAAAAACTGGTCCTATCATAGCCCATATAAAACCTTCTTATAACTGATTCATCCCAAGACCAAACCTATGATGGCGCTGCTGTAATGTTATGTATCTGATATTTGTATTTACAACTGAGTCCCCTCCTGTTCCCTGATTAAGATGTGAAGACCACTCTACTCCACTACCATTGTCAGCACTCTCCTGACATGAACTGAAGCCACGTCTCATGTGCCCACTCATACACTGGCACATTGAATGTTTCCTCGCCAAGCACTGTGAGTAGCCCTGTCAATGTTCTCTCATTACGGTATTTAGAGTCAATCACACACACAGTCACATTATTACACGTTAATTATTTTACTCCTTGCTTGGACTAACCCATTCTTAGCTCTTTTGTCTAACTGTGTAGTGTTTTGTTATAATTTTTGTCTTCCCAGTCAAATCCTGTCCTGCCCTCAGTGGAAGAGTTGAGCTCTTCTCCATCACCATCCATCCATGATGAGCCTGTCCTGCACTGAAGCCTCTGAACACCTCAACTCATGCCTCATACCCTCATTCAATCACTGCTGTGATCCCTTCCCAACACTGTAAGTAGCCCTCTCATTCCCATTCCCCATAATATTGTACTACAAATGTATTTTTAAAAATGTTTTAGATTAAAATAATTAGTCTGATGATTTCTTAAACATGCTTTGTCATCTCCGTATGATCCGCGCCTATGCCGTGGGTCTCCCATCCTCCTCAATTTATCAAGTCACCAGCCTTCACTGGTGCCTACTATGTTCAGGTTTATGAAACACTCAATAAGCAATGTTGATATCTTTTTGACCTCTCTGTCTGACAATGAAAGTGCGGGGCACTCCATAATGTCCTAATTCCTCATTCTCAGGGTGAACAAACGCTAGACAGACCAACAGACACAAATAAACTGAGAATGTGAAGAAGCACTGGAACACATGAGTGAGCTAACACTACAAGACAGAGAGATTCACAAACATGCATTTTGAAGTGAGTAATGTGTCACTGACTACAGTGGGTTTTTACACGAGTGGATAAACACTATAAGGCCAGTTGGATGTGTTTATGCTCACATGCACTATTGGACAATTTCAGTCTCTGTCTACACTTTCAAACAAAACATATGGCGCCATTCAATGCTCTTAGTTCTGCTGAAAGCACAACAACCCTCTGCTCTGCTCTCAATGTGCCTTGAGATTTTCTACAGGGAAGGCTAATGTTTATCTAAGACAGAGACAGAGCAGAGGAGAGCATGAGAGTTTGGATTACAGTAAGTGTGTGGGAAAGGTGCAATATATACAGAAACATGATTGGTGAGGTAAACAGTGACAGTGGTGTATTTTTTATACTAGTCTTAAGCATTGCTGTCTTGATTGCTGACAAAGCTGGCTTTAAGGATGCTTAAATGTCATTTTTTTATGTTTATAGTTTTCAGCGTCTCATGCATGATTGAATCCAATAACCGGCACAGTAAAGCGCCATCTCTCTACCAGATGTGTGCTTTGATGGGACGTTTTTTCTTCTTCTTCTTTGATGTCACAACTGTTGACTAATAATAATTCATCTTTTGTAATGTCTCATACCCAAAATGAAATGTGATATCCATATTTTTATAATAACTCACTGAATTACTTGGGCCCTCCACTGATCAATGTTATTAAAAACAGGCAAGTCTCTGCAATGCTTTGATATGGAAGTAAAGTCAATACCAAAGGACAACGAGTAATGTGGTTGTCTACATAACCAACTCCACTTTCCCTGTTTGTACATACAGTAGTGATGGATTGTTAACGAAATGTGTAGTTTTACATTAGCTGATAGTTGCCTTAACTTATTTGTTATGCTTTGTTCATAATGGACTTCTGAATGTCTAATATTCAAAGGTCCTTCAGTTGTTTTGTTTGTTTTTTAGGGTTTAAATTATCTGGTCTCATTCAGTCAGTTTCAGGGTTATGTGGTGCTTTTTTTTGTCCATATCATACATAAATGTGGATTGAGAATTTTAGAGGAAGCTTCCCCAAAATACTCCCATTCCAATTTAACCCTTTGTCCATCATCATTATTTGTGTTTTTGATTAAAACATTTTTTTTAAATGTGATATTTAGATCACTGGAAATTATAATGAGTATTTAATCAATAAAGATTTTGCTAAATATTTTGTTAAATTGTACTTGACTCATCTTTCAAGGGAAATTGAAAGGTTATCATTGAACACTTCATTCAGGGACTCTGCAAAATTAGCTTGAAATGATGTATGTGCCTTTATATGAATGTCATGAATGCTTTAATATTGTCAGCATTTGTGGATGATGTCAATACCATGCATAGCATGTTCTTGCATGAAAAGAGGAATCTGTTTGATTCCTATACCAAAAAGGAAGTGTGTGCTACATACAACCCTATGATTAGGTTAAATTCAATGACAGTACTACATTTTCAGCAGAATTTCAAATTGGTCAAATAATAATATAGGAGAACCACTACATAACTTAATTATTACACAATTATTATTTTTCATTAAGAAAGTGATATAAAATATAATCTGGGGTGTAAAGATTGATATGTGATATCATTGTATGCAGATGACATTGAACTAGAACTTTCTCTCTCTATTTTTTTAATGCTTTTGGCACATATGGTGCTGTAACAGGATTGAAAATGAATTGGGAGAAAACTGAAATAATGCCCATTTCTAATCATGGTGGTGGCAGGGAGCCTAGCGGTTAAGACTGTTGGGCCAGTAACCGAAAGGTTGTTGGTATGAATCGCCGAAAAATCTGCTATTCTCCCCTTGAACAAGGCAGTTAACCCTGAACAGCAACTGATCCTCAGGGCATTGTGGAAATCGATTAAGGAAGCCCCCCCACACCTCTCTGATTCAGACAGGTTACTTCTTTCCCCTTCATGACTTCTCAAGCTTAGAAGGTCAATTTAAGTGGACACATGAAATACCTGGGTGTACTGATACCATGTGATCTGGCATTACATTTACATTTACATTTAAGTCATTTAGCAGACGCTCTTATCCAGAGCGACTTACAAATTGGTGCTTTCACCTTATGACATCCAGTGGAACAGCCACTTTACAATAGTGCATCTAGGTCTTTTAAGGGGGGAGGGGGAGAAGGATTACTTTATCCTATCCTAGGTATTCCTTAAAGAGGTGGGGTTTCAGGTGTCTCCGGAAGGTGGTGATTGACTCCGCTGTCCTGGCGTCGTGAGGGAGTTTGTTCCACCATTGGGGGGCCAGAGCAGCGAACAGTTTTGACTGGGCTGAGCGGGAACTGTACTTCCTCAGTGGTAGGGAGGCGAGCAGGCCAGAGGTGGATGAACGCAGTGCCCTTGTTTGGGTGTAGGGCCTGATCAGAGCCTGGAGGTAGTGAGGTGCCGTTCCCCTCACAGCTCCGTAGGCAAGCACCATGGTCTTGTAGCGGATGCGAGCTTCAACTGGAAGCCAGTGGAGAGAGCGGAGGAGCGGGGTGACGTGAGAGAACTTGGGAAGGTTGAACACCAGACGGGCTGCGGCGTTCTGGATGAGTTGTAGGGGTTTAATGGCACAGGCAGGGAGCCCAGCCAACAGCGAGTTGCAGTAATCCAGACGGGAGATGACAAGTGCCTGGATTAGGACCTGCGCCAGAGGCGCAGGACCTGGCAGAGGCATATCAAATCAGTGACTCTCCTTTAATAGGTAAGATTGAATCTGATGTTCAGAAATGGGGATCTCTCCCCATTTCTATGTTAGGTAGGGTCAACATTATCAAAATGAATACACATTATGTACAGATCTTTACGACATGAGGCTGTGCATTATCATGCTGAAACATGAGGTGATGATGGCGGATGAATGGCACGACAATGGGCCTCAGGATCTCGTCAAGGTGCCTCTGTGCGTTCAAATTGCCATCAATAAAATTTAATTGTGTTGATTGTCCATAGCTTATGCCTGACAATACCATAACCCCACTGACACCATGGGGCACTCTGTTCCCACACAACATCATACACGCTACACTGTCTGCCACCTGCCTGGTACAGTTGAAACCGAGATTCGTCCATGAAGAGCACACTTCTCCATTGTGCCAGTGGACATCGAAGGTTGCGACACATAACTGCTATCAGGGCAAGACCCAGGTGAGGATGACGATCACTAACCTGAGATGGTTTCTGATAGTTTGTGGAGAAATGATTCAATTGCGCAAACCCACAGTTTCATCAGCTGTCCAAGTGGCTGGTCTCAGACAATCATGCAGGTGAAGAAGCCGGATGTGGAGGTCCTGGGCTGGTTTCGTTACACGTTGTCTGCGGAAGTGAGGCCAGATTCTCTAAAACAATGTTAGAGGTGGCTTATGGTAGAGAAATTAACATTCAATACTCTGGCAACAGCTCTGGTGGACATTCCTGCAGTCAGCATGCTAATTGCACACTCCCTCAAAACTTGAGACATCTGTGGCATTGTGTTTTGTGACAAAACTGCACATTTTAGAGTGGCCTTTTATTGTCCCCAGCACAAGGTGCACCTGTGTAATGATCATACTGTTAAATCCGCTTCTTGATTTGCCACACGTGGCAGTTTGATGGAGTATCTTGGCAAAGGAGAAATGCTCACTAACAGGGATGTAAACACATTTGTGCACAAGATTGGAGAGAAATACGTTTTTTTTTTGTGAACATGGAACATTTCTGGGATCTTATTTCAGCTCATGAAAGATGAGACCAACGTCAGCCTCGAAACCTTAATGACTTGGAGAAGATCTGCAAAGAGGAGTGTGACAAAATCCCTCCTGAGATGTGTGCAAACCTAGTGGCCAACTACAAGAAACATCTGACCTCTGTGATTGCCAACAAGGGGTTTTGCCGCCAACTACTAAGTCATGTTCTGTAGAGGGGTCAAATACTTATTTCCCTCATTAAAATGCAAATCAATTCATAACATTTTTGACATGCAACCTTTCGGTTACTGGCCCAACGCTCTAACCACTAGGCTACCTGCCGCTCAAGATTTGCTCTTACTGTACCCTCAAAAGAATGACACCGAAGGAGATGGCTTCTGTTTTAAGGGCTCCTAACCAATTGTGCTATTTTGTGTTTTTTAGCCTTGTTTGTAACTACTTTTGTATATAGTGTTTCTGCCACCAACTCTTATGATAGAAAAGAGGTCCTGGATGTCAGAACAACGATTACTCACCTCGAACTGGACAAAGATTTTTTCCTTAACGAGTCAGACGTGAAGGATTTACTGCACATACCGGACCAGGCCAAAAACCCGATCATTTGCATGAAGTGTGTAGTGTGGTTTTCCACTTTAATTTTGAGTGTGACTCCAAATCCAGACCTCCATGGGTTGATAAATTTGATTTCCATTGATAATTCTTGTGTGATTTTGTTGTCAGCACATGTAAAGAAAAAAGTATTTAATAAGAATATTTAATTCATTCAGATCTAGGATGTGTTATTTTAGAGTTCCTTTTATTTTTTTGAGCAGTGTATATTATCACTTGTGAATTATATATTATCACTTGTGAAGAATTCCCAGCATAAGGCAAGAAACAATGCCTTTTTTTGCGACTTTTTCGAATAATTGTCACAAACCTCATGTAGCCTACCTAGCCTATAGGCCTATATGTTTTAATAACGTTGATATCACAACTAAAGTGGCCAAATAACTTCTTAAAATTAAAAATGTAGCTTTACAAGGGGTGGAGAGCATAACTGGCATACATAACCAAATGCGTGCTTTTCAACCGTTCGCTGCTGGCACCCGCCCGCCCAACTAGCATCGCTACCCTGGACGGTTCTGACCTAGAATATGTGGACAACTACAAATACCTATGTGTCTGGCTAGACTGTAAACTCTCCTTCCAGACTCATATTAAACATCCCCAAAGCCAACACCTGATTTGGCCACCGTTCCTTCCAGTTCTCTGCTGCCAGTGACTGGAACGAATTGCAAAAATCGCTGAAACTGGAGACTTATATTTCCCTCACCAACTTTAAACATCAGCTATCTGAGCAGCCGTAAATAGACCACCCAATCTACCTACCTCACCCCCATATTGTCTTTATTTACTTTTCTGCTCTTTTGCACACCAGTATCTCTACTTGCACATCATCATCTGCTCATTTATCACTCCAGTGTTAATCTGCTAAATTGTAATTACCTCGCTACTATGGTCTATTTATTGCCTACCTCCAAGATCGCAGTTGTAAATGAGAACTTGTTCTCAACTAGCCTACCTGGTTAAATAAAGGTGATTTTTTTTTTTTTAAATAAGCAGTGCATGAGTTTCAAGTTTGGGGAAGACCATTTACACCATAAAAATGCACCTTTATAATAAAAGCATTACATGCATAATCGCTTTTGCATTCACTTATGATAATTATGTTTTCCCACTAATGGAACATTTGCACTTATTACTGCGGTGTGCACATTGTTGCACTTATAATGTGAAGAAATAGCCTAATAGTTCATCCACATTTTAAGCTCAACATTGTGATCTGTTGCGTCAGCCACATTGTGTAAAAAAGTGTTTGGAGATACAATTGGTTGTATTAATTTGGGATCTATCACATCCCACAACTGTCCCAGACTAGAGTAGATGAACTTTTGTACTATGAGGGATAGTAGATTGACATAGGCTAGTGCTTTTGCTGTTCGTTAGGCCTACTTATCTTGTTGGCTGACAAAAAGTAAATGTGGACAGTTCTCCCAATATGCACCTCGGAATTGGATGAGGGCACGGTCAGTTGCGTCCCCGATGTGTCTGTCTGCAGCCTTAAAATGTGTTAAAAAATCTAAACATATAACCCAATGTTTGTAGAACAAGTAAATTGTCATTAATAACTCTAAATTAAGCATATAGGAGTACCTTTTTCTTTGTTAACTGCTCAACACTGAATAGCGCATGTGTGGACTCCTTCAAATTGTTTGGAGAAAACACGCTTTCTATTTTACTCAACTTTGTTCAATTGTATTCTTCGTACTATAAAATACTAAATAATAATGCCACGGAATTCTAAACAAATCCTGTCTGTTAAAGGAACCAGTGTAGCCCACAGCCATTTGGCATAGCCAGATCAGGACCTTACATAAGATCAACTCTGAGTGTGCTATTCTGTCCTTCTGAAATAGACTACATTTTCTTCATATCATGCTTCTTTAGACCTGTCTCAAATAAATAATGGATTTATTGTGAAGGTGTAGGCTGTATTACATGGATGTTTCAAAGGTCTGCATCAGTGGCTTGTAGGATACTGTGGAAACCAGAAGATGCTAAATGTGTTTATGTTAATTAACGGTCAATTACCGTGAGACCTACAGTTAGTTGCTTGAGAAAATGTTGTGAAGGCCACAGCCCTAGTAATTACCACTAATTACTTACTGCTACTTTGATAGCGTTCAGACATATGTTCTTCTGTATGCTGTTACTATTCTTTAATGTTAGAGTTGCCAATACTGCTTTGCTTATTGTTTATCGTATGTAGTATTATGTCATACTGTCATAAGTGTTATTGTGTTGGTTGCACAAGTACTTTTGCAGAAGTGGTTTAATTGTTGTATTGGTAAACATAGTATTTCCTTTCTGGGGAGTTTTTCCTAGCCACCGTGCTTCTACATCTGCATTGCTTGATGTTTGGGGTTTGAGGCTGGGTTTCTGTACAGCACTTTGAGATATCAGCTGATGTAAGAAGGGCTTTATAAATAAATTGGATTTGATTTATTTTGCATGCACATGCTACCACAGCGTTTTCCATAGTGGCCTATATGAATGTGTTTTGTTGCGCTGCCATGGGCAAGCTTCTAAGAGTCATCCCAGACTGTTCTTGGAGCTTACTCATGTGCAGAGTTATTTACGATCCTGTGGTGCCAGGGAAGATCTGATAAGGTCTCAGCCTGGCAGATTCTCACATTAAGGCGAAAGAGAGAGGGTGCCATAAATCTTGACCCTTTGCCAATCTAAGTCATTTGTTTCTCTCTCTCTCTCTCCAACAGGTGAATGTTGAAGTTTATGTTGATATTGATGATATGTTTATAGTCCCAAATTGACATGTTATAAGTGTAATGCTATTTGCCATTTATTAATGTACATATACAGTATGCTTAAATGTGTGCATATCTCTGTCTTTTAGAACCACATCAATAAGATTTCAAGTCATTCGGAATACCAAAATCATATGAACATCTTCAAAGGAAACAGCTGTGTGTGTGTGTGTGTGTGTGTGTGTGTGTGTGTGTGTGTGTGTGTGTGTGTGTGTGTGTGTGTGTGTGTGTGTGTGTGTGTGTGACCAACCAAGTGTGTGGGTGACCAACCAAGTGTGTTGGTGACCAACATCATGTTCTAACCGGACAGCACTATAGAGGACAGAACCAATCAGTTATAAGTATATAGCGGGTGAGGCCATTCCAGCCAACCGTTTTTACGTGGTCCTTCTAGACAGATTTAGTTACCAACAGTTTTACAAGGTCTGTAATTTCTCCAGATTTAGCGACCAATAGGGTTTACAATTTGCATTGACCCCCCACCCCTTTATTACGCTGTTGCTACTCACTGTTTATTATCTATGCATAGTCACTTTACCCTTACCTACATGTCCTGTACACATTACCTCAATTATCTCGACTAACCTGTACCCCCGCACATTGACTCGGTACCCGATACCAACTGTATTTAGCCTCGTTGTTATTTTATTGTTTCTCTTTTATTTTCGAAACTCTTCTTCTTAAAACTTAATTGTTGGTTAATTAAGGGCTTGTAAGTAAGCATTTCACAGTAAGTTTGAAATATTCCTGTATATAGCTGGTCAGGCAGGAACTATCATGCAATGAATATCTTTCCCAATGTCATTGGTATCATATGCAACACATGGTCTCAAACTTCCTCCAAGTAAAGTTTTACTACCAGATTATGCGGCATGGAGTCGCTGTCCATGTTACTGGAAGTGTTAGGCTATGTAGCCTAATGTGTTATGAGTGTAATTGATATGTTTGCTTACAATTTACGGATTTGTGCCCACTGCAAACACCACTATGCTTTGGTAAATGTCATTTCATATTCATTCTTAAATTACAGTACAAAATCTTTTCCTATACATAAGCTACTGATGCGACTGATATTCAATAGCCTACATCCCCCGTGCACGCGCCTACCACTGCTCTCATCCAGGTGCAGTGGATTTAGTACGGGGTCGTAGAAGAAAGACGCAATGATGGCGACCACAGCAGAAGAAATATGCCAAAGACCATTTCCCACTTCTTAGCGTCATGTCACGACTCTGTCCATCAACATTTTGAGGGAAAACCAGGATAAACCCTGGAAATTGATATAAATATACCTGCAGTGCTGCAAGAATCAGAAAATAACAGCATTTGAATGGATGTTGAAAATGTCAAACTACACAGCGATATATCATGACTGCACCTGGTCAATTTCACTAACTCAAGCTCTACTTTGTATGCTCAATGAAATAGGTTGAGGTACATGTAGGAAAGCACTCGCTAAAACATGATACTGTTGTTCTGCGAAATCAACATGCCACGCACAACCCTACTCTACTGGTTGCTGATACGCACTAGAGTTTGTTCTTCCTGGCCATTTCAGTAAGTTGTTGCTCCACATGCGTAGGCTAGCCTAAACAGACCATAACCAGTGGCAACCCGTCATCCTGTTCTGAGGCCCACATTTTTAGCAAATAAAACAATTTTTTAAAAATTGGGGGGGGCTTGCCTGTTTTGCGTGTTGTTTTGGCATTAATAAGTGTCACATATCAGTTTGCAAACAATGTAAAAAAATATATATCATTGAGTTAATAAAGCCGCATACAAACATGGTCTCTTTTTTATTTTCTTGAGTATGGCAGCTCCAAAATGCAGGTGTTTCAGCCTAGCTCAGTGCTTTCTGTGGTGGGGGGGCAAGAGAGCAGAAAATACGGAGTGTTTTGTCACACATGGGGAGTGTTCTGTCACACATGGGGACACTACGTCACCGCCAAGTCTAAAGGTAGAGCTCTAGAATTCTAGTCCCTTGGGTGATGCCATAGAGTTACTTTAAAAGTGCCCATCCAAGAATGCTCAAGGTCATTGGCCACAGACAGAATTACGTCAAATCCCCTTATAGACACAGTAGCTTAGATTGGACTGGTACTTTAAACATGTTAGCTATCATGAATCAAGTCGACAATCTACAGGCAAATCCTTTTTAACCCTTGTCATAGGAAGATAAATAATGGAGAGAAATTATAAATAAAACATATCAGTGCTCATCGGCCAATGGACATAAACATTACACAACAAGTTGGAAATCACAAATTCAACAAAGAGTGGTTTGGAAGGAATCAGTGGATAACTGCAAGCAGTGCAAATCAATCATTAGCCTGCTATTCAGAGGAGTGGTTATGTGGTCTCAAGTCTAAGATTAAGGGTCTCTTTTCCTAGTTTAAAATTATAAACATTCAACATTGTCCATATGCTGTCAATGAGGCATGATTTGTGCCGCACTTAAAACAACTGTTAACTCGGAACAGCAAAATCAGTTCAAGACAAATCGGGAACTCTGGCCTCTTTCTAAAGCTACGACCTGAAGATCACTGACGTCATCATGATTTAACCTATTTTTTTTGGAGTTCCCAGTTGTCTTGAAAGTACCATAAATCCAGAGAATGCCAGACTTTGATGACATAATTTGCCCACGAAGGACCACCGCGCCACCTTCCTGTTCAAGTGAGCACAGCACAACAAGGTGAGTCCAGACATATATTATATGCTGCTGCATTAATGATGTAATATGCCAGGGAGATAGATATATGCTGTATATACAGTTGAAGTAGGACATTTATAAATACACTTAGGTTGGAGTCATTAAAACTAGTTTTTCAATCACTCCACAAATTTCTTGTTAACAAACTATAGTTTTGGCAAGTCGGTTAGGACATCTACTTTGTGCATGACACAAGTCATTTTTCCAACAATTGTTTACAGGCAGAGAATTTCACTTATAATTCACTGTATCACAATTCCAGTGGGTCAGAAGTTTACATACACTAAGTTGACTATGCCTAGGCATAAAACCTGAAAGGCCACTCAGCAAGGAAGAATCCACTGCTCCAAAACTGCCATAAAAAAAGCCAGACTGAAGTTTGCAACTGTACTTTTTGGAGAAATGCCCTCTGGTCTGATGAAACAAAAATAGAAATGTTTGGCCATATTGACCATCGTTATGTTTAGAGGAAAAAGGGGGAGGCTTGCAAGCCGAAGAACACCATCCCAACCGTGAAGCACGGGGTGGCAGCATCATGTTGTGGGGGTGCTTTTCTGCAGGAGGGACTTGTGCACTTCACAAAATATATGGCATCATGAAGAAGTAAAATGATGTGGATATATTGAAGCAACATCTCAAGACATCAGTCAGGAAGTTAAAGCTTGGTCGCAAATGGGACTTCCAAATGGACAAGCACACTTCCCAAGTTGTGACAAAATGGCTTAAGGACAACAAAGTCAATGTATTGGAGTGGCCATCACAAAGCCCTGATCTCAATACTATAGAACATTTGTGGTCAGAACTGAAAAAGTGTGTGGGAGCAGGGAGGCCTACAAACCTGACTCAGTTACACCAGCTCTGTCAGGAGGAATGGGCCGAAATTCACCCATCTTATTTTTGGAAGCTTGTGGAATGCTCCCCAAAACGTTTGACCCAAGTTAACAATTTGAAGGCAATGCTACCAAATACTAATTGGGTGTATGTAAACTTCTGACCCACTGGGAATGTGATGAAAGAAATAAAAGCTGAAATAAATCATTCTTTCTACTATTATTCTGACATTTCACATTCTTAAAATAAGGTGGTGATCCCAACTGTCCTAAAACAGGGAATTTTTATTAGGATTAAATGTCAGGAATTGTGAAAAACTGAATTTAAATGTAGTTGGCTAAGGTGTATGTAAACTTCCGACTTCAACTGTGTATACAGTAGCTAAGAAAGTAATACTAATTGTATGTGGTGAAGTAAGCTGTTAGTAGACCATGTGCCTCACCCTAATAATTTGGTCTATTTTGACCTCTTAATTTCACCAACTGTTCTGCGTTGGTGTATAGGGAGAACACTGAAAGAACGGCCCATGTTCTGAATTCTGTCACTGTACCTTTCAAAGTGCTGAACAAATAGTTATTATTGACCACGTCTGTCCTAGTTCGCTCATTAATGTCTTAATCGAAGTTACGGATTGCCTCCGCTTGTCGTCCCATTAATGCCATAGTTTTTACATCTCAATTGTCTGTAGAAACCACATTTGTTTAAGCAAGTCAGCCCTATCAGCATTTTTTTTAAAGGGCAGTAAATGAGACTGAATGAACTATTTCACTGCAAGACAAGGCTCCGCTGATAACCAGGTGTAGCAGTGGGATAGTGCAATCTGCAATGGCTTTGCTGGCATGCATCCCACTTTTTTGTCACTGTCCTGCACGGGTCAGTTTTTTGAAGCCACACCCTCCCCGTGCCGGCCACATCAATTCTGAGCCCCACCCTATGCCTGACATCAGGACAGATTTTTCCCCGCAACCTGACCCATTCGCATAGGATGTTTCTGAGAGCTGATCCGTGACCCACCAAATAACATCAATTTATTTAATTATTTTTATGACTCCAGAGTAGTAGGCTGTTATGATATTCCTCTTCCCTGCATTGATTAATTTGTTTGTATGTCTATTCAATATTTGGATTAATGGAAAACCATATCATGAATAAGAACGTTAGGCCCTATCTTATTTTTTAAAAATGGCACAATGCGAAGCAGCACATTGACAATGTAGTCACGAGTGGGCTGGTGGGAACATACACTCTGCACATGGAATTAGGAATGTTGATACACTCTGCATGTGGAATTAGGCATGTTGGACAGTTCCCTGCTCCACTGCGTGTGTGGCTATGTGTGCCTCACTGCTCATAGAATGGAATTCGCAACAGAACAATCTCCTGGATTTGTAAAAAAAATTAGCAGATGTTATTGCGGGTCTAGAGAAATGCTTGTGTTCCTAGCTCCCACAGCGCAGAAATATCTAACAAATATCTAACAATACACACAACTCTAAAAAAGTAAAGAATGGAATTATGAAATATTTAAATATTTAAATGAGCAATGACGGAGTATATACTGTATATACACCACATGACCAAAAGTATGTGGACACCTGCTCGTCAAACATCTCATTCCAAAATTATGGGTATTAATATGGAGCTGGTTCCCCTTTGCTGCTATAACAGTATCCACTCTTCTGTGAAGGCTTTCCACTAGATGTTGGAACATTGCTGTGAGGACCTTCTTCCATTCAGCCACAAGAGCATTAATGAGGTTGGGCATTGATGTTGAGCGATTAGGCCTGGCTCGCAGTCTGCGTTCTAATTCAACCCAAAGGTCTTCGATGGGGTTGAGGTCAGGGCTCTGTGCAGGCCAGTCAAGTTCTTTCACACTGATGTCTACAAACCATTTCTGTATGGACCTCACTTTGTGCACGGGGACATTGTCATGGTGAAAGAAATGGCCTTCCCTCAAACTGTTGCCACAAAGATGGAAGCACAGAATCGTCTCAAATGTCATTGTATTGTGTAACGTTAAGGGGCCTAGCTTGAAACATGAAAAACAGCACCAGAACCATTATTCCTCTTCCTCCAAACTTTACAGTTTGCACTATGTATTCGGGCAGGTAGCGTTCTCCCAGATATATCCGTCGGACTGCTAGATGGTGAAGTGTGATTCAAATCTAATCTAAGTTAATTTGTGCACCGAATACAACAGTGTAATGCCACATTACATTAATGCCACATTACATTGAAATGCTTACTTACAGGCCCTAACCAGCAGTGCGATTTTAAGTAAAAAATAGGTTTTAGGTGAACAATAGATAAGTAAAGAACTAAAAACAACAGTAAAATTTAACAGTAGCGAGGTTATATACAGTAGCGAGGCTATATACAGGCAACGGTTAATCGGGCTAATATTTACATGTAGGTATGGTTAAAGTGACTACGCATATTTTTTTATATTTTTATTTATTTTACCTTTATTTAAACTAGGCAAGTCAGTTAAGAACAAATTCTTATTTTCAATGACGGCCAGTTAACCCGGTGGGTTAACTGCCTGTTCAGGGGCAGAACGACAGATTTGTACCTTGTCAGCTCTGGGATTTGAACTTGCAACCTTTCGGTTACTAGTCCAACACTCTAACCACTGTCGTCCCGTGATGATAAACAGAGAGTAGCAATAGTGTAAAAAAAGGGGTTGGCGGGTGGTGGGTGGCGGGACACAATGCAGATAGTCCAGGTAGCCAATGTGCGGGGGCACCGGTTAGTCGGGCTAATTGAGGTAGTATGTACATGAATGTATAGTTAAAGTGGCTATGCATATATGATAAACAGAGTAGCAGCGTAAAAGAGGGGTTGGGGGGTGGCAATGCAAATAGTCCGGCAAGCCATTTGATTCATCATTCCAGAGAACGTGTTTCCACTGCTCCAGGGACCAATGGCGGCTGCCAATATTATGCAAAGCTGTCATCGAGGCAAAGGGTGGCTACTTTGAAAAATCTCAAATATAAAATATATTTGAATTTGTTTAACACTTTTTTGGTTACTACATGATTCCATGTATGTTATTTCATAGTTTTGATGTCTTCACTATTATTCTACAATGTAGAAAATAGTCAAACTAAAGAAAAACCCTTGAATGAGTAAGTGTATCCAAACTTTTGACTGGTACTGCATGAAGTGGGTAAAACAGTTTTACACATTATTAAATTGACCAATGTTCCATTATTAAAGTGACACCTTGCTATACGATAGCAGAGAGAACAGTCTATGACTTTGGTGGATGGCAATTTTGGGGCATTCTTCTGACACAGCCTGGTATAGAGGTCCTGGATGGCACGGAGTTCGGCCCCAGTGATGTACTGGGCTGTATGAACTAACCTCTATAGTGCCTTGCGGTCAGATAACAAGCAGTTGCCATACCAAGCGGTGATGCAGCCAGTCAAGATGCTCTAAATGGTGCAGCATTATAATTTGAGGATCTGAAGGCTCATGCTAAATTGTTTTTGATTGTCTTGCCTTCTTCACGACTGTGTTGGTGTGTGTGGACCATGATAATTATTTAGTGATGTGGACACTGAGGAACTTGAAGCTCTCGACCTGCTCCAGTACAGTCCTGTTGATGTGGATGGGGCGTGCTCGGCCCGCCGTTTACTGTAGCTCACGATCAGCTCCTCAGTCTTGCTGACGTTGAGGGAGAGGTTGTTCTCCTGGCACCACACTACCAGGTCACTGACCTCTTCTCTGGGTGTCTCCTTGTCGTCGGCGATCAGGCCAACCACTATCTTGTCATCGGCAAACTAATGATGGTGTTGGAGTTGGCCATGCAGTCGTGGATGAACAGTGAGTATAGGGAGTACAGGAGGGGACTAAGCACACACCCCTGAGGGGCCCCCCGTTGAGGGTCAGCATGGCAGATGTGTTGGTGCCTACCCTCCCCACCTCGGGATGTCCCGTCAAGAAGTCCATGATCCAGTTGCAGAGGATGGTGTTCAGTTCCAGGGTCTTGAGTTGTAGTGATGAGCTTGGAGAAAACGATGGTGTTGAAGCATAAGCTATAGTACAGTCAATGAACAGCATTCTCACATAGGTGTCCCTCTTGTCTAGGTGGGAGAGGGAGAGGGCAGTGTGGAGTGCAATAGAGATGGCGTCATCTGTGGATCTGTTGGGGTGGTATGGGAATATGTGAGTGCTAAGGGGCAATAGTCATTTAGACAGGTTACCTTGGCGTTCTTGGGCACAGGGACTATGGTGGTCTGCTTGAAACATGTCTCAAAATTGTGATTCCTAAAAATGTGTCTAAATTTGTCTTTTAGAGTCATAAAGCAACCGAGGAAAAACTAAATTGCTACACTGTATACCACGAATGAAGAAGAATATTAATTTTTTTGACAAGTGCTGAAAGATCTGATAGAAGGGTTATGTTTTTATTGGGGATTTTCAAATGAGTATTTTTCCATATTTTACAAATATTTGTATTGAACTTTTAATTTTAGAATCAAACATATGTCTGTTTTGAGTATATGTTGTCAACTGCGTCAGTGGCTTGTCAACTATTTCACTGATGGAGTAAATATATATTGTCAATATTCTGTAAAAAAAAAAATCACTGTTCTGCAACATATGCTTAAACATTTGAAGTATTTACTGTGCTAGTATTTGCTGTGCTAGTATTTACTGTGCTAGTATTTGCTGTGCTAGTATTTACTGTGCTAGTATTTACTGTGCTAGTATTTGCTGTGCTAGTATTTACTGTGCTAGTATTTACTGTGCTAGTATTTGCTGTGCTAGTATTTGCTGTGCTAGTATATGCTGTGCTAGTATTTGCTGTGACCTACGGAATAATGTTTTCTTTATTAATGTTGTTTTATGTTTTAAACCTAGAGAAACATGCCAAAATGCTTACTTACAAGCCCTTAACCAACAGTGCAGCTCAAGAAGTGTTAAGAAAATATTTACCAAATAAACTAAAGTAAAAAATTATAAAAAGTAACACAATAAAATAACAATAACGAGGCTATATACAGGGGGTAACTGTTAGTTGAGGTCATTTGAGGTCATTTGTACATGTAGGTAGGAGTAATAAACAGTGAGTAGCACCAGTGTGCAAAACCAATGGAGGTGGGTTGTCAATGTAAATAGTCAGGTGGCCATTTGATTAATTGTTCAGCAGTCTTATGGCTTGGGGGTAGAGCCTTTTGGTCCTAGACTTGCCGCTCTGGTACTGCTTGCCATGCGGTAGCAGAGAAAACAGTCTATGACTTGGGTGAGTGGAGTCCCTAAAAGTTTATGAGCTTTCCCCCGACACCGCCTATTATATTGGTCCTGGATTGCATGAAGCTTGGCCCCAGTGATGTACTGGGCCATACGCACTACCCTCTGTAGCGCCTTAAGGTCAGATGCCGAGCAGTTACCATACCAGGCGGTGATCCTACCGATCAGGATGCTCTCGATGTTGCAGCTGTATAACTTTTTGAGGATCTGCGGACCCATGCCAAATCTTGTCTCCTGAGAGGAAAAAGGTTTTGTCATGCCCTCTTCACGACTGTCTTGGTGTGTTTGGATCATGATAGTTTGTTGGTGATTAGGAGACCAAGGAAGTTGAAACTCTCGACCCGCTCCACTACAGACCCTTCGATGTTAATGGGGGCCTGTTCGGCCCACCTTTTCCTGTAGTCTACGATCAGCTCCTTTGTCTTGCTCACATTGAGGGAGAGGTTGTGGTTCTGACACCACACTGCCAGTTCTCTGACCTCCTCCCTATAGGCTGTCTCATCGTTGTTGGTGATCAGGCCTTTCCATATTTTACAAATATTTGTATTGAACACTGTTGTGTCTTCAGCAAACGTAATGATGGGGTTGGAGTCGTGTTTGGCCACGCAGTCATGGGTGAATAGGGAGTATAGGAGGGGACTAAGTACACACCCCTGAGGGGCCCCAGTGTTCAGGATAAGCGTGGCAGACTTGTTGTTGCCTAACCGTACCACCTCCGGGTTGCAGAGAGAGGTGTTTAGTCCCAGGGTCCTTAGCTTAGTGATGATCTTCATGGGCACTATGGTGTTGAACACTGAGCTGTAGTCAAAGAACAGCATTCTCACATAGGTGTTCCTATGGGTAACCATGGGTCAGTTCCACCTATTGTTTAAGTAAATACCAAAGGTGTTTAGATAAACACTCTAAATACTCATTAGACTTTCATGTAAATAATCTATTGATGTCAGTGGCAGGTTTGGATGAAATGTATTTTTGTTGTTCTGGACCTGTTAGTTGTTTAGCACTCCCTAGTGGCAGTTTAAGTTCAGCAGTCTAGAATTTACCTGTTTGTGTCATGTGACAGGAAGATGTGCAAGTGTGACAGAGGAGTTACAATCCTTCAATATCCTTCTTTATAAGCTTTGTATGACGCAATGTCTGTAAGTACATTTGTTTATTAACACAAGATAAATGTATCACATGTCATTTTCATGTTTCTGTAAAAGATTAATAATTGAGTTAGCTGTTAGCTACTTTGCATTAGCTTCAATGCTTTTTCTCCCTAGGGATACCTAGCTGAGTAATATCAAGCATACAGTTTCATTCTAGTAACTTAATTTTATATTTGGCTCTAGATTGAGTACACTTATTCCTTATTTCATACATTTAGTGCAGTTATTGTGGAAGACATTCTGTGCTCTATACTACTGTAACTGAAAACATGTACTTTTGTGTTTGTTGCTGTTTCACACTGTTATTCAAGTAAACTTCCAAAATGGCACCCTGCTTCCCACTGAGTTATTTGAATGAGTGTTACGCTAACTGGATAGCTGGATAAGGGCTACTGTATATTTAGCGAGTCCAGTATATTCTCTGTCTCACCTTTTTCTAGATTGTATGTCCATTGCAACTATACTGGGAAAAATAATATTAGGTGAGTTACACCAGAGCCATATTCTGTTTTGGAACGAAAAGTGTTTTATTTAGCTAAATGTTTCATACCTTGGTTTATGACCTGTAGAGTATCAAATATATCTTTCTGAAAGCCAGCAATTACACAAAACATTACATGTAACTACTTTGTTTTCAACAAAGTGTTATAGTTCTTGAAAAGATAGGGCTCACTCATCTTGATAACTTTTTAAATCTTATATTGAAATAACCACTATCATTTAATTGAAGTTGTAGATTTTCTTGTGATAGTCCAAAGTGCTATATCAAATTAGAGTTATTCAAAGTAGGTGCAACCTGTGACTGTTCAGGATTAAATCAATTATCATTTTAGTGATACATTTTAGACTGTTTATTGTATAGAATGTTTAAATACTTTTATAACTGTAATTATGTACATTGTACTGAATAACTTTCTGTCACAATAGCACATGCATGACTCATGCCTTTCCTGGCCTCTTTAATAATTGGCTTTTTTTGAGTTTGATGTGAATTTGATGTTGTTTTACTGGAACATAATGGCCATGTACAACTGTGTGCACTTAGAGCCATTGTAGTATATTGAACTCCAAATGTAATATACTGTACCTCTAGATACTGGATTACAGTTGTTTTCTTTTGATTACAGTGCCTTCAGAAAGTATTCACAGCCCTTGACTTTTTCCACATTTTGTTGTGTTACAAAGTGGGATTCAAATGGATTTAATTCTAATTTTTTGTCAATGATCTACACAAATACTCTGTAATGTCAGAATGGAAGATCATTAATATATCTCGATTAGATAAGTTTTCAACCTCCTTAGTCCATACATCTTCGAATCACCTTTTTGCAGTGATTACAGCTGTGAGTCTTTCTGGGTAAGTCTTAGAGCTTTGCACACCTGGATTGTACAATGTTTGCCCATTATTCTTAAAATAGATCTTCAAGCTCTGTCAAGTTGGTTGTTGGTCATTGCTGGACAGCCATTTTCAAGTCTTGCCATAGATTTTCAAGTGGATTTAAGTCAAAATTGTAACTAGGCCACTCAGGAACATTCAATGTTGTATTAGTAAGCAACTCCAGTGTATTTATGGCCTTGTATTGTAGGTTATTGTCCCGCTGAAAGGTGAACTTGACTCCCAGTGTCTGTTGTAATGCAGACCAGGTTTTCCTCTAGGAGATTGCCTGTGCTTAGCTCTATTCCATATTTCTTTTATCCTAAAAAAAAAACCTTGCCCGTGGCAAGCAGACCCATAGCATGATGCAGCCACCACCATTCTTTTATATTCAGGACAAAAAGGTCCTTTCCTTTCCAAATGATTTGCAGTGCATTACTTTAGTGCCTTATTGCAAACAGAATGCATGTTTTGGGATATTTTTTATTCTGTACAGGCTTCCTTTTCACTTTGTCATTTATGTTACTATTGTGGAGCAACTGCAATGTTGTTGATTCATCCTCAGTTATCTCCTATCACAACCAATAAACTCTGTAACTGTTTTCAAATGTGTGGGGTACAAAGACGGGGTAGTCATTTAAACATCTTAACACTATTATTGCACACAGAGTGAGTCTATGCAACTTATTATGTGAATTCTTAAGCACATATTTACTCCTGAAGCTTGCCATGACAAAAAGGTTTAAAACTTATTAACTCAAGACCTTTCATATTTTCATTTTTTATTCATTTGTAAACATTTCTAAAAACATAATTCCACTTTGACAGTATGGGGTGTTGTGAATAGATCAGTGACACAAAATCTCAATTTAAAATTCAGGCTGTAATGCAACAAAATGTGGAACAAGTCAAGGAGTGTGAATACTTTTTGAAGGCACAGAGTTTACTTTCCTTCAACTGGATGCTCATTTGCAGGGTGTGTTAATATGTTGTGTTGATATAGATTTTATTCATTGCTCATGTATAAAACCTATTCTCAGGTCAGATAGAGCACTCTCAGCCGTGACCATTTGTGGGCCTAGCAGTGTATGTTATTGTGGGTTTTAAGGGCGTTGGGAGAGTGGATAATGGTTTATTTGTTGAGCGCAGGATGCACTTTCCTAGAATTCACAAGTAGTTCCCTTCATTTTTCTTGTCAGACTCACCTCATATACTGTGCCTCTTTGTTGACCTGCTCCAGCGATGCCACGTTGTTCAGATTGACTCATTAAAGGCAAAAAAGTATTTTTTAAACACCAGCCAGCTTATAAATGTCTTATTGTCATTGTATTCTAACTAAAGCGATATTAAACCCTTGTTTTCTCAGAGACGGATCCAATTCTAATGGAAGACGTTGGAAAGGAGGAGCCTGCTCTCACTGATACAGAGGAGGAAGGGGAAGAAGCAGGGAAACCACTGCCATTGGTTACCCAAAACCAGTTTGGCGTGATTGTCTTGCTCATGTAACATGCTTGACTGTTTTGTTCTGCTCAGTCTAAACATCCGGGAATCATCCACAGTTCAATTTGATTTGCCCACATGTAGTACAGCAGTGCATTCTGCTGTGTCAGTCATGGGCTTATCTCCATGGGTTTCCGGACCTCACCATCACATAACAGTTGTTAATTGTGCCCAGCTGTAGGGAATTGGTGTGGATCCAGATTGTTTGATAACCTCCCCATGAGATTACTTTTCTTCTGTGAGGCCCAAATAACCATGAGTGAAAATGACATTTTTCATGAGCAGGATTGTGCTGTAGCTCAAATAGGCTTACTTCTGCCAATGGAGCAATAGCCTGACCTGCATCATCAATAACCTACATAGTAGAGTAGCCCTGATCCCAGGTGTTAGCTGAGATTTTCCCTTTAACTATCAGTCTAACCATCAGTCTACTAGCTTCGATTGGCAGTCAATATGTTAATTGATAGAGAATGTATTTGTTTGTGTGTGTGTGTGTGTGTGTGTGTTTATTTGTCTGCATGCTGGCTCTCCCCACTGTTTCATTAGTTAGTGAGAAGATAGTGTGTACCACATGAAATGCCTGGGTCCCTGACTCGAATGGTAACAGATTGTGGCTGTATTGTTTTTGGTGGGAAATGCAGCAGGGAGGATTAGCAGAGGGGATTGAGACACAGGCAAGAATCCACCAGCATCAGAGCTAACTAATCAGGGTTGGCCGGGGCCCCATGGAGGCAAAACATTTAGTATTTTAGACAAGAGATGGAGGGAATAGTCAGCTAATGAAGATGAATGGCGCCATGGAAAGGGGCTGCCCTGTCAGTGGAACTGTAGGCTTGTTTATGAAAGCTATTCAGAATCTCTGCTGCTTTCCAGGGGGAGGGGGGTGGCCCTATTTGTCCCAGACTACACAAGGAATCATAACCACTGATTCCTTCCTTTTTCTTAGTAATGGCCCCTGTGTCTGTAATGATCTAATCTCTAAGGGATTTTATGGTGAGTATCTAAATGAGGTTTGTCAATCAAACTATTTTCTAATCTTGGTTATGTCAATCATGTGGGTAGACATCAATTTGATTTTACACTCAAAAATGATTAGCTTTTAGCTTTCTCTGCACTTTTTTTTATTTGATCTTAATCATTGTGCTTGTAAGTGGAGCAATATTTCTATCCCATCACATGATCAAGGTGCCTTTCATGCTAGCCACGCCATTATGTCCATAAAACGCTTGAAATTGATCACCTATCTCTATTAATGCAGTTTTGAATAGAACGTTAATGCTAAAGAATTGCTTTATTAAAGTCACTTGTGTGAACAGAACAGTATTATTTTGTGGCTAGATGCTGCCTAAATTTATATGCCAGGTTGACTATGCCATCTCATAGCTTTTGCGATGGTCTGATATTCCATGATTCAATTACGCGCTCATGGTTCTGGTATACAGACTAGCTTGTTCGGATTTGATGAGAGCTATTAAAAATATGGGTTTTGCCGGGCAGAAAATGTGTAGCTGCTATTTGTTACATATTGTCTGGTTAAGAGTGGATTCCAATAAGCACAACACAGATATCCCATTCATCATGGGGACATTGCATGTAAACCATAAAAACAAATGCAAATCTCATACAGGCTATGGTACAACAAATCTCTGGACATTCTATGTCATAGATAGAGAAAGGGGGGGATCAGTTATAAGCCTGTCCTGAATCTGAATGTTACTGATTTTCAAAATCATTACAAATGTGTTGTTGTTCTTTTCATCAGGCATTTCATCAGTGTACTCAGTTCTGATGTTTTTCCTGGTGAATAATTTACAAAGCTGTATTATTTACAAAGAGCTTCTTGTTGGTTAGATGATGCTCTTTATCCAGAGAATCTCAGCACTGGGAGACAAAACTTTAAGACGGTCATATACTCCTCTGATATTTCCCAATGTTCTTCCCATAGTCGGCCTTTAATAACGTAAGCCATGAAAAATGCAGTTATAGGGCACTGTAGGTGTGAAATAAATCATTTGCTAACTTGGGGGTGTGAACTTCCTCCTGTCTCCTGCTGTGGTGTCTTTGGACACTGTAATATTAAGATGAGTCATTGAATTGTTGTCTAACAGGAGGAAGAATCTCTGACCACAATGGCTGCAAACTCTGGGCTTTATCAGTCTAACTCATTAAATGCTGAGAACTGTACAGTTGAAGACTATGTTTGTGTTTGCTTCAATCTTCCCTCAAAGCTGGGGAGAGATGGGTGACAGGTGTAGGGGGATCTAGCATCTCTCTATATTGATGACTTGGCTGTCCTGTTGCATAGCAGATGGGTTTGTCTGAGAAATGACTGATATTGCTTTCTACTGTAGCCGTACCGTAGCAGTCTATTCCCCTGTCAGTCTTACATTAGAGGTAGAGTAGTCTTATAGTAGTGCAATATTTAATCTGATTCCGCTGCCAAACCTTATTACAGCGATTCCTGGCTGACTGACACAACTGACTAAGAGTCCAAACTTGTGTGCCATTAGGAATTACAGTAGGTTGGCCTTCATGTCTCATCCACGCAGATGGAGTAAAACCGTGGGGAGACACTGCTTTGTGATGCATCCGCTTGGTTTATCAAATCAAATCAAATCACATTTTATTTGTTGCATACTGTAACGATGTGCGCTGAGTCGGGAAGCAAGTTCAGGGAGTGAGTGTTTTAATAGATAAACACAACATAATACAAAATAAGAGGCATGAACAATGCACATCGTTACACATACACACATTTAGCAGATGTTATTGTGGGTGTAGCGAAATGCTATAGTTCATAGCTCCAACAGTGCAGTAGTATTTAACAATTCACAACACACACAATCTAAAAGTAAATGAATGCAAGTAAGAGATATATAAATATTAGGACGCACAATGACGGAGTGGCACTGACTGGAATAGAGTAGAATACAGTATATACAGATGAAATAAGTAAAACAGCATGTAAACATTATTAAAGTTACCAGTGTTCCATTATTAAAGTGACCAGTGATTCTATACAGTATATACAGTGTATTTGGAAAGTATACAGACCACTTGACTTTTTCCACATTTTGTTATGTTACAGTCTTAATCTTAAATTCATTATATTGTTTTTTTCCCACATCAATCTACACACAATACCCAATAATAGCAAAGCAAAAACCTGTTTTTTAGAAATGGTTGCTAATTTATTAATTATAAAGAACTGAAATATCACATTTACATAACTATTCAGACCCTTTACTCAGTACTTTGTTGAAGCACTTTTGCCAGCGATTACAGCCTCGAGTCTCTTTGTGTATGACGCTACAAGCTTGGCACACTTGTATTTGGGGAGTTTCTCCCATTCTTCTCTGTAGCTCTGTCAGGTTGGATGGGGAGCTTTGCTGCACAGCTATTTTCAGGTCTCTCCAGAGATGTTCTATCGGGTTCGAGTCCGGGCTCTGGCTGGGCCACTCAAGGACATTCAGAATCTTGTCCCGAAGCCACTCCTGCATTGTCTTGGCTGTGTGCTTAGGCTCGTTATCTTGTTAGAAGATAAACCTAACCGTAGGGATGGTGCCAGGTTTCCTTCAGATGTGACGCTTGGAATTCAGGCCAAAGAATCTTGTTTCTCATGGTCTGAGAGTCTTAATAAGGTGCCTTTTGGCAAACTCCAAGCGGGCTGTTATGTGCCTTTTACTGAGGAGTGGCTTCCATCTGGCCACTCTACCATAAAGGCCCGATTGGTGGAGTGCTGCAGAGATGGTTGGTTTCCTCAGAGGAACTCTAGAGCTCTGGTTCTTAGTCACCTCCCTGACCAAGGCCCTTTCCCCCGATTGCTAAATTTGGCCGGGCGGCCAGCTCTAGGAAGAGTCTTGGTGGTTCCAAACTTCGTCACTGTTTTCTTGGGGACCTTCAATGCTGCAGAAATGTTTTGGTGCCCTTCGATCTGTGACTAGACACAATCCTGCCTCTGAGCTCTAAGGACAATTCCAGGGGTGAGTAATCTGGTGCTAGCCGGCTAGTGACAGTGACTAAATTCAGAGTAGGGTACTGAGTGCAGGCTGGCTCGTGATGGTTATTTAACAGTCTGATGGCCTTGAGATAGAAACTGTTTTTCAGTCTCTTGGGCACAGCTTTGATGCACCTGTACTGGCCTCCCCTTCTGCATGATACCGGGATGAACAGGCCTTGGCTCAGGTGGTTGATGTCCTTGATGATCTTTTTAGCCTTCCTGTGACATCGGGTGCTGTAGGTGTCCTGGAGGGCAGTCAGTGTGACCCCGGTAATGCATTGGGCAGACCACACCAACCTCTGGAGAGCCCTGCGATTGCGGGTGGTGCAGTTGCCGTACCAGGCGGTGATACAGCCCGACAGGATGCTCTCAGTGGAGCATCTGTAAAAGTTTGTGAGGGTCTTAGTGGAGGTCTTAGGGGCCAAGTCAAATTTCTTCAGCCTACTGAGGTTGAAAAGGCACTGTTGCACCTTCTTCACCACACAGTCTGTGTGGGTGGACCATTTCAGGTTGTCAGTGATGTTTACGCCGAGGAACTACATGCAGAAACATATGTCTATATCTTTCCAAGTTCCATCTTTCTCACTTATTTACAAAGATACACTTTATGCTGTAGCATTATCAGTTTGAGCATGGTTGAGTCTTTGCGTTTCAAAACATTTTGAATAAGAGGGCATTATATTCATATTGAAGTTTATGAATCTTCAATGTGATTTGTCATATTTGCTGTTCCGTCAGACTGCTAAAAGTATTATCAGGCTATGGCTTATTCTCAGTGCTCTGGTATACCTCCTCCTCCTCTATCGCTCCTCAACACCTCTTCTCTTTATCTACGTGTGTTAATCTCCCAGCATTCTCTCTATCTCTCCCATTCATGTCGCTGCTGATTCATTATTTAACACATAAAAGTGGAGTTAAAAGGTACTCCCAGAGTCAAAGTGTGTGTCTTCTATGGCGAGGCAATGGAGAGTGATGTGTTGCGGACCTCGGCAGCGCTGGAAGATGGCACTGCTCATCCATTACGTGCTCAGCGTCTGACTGAGTCGCACCGTTCCCAGACCCATTTATCCCACACGCTTTATTCTCCGAAATGTACCTGTCAACGGGAATCACTGTTTCTTCCAGAAATACAGCATTGTCTCCCTGGGAGGTTTGATTTCTGAAAGCTGTCGTCCCTGTTTTAGACACAGACCTATTGCAACAGGACATGGCCAGGCAGACTCTGGAGGAGAAGCTGCAGCCTTATCTCCATGTGTTGGGGCACCTCTTCCTCAGCAAGCTCATGAGCCATGCATTCAACTTCATCCTGCTCTTCCAGTTGTAAGTTACACTCATACAACACCACTATAGCTAGCTTCCAAACTGAAAAAGAGGGATTTAGCCTTTAGAATAATCTAATGACAGAACAACACCACAACGTGGACCACAGGCAAATAAATAAGGCATAATCAGAGAAGGGAAATGAAACAAAAAACGTTTTTTATAAAGTTATATGAGATTGGGATTCTAAGGGATCGATCAACACATTTAAAATATTAATGAGGAGATGCTAACATACTCCAATTGTATAGTGGATTCTCAACTCTTAAACAATAGGCAAACGTACATTTCTGCCTAAATAGTCATAGCCAAAAGTAATTGTTTTTCATAAACAATAACTGATAACGATGCATAGTTTTAGAAAGGTTTGGAAATCACATTTCTGTAAAAATGTGTATAAATTGCTGAGGTGTGCTCATTAAGGACACAAGCTTAAGTACATAGTACAAATAACATGAAAATATATATTTTTTCCCTATTCAACAAAAGCGGGGCAATAGGGCTTAACATGACTGAAATGCTTTTTAAATATATACTGAACATACTGAACATATACTGCCTGTGGAATGTTGTCCCACTCATCTTCAATGGCTGTGAGAAGTTGCTGGATATTGGCGGGAACTGGAACATGCTGTCGTACATGTTGATCCAGCGCAACCCAAACCTGCTCAATGGGTGACATGTCTGGTGAGTATGCAGGCCATGGAAGAACTGGGACATTTTCAGCTTCCAGGAAATGTGTACAGATCCTTGCAACACAATTATCTTGCTGAAACATGAGGTGGTTAGGACGGATGAATGACAAGACAATGGGCCTCAGAATCTTGTTACAGTATATCTGTGCATTCAATTTGCCATCGATAAAATGCAATTGTGTTCGGTGTCCATAGCTTATGCCTGCCCATACCATAACTCCACCGCCACAATGGGGCACTCTGTTCACAACGTTGACATCAGCCAACAGCTCACCCCACACGATGCCATGCACACTGTCTGCCATCTGCCCTGTACTGTTCAAACCGGAATTCATCTGTGAAGAGCACACTTACCCAGTGTGCCAGTGGCCCTTGTGTTGCAACCCTGAAGTCGGTTGCAACACTGAACTGCAAGACCCTGGTGACCCTGGTGAGGACGACAAGCACGCAGATGAGCTTCCCTGAGATGTTTTCTGACAGTTTTTGCAGAAGTTCTTCGGTTGTGCAAACCCACAGTTTCATCAGCTGTCCGGGTGGCTGATCTCAAACGATCCTGCAGGGGAAGAAGCCGGATGTGGAGGACCTGGGCTGGCGTGGTTACACGTGGTCTGTGGTTGTGAGGCCGGTTGGACGTACTGCCAAATTCTCTAAAACAACGTTAGAGGTGGCTTATGGTAGAGAAATTAACATTAAATTATCTGGCATCAGCTCTTTTGGACATTCCTGCAGTCAGCATGCAAATTGCACGCTCCTTTTAAACTTGAGACGTGTGTGGCATTGTGTTGTGTGACAAAACTGCACATTTTAGCGTGGCCTTTTATTGTCCACCCCACAAGGTGCACCTGTATAGTGATCCTGCTATTTAATCTGCTTCTTGATATGCCACACCTGTCAGGTGGATGAATTATCTTGGCAAAGGAGAAATGCTCGCTACCAGGGATGTAAACTCATTTGTGCACAACATTTGAGAGAAGTAAGCTTTGTGCATATGCAACATTTCTGGGATCTTTTATTTGAAACATGGGACCAACACTTTACATGTTGCATTTATATTTTGTTTAGTGTATATAGCTATGGTTGCATGTCTGTTAATTCTTGGGTTAATGACACTGCAAATTGTGTTTTGGTTTCATCATTAGTCAAGAAGTAAGAATAAAATTATAAACAACTTACGATAAGATTTCACCTTTCTTATAACTGTAAAATAAATATGATCATACTTAGTGACAGTACAATACAATAAAATATTGGCACCATTTCATAACAGAGAATTTTCTGCTGAAAGTCCACTGAGCAGTGCAGAGACACCATTCAAATAAGTGCAGACTAGTTACAGCTTCAACTTTAAGTACACAGTGATTTCATCTGACTGTGACCGAGAGAAAGTGGTCTTGTTTCAATTCTACGAAACGATTTAGTAGTTTTCCACTTGAGAGCTGTAAATCCATCTGAGAACCTCACAGCAAGGTTATTGCTGGTATTGTAGCTGCTATTGTTGCATCCGCGAGACTTCCATTTCATATGCGCTATTGCAAGCGCAGCTATGAGGTTCACAGGCACAGAAAATGGTTCCTTTGTCTAGCTATGGCAGAAAATGTGATGTGTCGCTCCCTATGCAAATAGATGATTTCTTGTGTTTCTGAACCTCAAAGCTGCACTTGCAATTGCTCTTATGAATCGGGACAACCAGCGCATTTATGGAATGTAAAGCAATTGAAGTTTCACCAATCACAGTTTGCACTGTACACATGAATACAAACATATCGGGTCGGGACCGGTCCAGAACCGGAACCGGTACAGAACCGCTTAACATCTACAGTATAATTAAACAAACAAAACTATGATTCCAAATTTAACAAACAAATGTATGATTCCAAAACACAGATGAACATGACTCCATCCAGCTGTATCAGAGGGCTTCAGTATTCCCCTGTACCACATCAACCATGTCCCCTGGCAAGATACCCATCATCTCAATTATCAACATTTGTCACCACCTCTCTTTATGTCAGCCCATCCATTACACCCAATGTTTTTGCACCTTGAGACGTGTGGACTCTGCAGAAAGGACAGACTAATGGCCTGATTCATTCTACCTGGCCTTAGCAGTGTTTATGCTGTATCATTTATTTCTATGTTCTCAAACTACTGCTAATTCGTATTGTCAATCAGTCTAGTACTTGGAAGTGTTTACTTTTTGATGGGAGTCTACCTGGTATTTTTATTCTATGAAAAACCTTTCTGCAATTTTCCTTGGCTTAATAAAAACAGTTAAAGTATGTTTTTGTACAAATTGGACTCAGCGTAGTGTTTGTATGAATCCTTTTTGTTCGAATATTGATGCTGAATGTTTCTGCTACCTCCATCCTTTTTTCCCTCTGAATTTTTTTAAATTATGGGTAGTGAATTGACCTTTGTCCACGTCTATGATTCCGAGCTACACTTATGCCTTGTGGGCATATGTGCTGCATCTAATTTGGACTATGGTTTTCAACGATGTAATTTAATCTCATGCCTTACTGCATTATTTAATAGTAAGACCCTGTGGGGCAGCTAATGAATCACACCCTGGCAGGCAAGCTGACTTTGTCCCAGAGTGGTAAAGTTTTAACTCTGCAGAGATGTTCCCCATCACACAGGAATAGGCACAAGCACACACGCACACATGCTCACACCTTCCACACACAGTTTCCTAACCCATGAAGGCAAATCATCCTCCTGTGGATCAGTATGGTTGGAAGGCCTTCAGTCGAATAGCACTCATTTCACTTTACTGCTCATGTTCTTTTGACAATATTAGCTCTATTATTTGCATCGTGCCATTATCTGTCATATTCAGACATCATTCAATATAGAAGCTTTTCAGGTCTCAAAAAATGAGACTAATTCAGACCCACAGACAGATATTACAGACAAATATTCAATTGGTGCACATTAATGTGTAATCATTTCTTCTCAAAGTTTTTGCCATCTGTGGACTTGGAAAGGCATTGTCATGTTTCTCAACAACAATAATGTGTCTATTATAATTTGGTCTCTACAATACAGTATATTGTGAATATGAATGTATCTTAATTTACCTTACCTTACTGTATTATACCTTATCTTACCTTGAAAGCATGTTTAGATCCTACAGATCTTGTGCTTCAGTTGGGCTCCATTTTGTTGAGTTGTAAGCCTGTTTCTCTTTGGATGAGTTGCAATGTTTCTCATCACCACTGCTAAAGGTGTCATGCCCATGGGGTGCACAACGGTTAATGCCCCTCAGATTTGTCCTGTTTAAAAAAAAAAAAATAGGATGTTCAATTAAGTACTAGAATACATTTTTAATGGCCCAGTACAGTCAAAAAAAAATATTTTCCTGTGTTTTGTAAATATTTCCACACTGAGGTTAGAATAATACTGTGAAATTGTGAAAATTATGATAATGCCCTAAAAGTAAGAGCTGCTTGAAAAGTCCGCTGGAAATTTCAGCCTGTTTTGGTGACATCGCCAGGTGGTAAATTTGTTAAAACCTCTGATAGGGAAACATTTTGATGCCACCTAATAGACATACACAAACGTAATTATTTTTCATGAGAATTGCCATTAACAATAACTGGTAATGATGCATAGTTTAATTAAGAAAAGTCTGGAACTCTCCTTTCTGGTTAAAAAAAAATAGAGAGAGAAATTGCTGAGGTGTACTCACTTTTGAGAATACAAGCTTAAGTACATTGTGCAAATATTATAACAATATGAAAAATCATGTGTTTTTTTCCTATCTAACAAAAGTGGGGCAATAGGGCTTGAAATGACTGAAATGCTTTCTAAATATGGTAACAATCCAATTATAAACAACTTACTATAAGATTTCTCCTTTTTTAAAGCTGTAAAATAAATACAAACATACTTAGTGAGAGTACAATATTGGCACAATTTCATATAACATGTAACATATAACAGCAAGATGTAACCACGATTGTTGGATTCGTTAGACTGTCCCCTTCCATATGCTGTCTCTCTGTCACTCAGAGGAAGAGCAAATTGATTATTTGTCGGGATAGGCCACAAAACGTGACACGTCACTCCCTATGCAAATGTGGGGTCTGAAACCTTACTCTTCAAGACGGCTCTGCTAAGAGAGTGGGAGCAGAGAGCAGACAGATGGGGCTTTCTGGCACTATAAGGCATAGTATCCTATGATGTTCACAGAGCGCTTTGTACACCAAAAAGTCAGTCTGGTCCAGAACCAGAGTTAGACCAATAAGAAAGAGAGTTTGAAACCCCTCTGCCAATAACAGCTAGTTTCAGTTTCCCCCTCCCCACTCAGACCTATGCCAGACAATCACAGTAAGGTGCTTAATTTTTACCCAGAAATAATGTGATATTGAGACAAAAACATCTGCAGTGGACCTTTAATTAAGCCTACGGTTTATCATAATTATTTATTAAAAGACCTGTCAGCAGTATTTTGACAGAATAAAATTCTACCAAGTAAGTGGTTCCGTCCACACTTTTAGAATTAGTGGTGACTAGAGGAACCCTGGAGTTCCTTAACAAATCATTGCTAGTCAATGTTTCATATTCAAACCATCGGTTAGTTGAATGATTGTTGGAGGAACCTTTAATGGTTCAATGTTGCAACGGCTTCCTCCGGAGGCATGACTTAGTAGGGGCCTGGCTTTAAAATACCGTATGTTTGTAGCAGGTGGCCTAGCAATTAGAGCGTTGGGCCAGGTCACTGGTTTGAATACCCAAGCCGTCATGGTAAAAAATGTGTCCATGTGCCTTGAGCAAGGCACTTAACCCTAATTTGCTCCAGTGGCGCTGTACTACTATCGCTGACCCTGTAAAAACAACACATTTCACTGCATCTATCTGGTGTATGTGACAATAAAACATATATATTTTTTGTAAATTAATTTGATAAAGCTATTGTTTCCTTCTTGATTAATAAACGAAAAACATTTTTTTCTCTCTGTAATAATAGCGACCTAGCATTATTATGATGTTGGCTATAGCTAGCCAGCTAGAAATATCAGCCAGATCGTTCAAGATCCACTTTCCAAATTAGACGTCTGTCCAGTTAAGCAGGACGTCAGGAGATGACTTCAACACTGGCCACAAGGGGCAACGGTGACCACTATTACCCTCAAGTAGGCTTGATTTTTCTTGGGCGTTGTGGACGGGGATGGCAGATCTGGCTCCGAGGGTTGTGTGTTCAATGCCAGTGCTAGGCACTCTTTTATTTTTTATTTTTTTCCTTTCCTAAACCTTAATCCTTCACACATTTTTAATTAATTCCTAAACTTAACTGTGGAATTGTTTTTGTTTTAACCATATCCACAACATTAAACCTTAACTTAACCATTCAGAATTAATTAATATACTTAACCTTTGAAATTTGACATTTATGGACAAGGGTTTAGACGTCTGATTCTGCAGGGAGACTGTGAGAGCTTGTTAGGATACAGTAGGTTCCCAAACTCATGCTGGCAAGGTTGCTAGAGTTTAGAAAATACTCAAATTGCTTTAATTCTTAGTCTATGATACTATATACCAGTGTGGTAGTTATACTAAACTCCTAAGTCTTTAAAGTGTCAATGTGCATCATTAAATAAAACAACAATTGAAAAGGTATGCCTAGATAACCTAGGCATAAAAGTCATGGCTCTAGATTGCAGGGAAAATAAAGATATGTCAGGTGTTTGAAAAATTTGAAATTCTGCCGGAGGGGGCCAGCCCTTTTCGCCACCTCGCCTCCATCCTCATGTACTTCATGCCCCCTCTAAAATAATGGTTGCATGACGCCTCTTCCCACTGCTGTCCAGTGTGATGGCTGATGAGGGGTGAGCGTTCTGGTGAAAAATGTCTGCTATGCATCCACTATGGGTGCTACACATTTGGGGTGGATGGGTGTTGGGGTATCTGTCATACACTTATGGTTTAAAGAAGAGTCTCAGCCTCAGGGGAAGGAAGAACACACCTGCTGGGAGCCAGCTAGTCTCCAGCCAATCCTCCTGAAGTAACATGGAAATTCCTAAAATGTCACCAGTGCCACACCGCTGGGCTGATAAAGATTTGCTCGGTCCGGGTCCTTGTCTTTTCATTTAAAAAAAGACAGAAAGGTTAATGAAGGCAAGGCACTGGAGTATGTTATCGCCGGTCTCTCTCTCTCTCTCTCTCTCTCTCTCTCTCTCTCTCTCTCTCTCTCTCTCTCTCTCTCTCTCTCTCTCTGCTGTCTGTGACTAAGGGGAAGACTTGACCTTGTAGGATCAGAACCCTAAGTGGGTTTTTAATTCCAGCCCGTGCCCTCTAGACTAGTGGGGAGCTGACTGTTATTTATAGGTGAAATGTCATCTCTTTTCTAGTAAACACTTTTTTTCTCCTCAAAATAATTGCCCGTCTAATCAAAAGCACAAATGACAAAGTTAGCATTAATCAGCTGACTTAATTTTTGTAGGTGGCATTATTTATGACATTGGATTTGCATAATGGTATTTTTTTGTCTGATCAAGAATCCATTCAGAACATTAGTGCTGTGTGGTAGGTAGTATACCTTAAAGCTTAAAATAAATAGTTATTTTCCATTTTGTTGATTCATCTCTATTATTCAGTTTGTACCATAGTCTTCTGGCCTTTCAGGCCTTGAAACCAGAGCAAATCACATTTTATTTGTCATGTACACAGTTTAGAGCAGGTATAAAAGGTGTAGCAAAATGCTTGTGAGCTAGTTCCCTCAACATTGCAGGACAACAATCAATATCAATGATAAAGAGTCAAATAAAAAATAACCACTAATAGCGAGGTAGTATGCATAGTAATAGCCTAATATGTACACTCAGATCAACTTATATTTGTCACATGCTTCGTAAATAACAGTGAAATCCTTTCCAACAATGCAGAGAGAAAAACATTTGTATAACTAATAATAACATGAGGAATAAATACACAATCAGTCACAATAACTTGACTATATACACAGGCTACCAGTAAAGTCTTCTGTTCTTTCAAAAATCTTGGTCGACCATTTTATAAAGTTTATTTTTCCATATATAGACACACCCTATGTGTTTTAATAAAATCAACTATATGCATTGAGCTTGTCTGATGCTTTAAGCACACTGTTTGATGACATTAGACACAAATGACTCAAGAGGGAGTCAGAGATCAAGATAACCAGAAGAAAAAACCTGCAAAAACCTGCAAATAACCACTAAGGTACAGGTCTCTGCAGGGAGACAGCTAGGGTTAGCTCTTCAGCAGTCAGATGGTCTGGTGGTAAAAGCTGTCTCAGAGCATGTGTACAATTTTCTATCTTTTCCCTGGTTGAAGAATACATGCAGTACATCAACCACTGCATTTACCAAAATGTCAGTGGTGATCTGCGGTGGAGTGTTTGGTTTACTTCTCTGCTGGACTGGCCCCCAGTCTGTTGATGGAATGGATCTTGTTATCAGCATTTAGACAGCTCTCACTAACACCTGCTCAATCGATACCCCCTTTATTGTGTTCAAGGGGCTTAGTGGTCGATCAATGCTAAGCTGTGACCCCTCTCTTTCCCCCTCCACCTGCTTGTTCCTAAAACCACCATCACTACACCTCAACACTGCTGCTGCACAGTGCTACATGCTGATGGTGGCCCTGGGATGATGGAAAGCACTATGAAGCCAATTCCCTCTCCCACCCTTTATTTTTATTTTATTTTATTTCACCTTTATTTAACCAGGTAGGCAAGTTGAGAACAAGTTCTCATTTACAATTGCGACCTGGCCAAGATAAAGCAAAGCATTTCGACACATACAACAACACAGAGTTACACAAGGAGTAAAACAAACATACAGTCAATAATACAGTAGAAAAATAAGTATATATACGATGTGAGCAAATGAGGTGAGATAAGGGAGGTAAAGGCAAAAAAAGGCCATGGTGGCGAAGTAAATACAATATAGCAAATAAAACACTGGAATGGTAGATTTGCAGTGGAAGAATGTGTAAATGAGCTAAATAAATAAATAAATACAGTAGGGGAAGAGGTAGTTGTTTTTGCTAAATTATAGATGGGCTATGTACAGGTGCAGTACTCTGTGAGCTGCTCTTACAGCTGGTGCTTAAAGCTAGTGAGGGAGATAAGTTTTTCCAGTTTCAGAGATTTTTGTAGTTCGTTCCAGTTATTGGCAGCAGAGAACTGGAAGGAGAGGCGGCCAAAGGAGGAATTGGTTTTGGGGGTGACCAGAGAGATATACCTGCTGGAGCAAGTGCTACAGGTGGGTGCTGCTATGGTGACCAGCGAGCTGAGATAAGGGGGGACTTTACCTAGCAGGGTCTTGTAGATGACCTGGAGCCAGTGGGTTTGGCGACGAGTTTGAAGCGAGGGCCAGCCAACGAGAATGTACAGGTCGCAGTGGTGGGTAGTATATGGGGCTTTGGTGACAAAACGGATGGCACTGTGATAGACTGCATCCAATTTATTGAGTATGGTATTGGAGGCTATTTTGTAAATGACATCGCCGAAGTCGAGGAACGGTAGGATGGTCAATTTTACGAGGGTATGTTGGCAGCATGAGTGTAGGATGCTTTGTTGCGAAATAGGAAGCCAATTCTTTGGGTTGGAGATGTTTGGATTGGAGATGTTTGAGATGTTTGATGATGTTTGATGTGAGTCTGGAAGGAGAGTTTACAGTCTAACCAGACACCTAGGTATTTGTAGTTGTCCACATATTCATATATTGTCCACAAGTCAGAACCGTCCAGAGTAGTGATGCTGGACAGGCGGGCAGGTGCAAGCAGCGATCGGTTGAAGAGCATGCATTTAGTTTTACTTGTATTTAAGAGCAGTTGGAGGCCACGGAAGGAGAGTTGTATGGCATTGAAGCTCGTCTGGAGGGTTGTTAAACAGTGTCCAAAGAATGGTCAGAAGTATACAGAATGGTGTTGTCTGCGTAGAGGTGGATCAGAGACTCACCAGCAGCAAGAGCGACATCATTGATGTATAGAGGGAAGAGAGTCAGCCCAAGAATTGAAGCCTGTGGCACCCCCATAGAGACTGCCAGAGGCCCGGACAACAGGCTCTCCGATTTGACACACTGAACTCTATCAGAGAAGTAGTTGGTGAACCAGGTGAGGCAATCATTTGAGAAACCAAGGCTGTCGAGTCTGCCGATGAGGATGTGGTGATTGACAGATTCGAAAGCCTTGGCCAGATCAATGCATACAGCTGCACAGTAATGTTTCTTATCGATGGCGGTTAATATATCGTTTAGGACCTTGAGCGTGGCTGAGGTGCACCCATGACCAGCTCTGAAACCAGATTGCATAGCAGAGAAGGTGCTGTGGGATTCGAAATGGTCGGTAATCTGTTTGTTGACTTGGCTTTCGAAGACCTTAGAAAGGCAGGGTAGGATTGATATAGGTCTGTAGCAGTTTGGATCAAGCCTACTCGCTGAAGTGTTTCAGGGAGCGTTTGACAGTGATGAGTGGAGGTCGCTTGACTGCTGACCCATTACGGATGCAGGAAATGAGGCAGTGATTGCTGAGATCTTGATTGAAAACAGCAGAGGTGTATTTAGAGGGCAAGTTGGTTAGGATGATATCTATGAGGGTGCCCGTGTTTACAGCTTTGGAGTGGTACCTGGTAGGTTCATTGATAATTTGTGTGAGATTGAGGGCATCAAGCTTAGAATGTAGGATGGCTGGGTTGTTAATAAGCATGTTCCAGTTTAGGTCGCCTAGCAGCACGAGCTCTGAAGATAGATGGGGGGCAATCAGTTCATATATGATGTCCAGAGCACAGCTGGGGGCAGAGGGTGGTCTATAGCAGGCGGTGAGAGACTTGTTTTTAGATTTTTAAAAGTAGATGTTCAAATTGTTTGTGTACAGACCTGGATAGTAGGACAGAACTCTGCAAGCTATCTCTGCAGTAGATTGCAACACCGCCCCCTTTGCCCGTTCATTCTTGTTGGAAAATGTTGTTGTTAGGGTTGGAAATGTCAGAGTTTTTGGTGGTCTTCCTGAGCCAGGATTCATACACAGGAGGAGGCTTCCAATGTTGACATGCATGAAACCAAGGCTATTATGGTTACAGAAGTCATCAAAAGAGAGCGCTTGGGGAATAGGAGTGGAGCTAGGCACTGCAGGGCCTGGATTCACCTCTACATCACCAGAGGAACAGAGGAGGAGTAGGATAAGGGTACGGCTAAAAGCTATGAGGATTGGTCGTCTAGGATGTCCGGAACAAAGAGTAAAAGGAGGTTTCTGGGGGCAGTAAAATAGCTTCAAGGTATAATGTACAGACAAAGGTATGGTAGGATGTGAATACAGTGGAGGTAAACATAGACATTGAGTGATGATGAGAGAGATATTGTCTCTAGAAACATAATTGAAACCAGGTGATGTCATCGCATGTGTGGGTGTTGGAACTGAAAAGTTGGATAAGGTATAAGGAGCAGCGCTAGAGGCTCTACAGTGAAATAAGCCAATAAACACTAACCAGAACAGCAATGGACAATGCATATTGACATTAAGGAGAGGCATGCTTAGCCGAGTGATCATAAGGGTCCAATGAGTAGTGTGGTTGGTTGGGGTCACGGCAATTCAGACAGCTAGCCGAGCCATCAGTAGCAAGCTGGCAGAGAATAGAGGTCTGTTTTTAGCCACCTCGTGCGTTTCCGTCGGTAGATTGGTGGGGTTCCATGTGGTAGAGGGGACCAATCCAATTGGCAAAATAGATATAGTTATGGTGACCCAAGAAAATCGTTCGATAGACCTATTCAGATAGCAGCCGATAAGATAGCTAACGATTAGCGGGCCGCAGATGGGTGTTCAGGTGACGTCGCGACGGAGGGGCCAGTTGGATAACTCCCTCGGTAGATAACGTCGGTTGTCCAATCGTGAAAGCCCAGTGGGACCCGTCTCGGCAGTAAAACGGGTCCGGATAGGTGATTGTAGCCCAGGAGTGGCTGATGGAACTCTACAGCTGGCTAGCTCCGAATAATTGATGTTTGCTCCGGGACCGACGTAAACCAATAGTCACTCGGATAGCAGCTAGCTAGCTGCAAGATCCAGGTGTAAATGTCCAGAGCTTGCGGTAGAAATCCGGGGATATGGAGAAAAAATAGGTCTGGTATGCCCTTCACCTATCTATACAGTATCTCATTCTTCTTCATCATCATCTAGCTCCTTCTTCATCATCCTTTATCATCCTCTCTCTGCCTACTGTTTGTCACAAATCAAAATGTAATCTTCTTAATTGGATGTTTTTTTCCTGCTCGATGATTCAATTTTGTGGCCAGAAGCCTTTCAAAACATTTGTGTTCACATTTCACTTCATCGACGATGATACCGTTGTTTCTGATGTGAGAAAATAAATATCTGTAAGATATGAGCTTGTCTTATGTCACTTGGTTGAAGTAGTTGTTTTCTAACTTGTCTTGTGGTAACTTTATCTCGGTTTGTTGAAGGCGGTATGCACAGAACAGATTTCCTGTTTGATGTCAGTTTGAGTAATTCATCACTGCAAACTTGAGTGAAACAGACTAGTAATTAGTGTGATGAAGTGAGGGCTGATAAATAACAAGTCCCCTCTCTCTCTGTTCTCAATGTGTCCATAGGGATCAGTTATGTCCAAGCTGGCAGTGAGGCCTACGCAGCTCTTCTACATGTGAGGTAAATCTGCTGTCACAATATCATTTAATGACAACCCATTAAAATATAAATTGTTGTACATGTTTATTTTTTTTAATTTTTTTTTTATTTAACCATTATTTAACTAGGCATGTAGCTGAACACCTCAGGCAAATTGGAACACAATGTCTTTTAATAGTACGTCTCAAGTTTTAGATGAGATTTAAGCAGAGAATTATTAAGACAGACAGTACACCATAATGTTTCAAAATGTACATAATTTTTTATTTTATTTCACCTTTATTTAACCAGGTAGGCTAGTTGAGAACAAGTTCTCATTTGCAACTGCGACCTGGCCAAGATAAAGCATAGCAGTGTGAACAGACAACACAGAGTTACACATGGAGTAAACAATTAACAAGTCAATAACACAGTAGAAAAAAAAATGGGCAGTCTATATACAATGTGTGCAAAAGGCATGAGGAGGTAGGCGAATAATACAATTTTGCAGATTAACACTGGGGTGATAAATGATCAGATGGTCATGTACAGGTAGAGATATTGGTGTGCAAAAGAGCAGAAAAGTAAATAAATAAATAAAAAAACAGTATAAAAACAGTATGGGAATGAGGTAGGTGAAAATGGGTGGGCTATTTACCAATAGACTATGTACAGCTGCAGCGATCGGTTAGCTGCTCGGATAGCTGATGTTTGAAGTTGGTGAGGGAGATAAAAGTCTCCAACTTCAGCGATTTTTGCAGTTCGCTCCAGTCACAGGCAGCAGAGTACTGGAACGAAAGGCGGCCAAATGAGGTGTTGGCTTTAGGGATGATCAGTGAGATACACCTGCTGGAGCGTGTGCTACGGATGGGTGTTGCCATCGTGACCAGTGAACTGAGATAAGGCGGAGCTTTACCTAGCATGGACTTGTAGATGACCTGGAGCCAGTGGGTCTGGCGACGAATAAAACATTGACTTTTTGGCTTTTTATTTATTTATTTATTAGATTTGGGCAGTAGGTCCACGTGAATATTGCTCCTCATGTTTCTGTAATTTTGTAAGACTGTTTATCTCTTTAATGTGTCCGTCTTTAGAAATCTTTGCTTTGAACAACACATTGACTTTTATCATTACTCTTAATGTTTTACTTTAAACTCATATTTGATATTGCCCCACTAACTACTGGTGTATTTTAATATTTAATGGTAAGACCCTGTAGGGCCCAGCTAATAAATTAAACCCTGGCAGGCATGCTGACTTTGTCACAGAGTGGTAAAGTTTTAACTCTGCAGAGATGTTCCCCATCACACAGGCACACACATAAGCGTGCACACACACACACACACACACACACACACACACACACACACACACACACACACAGACACTCGTTTCCTAACCCATAAAGGCAAAGTATCCTCCTGTGGATCCTCCTGTGTAAGGCCTTGAGTCAAATTGCACTCAGTTCACTTTACTGCTCAAGTTTTTTTGACAATGTTTGGATCCACACAGAAAACAAGTTTTATATTCAACAGCCTCAGGTTTGAACATTTGTTATTTGAGTGTTGAAAGCATACAGTTCTTGTCCAATCATGTTGAGATAATTGAAAGGCTATATAAAGCCTACCAAAGATTTTTACCTCTATTATTTGAATTGTTGTATTCATCCTGATCAGACCTCATTCACTATAGAAGCTTTGCAGATCTCAACAAATAAGACCCATTCAGACCCATAGACAGATAATACGTTGAACAATTTATTCTCAAGGTTTTTGCCAAGTTCTGTCTAACATGGTCTTGTCACGTTCTGACCTTAGTTCTTTTGTTATGTCTTTGTTTTAGTATGGTCAGAGTTGGGTGGGTTGTCTATGTTCGTTTTTCTATGATTTGCTATTTCTATGTTTGGACTGGTATGGTTCTCAATCAGAGGCAGCTGTCTATCGTTGTCCATGATTGAGAACCATATTTAGGTAGCCGGTTTTCTATTGTTTCGGTGGTGATTGTTTTCTGTTGTGGGTCTGCACCAGCCAGAACTGTTTTCGGTCGTTTCTCTTTGGTATTTTTGTTATTTCCGTGTTCATTTTAATAAATATGGACACATACCACGCTGCACCTTGGTCCTCCTCTTCTCCTTCATATGACGACCGTGACAGGTCTTCTTCTCTACCTAATTGCCAGTGCAATTGACAGCCTTCAAACATATAACACTCAGCTTGAGTTGTGCTGTCATAGCACTAGACTCTTTTGAGACCATCATAATGGCTGTCACAACATAAATTAATCACAACCCCTTAATACATCAACTGTTATACAGTACATGTAGCTGAAACCCTCAGGCAAATTGGAACACAGCGTTTTTTAATAGAAAGTCTCAAGTTGTATATGAGATGTGAGAAAAGCATAATTAAGACAGACAGTACACCATAATGTTAAAACATTTACATAAAACATTGTGACTTTTTAGTATTTTATTTATATATTTATTAGATTTGGGCAGTAGGTCCATGTGAATATTGCTCCTCATGTTTCTGTAATTTTGTAAGACTGTTTATCTCTTTAATGTGTCCGTCTTTAGAAAGCTTTTCTTTGAACAACTCATTGACTTTTATCATAACCGTCAATGTTTTACTTTAAACTCATATTGGAGATTGCTCCACCAACTACTGGCGTATCCGAAAGGATTATGGGCTCTGTCTGTACAAGATAAATATATTTTTGCACAACTTGAAACACCACAACTCATTATATCTTGCCCATAGGCAGGGGGATCTGGTGACTCTCTTTTTCAAAGTACAAACATCGGTTTTACAAGAACAAAACATAAACAGTAGTTTATATGTATCTGAGAAATCTTTATGATATAGGGAAGACATTCTTTTTGTTTTTCTCACTACACACATCAAGATATAGTCCTTTTTCAGGTCAGAGCTAAAATAGTTTTTTCTTTAAAATATCTGTTTTCACATTGTCCTATATTAATAAAAAATCTAATGTATATTCTTTCATCTATTTATATGGCACCATAAAAGAGGTGCTTATTTTTCTCCATCATCTTCGAAATCAAAGGTGCCCTTTCAGAATATAGACAAGTTCAAGGCATTATCTTTTAGGTTCCATGTTGAAGTGGCCATCAGTATTCAGCACTAGCCCCACACATAAACAGGAAAATTGAATAAACAGACTCTGGTAGCCTCTCCAAGAACAACATATGGTATCCTAATTCGATTTGAAAAAAGCAGCTAAATGCAACCTGGTGCTAGTTTTTGTAATTTCATTTGGGCCTATCCTAGAGATAGTTGCATATCTTCCATCTATCGCCAGTCTGGTGATTCTGTGGGGCCTCTGATGGGAAATGGTGATAATGTATGAGCAACAGGATAGTTAGTTCTGTGCATAAACCTTCACACATTGCATTCCCAAGTTTGATGGGTTGTTTGTTTGGATATTTATATTTTTGTTTAGAAATTATTTTACCAAAGAGTTTGAGGTACAGTATCTCACCAAGGCTGATATCTCAAATTAAAACATAATTGTACCTCCTAAACTTGCCTCCTACCTCCTTAAGTGTCTCTGATGTTCCTTTTCCCCTTGAGTTAGGTGAAGCTCTGACCACAGAGCTTTTTCATTTTAATTAAAGCACTTCCTCCAGCTTTCCTCTAAAAACATACACTAGAGACAAATTCCACAACAAGAAATCATACTCTATTATCAGACTGAAAAGATACATATATCTACCCGGCAACCGAACCAAGCAAGCACTTTAAAGTTTCTTGCATATGAATAATTAATCTGTTTATTTATCAAGGAAATGTATCCATAAGCGCTTTGAGCGGTGGTTTTGCTTACATCTGCTTACTTATTTCTCCCCTCCCCTCCCTCTTGGCGTATCCTGCTGTGTGTCCTGCTAGTGGATTTCATTTGAGAAGTGCTTTGTGGAGAGGAGCCCTGGATGGCAGGCCGATGAATCAACACAGACAGCTAACCTCACTTGATTACCATACTATTACTAACAGATATCCTCCTGCCTCTGAATTTGAATAGCCAAACTGCCCAAAAGTAGTAAGTTGGTAAGTAATAACACTAATGGGTGGTTTTACTGTTGTAGAGATACTTGTTAGTTCTCTGTGATGCAAAAAATGTATAGTTTATGTGAATGGGGTGAGTTCATTATCTTCTTGTTTAGCTTCCTGCTTGAGTATAAAACTGATTATCTTGCTCATTAGTTGAATAAAAGTCAGTGAGTGATTCAGTGATTCAGAGAACGGGCTTTGGAAAGAGCTTGTTTCCCTTAGGGATGTATGCCTTATGACGCTATTCTGGTGTGGTGTCAGCTCCAGCGTGTGGGAAAAGGGATGTCATAGACCAATGCACACTGTCAATACTCCCATCTGGACTGTGGATGCTGTCATTTCACACTGTCACTCTCCCCACACAGCCTCTCCTGCCCCCAGCCTCCCTGCCCCCAGCCTCCCTGCCCCCAGCCTCCCTGCCCCCAGCCTCCCTGCACGCCCTCCCCTCTGTACCCATATGCTTACAGCGCACATATGGGAAAACATGTACACAAATCATGAGCTTCAAAGCAAATTCATTTATACAGTTTCAAAAAGATGTGTGGGACTGTAGACGAGATGTATTGATTGTCTGTCAAAGTAATATTCTGCAGCTCAGCAATTAACAGTGGAAAAAGCTCATTATGGTAATAGATTTGGAGAGGAAAATAGTTCTGTAGGCAGGAAATCAAAAGGAGGGATCAATAGGTTTTAGAATTCAAAGCATGAAATAGCCTATTCATGTCTGGCTGCTGAAAGGTAAACAGTACATTTATAGTACAGGTGTATCAGAAAAATGTTTTATACCACGCATAGGCAAGCACAGCTCATGTAATCATCCTGAAATCTCAAGACCATTTATTTCATGTTGACTGAATTTAGCCACTCGTTTGATCTCTCTGTTAATGCATCTGGACAACCTCAAAGCAAAGCTCGCATCTGTCTTTGGCTGAAAAAACCCTCCATCAGTAACATCAGTCCATCGACCTTAAAATCATACAGGGATGGGCCTCCTGGATGGCGCAGTGGTTAAGGGCGCTGTACTGCAGCGCCAGCTGTGCCACCAGAGACTCTGGGTTCGCGCCCAGGCTATGTCGTATTGGTGCGATGCACAATTCGCCTAGCGTCGTCCGGGAGAGGGAGGGTTTGGCCTGCAGGGAAATTCTTGTCTCATTGCGCACCAGCGACTCCTGTGGCGGGCCGGGCGCAGTGCGCGACCTCCCGGTCGCTGTTTCCTCGGCTGACTTCCGGGTTGGATGGCGCTGTGTTAAGAAGCAGTGCGGCTTGGTTGGGTTGTGTATCGGAGGACGCATGACTTTCAACCTTCGTCTCTCCCGAGCCCGTACGGGTACAATTAAAAATACAAATAAATCATACAGGGATGAGGGCAAAGGCTGCAATCAAACTCTTTTACAGTAGACACGCTTTACTATTCATGTTTTTTTTACCACAATAGGTACAATAGGCAGGGCCACTTACCTGGCTAGATGCATTAGATTTTCTGTGGAAAGGTGGAGTCAAAGTGAGCTCCCTGTATCTTTGTTTTCTTCTTCGTCTCCATGAGAATTAGGCTGTAATTACCTTTATCAGTTTGGAGAGGTAATTTATTTTGTTCCGCCCAAGTAAACACTTAACCGAATATTATTCACAGTATCTGTTTTCAGTTTGACTGGGTGCAGCCCATGTAAATGCTTGAGCGGTTCATTAAGAACATATTATTGGCTGGGGATATCTGCTGGATATAGGCTCAGATAGCAGGCTGGGTTATTGGACAGAGAAACCCCAGTGAATTCCAAGTGATCCCCTGGAGGCAAAAATCAATAAGGTAGTGGGATCAACCGTCCTCACAGTCCATTCTGGCCAAACCAAAATGATCGGAGTGAGAAATGAGGCCATTGTACACTACAATGTATTCTAATTGTATTTATTCAGGGCATTAGTAAGACGTCCAATTACACTGTGTGCATATCAAAAGTGCTTGCCTTCCAAAATGTACAGCACCAGTCAAAAGTTTGCACACACCTACTCATTTATTTGTACTATTTTCTACAATATGTAGAATAATAGTGAAAACATTAAAACTATTAAAAATAATACATATGGAATCATGTAGTAACCAAAAAAGTGTTAAACAAAATAAAAATATATTTTACATTTGAGATTTTTCAAAGTAGCCACCCTTTTCCGTGATGACAGCTTTGCACACTCTTGGCATTCTCTCAACCAGCGTCACCTGGAATGTTTTTCCAACACTCTTGAAGGAGTTCCAACACATGCTGAGCACTTGTTGGCTGATTTTCCTTCATTCTGCAGTCCAACTCATCCCAAACCATCTCAATTGGGTTGAGATTCGGTGATTGTGGAGGCCAGATCATCCTATGCAGCACTCCATCACTCTCCTTCTTGGTCAAATAGGTCTCACACAGCCTGGAGGTGTGTTGGGTCATTGTCCTGTTGAAAAACAAATGATAGTCCCACTGGGCGCAAACCAGATGGGATGGCGTATCGCTGCAGAATGCAGACATTGTCACCAGCAAAGCAACCCCACACCATCACACCTCCTCCTCCTCCATGCTTCATGGTGGGAACCACACATGTGGAGGTCATCCGTTCACCTACTCTGCATCTAACAAAGATATGGCAGTTGGAACCAAAAATCTCACATTTGGACTCATCAGACAATAGGACAGATTTCCACCAGTCTAATGTCCATTGTCCGGATTTCTTGGCCCAAGCAAGTCTCTTCTTATTATTGGTGTCCTTTAGTAGTGGTTTCTTTGCAGAAATTCGACCATGATGGCCTGAATCACGTGGTCTTCTCTGAACAGATGATGTTGAGATGTGTCTGTTACTTGAACTCTGTGACCCATTTATTTGGGCTGCAATCTGAGGAGCAGTTATTCTAATGAATTATCCTCTGCCCTTAACTCTGGGTCTTCCTTTCCTGTGGCTTCCTTCCTGAGAGCCAGTTTCATCATAGAGCTTGATCGTTTTTGCAACTGCACTTGAAGAAAAGTTCTTGAAATGTTCCGAATTGACTGACCTTCATGTCTTAAAGGAATGATGGACTGTCATTTCTCTTTGCTTATTTGAGCTGTTCTTGCCATAATATGGACTTGGTATTTTACCAAATAGGGCTATCTTCTGTATACCACCCCTACCTTGTCTCAACACAACTGATTGGCTCAAACACATTAAATGGAAAGAAATTCCACAAATGTACTTTTAATAAGGCACACCTGCTAATTGAAATTCATTCCAGGTGACTACCTCATGAAGCTGGTTGAGAGAATGCCAAGAATGTGCAAAGCTGTCATCAATGTAAGGGGTGGCTACTTTGACGAATCTCAAATCTCAAATATATTTAGATTTGTTTAACACTTTTTTGGTTACTACATGATTCCATATGTGCTATTTAATAGTTTTGATATCTTGAAAACAACAAAGAAAACCCTGTAATGAGTAGGGGTGTCCAATCTTTAGACTGGTACTGTATGTGTCGGCTCTTTTTATGTGATGACCCATGCTTTCTGCCGACTGGACAGGTCTTTTTTGATAAATGATGGTGACTCTTTAGAAAAAGATGTCTCAGTTATTAACCAAACACAAAACGCCTGTAATATCTGTGGAGTTGTTCTGATAGTGTGCCTTTAATGCTGTGGTTTGCATAACTCTTGTCTGTCCGGCAGTCTATCTGGCTGTCTGTACCTATAGCCATATCTATGTCATTCCTGCCTTTACCTGGACGCTCTCTCTTGGAATCCTGCTGGCTCAGATCGTCATTCAGCCAATCACGTCACTGCTGACCCTCCTGAAAGGCATCTTATTTATCATCATAGTAAGTGTTCCATGATCAGTCATGCTCTGAGGGATACTGATCTGCAGCACAATGTTACTAATTATGTAAATCAGAGTTTGCATTCAAAGAGAAACTGGACAGTCAGGTCCAATATTATTGGCAACCTTGATAAAGATGAGAAAAAAATACTAAAATATATATTACAAATACTGAGTTATATTATATTGCATTTTTTTATGACATTATTTTATACTAATACAATTGCTCAGACAGAGGGTTTTTGTTTTACAAGTGATTGTTTTTTCTCCAAAATATAGGCATCAAAAATGATTGGCACTCTAATACCTTTCAATACCTCACCTTTAAATGTTTTATGAGATTGGAGAACTTATTGGGAGCGGTCAGAAGAATATTCCTCCATACAGAATCTTTCCAGATCCTTGACATCCTTCTTCTGCACTTATCGACTGCCCACTTCAATTCAAACCACATGTTTCAATGGGGTTCTAGTCCACAGACTGAAATGGCCATTGCAAAATGTTGATTTTGTGGTCAATGAACCGTTTCTTTGTGGAACTTGAGAGCTGAGCTTGGGGTTATTGTCTTGCTGGAAGGGGTGTATACTCTCATAAAACACTAACAATCAGGTAACTGGCAAAATAAAGGAAACATCAACATAACGTGGGAGTTGAACAGCTTCAAGGCACCTTGCCATAGATTCTACAAGTGTTTGGAACTCTACTGGAGGGAAGCGACTGCTTATGTGTATGCCCCTCCTGTACTCCCTATTCACTCATGACTGCACGGCCAGGCAGAACTCCAACACCATCATTAAGTTTGCCGATGACACAACAGTGGTAGGCCTGATCAACGACGAGACAGCCTATAGGAAGGAGGCCAGAGACCTGGCCGTGTGGTGCCAGGACAACAACCTCTCCCTCAACGTGATCAAGACAAAAGAGATGATTGTGGACTACAGGAAAAAGAGGACCGAGCAAGCCCACATTCTCATCGACGGGGCTGTAGTGGAGCAGGTTGAAAGCTTCAAGTTCCTTGGTGTCCACATCACCAACAAACTAATATGGTCCAAGCACACCAAGACAGCCATGACGAGGGCACGACAAAACCTATTCCCCCTCGGGAGACTGAAAATATTTGGCATGGGTCCTCAGATCCTCAAAAGGTTCTACAGCTGCAGCATCGAGAGCATTGGTTGCATCACTGCCTCGTATGGCAACTGCTTGGCCTCCGACCGCAAGGCACTACAGAGGGTAGTGCGTATGGCCCAGTACATCACTGGGGCCAAGGTTCCTGCCATCCAGGACCTCTGTACCAGGCGATGTCAAAGGAAGGACCTAAAAATTGTCAAAGACTCCAGCCACCCTAGTCATAGACTGTTCTCTCTGCTACCGCATGGAAAGCGGTACCGGAAAGCCAAGTCTAGGTCCAAGAGGCTTCTAAACAGCTTCTACCCCCAAGCCATAAGACTCCTGAACATCTAATCAAATGGCCACCCAGATTATTTGCATTACCCCCCCCCCTTACACCGCTTCTACTCTCTGTTGTTATCATCTGTTCATAGTCACTTTAATAACTCTACCTACATGTACATGTCACCTCAACTAACTGGTGCCCCTGCACATTGACTCTGTACCGGTACCCCTTGTGTATAGTCTCACTATTGTTATTTTGTTGCTGCTCTTTAATTACGTGTTACTTTTATTTCTTATTTTTATTCATATTTTTTTTAACTGCATTGTTGGTTAGGGGCTCGTTAGTATGCATTTCACTGTAAGGTCTACCTACACCTGTTGTATTTGGCACATGTGACTAATAACATTTGATTTGATTTGATTCATTCAACCCCTGAGGAAAGAAAGGAGCGGTGCCTGTGAGTGAAGTCTCATACCCTCAGTAGTTGAATGCAAATTCAGAAATGCAATAAAAATTCACATTAAAGTGCCACCTCTGAGAGATTGCGATGGATATTGTTGCAGAAGATTAGAGGATTATATTACCTTCACAGGACCTTTGTTTAATATCGGCAAATTTAATATAATACCTGGAATATTTCACACCAATTAACAATCTGTTTATTCCTTCTCAAATCTACCCTAGCAGTTCATTTTTGGTTACTCTCTCAAATGCTAACATTTTAATATTATTATTGTAAATCCAATGTTCTGGTTTGGATATTTAAAACTGAATACTAGTACCAAGGGATTGGGCAATGAATTATTACTCTATTTTTCAGTTTAAAAAAGAGGTGATGTCCTCCTGCCAGTGCCAGTCGCTGTGTAGTTAAGTCTCGAAACCTCATCTACTGTCCAGGGGAGTGTGAATATATCAGTGACACACTGTTCTGTGACGCTGCTCTGTATTGATACTGTGAATAACCATGCTCAGTCATTCAACAAACAGGGGAGTTGTCCTCTTGCCACCTGACACGTAGGTACTTGACAGTAATTTTCATCCACGTCTCAGCAGTGGACAAATCTGCATCATCACTCACCTTCATTGATGTATTATCCTTGTCCGTGGCGTCTGGGTTTAGCTGTAATTTGGGCAGTTATCATTTGTGTGTGCCAGCATTATGGGCCGCAGCAGGAGCATCCCCAGCCCCCTGTTTGGTCACACTGTGAATCACAGCACATCTCAGCAACACCTGGATCAATCCAAAGACAGGCAGGCAGCCCTCTCTCAGGGTCAGGCCCCAAAATATAAAGGCTAGGACTAAATCCCATTACATACTGGGGGACAGATCACATCTGACACTGTTGAACAAGGCACTACTGAAATGTGTTCCACACCTAAATCTATGCCTTAATTTAGATGTAATGGGGGGGCTTGTATTTTATTTCCCTGCCAGTAATATAATCAAACAGTAAATGACCACACAATAATTATAGTGATTATAGTTGTTTTTTGTTCACAAATCCACCGATATGGACTCCCTCTCTGTTCCAGTTCATGTACTGTAGCTGGTTCCAGTTCCTTGGGTAACACAGAATCCACAGATGCTCCTAAATCCTTTCCAATTGAGCTCAGGGGAATTTGATTAAATTAAATTAATTGGACATGATTTGGAAAAGCACACACCTGTCTATATAAGGTCCCACAGTTGGCAATGCTTGTCAGAGCAAAACCAAGCCATGAGGTCAAAGGAATTGTCTATAGAGCGCCGAGACAGAATTGTCGAGGCACAGATCTGGGGAAGGGTACCAAAACATTTCTGCAGCATTGAAGGTCGCCAAGAACACAGAGGCCTCCATCATTCTTAAATGGAAGAAGTTTGGAACCACCCAGACTCTTCCTAGAGCTGGCCGCCTGGCCAAACTGAGCATATGGGGGAGACAGTCTTGGTCAGGGAAGTGACCAAGAACCCGATGGTCACTCTGACAGAGCTCTAGAGTTCCTCTGTGGAGATGGGAGAACCTTCCAGGAGGACAACCATCTCTGCAGCATTCCACCAATCAGGCCTTTATGGTAGAGTGGCCAGATGGAAGCCAAGCCTCAGTAAAAGTCACATAACAGCCCGCTTGGAGTTTGCCAAAAGGCACCTAAGGGACTCTTAGAACTTGAAAAACAAGATTCTCTGGTTTGATGAAACTAAGATTCAACTCTTTGGCCTGAATGCTAAGCATCACGTCTGGAGGAAACCTGGCACCATCCCTACTGTGATGCATGGTGGTGGCAGCATCATGCTGTGGGGGTGTTTTTCAGCGGCAGAGACTGGGAAACTAGCCAGTATTGAGGCAAAGATGAATGGAGCAAAGTACAGAGAGATCCTTGATGAAAACCTGCTCCAGCGCGCTCAGGACCTCAGACTGGGTTGAAGGTTCACCTTCTAAGAGGAGAATGACCCTAAGCACACAGCCAAGACAGCACAGGAGTGGCATTGGGACAAGTCTCAGAATGTCCTTGAGTGGCCCAGCCAGAGTCCGGACTTGAACCCGATCTAACATCTCTGGAGAGACCTGAAAATAGCTGTGCAGCAATGCTCCCCATCCAACCTGACAGAGCTAGTGAGGATCTGCAGAGAGAAACTCCCCAAATACAGGTGCACCAAGCTTGTAGCGTCATACTCAAGGCTGTAGGTGCTTCCAAAAGTGCTTCAATAAAGGGTCTGAATACTTATGTAAATGTGATATTTCTGTTTTAAATTTTTATGATATTAACATAAAATTCTGGGGTATTGTGTTTAGGTTGATTTTTTATTTGTTATGTTTTGTTTTAATCAATGTTAGAATAAGGCTGTAACGTAACAAGATGTGGAAAAAGCCAAGGGGTCTGAATACTTTCCGAAGGCACTGTATATATCCAAATCGGACTTTAGTAACCACATTGTGAACCTGTTACAATACATCAATCATGACGGATTCAACAAATATCCACTTTGAATGTGTAAAATCGCTCTGGATAAGAGCGTCTGCTAAATGACTTAAATGTAAATGTAAATGTAAAATCCAGTGTCCTTCTATATCCATGGTATGTGTAACATTGGCCTCTTTACCACAACTATCCCCATTACCTCTCTGATTTATTTCCAGGAGGTTAAACACATTTTCGTGTCTTTGAAATCCTTACACGAAAGATGTTAATATTAGCAAACATTTTCCAATAACCTTTCATCAAAATTCTCCATGTTTGTTGCGAAGGAAGTTGTCAAGGAAGTGAGTTTGTGTTTATACAGGGTGTACTGCCCCCACCTACCGTCAACCAAGCATGTCAATGCGGAGCTATACAGAGCTATGTGGAGCCCAACGAATTGTTACGAAATTTCAGAGGTGCACAGGATTGCCGTACGGAGCTGGATTTGGCTTCCGCAAGCCTCCCGTGGCTCTGCAATTGCCGGATCAAGCATAAATCACGTTTAAGGGTCAGCAGTAATGTTAAACAGTCTGAGGAGGTGGTGTCTGGCTGCCAAGCCTCCAAATTAATATGCAGATGAGAAGAGTGTGACAGGAAGTAGTCAGCTGCTGGCCTGCTAATTACCACCAGTCAGGGATTTACAGTTAAGATTGACTTCTACTGAAAAGAAAATTAATAATCTGAAATATAGACTCATTAAAAATACATATGGTTTCTTACTTGGATTTGGCTACTGTTTAAATGTATTAATAATGCATTGGAAATGTAAGACAATGGTCTGGCGTGCAAGTTCAAATGCCCATACACTCATAATTGAACAAATCCGTAAAATAATTTCAGCCTTAGAGGATGAAAGAATAGTGACCCCCTGGGGTGGATGTAAAGCCACTCTGTCCCAGGTTTGCAGACCTAGATAAGGCTGCTGAAGGCTAGGGTTATGATAGGGTTATGAATGTTGAGGTGAATTACACAGTCAGAATTCAAGGACAGCAATCAAGATGGTCATGTTTAATAAATGGCTCTCCCTGTAATGTTATTATGACTGCTGTCTGTGGTTGAGCTGGCATTACTGTCCTTTTTACCTTGTGTCTCTATAGTTGGTCTGACACATTGCATTGTGGGAGTTACATGTAGGATGCAAGTGGCATGGTAGATTTTTCACATCATGCAGATGGCACTGGATCCCACTGTGTGTGTGTGTGTAACACAGGCTCCCATTTGATTTGTTCAGATCAGTGATTCTCAATGTCATAAACGGTTTCAAAAGCACTGCTGGAGATGTTCTAGTCTGTCGCTACTGTTGGCTTAGCCAGAGCAAAAACATGCTACAAGGTTGTGGTCCCTCAGCTTAGTCTAACGATTGTTGAGTTATCGAACACAGAAATTACTCTAGGTATTAGGGAAATGTGTTAACATAGTCCTTAGTGTTCTTTTCTAACCTGTGTACTGAACCATGTATTTGCCCTGGTGCTACCTAACAGAATGCCTAGTGTGTACAAGGAATTTGATCTGTTTTGAGTACCTCAACATCAGCAATAACATTTTTACTTTACACAACACACACTAAATCTAGGCAGTGAGATACGTTTAGTTTCAAGATATAGATATTGACTTATGTCTGGTTAAACTATTGCTTCCTTTCCAGTGGAGGAGTTAAAGTGCGTGTTTCCCAGTATATTAGTAGAACAGAGCTATAATTGGAGGGGACGACAAATAGCATCTCGTTAACACCAATAACACTGTGTATTTTCTACAATGGCATCTCTGAAAGGCAACTCTAAAGAGGACTTTTTTTTATATTGTCAGATGAGAAGATAGGACTAAATTGAGATATCTATTGTCTGTGAATAAAAAACATTTCTCTCCAATTAAAATCACACTGAAGGCAAACTTCTTTAGCTGACCACAGAATGCAGTTTTGTTCTGTCCGTAGATAATGTGTTTTCTATTGTAATGCCCCATCATAATGATCATTTGAGTGAAAATGAGACAAAACATCTCATTTTTAAATAGGAGAGGAAAGGATATGTCACTTTACAAACAAGTCCGTAAACGTTTCATTAAAGCACCCAACTTTTTCGTCAGAATGTGTTTTAATGGAAAGCAAAAGTTTGATCAACTCTGACCCCTGGTAGCAGTAAAAGCACGGGAAGTTTTTGTTGATGCTGTTGTTGTTTCGTTGTGGAAATTGGTCTGCAGAAACCTGATGGTACTGCTATAGACGCTTTTGTTGAATAGCTAAGAGCTGGAATTCATCACTCTTATGTCATTTTTGGAACCACAGTGGTCCCCCCCAAAAATGTATTTATGTCCCTTTGTGATGTTTTATTCATTCCATCTGTTGCTTCACACCCACACTAAGTCACTCCCAAACATACAGTGTTCATCTATAAGGTTGTAACCTCATCATAACAATTCACTGGCAGACTGGTAAATCATTTTTGCTTGACTGTCACCGCTCGCGTGGCGACCTGAAATCTCTTGCTTGTGTGGATGACAGTATTCATCTAATCAGAGAGAGTTGTTCCCAGTGTGTCTCACAATAGCTGCTAAACTCTAATCAAATCGTGTATCTCATAAACAGAGAATCAAAGATGTTTTGCTAAGCATGTAAATGTCAACCCGCTCTCATCCAAGAAGAGTGCCTTCGGTTATGGCAATTAAGCACGCCTACTGTGAGTTCTAATCCTCACAATGCCTACCATTTTTTAAGGTGAATAGCAGTGGGCAAATAACATGCTGCAAGGTTGTGGTCTCTCAGCTTAGTTTAATTATTGTCGAGTTATCTAACACGAAAATGACTCAAGGTATTAGGGAAATGTGTTAACATAGTCCTTAGTGTTATTTTCTAACCTGTGTACTGAACCATGTATTTGCCCTAGCGCTTCCTAATAGAATGCCTAGTGTGTACTGGGAATTTGAAAATCGTTTGTCTCAATCTGGATCTGTTTTTGATTACCTCAACATCAGCAATAACATTTTTACTTTACACAACACACACTAAATCTGAGTAGTGATAAATGCTTTGTTTCAAGATATAGATATTGACTTACACTGAGTAAATGAAAACATTAAGAACACCTACCTAATGTTGAGTTGCACCCTCCCACCCCCCCACTCACCCCCCCCCCCACTCACCCCCCCCACCCCCCACCACACTTTTCCTCTCAGAACAACCTCAATTCGTCAGGAATGCTGGCCCATACTGACCACAATGTTTCCCACAGTTGTGTCAAGTTGGCTGGATGTCCTTTGGATGGTGGACCATTCTTAATACACACAGGAAACTGTTGAATGTGAAAAACCCAGCAGTGTTACAGTTCTTGACACAAACCGGCGCACCTGGTACCTACTACAATCCCATGATCAAAGGCACTTCAATATTTTGTCATGCCCCTTTAACCTTCTGAATGGCACACATACACAATCCATGTCTCATTTGTCTCAAGACTTAAAAATCCTTCTTTAACCTGTCTCCTCCCCTTCATCTACACTAATTGAAGTGGATTTGACAGGTGGCATCAATAAGGGATCATAGCTTTCAGATGGATTGACCTGGTCAGTCTATGTCATTGAAAGAGCAGGTGTTCTTAATGTTTTGTATTATCAGTGTATGTCTGGTTACTGTATTGCTTGCTTTCCAGTGGAGGAGTTAGAGTGAGTGTTTCCCAGAATATTAGTAGAACAGAGCTATAATTGGAGGGGACGACAAATAACATCTCATTAAAACCAATAACACAGTTTATTTGATACAATGGCATCTCTGAATGGCAACTCTAAAGATTACTTTTTTATCTTGTCAGATGAGAAGATAGGGCAAAATTGAGATATCTATTGTCTGTGAATAAAAAACATTTCTCTCCAATTAAAATCACACTGAAGGCAAACTTCTTAGCTGACCACAGATTTGCTGTTTTATTCTCTCTGTAGATAATGTGTTTTCTATTGTAATGCCCCATCATAATGATCATTTGAGTGAACATGAGCCAAAACATCTCATTTTTAAATAGGAGAGCAAAGGATGTGTCACTTTATAAACAAGTTCTTAAACTTTTAATTAAAGCACCCAATTTTTCGTCAGCTACTGAACAAAAATATAACCGCAACATGTAAAGTGTTGGTCCCATGTTTCATGAGCTGAAATAAAAGATCCCAGCAATTTTCCTTACGCACAAAGAGCTTATTTCTTTCAAATGTTGTGCACAAATGTGCTTTCATTCACCTTCGTGAGCATTTCTCCTTTGCCAAGATAATCAGTCCACCTGACAGGTGTGGCATATCAAGAAGCTGATTAAACAGCATGATCATTACACAGGTGCACCTTGTGCTTGAGACAATTAATGGCCACTCTAAAATGTGCAGTTTTGCCACACAACACAATGCCAGAAATGTCTCAAGTTTTGAGGGAGTGTGCAATTGGCATGCTGACTGCAGGAAAGTCCACCAGAGCTGTTACCAAATAATTTCATGTTAATTTCACTATCATAAGCCACCTCTAACATTGTTTTAGAGAATTTGGCAGTACGTCCAACCCGGCCTCACAACCACAGGCCACGTGTAACCACGCCAGCCCAGGAACTCCACATCCAGCTTCTTCATCTGAGATCAGCCACCCGGACAGCTGATGAAATTGAGGAGAATTTATTTCTGTAATAAAGCCCTTTTATGGGAAAGATTCATCCTGATTGGCTGGGCCAGCTCCCCAGTCATGTGAAATCCATCGATTAGGGCTTTAATGCATTTATTTCAATTGACCGATTTCCTTATATGAACTGTAACAGTAAAATCGTTGAAATTGTTGCATGTTGCGTTTATATTGTCGTTCAGTATATTTTAATGGAAAGAAAGTTTTATCAGCTCTACTCCTGGAATCAGTAAAAGCACTGTAAGTTTTGTTGCTGCTGTTGTTTTTATTTTGTTAAATAGCTAAGAGCTGGAATTCCTAATCCCTGGCACTCTTTTTATATCATTTGTGGAACCACAATAGTTCCCAAAAAGGTAAATGTCCCGTTGTGATGTTTATTCATTCCATCTGGTGCTTCACACCCACACTAAGTCACTCACAAACATACAGTGGTAATCTAGAAGGTTGTAACCTCATCATAACAATTCACAGGCAGACTGGTAAATCATTTTTGCTTGACTGTCACTGCTCGCAGGGCGACCTGAAATCTCTTGGCCGTGTGCATGGCAGTATTCCTCTAATCAGAGAGAGTTATTCCCAGTGTATCTCACAATAGCTGCTAAACTCTAATCAAATCGTGTATCTCATAAACAGAGAATCAAAGACGTTTTGCTAAGCATGTAAATGTCAACCCGCTCTCATCCAAAAGAGTGCCTTCAGTTATGTAATTAAGCGCGGCTACTGTGAGTTCCAATCGTCACAATACGTCCCGTTTTTTAAGGTGAATTTCAGTGGGCAAACTGTCATTTCCTGTTTGTCCGTCGTGTTCCTGCGGAACCAGAATTAACCAGAATAAGCACTGTAGATGTTTTCTCTACAAAGAGGCAAGCGTGATTTGTTTTTGTTTGCCTCTGAATTGACATGTTTCTCTCTGTCTCACACTGAATTTCTAAATCTTAACCTCCACTAGAGTTGTAGCTCCAGGACAAACCAATCTAAAATCAATCTCTTCTATTTCTCTGTTGTACCTCAAGGACAGAATATCCTTAGAGAGTCATAAAAAGTCACCTCCCGAGCATGGCTTTGTTATACATGCTCTGAAAAGCCCCCAATGCCCCCATACATTCCAACGGTGCTTGATACATTTGCCTTTATGCACCTCTCCAATGTCCATGTGTTGAATAGAGCATTTTGTCATATATCTTGTGGATATATGCTGAACTAAGCTACTTGTGGAATTTGAGGTAGTTGTCTTACTATATGAAATGTGAAGATTTCTGCCGTTAAAAGAAAAGTTGCATTGCTGTATTGTAGGTGCACTTGTTCTCCCTCTACACTCACACACAACACATAAGTGGGTGGAGCATTGGGCCAGTAACCAAAAGATTGCTTGTTAGAATCCCAGAGCGGACTAGATGAACATTCTGCTGATGTGGGTTGAGCAAGGCACTTAATAATTGCGCCTGTAATATGCTCTGGATAAGAGCATCTACTAAAATGTAAGCTTATGGTAGATACTGGATATGGTATGAGACTATGAGTGAAGTATAATTATATAAATCTCATAATGCGCTTTTGTAATCTCTCTGTGGAGTGTCACAATAACTGAGTGGGCAGCAGAGTTTCACAAACATGCCATGGCTCTTAAGTGACTGTAAAAAGTGTTCTCTCTCTCGTCTGCTGACAAAGTGGTTATGAACAATTACTGGACGATGTGTCCACTGACAATGAGTAATGGCTAAAGGCTCAGCGCTGACCTCCTTGTGAATTTGGCTGTAAATTGAATCTTTATGGGGTCCCTAAAAAGCAACTCTGAAAATAACTTGGCATTGCGTTGCTGTCGCCAGTAGTATTTCTCTTTAAGCTGCTCACGGTGAACTATGCTGAGTTGGGCTTTGCATCACTGATGAACAGCTAAAAGGCCCTCCACCAATTTTGGATACATGCATTGTATATCTATATTTTCACTGTTGTGGAACTAAGTTGTAGTGTATGGTAAACTACAAGTTTTACTGAAAAACAATCTCTAATGTACCTCTAAAGGTATGCATTGCCCGGGAGGAGCTACCCTGGCCTAAACACAGAGCTGGGAATGGGATGGAGAGTGCATTGTGTAGGAATACCATGGAAGGGATGGATACAAACATAAGAAAGTCAGACAACTGACATTAATCTCCTTTTAGCCTAAATTAAATAGAGAATTGGCAACTTTGGTCATAACATTTTTATTAAAAATGCACATTTCCATGACGATTTTTAAGTAATTAAAGTTTATTGGGAAACAATAATGTGGTTATGAAGGTAGAGCCTCTCTTGTGTATTAAGAACATCATGCCTTTTCCTTCCTTAGGCCTAGGCATGTGCGTGCGTTTCTGCTGCCCTGTCTGTGTGTGCATGCATGTGTACTGAACAAGTCAGTGTGTGTGCATGGTTGTGTGTGTTGGATGTGTGTATATCTCAGTGGTATTTTATTAGTTTCTTATTGATTTCCGCTTTGTCTGAAGTTCGCATGAAGGCGTCTCATCTCCCCTGATACTGCCCCTGCTGAGAGCTGCTACAGGTATTTATTCCAAACAGGTCAATATCTGGAGACCAAGGCTTCCATTGTGGCTTCCATTGTGGTTTTCACTGTCTTGCAGAGTCTATTTTATCTTAGGACTCTCATTGACAACCTTGATAAATTATTAACTCCAGAAATGAATTGTTTTTGGAAATACTCCTCCATATGAACTTAGTTAGAGGAAAAAACGGGCAAGTTCCATCTGTAACCTCTGCAAGTTTGGGTTGAAACCCCTAACTGGGTTGAAATTAGTAATCAAGTGTGTATTTTACTTATATTAATTGTGCCAATTATCCATGACTAAACTGTGCTGACATTGTAGATTAATCAGAACGCTAACAATTTTCTCACACTGAATAGACTGATATTCATGCAGGAAGTAACATGCCACAAATCAATTAATAGCCATGAAAAGCAGTTTTCTACAAAAGGCCCAAAAGTGTGTGGCTAATGAATAACGCCACACCAGGAGAGAGTAAATTGTTAGACCTTAATAAGCTCTCAAAGTTAAGTCATTTGAAATGAAGCATGCTATTTACCAAATGTATCAGTTTCCGTTTAAATGAGTCTTCCCATCATATTTGCAGCAAAAAGTGGTAGACAGAATTTTATTGGGGGCAAATTATGCATGGGAAATCAAGTACAATTTTATGGTTTCAAAGAATAATTAGTGTGACATTAAGACTGCATAATTGGTAAAGATTTCAACTCTCTTCTCTAGTCGCACTAATGTTGAACCTTTACAGATAATTGTAACTGCCACCATGACTGCAAGCGTGAAAATTGCTGTCAAACCTATGTTTGTAAAACTCAGATAGAGGACAGATGAATCCTTTACTAACACTTTAGCTCGGCACTGCTGCACATTCTTGCATCACAGGGTGAAAAACAACAGTTATCTTCTGTGTATCTGTGTGTCGTACACTAATTATTTGTTCATGTTCTCACTCCACTTACTATGAGGCACAACTGGTGGGGGCTACGGTGGTCAGAGAAGAGTGCTCTGTAACATGCTTCTCTCCAGGACAGAGATGGTTTGATGAGAGATGCTTTGCCTTGGCACATCAGCCCTCTCAGCTCTCCCATCAGTCTGCCTGGCCGTGACAGTGGCACCATCCTCCTCTCCCCCCATCCTCCTCTCCCCCCATCCTCTCTCCCCCCATCCTCTCTCCCCCATCCTCCTCTCCCATCTCTTCTGTCTTACAGTTTTTCTCAATTGCTAAAACACTAAAACCCATTGGCTGAACAAAGTTCTCAGTTGCCTGGACTCATTTAGCTAATTATGCAGTCTGTTGTCAATACCTTAAACCATTTCACATGATAAAACACAATTTGCAGATCTCACTTAGACTTTTCAGCAAAACTCTAAACACATTCTCATTCTCTAAACACATTCTGCACTCTAATGCACATGTCATCCATACTGGTAAACACAAGTGGCAACAATCAAATACAATTATAGAACCATTGTCATTGATTGAACACAACCACTCAAAATTGATTTAACCTGTTTCAAATGATGCGACACAACCACTATAAGCCAGTTCAGAGAGCAAACAGGTTGTTGAAGGTGGGAAGGAGAAAGTCTGAGAATGGATACTGTAGTACGGTGCATTGTAGGCTGTATACTGTACAATGGATGAATTGTATGGCCCTGAACATTGTGCTTTCCATTTATTAACAGTACTGACTGCTCAATAGATTTTGACTGGTTGCAGGTTCATATCAACAAAGAACAAGAATTACAGTATCACAGAGACAAAGGACAAGTTTGTGAGATGCAGGGTACAGGGTAAAAATAGGGGTACAAGGAGGAGGAAGAACAAACAACTAAATTGCAAAGAGCAAAGCAGAGAAGTAATTTCTGATCAATTTTGAGCTACTATGATTGAACATGTTTTCGTTCATCAAAGGACAACATTTTTGATTAAAAATGTACTTCTCCCTGAGAATTGTATGTTTTGAACAATGTGTTTTCTATTTTTCGGTGTGTTGTTTACTGACTGCTTGAGAGTGTATATCATTTTGATCACTTTGTTTATGATTTGAGAGCAGTGTTTGATTTTGAACACAGGTAAAACTGTTTTGAGGTGAATGTTTCATTTTGCAAGAGGAGTCAGAGGTTATGTAAATAGTGCTTGAAGATGAGGTTTTGTGTTTAATGTTTTCAGGAAATGGAGCAAGGTTTCAGAAATTGTGTTTTAGCATTTGAGAAAAACTGTATACCCTGTGCAATGGATTCACTCAGCACACTGGACCCTGAGATGGACAAACTATCTGTTCATTTTGGTGGGATTTGCTTTACAGAGAAAGTGCTGAAGTGGTGTGTGTGTTTGTGTGCGTTTTCTTTGTTGTTGTTTGGTCTGAATCTTCTCCCATGCCTTGGATGAACAGCTGCAGCTGCGTGGTTCAAGTGCCAAATAGTTTAGCCGTTGAGTGCTTCTATGCATTATTGAGAGAGAGAGAGAGAGAGAGAGAGAGAGAGAGAGAGAGAGAGAGAGAGAGAGAGCTGTGTTATATGGATACACTCAAACAAAGAGCGGCGACTGAGGGAACACTCTTTGTTTTGTAATGTGTGCTTTCATAGTTAATTTCTTCCCACACATCCTGAATTTCTGACAATGTCACATTGTGACCAGGCTAATCACAGCTCTTGCCTGATATTTCCTCTATCACACAGTCCACTGAGGCTTTTTAGTGGAGATGGGAAGGCACTTAAACCTATTTCTCTCTGAAGCTCAAAGAGACTCGGGCACCTAATAGAATCCTCTTCTCCCTAACCCAGGGCATTATTCACAGGTGCTTATAGGCAAATATGGACAAAATATGGACAATTGTTATCCCAATTTAAGTGCCAGCTTTCTGTAAGCCTGTGAGGTTCACCTCTAAATATGCTTCACATTCCAATGCCCTCTGTGAAGTAGTCTTTTTTTCTAGCGGTAGAAATTATTTAAGACTCTTTACATCAGTTTACTGAATATTGGTCTATATTAACATCCTCTAATTCTTTTGATAGAATGGAATCAGCTTTGTTTTGCTTTCTTTGATTTGACCAATTCAATGGAATATATGGAGCGATTTCCTAGGTCTTGTACGTAGCCTAACATGCCGTATGTTGCTGTGTCTTCAGATTCTGTGACTCTCTGAGGCCAAGGTAGAAGTCCTATGAACAGCATTTGTGCATCTTAGTGCTGACACCAGTACACACCATTCCACTCTTTGGCCTTACCAGTGTCCTAATGCTTCAAAGATAAACACCAGCCAGGGCCAAGTGGACTCTAATGCTCTCTTTATACACCGAAGATTCAGGGCCGAAGCAAAAAGAGAATCATTCCTTCTCAAAGAAAGCCTGTGTCTTTGTCAGGCTGTAACGATAATGTCCTCCTCATCACCTGATAGGAAATGAATATTTAAGTGAAAGATGTGTTGCCCTCTTCTTCCTGGTTGTTTATTATGGGATATATATGGGATTTTTACTGCGACTTAGACATTCAACATGTCTTCGGCCTCTTTTCCATTTTAACAGTCCTCGATGAATATTTATGAATACATTCATTTAGATTCAGGACCGTCTGTTCCTCCACTGCAGCAGTTCTTCACAATTGTGCATTTCTATTTCATTCCATTATCCATCGCATTATAAATAAAATCATGACATGAAAATGTTTTGATTTGTGCAAGTAATCATGTAATCAGTAATGTTCTTGTTCCTTACAGACATGTCTAACCTGGCCACTGTGGTATCCATCACATTCTCCTTCCTACCATTGTAACATCCACCAGCAAAAAATGTCCTTTACAGTGAAAATGTCACATGAAATGAGAATCTATATGTGGTCTGAGTTCTATCTGGGATGCTATTGTTTTGTGACTTGTGCTTCTTGAAACTCTGCTCATCATTTGTCTCCCCAAGGTGGCTGTGACATTTACTGTGGGGTCAAAGTTCAACAGGAGACCACAAATGACTTCCCAAATTGGGAAACCTTTCCTAATGGGCACAGTTGTACTGGCTGAGAACTAACACACACTACTGCTCCACCTCCAACTTCATCACATAGAGGAAAAACACATAGTGAGGGAAAACAGAACACAGATGTCCGTCCCCACTTAGACATGTAAAGAATGTCAAGTAGAGAGAGGAACATCCCTTTATGTTTCCATAGGTGTGTGGAGAGGAGAGAGTGCTCTACTGGCTGGAGGTTGGAGAGGCTCCCTTTCGGTGCTAATTGGAAGGAGAATTGTATGTTTTCTGGACAGTTAATGGAGGTGCTTGGATAACCGTCGCTATGTCTGTCTGTAGCTCTCTCTCTCTCTCTCTTTGGCTTGCCCCCCCCCGAGTACATTAAGAGTGGCAAGGTCCTGGGGCATGTGATCCCTGAGCTGCTTGGGACTGGTGTATGAAGAGCAAACAAGCTCTGTGAGTGGGAGTGGATGGAGTCTCATTTACAGCCAGCTCTCCTCTCTGAGGCTATCCTCCAACACCTTCCTCAACAAAGCTGTTAGCTTACCATGGCTTTGTCAGTGTCCCAGGAGCCTTTGTTGTATGTCTACACTCCTAATGGGCTGTTGCTTTTAAAGAGTCAGAGGGCAGCCTTTTGCTTAGAGTGAGAGTATTCCACTACTCACAGCTACATTCACAAACCTGATTTAGCAAGTGAAACAGAGAACACAGAACATACACAGTGGATATAGTAATGGTGTGCTATACAATATGTACAGTCAGCCCCAAATTAATTGACACCCTTAATAAAAATTAGCAATAATGACAATAACGATTCATCGTTATTCATGATTCACTCATGGTAGCATCCACATTAGTGTTTAGAAACCTATGCTATTCTTATTTCCAATAAAAATGAATCCAAAAGGACACTCCATTATTTACCATTCATTTCTAAAATAATCACATAATAATATACTTTTGGACTACTTTATTTGTAAGAATCTTTAGGGGCATCAATCATTTCAACCCCTACCTTTCTGAGAGAGAAAAAATGGCTTAACTTGAGCAAAAGTAAGAAACCTGCACACTTGCTAGTATCACTTCTCTTTGTTCAACTTTACATATCGAGTTCCTTATTTTTTCTCATCTTATTCAACTGTTACCATGAACCTGCAATAAAGAAAGCTCAGATGTGCTAGTGCCTTTTTGAATTTTAAAAACTTGATTATTAACAGAATCTCTTTCCCTTACTAGTTGTATTAGTATAAAATAATATCATGTCCCAATTTTTTTTTGGAGCATACAATATTTTTTGAATTGTTTATTTTTATAAAGTCATTATTGTATATCTTTATCAAGGCTGTCAATCATTTCGGACCACACTGTATGTGTTTTTTGTGAAACAAAAGTTTGGATCGTTCTATATTTCCATGGATAGGGGGAGGTTGAGCAGTCCCTGTCGGATTCTTGTGCTTTGTTTATCTGTCTAAAACTAATGATAGGCCTGAGGGGAAAACAGTGCAAATTACAGGGCTCTTTCTCATTCTGCCATCTGCCGCAATATACTGCTTTAATCCCCTGCCTCTATTTCACATTTTCTAATGATAGTTTTCTACTTCGTAAAGTAAAAACAGACCCTAGTCTACTGTGTCAGCACAATTAAAATTATAAACAGTATAACTACAATAAGCGCTTATATTGTTACTTACTGTAATATGAGTGAATTATCACACAACTAAACTTTTAGCAATGTACAAATCCCTTCAATTAATAAACATTCAACATTCAACAGCACGGAAAGTGAAAATCTATTGTGTTGAAAGGAAGTATGGTGTTGCTTACTGTCATTTGATTTCTTTGCAGGTAAGATTGTCAATGTGATGCTTCTCCTGTTCTCAGAAATATCCCACAACAACACGCAGGTATTAAGGATGTGCATTCTTTTAGTGTGTGTGCACAGACACGCACATGCAGACACATTTGATTTACAGTACTTTCTAGGTGAAATTCCACCTGACATAACTGTAGAGAGTTTAAACAATGAGATAATTGTGAACCTTGGCATAAATTGCACACCGATTGTGCAGCCATCAAAAATTTGAACAAGGACCAGGATGCCACTGCTGTGTAAGGCTGAAATGTCACCCTTCCATTGAGCTCATTGTGTTGTGATAGGGGGCCAGCAGTCTCCATTAGAGCTGTTTCCCCCTGCACAGCAGGTATCCCAGCTCAGAGACCCACAGAATAATACCCAGCTAGAAAATTTGGTTCCTTGGAAGATGCGGGAACGTACGTTTTTGGTTTCATATTGGTTCCTAAGTTTCCTTAATGTTCTGAGAACAGAAGTGAAATTTTTTGCTGTTCTGGGAACATACATTTTTAAGTTGCAGTGAGGTTCTGAAAACATTTTACTATGGTTCCCTGAAAGTTTTCCTGGGAGGTTTTATTAACGTTCTGGCCCGGCCAACACACCTGAACACAATTAACAAGATAGAGGATAGAGAGAGCTTTGTTGTTGCTGAGAAAGGAATGTGTATGGTTTTAAATAACATTCTTAGAACTGTCTCTGAACATGACTAAAGATTTCATGTGGTTTTGATGGAACATTTTCTGAACGTTTTCTGAACAATATGAGAACATGACTTTAACTTCTAGAAGCATGTGGAAACCTGTAAGAAATGCTATGCTAAAGGACTGAAATTCTCACAGAAGAGAGTTGTTTCTTATTGTTCTCTGAACTATTTGATAACATTCCCAATGTCAATCCAGTTGGAGAACGTTCTTAGAACATACTTTTTTTAAAATTAACTGTAATCATGTATAAACTTTTAGGAAACATTCTGTTAAAGCAGGGGCACAACTTTCACTGGGGATCGGGGGGACATGTTCCTCCCCACATTCTGAAATTGCATTTTTGTCCCCCCCAGTTTTATCATTGGAATGTGATACAAAACGAGGCAACAGTGTGCTTTAGGATCATGCGGACGCCTCTGAGCGGTTGGGTAAGCGGTTTGGAGTATTTATCTGACTGGATAAAAAATAAAAATAAAAATAATAATTGTGTGTCCCCCACTTCTAAAATCAAAGTTGCGCCATTGTGTTAAAGTAATGACATACCAAGAAAATAACGTGTGTTTTTTTTCAAGTTCCATATATGTGCTGAGAATTATCCTGCACCATTCCCAGAAAGTTGTTGGAAGGCTGTATACAAAATGACGTTATGTGCTAGCTGGATAGCCTATTATACTGGAGCTGGAGCAGGCAGCACTCTATCCACAGTGAGAGAAAACAAGTTGATTGCTTTGACTATCATGTGCTGACTGGCTCTTTCATTCATCTTTATTTATAGATCATGCAGTTCAGAAGAATCATTCTGGGAGGACTTGCCACATGCACAGTTCTGAAAATATTATGGTACGTGTTTTTCCCCATACAGTCTAATAGCTTGATCAGTGTACTGGTCAATTACCTCCAATATAGGTGTGTATGACATTTACATTGACATTTTAATCCTTTCGCAGACACTCTAATCATAAATGCATTTTTCATACTGGTGGCATTGCAAGTGCCACGCTCTACCAACTGAGCAACTTGGGGCCTATGAGGCACCTGGTCCTAAACATTCACAGTGCCAATGTAGCACAAAGTATTCAGGTGGATGATCGCATAACACCTCATGTCTTTGGTTGCCAAGGTGACATGGGATAGACCCTCACAACAAGTCAGTTGTCCCAGCCAGTGTTTGTTGTAATGTGTAAATCATATGGGCCTAGTACCAGCCCACCTCATGTCCCTGCTGGGTGGATGTCTGCTCTCCATGACAGATTGTACGAATACAACCGAGTAGGTCCCAAAATGATTTGCTCCAGTAAGACTGGCACCACATCGGACCACAGAGAGGCCAAGGAATCTGACAGTCACTCTCCTGGTTTATCCACAATGCAAATGTCTCCAGCAGCAATATCAGAACAGACTAAGCAGGAAGGAGTGGGCTTTCAGACGGGCACTGGAGTGTGCCACTGAGGGCTCCCTGCCTGTTGTTTGTCTTTGATGTCTCTCTCACTAAAGTACTGCCAAAGTTTTTCAAAAGGTCCTCCGTTGTATCTAATCATCTGTAAAGAACCTATTGAGTTTGCAATCAGTGTGTTGTTACTCGAGAGAGAGTGAAAGCAATTATGGAGAAGCAGATGAAATGAAAGGAGTTTGATCCAGGATTTCATCTCCCATCAGCCACTGGAGCTGGAGCTGGGCTGCTTATTCCCTCATCCTCCACCACCACAGCTCCTCTGTCTTCACCTCAGAAGACCACAGCTCATCCCAAACCACATTTAACATTCAACAACAATACTAGTTTCTGACAACTTACAGTACCTCATAGATTTTTCATTTCTTCTGATATACACAGAGCAGAGAGAAAAAGAAGGATAAAGACAGAAAGTCTAGAAACCATAAATGAGCATAAGTAACAAGGGTGGCATCCATCCTTTTAATAAAATAGGAAATAATAAAATAGCAAATAATAAGTACTATACTTTGTTCCAATTACTATCATTTGAAAGCCTCCTAAATGTATTTTATTGTTAGTAACTCATTTTACGGAACTGTATTTTGTATTTGTTCTATTTTATAGTACACTGAAAAAGGAACTTCCGTTTCAGTGGTTGATTGCATTGGTTTTAATGAAGTTTGTTTCTTGTCCTGGCCCTCTTTTTGTTTTATGCCTGCACAGGCTATATATTTCACTTTGTATATTACTGTTTGGTTCAGCAATCTTATGCTCGGCAAGCAGTAGTTCTTGCCTACACAGAACTTTATTTGATTTGCTACATTTGTTCCATCCGTATTTGTTTAGTTGGTGTTTTAGTGATGACCGTTTTATATCAACTGCGCTCTGCTTGGCCCATTCATTCTCCGGCTGCGTCAGTCTCACACGGCACTCTGAGCAATCATTTCAGCCATGCCGTTTCCAATGGCTCCTTGTAACACAGCGCTGTTGCCACGGTGAAGTTAATCTCTCCTGTCGGCACCCATCACTTCTTTCAGCACGGTAACATGTTCTCTGTCTATTTAATTTGTATCCCAAGAATTGGCAGCATCTGGTCGTTTGGTGACAAAGGAAACGTAATCAGAATAGCTCGAGCCACACTCTGTTGAATCTCCTCCCCCACACAACAACAACACCACCACCAACAACAACCACAACATCAACCAACAACAACATATCTCATCAGCAGACCCATTAGTTACTCACTATGTGGAGGGAAATGGTCTTTCCAAAGCTGTGACTGTGGTATTGTGATGTGTCATATGGCAGGACTATCTTAAATTACTATTCTAGGTTGCCCTTTACCCCACCCTCACTATTTACCACGGCCACAGAGACTCACATATATATTAATTGTTAGAGACAAATATCCTGATGTTTTTTGGTAATCCATCGATAAGTGCAATAGGTGGTTAATGGCTTTGAGCGATGTCTTATGTCTGCACTGTTTAACTTTCATGTTAGGATGGGAGCTGAGTTGTTTGTGTCACTAGGGGTTCCTTTGTCTGTGTTTTTGGCAGAGGAGGATGATGTCTGTGATGTGAGTTTGTTGACTCTCTCCCAGCTAGTGTTGTAGTCTGGGCCTGGGATGTGCCATGCAGGCTGCAGGCCTTGTGTTGTGCTAGTTGTTTATGTCATCGCCCGGTTTGTATGTCTGTCTGCAGTGGGAACCCATGTCCTCTGGCTTCCCAAAACAGGCCAAGCTACCACAGCCTGGGCCCACTGCCAACCTTGCCCTGCACTGTGTTGTGTTCCTCACTGCCACTGCTGTCCCTGCACACCGTTTAATTACTGCACTTACTGCATGTGGGAAACACCAGCCACACTGCCACCACTTCCCTGACCATCACTTCCCTGTTTCGTTTTCTATTTTACAAACACCATCCTACTAGCCAAGCCCTATTAGTCCATATCTAACCTTGAAAATATCAAAGTAAATTGAACATTTGATGGTAATAGGGCAATTTGTTTTGAAGGGATTGATCAGCTGCACCACAATAATCTGTTTTAAATTATACTTTATCTCATGTACCAATCTGTACCTTCCAGCTTACCCATCTTCGATTTACCTAGATCAGGTATTCCCAAACTGGGGTAGGCGTACCAACAGGGTTATGCGCAATGACGTCGGGGGTATTCCAAAGAACAATGTGATTCACATTTAAAAAATCAAACGTTAAAAAAAATCTTCACATTTTCAAACAGTCCATTTATATTTTCCAACAGGGCTATACATTTGGGTGAGGCTTTTTTCTCACCTGAGTATCCTCGTTTCACTGCAAAAAAAAACGAATTAAACCATTTAGTGTTCAGCCAAATAACAACACAATGTCAAATACAGGTAGCCTAGTCAAATAATTATCATCCAATCACATTAACCGTTACTCTCTCGCGGGAATTCTACTAACGGTCTATGTGTAGCCAAACGTAGCTGCTGCTCATTCCGTTCGCTTGGAAATGGATAAATGGTTAAAAGAAGTAAGGCCCGCGTCCATAGAGGCACATACCAGCTCGACTGGTGGTACTGCTACTACTAGCAAGTTAAGCCATTGTACAAATTCAACCATTACTGCTAGCAGTGCTACACCTGCACCTATCGACGACACAATTTGTTCTGCTTCCACAAGCACATCCAATGCTAGCATCAGTAATTCTACATTTTTTGTTAGCCCAGCTAGCATGGACACTGACAGTTGTGAATCTGATGCAGCCGAAGAGCTCCTGCCCTGCCCCTTACCCAGGAAAACACCGAACAACAGACAGGGACGTTGGACCATCGAAGAGGTGCAAATATGATGAGAACTACATTGATTTGGGGTTGACTTATATTGGGAGTAGTGCCTGTCCTCATCCACAGTGTGGTATATGTGCAAAAGTACTATCTCCCAACTCGATGAAACCTTCACTCTTGCGCAGACATTTAGAAACAAAACATGCCAATTTGAAAAATAAGCCACAGGAGTTTTTTGAGAGAGAATTAAGATGACTGTCGAGTAGTAAGACGTATAAAAGCAACAGATACCATTAATAACAAGGGGCTAGAAGTGTCTTAAATGGTGAGCTACTGAGTGGGTATGACAGGCAAGCCCCATACTATTGTGGAGAACTTAATTCTTCCTCCTACCACAGATATGGCTGGGACAATGCTGGGCGGAAAAGGCCAAAAAACCTATACAGGCAATGCCCTCATCAAACAACACTGTTTCACAACGCATCAGTGACATTGCAGGAGATGTTTTGAAACAATTACTGCTTCGCATACAAGCTAGGGAATTCTATGCGTTACAGCTGGATGAGTCAACAGACGTGGTGGGTCTGGCACAGCTCCTGGTATATGTCCATTATGTTTATGGGGGGGTTAATTAAGGAAGGCTCTAATTAAGGATCTTCTGGAAACCAGGACAGGAGAGGATATTTTTTAAGTACTGGACAGCTTTGTGGCATCAAATGGACTTTGGTGGTCAAGATGTGTTGGTATCTATGCTGATGGCGCAAAAGCCATGACAGGGAAACATAGTGAAGTGGTAACGTGTGTGCAAGCTGTTGCTCCCAACGCCACTTGGGTACACTTCAGCATCCACCGAGAGCCTCTTTTTGCCAAGGGAATGCCTGACAGCTTGAAAGACGTTTTGGACACTACAGTGAAAATGGTTAACTTTGTTAAAGCAAGGCCCCTGAACTCTCGTGTATTTTCTACACTATGCAATGAAATGGGCAGTGACCATGTAAAACCTTTACAGCATACAGAAGTGCACTGGTTATCAAAAATGTACATGTTTTTTAAAATTGAGAGACGAGCTTTAAGTTTACTTTACTGACCATAATTTTCACTTGTCTGCCGATAAGTTTCTCACACGACTGGCCTTTCTGGGTGAAGTTTTTTCTCAACTGAATGATCTGAATCTAGGATTACAGGGACTCTCCACAACAAAATTCAATGAGTGGGACAAAATTGAGGCTATGATTAAGAAGTTGGAGCTTCTCTGTCTGCATTAACAAGGACAACACACAGGTCTTTCCATCATTGTGTGATTTTTTTGTGTGCAAATGAACTCAAGCTTACGGACAATGTCAAATGTGATATAGCGAAGCACCTGAGTGACTTGGGTGTGCAATTACGTAGGTTCTTTAAATGCCTCCAGTCCACTTACCGATATCTGAACAAGAGAACCTCATCAAAATTGCAACAAACAGTTCTGTGAAAA